>NC_136057.1:1471769207-1472369207 GCF_964261635.1 Lissotriton helveticus | reverse complement strand
GGATGGCGTTATCGAATGCCTTCTCTGTCTATCTCAAAACATAAAATGCACACGTCCCTCTAAATGGTTTTTAGGTTTGTCTGGAAGCATTTTATGATCGGAATGTTCACACCCACTTTCCCGAAACTAGATTAGTATAATTGTATGCCCGTAGTCTGCGTTTAAGATTGTGAAAAATCCGGCAGTATGGTGGGTTTTCCATCATCGTAAATGTAGGTTTTGGTGCGGTTCAGGGGTTGTTTTTGAGTGACCACCATGCTGATATAGACGATCAGCCATAAAGTAGTACATTTAAGTATCTCCATAAGTACCCATTGTTGGTAGTTTCCGGCCCTGGGATAACTCTCGCATTCACCTCTGTCAAAGGCAGGAGTAAGCACCATCTGCAGGCTGGTGAAGGGACAGTGACATCCTTGTGTTTAATTGTGATTCAATGTAAGTGGGTTCTCTGCATGGAAAATATTTTCTAGTGTAGCAAAAAAGGTAATTGTGCAGATGCTCGATTAACCCAGTGTCCACACGACTACTCTGTGAATTTACGTATTCCTAGAAATCTGCAAATCTTACGGAGTTTCAGGAGGGCAATGCTACCAATGTAGGTGTAATCTTACTGAAGTCAGTGCACTATTTTGAAAGGCTTTTGTGCCCCCGGCCCATGATGAGTAGAGCTGTTTTAGATGTAAATGACCCAGGGTTGGCGCACCCTGGAGGCACTGAATGTCTGCAGGAAGATAAACATGTCTGCCTGACCCAGTCATGATGTGGCAGTTGAGGGGTCTGGATAAGGGCAGGTCGAGTGTTCTAGTCTGCTTTAAGCAAACAATGGTATTTGTCAACTTTGTTTATCTTAACCAGCCATACACATCACGAAAATACAGGTTATGTTGTTCTGTGTGCATGTGCTCATGGTTTACTACGTTCTAGTTCTGATTTCAGACACCGGTTCATACAAAATCTCTCCAGTAGCTGGGTGTGGTTGTTTGGGCACTTGGATTCTATAGAATACTGTGACGTTAAGTCAAAAGAGACTCTCGCCCCCTTGCTGGTCATCAGTGGATCTGGCACAAGTATTTGCACATCACAAAAAGGCTCAGTGAGTTAAACACCCACCGTTGATCTTTTTTTCCATGGGGATTACTTGCCTTCAGTCTCATTCCGTCGTAAGTTTAGTCCAAAGAGTACCATCCTCTGACCGATGTTGGTCTCTTGAACGATTTGTTTCTATCAGGAATATGAAACTCACCATTGCAGATTCTCCTTTTGTTCAGCCTCCTGTCTCTCTTTGTGGGACTTCTACAAACCCTGTTCCACTTGGACTCACTTGTCGACCGTGCCCTTGCCCCTTTATTCACACAAAGTCATCTGTACTGCAAAAGTCAGTTTTTCACACATGCTCACAAGTAAATTATAACAAAACACTTTATTCCTAATTCGGCAGTGTAATAAATTATTTATAAAACCTATCTAAATATCATGAAATTAATCCCCCAATCAAACAAGACATAATCCTAGATTGCCCAAGAAGTCTGTTATTAATTAAAAACAACTCCCTGTTGAGCAGAGCTAGTCATAGCCACATCCGAGTTGGCAATCAAAATATATTTGTTTCACAGGCTGCCAGCACTGGACAGCTAAAAACTTCGACACAGAAAGCACGGAATAGGGTGCTTTTAAAAATAAGCTTTTGGAATGCAATAGGTCCCGCATTTACGAGAGCTTAAGCTATTAGCATTGTAAATGACAATGCCTTTTATTTATGTTTTAAAAGACAAAACATAAATAAAAGGCATTGTCATTGACAATGCCAATAGCTCAAACTTGCGTAAATGCGAGACCTACTGCATTGCAAATGCTTGTTTGTATTATATGCTCTGTTCAAATTTTGCAAAGGTTTTGAGTAGCCGAGCAAATTTAACAATAAACTTGAAACTTCCATCACACCAGCATCTAGGAAATGTTATATTCCAATAATATAACAGTCTTATATTCAAGTATGCATAAGGAGAGGGTTTTGGTCACTCTCGGCACCCAGCAGTCTACATGGGTTTTATGATTCAGTCCCTCAGCTATGTCCATGCAGTTCGAATTTAATTAGGTCGAGCTGATGTTAGCAGCACGAAGCGCTGCATACAGCGAAAGATCTTTTGTTATCCACTTGCTGGGAATGTTGCACAGGGGATCGGCACGCGTAGGGCCGTCGGCGATTTCACCATGTGTGCGCGCACGTACATCCACACGCCGTGCACATCTCCTGTCCCAGATTTCCAGCAAGTGGATAACACATACACACAGACACACACGTGCGCGCACACACACAGACGCGCACACACACACACACACACACACCCCACCCCACTCACTGGGCACACACGGGGCTTACATACACACACAAACGCACACGCGCACACACACACACACCCTCCCCACTCTACTCACGGGGCACACGCGGGGCTTCCCTCACTGGGGGGGCGGGCACCGGCAATGTGCCTCAAGCCCCCTCTGCTTCTCTCCCCAGACCGAGAAACACAAGAAGGTTAGTGCCGTGATGTGGCAGCCTGAGTTGTGAGTGCACGTCCGGTTCCGATTTGGTTAGCCGATTTATTGGGCATATTGATGCGCGTAAATTAAACGCCACCTACTGAATCTATCCGTTTGGAGAGATTAAAAGGCAGGACTGAGACGCCTACAAGGAAATTTTGGGATTGCAATTCTAATCATCGATCATTTTGAAGCTTTGAATAATGCCAAAAACGCCATTCCATTTATGACTGGCTCACCCTAGCTCCAGCATCTTAACGCTCAAGTAATTTCCTGTCCTGAAGACGACCGCACACTAACCTAGCGGTTGAAACACCGTCAACGCTTTTTGTGGCCATAATTTGTGAAGGACACATTAATTTGTTTGTGTTGTTCTTTCTGTATATATAATATTTGTTCGTTAGCCACTTCTTTGGCATATGAATTGTGGGTTTCTGTTTTTGCCAACAATTTTCCTTGAGCGCTACTGTTTTCTCTTGGATCTTTTTTAACAAATAGAAATGTATATAATAAATTATAACTGTTTTTGTAAATTTGCTTCTGTGTATGTATAGGCTTCTTCCTTTTTTTATTTTCTTTATGTTAAAAAAAAATGTTTTGTTTACCTGAACCTTTTGTTAGGTGTATACCCAGACTCATCGCGGCAGCGGTCCAGGGCCAGCAGCAGGCGGGGCTCTCCCTTAGCACGGAAGCCCCGCTGGGTAACACGCTTGCTCCCTTCTCTTCACAGTAGCGCGGTGTAGGCTCCCGTCCGCTTCCTGTCTGTACTGGTGGCCCCGCCCTCAAACAGGCAGTCCCGGGCGGTCCCGCCTCGCTTCCTGTGTCTCGCGCAACTGTAGGCGTTGGGGTGGTCTTAGTACTCCGAAAAGGTGTCAGACTCCAAGTGCAGAGAGGACCCCACCTTCCACAGCCCTTCCAGCTTCTAAAAGTGCAGCTAAGTGGCGTGATGAGCTCATAGTCCAGGTCCAGGTGCACCATCATTACGGTTCAGGTAAGACTCGTATATTAAGTGTTGCCCTGCAACGCTACACAAGACACACGATAATGCTGTGGTGTAGCTCCCATAACACTCCCTGCCTTGCTATGGTGTCACTGCGCGTTTGTGATACAGGCTGACTTCCGGTGCTGTGAAACATATCACAACGTTGTTGGTACCACTCCTGGGACGCACATTCCCCATCGCTGTTGTGTTGCGGCATATGTATTAAAGGTTGCTCTGTTCTGACGTGTCTTTTGTATTACATATGGCTCTGGAGCATTTCTTTGAATTATTTGCCCTTGGAGTGTACATATTCTGGCTTTCAAGTCTTTTACTTTCTTATGGTGTCATACATTACTCTTGTGATTCAGAAACAACCCTCGTGAACCCGGGACCGTGATCAGTTTATTTTTCACTTTCTTTAGATGTGTATTTCTTTGTGAAATTGTCTGCATTCCTGACTCGAACAGCTTTGTTGTTTTTCTCACTAAACCCGCTTTCTTCGTACAAGTCGCGAGCATTTCTCAATGGAACTATTCATCATTGTGTGCCGTGGGTCGGTATTGCTTGTAAACATGCCCCCTCTGTGCGTGGTTGATGAGAGACTGCCATTGGCTTTTTGTCTGTCCGTCAGATCTGTTTAGGTCTCGACTTGCTCCCACACACACACAACCACACACACAACCACACACACAACCATCTATCTATCTATCGCCCTCCCTCTATCTATCTATCACCCTCACTCTATCTATCTATTGCCCTTACTCTATCTATCTATCACACTCACTCTATCTATTGCCCTCACTCTATGTATCTATCACACTCACTCTATCTATCGCATCACCACAGCATCACTCAGCACCACCACTGCATCACTCAGGGGCACCACAGCATCACTATGCGCTGCCACAGCATCACTGAACGCCACAGTATCACTCGTCGCCACCACAACATCACTCAGCGCCTCCACAGCATCAATCTGTGCAACCATTCAACAACAACTGGTTCAAATATGTTCTCTCAATGTTTCAAGCTTTATTACAAATGTCAACATTTTGAATCCGTCACCACCGCCGAGAGTCACAATAACTTACCTCTCTTTACACGCCCAAGGAAGGCTGAAGCCATTGACCACGCCGCCGCCACCGCCAAGAGTCTAGGGACAGCAGACTCCGCGCCGCCGCTCCGGGAGACTCCAAATCCCGGCAGGCACCGCGGCGGCGCGTCTGAGTGACGCGGCAGCGCCCAGAGAGCGCCAACAGCGGCGCTGAAAAGGAGGAGCACCCCGGCAGAGCGGGGGAGAACATTTTGAATCCGCCACCACCGCCGAGAGTCACAATAACTTACCTCTCTTTACACGCCCAAGGAAGGCTGAAGCCATTGACCACGCCGCCGCCACCGCCAAGAGTCTAGGGACAGCAGACTCCGCGCCGCCGCTCCGGGAGACTCCAAATCCCGGCAGGCACCGCGGCGGCGCGTCTGAGTGACGCGGCAGCGCCCAGAGAGCGCCAACAGCGGCGCTGAAAAGGAGGAGCACCCCCGCGTCGCGGGACGCGAGCGGGACGCCCGGGGCGAAGCCCGGGCAAAGGGCGGGCCGTCTGAGGCCGTCCGAGGTCGGACAAGGTTGGGTGGGCACGAATTCTGCCCAAACATCTACTGACGTTCATAGAGCTGCATATTTATCGTCTGCCAGGTAAAACGCTGCTTTACATTTTAAGCTTTACGTCTTGTTACTACCAAGCCATCTGCATACATTCCTGGTATGCCTGGTAAAAAGCTAACACCTGTAACTAACACCATGGAGAACTATTTAGTCCAGGTAGTGGCGAAAATAAACAGCGATAGAAGGTCCTCATTGGGTTTGGACTCATCCACACAATCTCTATTAGTTGACATCGAAACAGAGGACCCCTTTGACCTGACAAACACTAGCTTTTCTGGAGTGGCACAAGCTTCCTCACAAGATACTGTCACTATTCAACCCAGTGGCATAGTGGCCAGCACTGAAGATATCAACGACATTGACGTAGTGCCTCTGAGTCCTATGATCTGTGAGCTTATCACCCCTCCCATTGTTCCAATTCCAGCACCAAGGGTTACAGGGGTTAAAAGAAAAGCTATACAAAAACGACCGGGGTTAAGGTCAGCTAAAAATAAAATTGCAACACCACCAAGGAAAACCTCTTGTGTGGAGGTCGATGATCCCCCGGGGGAAACACATGTAACCTTCTCTAACATTCAATTTCAGAAATTTTGCAGTCTGATGGACATAAAAATCAAAGGAATAGTTAAACCTCTGATAAGCAAAATTGATAAGCTATCTGCTGAAGTGACTAAATTGGAAGGTCTCCTTGGTAAAACGCTGGGTGAAGTGGGGAAACTCCCTGAAGTCATCACGTCCAATGTACAACCTCTGGTTAATGACATTCTAGCAATTAAATTGCCACTCACTGTTACTCCAAACCCCCCAGTGGCTCCTCTGATAAACCTACCGGAAACTAGCTCTGGGGTTGCACCCCCCGCCCATTTCATTGGGGAACCCATTACCTCGAAAGGGTCATGTGAGCTGGTGGTGGAAGCCTCGCCATTAGTTCTTGTATTAGCAAATGTGCCCCCTCTGGCTTCTGGTGAAGCTGAATCAACAGCATCGCTTTTAAATAAATCTTTATCTTGGCTAACCAACAACATGGCCATATCTCCGTGGGGGAAACAGCAACTGGCCGAGGAACTGGTAAATGCAAGAAGAGTGGAGTGGATTGGAAACAGTGAAAAAAAGTTTAAGGGCGATTGCGTTGTGCTTAATCTTTCTCACCCTGATGCATTACCAAACATACTGCCTAACATTTTTCCAACACAGAGACGCTCCGCTTCTATCGTACCATTGACCCTTGACTTCTTTTACCCCCGAAAAGGCAGAGGCCCCAATCCAAGCACCTTAAGAACAAAATGGAACGTCGTAACCAAAAGGGGTTGTAAGAATTTTGGTTCCGCTGAGTGGGGACTAGGTCTAGAAAATAGATTCTCTGCTCTTTCCAATTTAGACGCTTGTGATTGACAAATAACTAATTGTATGCCTCAGCTGCAAACACCCTCATCCTTGTGTGCAACAGGGGGGTATAATCGAGCTATGGGCTCTCCAAATGAGTCATGTACGCCAGTTGCTTTAGTGGGATTAACAAATCTAACAGTAGAAGGCAATGTTAATGTGGATGTAAATACGAATAGGCCTGATCTCAGTCCTGAAATATGCAGGGAGCATGACTTTGGGAACCTTCTATCTTGGAATATAGCAGGGCTATGTTCCAAAATGGACTGTGGAGAGTGGTTTGAATTCGTTAGCAAGTATGACGTCTGCATTTTCCAAGAAACATGGGCCTGCGATCCTGTTTATGCTTTGGGGTATTTGAATTATTATGTACCGGCAATCAAAGGTCCCAAAGGGAGACCAATGGGAGGTCTCACTATATGGGTCCGCCAGTCCCTGAAGATCTTAGTAAAAAATCTAGAGCTAAATCACAAAGACATCCAGCTCATTAGACTTGAGAGGGACTTCTCTACTCCCATTGACATCTATAACTTATATGTTAGAGGGGGAAATGTTGGTAAATCAGCGGTCTTATCGTCTCTGTACAGTTACCTAGACACTCACTCTTCTGGGAACAACATCATACTGGCAGGAGACCTAAACCGTACTTTTGAACCCCTTGATACTGGTGAGGCTTTTTTAGGTGCGGAGGAAGACAATATGTGGGAAATCCCTGCTCTTGATTTAACCCCAATAACTCGCTGGACCGAGGATATTCTAAGCCTGAATGCTATGTGCCTTGAACATGGGTTAAGGGCTCTGAATGGTCGTACTATGTCAGACAGAGTATCAGCCATGACCTTTGATAATGGAAGATCTAAGAGTCGTATTGACTATGTTATATGCTGTATGGCCCTATGGTCATCCATTATTGATATGGAGGTTAAGGAAAGGCTCGAGAGTGACCACAATCCTCTTTGCGTTCTCCACAAATGGTGGCTGTCTGATGTGATTGCCCCTAGTGCTTCTATTGATCCCTTACCCCCGTTGATTGTTCCTACAAACGATTTACGCAGGCTTAGGTGGACTAGTGTTAAATCAGATCAGCTGGTTATGGAAAAAATAAGCATGGCAACTGACAAGGCTATCAAGGCCCTTGAGGGTGAAACTGGGTTTCTTCCTAGTAAAGATAATGCCACTAAGGTCCATGAAGCTCTTTTTGATGAAATTAGAGGCCATTTCCTGAAACCGGCAAATAAAAAGATGCATGCCCATAGACCAGCACGTTGGTACAATCACGAATGTAGGCTGGCAAGAACCTCCTTGGGTGATGCTATTAAAAACAAGAATCTAGAAGCAACTAGATCTGCCAGGAAGCATTACAAACAGTGTATAGTAACAGCGAAAAAAGATTGGGATGAGGCACACTGGAATAACCTAAAAAATGCAAGTGACCGTAAGGACTCCAGGTTATTTTGGCATATAGTTAAATGGGGACATGATAGGATAGAAGAAGCAAGCACTAATAATGTCCCCCAGGATGCTTGGGTTAAGTTTTTTAGTGAGCAGTATGCTTCTAGAGATCAGGCAGTGGATAGAAGGTGCACGCACGGTTCACCAACTGGGGATGACATCTTCACTAAGAGCGAAATACTCGCGGCCCTAAAAACTGTCCGAAGTGGGCGGGCTCCTGGTATTGACGGGGTGCCGGCTGATGTTTTCCTGAATGACACTGATAGATGGTGCAGATACATCCATCTGTTGATAAATTTGATTACCAGGGGGGCTGATATCCCAGCGACCTGGAGGGGCGCTGTAATCATCCCAATATACAAAAAAGGAGATCGGGCTCAGCCCGGTAACTATCGCCCCATTAGTCTAATAGATACCATTCAGAAAATAGTGGGCCGAGTAGTTGTCAATAGGTTGCTCGATTGGGCTGAGGAACAAAACATTTTATCCCCCTTTCAGGCTGGATTTCGCAGGGCAACCAGCACCATGGATCAAGTCTTCCGTTTCCAACTAATACAGTGGAAGACCGTGGTGCTAGGCGGAGGCAGCCTGTATGCAGCATTTGTTGATTTGCGGGCTGCCTTCGACCTGGTACCGAGGGCGAAACTGTGGGAAGTGCTTGAGACACTAGGGGTCCCAGGGGATCTGTTGATTTTAATTATGCGACTGCATGAGGGCAACTATGCCAAAATAAGATGGGGAGGATATGGGAACAACACTGCCGAATTTCCTGTTGAGAGAGGGGTTCGGCAGGGTTGTTCAATGGCTCCTACTTTGTTTACCCTCTTTGTTAATGGTGTCGTTTCCCGCATGCAATCTCGGGCTGTGGATGCCCCTTCTCTCGCTGGGGAGAAAGTCCCCATTTTAATGTTCGCCGATGACACTTTAATTTTATCAAAAACCCCCAGTGGCTTACAAAAAGCACTGGCAATATTTGACGGGTTCTGCACTGACCACGGTCTTGAGGTGAACGCGACCAAGACAAAACTCATGGCTTTTAACCCACATAGAAATTTTAAATCGAACATTACCATGAGTGGCCGCATTCTCGAAGTTGTAAAATCCTTCACCTATTTGGGGATCCTGATCTCCAATGACAATAAGTGGCAGCAACACCTTAATATTGCTACATTAAGGCACAAGCAGCTATCTGGCACTATAATTAAGGAGTATAGGAAGTCAAAGACTAAACCTGTTAAACATCCTCTGATAATATACGAGGCTAAAGTAAATGGGTCTGCCATGTATGGTGCGGAGTTATGGGGGTATGAAAACCTCCACGAACTCCAACTATCTGAAAATAAATTTCTGAGGTCGTTGACGGGTACTCCACAGAGTAGCCCACTATTGCCCCTGCGTTACGGATTAGGTAGAAGAGAGCTTACGGAAAAGGCCAAACTGCGCCCGATTTTATTCTGGCGCAGACTTTGGACTACACCAGAACTCTCTCATTACGCGGAAGGGTTTTCTGATGTCATCAAAGCCGATCACTATAATAAAATCAGGTGGTTCAAAACACTAAAGACTGTACTGTTTAATTTAGGACTTCATGCCTTATGGACAGATCCTGCTGGGGCTTTATTTCCCTCCAAGACTGTTCTAAAAGACATATTCTGGGAACACGTAGCTAATAGTAGCTTACTCAACACCAACAGTGGGACCATGACCACTGGCTATCTAGAAGCTAAAACGTTCCCCATTTATGAAAAGTATTGGGACTACATAATGAAACCCCTGGACAGGAAACTGTTATTTCAAATGAGGGTAGGTTCGCTCCCCCTCTGTAATTTAACAGCTAAATGGAAATCAGGGGGGGTAGCACTATGTCCAGCCTGTGGGGTAGGAAATGAAACCCTAGGTCATTTTCTGTTTTGTTGCCCAGTATATTCTTCCCCAAGGCAAGCCTGGTTGGCTCCTATGTGTAGGAATTTAGGTACAAAAAGTAGTATGGTGGCACTGCGTATAATAAAATCTACTACTGAAGAATGGATCAATATTGCAATTGCAAAGTACCTGGGATGGGCGTGGGTTTTAAGGATGAGACTGCTGGCAAACTAATTATTGCCATTAAGTCGATCAGAGACTGCTAGACATTTGTCTATTCTCTGTAATTGCTTGGTGAATAGTCAGAGACTGCTAAACTAATGTTTATTCTCTGTAAATTTTTTAACTGACCAGAGACTGCTAGACACTCGTCTATTCTCTGTTTATGTAATGTGTCATTGGCTTGAACATCGATTTTTACTGTAATGAAATCTTTTTTAATGTATGATCTCCTGGGGATATTTACATTGCTATTATGAACTTCACCCCTCTGGTCTCTATTTGTCGACGGTAATGATTTTTGCACCTGTATATATGATGTGTCATTGTTTTTTAAATTCTTAAAATATGTATGTGCTTGTTTGATTGGCTATGTAAATTTAATTGATTTTTTAATTGTATGTTTGTTTGTCTTGCTTTTATGAGTAACACTCGAATAAAGCACTTTTGAATTTGAATTTGAATTACAAATGTCACAAAAAGATGTTAATATTTCACTTCTGTTCTTGGATTTTCGTCACAATAAAATACACTGAACATAATCTTCACAAAAGTTATTTACAAAAGTTTAAGCTATTGCCATTATAAATTACAATACCAATAATATTTAAGTATTAATTATAAAAAAATTAAAACCCATTGATATTTGTAATATTAATACATCTAAGTCGCGTAAATACAACACATAATGCATTACAAATGCTATAGGTGTCAATTTGCGAAAATTATAACTATTGGCATTGTAAATGACAAAGCTATTAATTTCACTATTTTCAAAACCAACACATAAATAAAAAAATGTGTCATTTACAATACCAATAGATCAAACTTTCCTAATGCGAGACTTATTGCATTGCAAATGCTTGTTTTTGAAAGCTTCTCACTACTTTATAACAGATGGGCTATATGCCAGATGGGTCGCGAGACGGCGCCCATCTTGAAACGGGTCATTTACCTTAAAAAAAAAAAAGCCGAAAAAAACATTAAAGGAAAAAACTAGCTAGGATTTCTTTCATTGACGTTTACATTCATTTTTTTTAGGCAAATCCTCTAATTGTTCATCAAACTTTTTTTTAAATAAATACTTTACTCCCCTTAGCAAGATGGCCACCATCGTAACAAACGCGCCTAATACTGTTTTCTCGGATGTACGTATCATGTGCACGCACAGAGCGAGGCCAATGAACAGCATTGGAGGCGGGGCATCGTGAAGCGGGAATCTCTGGCCCCAGGTTACATTGTCGCCGCTGCGAACTGTAAGGGGGGGAAAAATCAAAAGGAAATTAACGGAAAACACGGCCCGTGCCGCTTAGGGGCCCGGAAGCGGGCGGCGCGGGTCCGGAAGCGGCATGGAGAACTTCCAGAAGGTGGAGAAGATTGGCGAGGGGACATATGGAGTGGTGTACAAGGCCCGCAACAAGAGTACCGGCGAGACAGTGGCCCTCAAGAAAATCCGACTTGACACGTGAGGGCTTCCGGGATTTCTTATCATGTGATTGGTGACTTGGTGTTATTCCGAGAATAGTGTGGTAGTTAAGTGGGTAGACCAGATACCGAAGGGAACAGTTGTGGGTGTACTGGGAGTAGGGTGTTATTGCAAAGTGGCTCCATGCTTGCATGTCAGCTGGGAGTATTGTGTGTTCAGCCAACAGCACATTTAATGCTGTTTTTTTCAGTATTTGTTTACTGTAGTAAAAGCAAAACTAAAAGTTCCAGAATGCAATTTACAGCTTGTTGAAAAGCCTCAGTGCATGCGTCATGAGACCAGCTGGGCATTTAGAATAGGTTAGGGCACCTGAATGGCGTATGGGTAACCGGAGGCAAAGGGTGAGATGGTCAGATGGCCCTAATGTTACAATTAAGTCCAGTTTTTGCGGATCTTTTTCATTTTTCACCAATTTTGCCATAATGAAATTCATGTCCTCGTTTTTAGGGGGGAAGGTTAACTTGAACTGTGAACTTTAATGTTGTTCCTGCTTTACAATTTCAAGTATGCATAGTGTGTGTTAGATGGCATAACAATCAAATGAAAACACCCTTTCTACTACTCGTATATAGCTTCAAGAATCCCTTTCACTTCTGACTCAAGAGGGGGAAAAATGACTTTTTGTTTAAAGAACCCTCTCCCACTAACCTAGTTAGAGGCATGCTTCATCATTGCGTTCCCACCCAAGATGCCTATTGCATCTCGGGTGTGCTGCGATGCCTTATTTACAGTGGAGCACATTTGTGTGTGAATTTGTGAGTTGTGACTGTAGGAAGCTGACTGTATATACTATACCAAAGTGAAGTATAGTGTGCAGAGTCCAGTGGAACCCCAAAGGTAGGCAGAGGTAAAAGTAGTTAGCACCTTAGTCTCTATTTGTGGTACTGTGGGCGAGCAGTAAGGCTTTATCAGAGGGTAGTGTTAAGCATTTATTTAACACACTGAATCAGCAAATGATTGGACTGAACACAGACCAATGTTGTTTGTATAAAAATATTCTTTTAGTTGTTTTATTTCCTAGAACCATGCTAGCCTGGCACAGGTAAGTGGTTTATACTTTGCAATAATAATAATACAGTTTGAATTGCAGTAAGAATACAGTTTCAATTGTAGTTGTGTATATATACACTCTGGTTTTAATTACCATAGAAATACTAGTAATGCAATGCTTGAAAATAGTGTACATATACTTTGTATGGGTTATTTAATAGGATGTAAAGTAGATTACTTAACAGATTACTTTTCTTAGACAGTGTACTATACCTGGATACTACACTGGGACATTTCCTGTAAACCGGTAAGTAAAAGCGTTTTTGTTATTCGGTTACAGTTTTAAAGACTTTTATAGATTTTCCAACTCCACACGTGAAAACTTTTTCATAGGAAAACAGTCAATGTTATCCTAGGGGAGGAAATAGTGTTATTAGTTGTGGGAGTTGGGATTCTGGGGTTAGACTTAGGGGTCCCCCAGGGTCAAGGATGCACTCTTGTTACACCCGCTTGTTACACCTTCATCGGCACCAGAGCGGCTGGGTGCTGAGGCCCAGTGTTATCCAATGGGGGATAGGGGAGCTCCGGTTGTTGTCTGCTTACGAGCAGGCCACAAGGTTGTGGGAGCAATCTCATGGACATAAACTCAGGCAAATGGGGGTTCAATACAGCACCAAAGGTGCACCCTCAGCGGCACTAGGGCGGCCGGGTTCTTAGAACATTTGTTCTACTTTTCCCCACATGGCAAGTGGTACACTGCTTTTCCAGATCATGCCATTACAATCTTTTTCTCAGAAATCTTCATAATATTCAAGAGGCCGCAACTAACTGCAGGTGAGAGAAATACTTCTGTTCCTCTTCTACACAATTGCATTTCTAAGGAAAATATTTACAGAGTATATTATTAAGAACATAAGATCCAGTAAATTAATATAAAAAAATCTTCATATAGCATCTATATGTTAAAACTAGTGTAAAACTCATCACTTGGGACTAATGCCGACTATATCAAATGGTGAATAAACAAGCATTGAAAATGCAATGGGTCTCGCCTTTTTGCTTTGCTAATGGTATTGTATAGCATTGTTGGAGGGTGTAGTGTGCACCTTTATAAAGTTACACCCCTTTACCCTCGGACCCAGAGGACTGACATGGGTGTCCACAGTACATCAGTGGAGGGGTGGGGGGACATTGCCAATGCTTGTTTGCATATGTGGCTCTCTGTCATTTCTATTGGTTAGTCAAAACATCCTCAAATGAACATACTGTCCATGTAATTGTTGTTTGCTCATACCAATTTCAACATTTAATTATATTGCCATGTCTGTCGCAGATTTTGGTTTTGAAAAGCTGCACATCCTGAAAATAACATGCATTGAATTACTGTAAACGTAAAAAGTCCCCTTTCAATATGGCCGCTAGGGATTCTCAAGAGCAAGGGGAGGACGCTCGAAGTCCTATTTTCTTAGTACCACTGTGGCGTCTCGTTTGTTTCCATTGCACCGCCAAACCACCAGCTCTGGCTAGCACTCAGCCCTTACTCGGTAGCGCACCAAAGCATCGAGCTTGAAGTGTATGCTGCTACTTATTAGGGAAGGAAAGGCACAAAGGCCGGGGCGTGTTGTGTGTGTTTAAGGCCCATTTGTGATGTTAATGAGGCGCTTTGTGTGACGATGCGCACTGGGGGGCGGACAATGGTTTCATATGGAGGGAAGAGTGAGGGGGTGGGAGTGACCCCGGCGGTGATGTGACATAGTATGTCAGAGGCAGGGATCGGGGAGAGGAGGCACAGAGGGTCAGGGGTAGGGCCCGTTGCTAGGACACCAAAATGCAAAATGGCGTGAGGCTGTCCACAGTTCCTACGGACGTGCGCATGCTGTCTGCTATGGACAAATGGCAAGAGCAGCCATGTTTGTCCATGCAGACGCTCGCACGACAGTATCAATTCTAAAAGATACTCGCAATAGCGAGAGCAGCGCATGCACTGCTTTAGCTAGACGAGACCTAAAAAAATCATGCATTGCCCTCTTTTTTTTAATCTTCTTATTGTTTCAAGATACAAACAAAACGTGACATGAGGGGGGACCATCATAAATGCAAAGAGTCCGACAGTTCGTAATAAGAGAAGATTCGACAATAATTCAACAAGGCCCATGGACCCCATTCCAGGTCTGTCGCTGCAATGTCAAGCCCCCTCAATCAGCAGAATATCCTATCGGAACCCAGGGTTCTAGGTCATTATTCAGTACCCCATGCATGGCCATCCTCCATATCTGTCAACTCCCAACCCCCCACCCCTGCCGCCGGCGCTGTTACCTAAATTATGAGTGTCAGGGAGAATAGGAATAACTATAGAGGGATGGACCGATCACAAAGTGCTGGTGGAATGAATCATTTGTTGCCTTTCACCCCTTTTGAAACTTCGAATAGGTTCGAAGCGTTCTCTGGGCTAGATGATTGTGAATGACGGTCGGTGTCCCCTGTTGATAGGTCTGAATCGAGGCGAGTGTCTAGCACCGGTCCGATCTCCCCAATTGCCTCTATTTCCGGGCCTATGCAGGAGGATGATACAGCCTTATGCAAATTTCTTAGCTGGAATATAGCTGGCCTAAGAGCCAAAAAGGATGATCCGCTATGGATTAATTTTATCACCTCCTTTGATGTCATAGCTTTACAAGAATCCTGGGAAACCTCACGTGATGTCTGGCTGGATGGGTTTGTTACCTTCTTCGTTCCAGCGATACCCAGCCTAGCTGGGAGAGCTAAGGGGGGTTTAATTTTTCTTTTTTCCCTCAATCTTGCGGGGTCTGTTAAGCAGTTAGATTCAGGTTCCCCTAATCTTTTGATCGTAGAATGGATTGTTTCTCCGATCCATTCAATTTTATTACTTAATTTTTATAATTCCTGGGAGAGGGCAATGGATACTGATCACATTGCACACCTAGATACATTTTTTATACAATTTCAGTCTTAATAAGCACACTGCATTTGAGCTCATCGTGTTAGGTGATTTTAATACTCATTTATGCAATCTTCCCTGTCACTTGGGCGAACAATTGGGACCAGCAGGAACATTTATACCCCATTTTGAACACACAAAAACTGGTGAGGCCCTGGAAGTTCTAATGGCCAGTTATAATCTTTATGAACCCCTAAACACAGATGGGAGGGAAAGAGTCCCTACCTATAAAGGATCACCGCAAGGGTCTATAATAGACTATATATTTGCCACACCGGTGCTACAATCAAAGGTATTAACCTACAGAACAATTCAGTCACCCTATAGTGATCATAACCCTGTGGTAATGGAGACGAGTTGGGGGGACCTTAAACGAGAGGGGCCGGGCCGCCAACAGGCGCAGGCGATACCTGTGCCCTCTGATCAAGGGAGAAGGCTCAAGTGGGGTAAGGTGATCCCAGATGATTTTATGGCAATTTTATTGCCCAAATTGAGGGAGAAATAGAACTATGCTTGGATCAAGAGGCCTCTAACAGTTCAATTGTTCGAGCCTTCGAATCCATATGTGCCCAAATCATGAAGGATTTGACTGTTACGCCCACTAAGAAATTCCCTAGTGTGTTAAAATGGTTTGATGTTGATTGTTCACGGATACATACCCGTCTAATGCATGCACTAAAAGCTATACCAAGGGATAGGCAACTTATTGCCAGCTTGAGGAGGGAATACAAAAAGACTTTAAAGGGGAGAAAAGACGAAATCAAAAGTGAAGCGTGGTTTAGACTTCTTTCTGTTGATGTCTTACGTGACAGCAAAAAATTCTGGGAAATCATTAACCATCCTTTTTTTGCAGGTGACTTAAATGTAGCCACTGACTGTGTTATCCCGGATGAGAAGTGGGTTGATCACTTTAAAGATGTCTACGGCGAGAAGAATGGTATAGCCCAGCCCCGCCAATTGACAGTGCAGGTCTCCCCCCCGATAGCCTTTAAAACTTCCTCCTCTAAAAAGACTATCTTGGAGACTTCAAAAAATAAGGCCCCGGGGGCTGATGGTGTACTTGCGGACCTATACAGATACTCTCCGAAAACTTGGTCCTAGATATTAACTAAAGTCTTTAGGGCAGCGAATGATAAGGTGTTTCCAAATACCTGGGCAATCTCCATCATAGTGCCAATTTTTAAAAAAGGAAAACGCGATGACCCAGGGTGTTACAGACCCATTTCCCTCCTTGATTCGGCCATTAAGATTCTGGGCAGAGTTTTATTGGCTAAACTCAGGGAAAATTTGGAGGCCTGCGGAGGGCTTTCAAACATACAATATGGGTTTAGAGAGAAACGAGGCACCCTGCTCAATGCTTGAATTTGCACCTTCTAATTGCCAAATATGTGGTGGCCGGGGAGGGTTCCCTTTATTTGGCTTTTATGGACCTCTCCTCGGCCTTCGACTTGGTAAACAGGTCCAAACTGTGGTCCACCCTTCTTGAGATGGGGATGGACTCCTCACTGGTTGCTTTTATAGCCTCTTTACACCAGGAGTTATTTGCAAAAGTAAGGGTCACAAATGAGGGGAGATGTACGGGGACTTTCAGGACAGAGAAAGGGGTCCGCCAAGGGTGTATCCTGGCCCCCCTCCTTTTCACCATTTACATAAATGGGTTGGAAAAAGAGCTGGAGGAAGGGGGTGCAGATGTGCCGCGTGCGGGAGTTCAGCCGATTCCGGCCCTCCTATAAGCAGATGATGCGGTACTGATTGCCCGTACGGGCATCGGTCTACAGACACTATTGGATTGTTTTGGCGCATTTATGGAAAAACTCGACCTAAAAGTAAACGCGAAAAAATCCCATACTATGATAGTGGGCAAGCAGAGAGGGAAATTGAGATCTAAAACCTTCAAATGTAAGGGGAGGTGGTTTCCAGGGTTCCGGTTTTTCCTTATTTGGGGGTCCTTTTTGATGAAAGGGGGTCTTGGGCCCCACAGTTAAAGGCGAAGAGTTTAGCCTTGGCTCGTTCAACAACTGCCCTGTTGGGTTTCACCAAAAGGTTGGGGGCCAGGCCAATGGAAGCACTTTTGAAGGTTTATAACACTAAGTGTATTCCCATTGCCACCTATGGGGCTGCCCTGTGGGGTTATGCCACTCAAGAAAAAATCCAAAGGGTACAAAATAGGTTAATTAGGATATTGCTCTCAGTTCCAAAATCGACCCCTACATTCTCTATTCACGAGGAAGTAGGTCTGGGTTATATTACAGACAAGCTGGACTTGGCACCCCTTTTACTTTGGGCAAGGACATGGCTGAATCCAGAATTAACTTTAAACCATCTTATTCTGGAGGACGTCTTTGGACCATGCCATGAAAATACCTTGGCTGAAGTTTTTAAAAAACACATTTTCAGCTTTGGGTAGAGTGGAACTTTTCTCATCTCCTCGCAACATTAAGAGAGAGGACGTAAAGTGGATTAAAGTCCACTTTACAGACAGGGTCCGCCTTAGTAGAGAGGGGAGGGAAGTAATGAAACCATCCATAAGAGCTCATGCTATGTTAATCACTACCCCAACCCTGGAACCATACTTGAACTTTGTTACAAGACCCCTTCACAGATTTTTATTAACAAGATTCAGGTTTAATTTGATCCATTTTTCTCTAGGCTATTACCCTTCATGGAATCATTCGAAAGATGCACCCCCTTGTGACTGCGATAATTTCTCTGAGCAGGATACCATGCATTTTACGATGTTTTGTGGGTTTTATACTGCTGCTAGGAAAAAACATCTATTACCTGTGCTGAGGGAGGCGGGTTTTATTCAAGTTAGACCTGCTTTAATTTACCTCCAGATGTTGGGCAATATTTACATTACTTTTAGTGTTGCCAGTTTCCTAGCCGAAGCTTTTCGTTTTAGAAAAAAACGAGCTCCACTGAACATTTTATTGTAAATAAGGTATCTTTTATTGGTATCAGACACGATGTAGTTTAGTAAATTTCGGGTTTATCCCGTTGTTGTATCAATTATGAAATGTGTTTTTAATGTATATGTATTGTATGTGCTTTTTATGGTTTTTTTTTTTAAATCGAATAAAGCGTGCTTTGACTGACTGAGTGTCATCAAGATACTACCCTAGTGTATGGTGTGCGTACATATCTTCTCATCCATAATACTAAGAACCACCGTAACCAACCGGAAGTTGGGCACCCCCCTCCGCACTAAACTCCCCAATCCCGGAGGAAGCCGCCTGTGACTGCTCCCCCTCCGTCGACATGTCGGAGTCTGAGCCACAGTATCGGCGTCCGGAGCTCCATCACCAAGGCCTCCCGCGCCGCTTCTAGTGCCCTATTGCTATGGGATCTATGGGCCTGCTGCAATCGAACAGAACTCTTGCTGCCCGCCCACTAAAGCAATGCTGCTTTCCATCTAACATAGCTAGGACCAGCCGCTGCCTTCCAATGTGATGTAATTTCCCTCTTGGCCAGAATGAGTCCCAGGTCCATAAACTTGCTAGTTATTTTATTTTTGCTAGTGTGCGGAAACCAGTGTAACAGGCAGGCACCTTTATCCATAGCAACCTGTCGCTCAGTTACCCTACAGAGCAACTTGGTTATCTCCTCCCAATATGTTCCCAGTTGAGGACAGTCCCACAGCATGTGGCTCAGGTCCGCGCCCTGCAGCCGGCACCGGGGGCAAATCGCAGTATCGATCCGAAAATACTGATTAATTTTAGCTGGCGTGAGGTATGCCCTATGTACTATGAAAAATTGGATTAGCTGGAACCTAGCGTTCCTGGTACCCTTCCATGCTCTTTTAATTATCTGTAACCAGGCCGCAACCGGGATCGCTTTGTTTAAGTCCGTCACCCAGGGGTGGGGAATTCATATCGCCCGACGCCCGAGACATGTTGATTTCTGTCAGGGGCAATAAGATTTAATGTCGATTTTGTCCCACGGACAACTAGACATTAAATCAAAGTAAACCGGGATGGCCCAATACTCGGTCTCGCCCCACAGCTATCTGCTCGGTGTGTGGCCGCTAGTGTTTCATCAGATGCAACCTCTCTCTGCAATTGTTTTTTTTAGCTTCTGTTTGCAGGCATAGCTTTTGCGTATTACGAGTGCACACAAGAGCAATGGTCTGCCTATGACTGCTCACAAGTCTCTCACTTGATTTACTAATTCCATAGTTAGTATGCGTGATAGCATGGGATGCCGAATACAGAATGCCCAATTTATTTTCCTTGTAGACAAGTATTTTAAAAACACTCTTTTGTGTTCTCCTAGCAGCTAATGTCGGTGTAGCTAGTGCCCTTTTGGTCTGCAAGTTTATGAAGTAGGGGAAAGAGGCGGTAGAAAGAGAACGAAACCAGGATGAGCAAGGAGCGGGATCTTTGAGAGCGTACTATCTGCCAGTATGTATGTATTTTTTTAATACTAATTCAGGCACGAATCGCCCCCCAAATGGCCCCTCCTCCCGGCCTCCCCTACCCCGTCGTGTGTGTCAGCCCGAGCTGAGACAGCTTCCCGGGCACACAGTCTTTGAGCTTATCTCAGCCGCACCCGAGTACTTCACAGGTCTTTAAAAAGACCATTTACGCCTTAACGAGGCTTTGTTGTTTTTTCACTCCTTCATGTGCACCTCCCTATTGCCCCCCCCCCCCCCCGAAATATAGCTCTAGTTGTGCCTCTGTACTAATCGCCGCAATAATACAAGAGGCAATATAAAATGGGCTGAGGCATGGTACCTCATTTCCTCTGTCCATTTTGAAGTCCATTTTCTCTTTCTCCTGTGGTGCTGCTGTCTAAAGAAATCGAAAGTGTGGTGAAGATTGCTCATGCAGGATAGTAAGTATGTATTTACAAGCCTTATCTACTATTGTGCCTGGAAGCAGTCCTGCGCCGGTGGCACTGGAGAGGGCTGTCTCATCTGGCTGTGCGGGGTCCCATTTGGCTCAGATTCTCTCTTTTCCAACCATGGGGCCCCTGCCAGGGTTGAAGCAGATGCCTGTGGCTGTGCTTAAGAGGGCAGTGGAGGTAGACAGTGGCTCCAAGTCCCAAGCGACCCAGATTTGCTGCCAGGAGGGCATAGCCTTTCTAATTCAGGCGCTGAAAGGTGAGCTTGTGTTTGTGACAGGCGCTGCCACGTTTTCAGTGTGCTTAGGTATTACAGTTCCATATTTTCAGGGTATTTATATTTGACATTGTCTTCGTTTGTTTGTCAAATTTAAGAGTTATTCTTTTGGCTCTTTAAGCGACACAATTAGCCCAGCATTTTGAAGGCCTTTTGCGTGATGTGGTGCTCATAGCTGCCGATTTTTTCATTGTTTGTGTGACATTTCCATGATTTCAGTTTACTTACGATCGACAGTCTACTGACAAATGTTGGACACCTCGAGTGACATTTTATTGTGAGTAAAGCGAATAACGTAGACCAAGTAACGAAATGCATATCCGAAATTACCCCTTTGGAGCAATTTACTGCTTCAAAACACTGAAGTTGACAGTCTCGCCTACTGGGCATGTGTTGAAAAGAAAACAAGTAAAGAAAGTGAGGCTGTCTGACTGAGAAACCAATGCAGAATATTAGAATTGTATATCATCTAACATAATCAATGTATGAATATATTCAATTAAATTCTCAAAAATACTTTGCCATGATAAGGGTCAGGGCAGGATATTCTTTTTAGATCGGATTAGTATGATTCTTCAATGGTGTGAAAGAATACTTTTTTTCCCAAAAAAAGAAGCAACAATGTTTCATATAGTGCTTCATCTCGCACTTTTGCCATTTCTAAGCACTGACACAACACATAGCTGCTTTCTACAGGAGAATCATTGCTCCAGACTGTATCATTTAATGATACATTACGCATTAGAGTAAAATTAACATACTTCCGAGTCAACACATGTAGTTTGCCCAACAATAATACGGTCTCCGTTTTTCTCCATGCTCTCTGGGAAACGAGCTACAAAGGAAGCAGTAAGACCTTTTCCTACAATCCCACCTAAAATTGGGTGGTGTTTTCTTCCCACTTTCACCCTGGACGCAGTTTTTGTCCGATCTTTGATATGAGAAAATATTTGGCCATGTCCATGATGAGAATGGGCTGTGGAAAAATTTGTAAATACTCTTAAATGCATTACTTCTTGGGTGTATACAAATTTCCTAGGGCATTCTGACCCTGAAACACCCACTTCTCAGAAAATATTAATTCACAAGAAAAGGTAGGTGTAAGTGAATCTTTTTACAAGCGCACATCTACACTTTGAGCCTAACAAACTGAAAAGCTGTGCTATTTGTGAACCGAAGTTGAAATAAGCATTGGGAAACTAGAGAGCCTTAACAGCCAGAGACTAGGGGTGTCCACCGTGTACCAAGAAGGACCAAACCCATGTTAGATTTTCAGAATTATCATACAATAAACATATTAATTTAATCTCCTGGGAACTAATTTGAATAGTCAGTGGAAATGTTGAAAGTCTGGCCATGGATTCTGGCCTCCCCTCACTGACCTATGCTGGACATAATTGCCCCCTAATCCAAAACTTCCTTAGAATCCTTCTCCTTCTGCAACATACATTTGTATTTCATGTACATTTGTAGAATGTCCTTCCTTAGAATAGAAAAGGAGTGGCTTCTTCCAACCTTTTTGGAAATCCGCGGATATCTTTGCAGGCAGTATCTCTGCTACAGTCAGGATCAAGTTAGACACATGTTATGCAAACCTTTCATGTTGGGAACTGCTTGTCAATAGGAAGTGCTTGGGTCTTTCTATAGTGAGTGTCTTTGTCTTCGCAGGGATAGGTCTTTGGGGTGTGGTCCTGCATGGGATTTTAAGTCTGTACTTTAAGTGACGTATGAGCCTATGCATCTGTAGTGTAGCTATGTTTCTTTGCAGTGGGTGTGTTTGTCTGTCCAGAAGTGTGTGTCCCAGCAGTTGGGTTGTGTGTATGTGCAGTGAGAATGTCAGTGAAGCAAGATGAAAGAGGACGAACCAATTAGACTGGAAACAGGCCAGACGTCACGCGACAGACAACACCTCCCCAACTGCACAGAATTTCTCATCAATTTCTTTTTTACTGCAACACTGAGGTATTACACCTTAATTCTGACTTCAGAATATCATGCTACCAGATTATTATATACCAGGGACAACATTTTGAGAAGATAATTGGTAAGTAAAGATTTACTATTCTTAACTCCAGACACTATATTTTGGTCCTCAATATTTTGGCAGCATGATGTTTCTGCAGTAGATATTTCCACATACAACCAACATGGATGGATGTGCAAATACGGTTCAGCTTGCATTTTGGACCAGTATATCCAAACTGCCATACCTTAAGTCCGTGCAGCTTTTCACAATTTTAAAGAATGTTTTAGAGCAGTCGCAACTTGGATGGGTAAAAATTGATTAAAACTAAATTCTGACAAAACAGAATTTTGGTTTTTACCAAACTGGCCCCCACCACCTTCTATGTGGTGGCATGCCAAGCCTATCCTAATCATACCAGGGTGCTAGAAATTTGTGCATTATCTTTTACTCTACCCTCTCTTTTACATCGCAAATTAAACAGATTTCGTCTGTCTTTTGAAGATGAAAATGATAAAGAAGTTTATTGATCTGGTTCCTGAAGAGACTAGGAAAACAGCTCATTCTTTAATTATGTCCCATCTGGACTACTTTAACAGTCTCTACCTTGGTCTTCCTGCATATTTGATACAGACTTTAGCTAATTCAAAATACAGTGGCACAACTAATCAGGAGCGGTCCGAGGCGCCATCATATCTCTTCACATTTGAGACATCGGCACTTGCTTCCTATAGAATAGCATATCAACTTCAAAGCTCTAACTTGGTTTTTCAGAGCTTATCATGGCGAGGCCCCATGTTAGCTGCTGAATAGACTGTCTCGGTATAATCCAAAGAGGGCACTTAGATCCAACAATAGTCATCTTCTACGGATTCCAAAATTTCTGAAGTCTCGTCGTGGCGGCAACCCCTTTACTGTGCGGTCTGCAAAATTATGGACAGTCTTCCTTTTCTGTTACGGTTAATTGACACTGTCAGCCTTCTTAAGACAACTTAAAACTTGGCTATTTGACTCAGTTTAGTTTCTTGTTAATTTGGCCTGCCTTTACTGTCTGCTAGAGTGATGGGACGCTACCTTCGTGTAGCAGCTGTGCTCTTTAAAAAGTGTCATTTGATTGATTTATTGAAGATAAATTATTGTTGTGTTTCAGTACTTAAGGAGAATTTCACTTTTCTCAGTAATAAAGTCAAGTTTTCACTGTTCAGTTTTATTAAAACAAAATTTCATCAATGGCTTTCTGTCATCCCAAAATATTGATTTGCGAATAGGTGGGACAAGTGGACTGTCATACGGGACATGTAGATTTATTTTGCATTTTGTCCCATGGACAAGTAGATTATTTGAAAATTTCCACACCCCTGGTCACCCATTGTTCCCGCAATTTTTGCAACGGGTTGAGCCCTTCCACCAGCATTTGTCGATATAAGCAGGTAACCGCCTTATACGTGCCCGCTGCCATCACTACATATTGGCATGCTCCGCTTGTTGGTGGTTCCGAGAGGCCTGCACCCCAATGCTTCTGTATGGCTGCAGTCAATGCATCAGGAAGTGACCACGTGGAAGACCAAAGGTCTCCTTCAACGTACTATAGGTTAACAGTACTCCGTCCGCATAGAGGTCGCCCACCATCTGCAGGCCCAGCTCCTCCCACTCCGCCAGGCCGGACCAATCTCCGTGTGGCAGCGCCGTACACATTCCCAATGGTATCTCGGGAGCGTAAGGACACTGCACCCCAATTCTATTGTGGAACCGTTTCCAACAATGCCTCAGGGTGCCCTCCACCGTCGATAACTCAGCAGTTCTCAGGCGCTGCTGCAGGATCACGAATGACCGCACATGCCGCGGCACCTCCGGTATAGGCCCCCCCCCTCCGGTCCCCGAAACGCCACCGCCCGAGTAAGGAACTGAAATTGCGCGGCTAGATAGTACGGTTCAAAATCTGGGGTGGCAAGGCCCCCTTCAGCTCTCGGCCGCATCAGTGTATCCAGTGCCACCCTGCGCCGTCCTGCACCCCAGATGAAGCTGCTCACCGCGGAGCGAAGTTGTCGGAAAAAAGCAACCGGTATACGTATCAGTAGGGTCCGGAAGAAATATAAAAGACGAGGAAGCGCTACCATCTTCAGCAGCGCTACGCGACCTGCTACCGACAGTGGTAGGGTGCCCCAAAACCTAATGCTACCCCTCAGGCCTCTCATCGCTCTCCCAATATTGCCCTCAAAGAGATCCTCCTGATCATGATACAGCTGCGTTCCCAGATAGGGAAGGCACCTCGGCTCCCACGCCAGATCGGGCGGTAGTGTGGGCGGGTCGCATGTGTTAGTCACTGGGAAAACGCAGGTCTTTTCCCAGTTAACTCGCAATCCCGAGATATCCCCGAAACGATCAAGGAGAGCGCGCGCCCCATCCAGGGCATCCCCCGCATCTCCCAGAAACATCAGGAGGTCGTCCGCATAAAGCGAAATATAGTGCGCATGTCCTTGGAGCTGGAGGCCACGGTACGCCCCGCCACTCTAGCGTGCGCTGCCAATGGCTCTATCGCAAGAGCAAACAACAGCGGGTAGAGAGGGCAACCCTGCCTAGTGCCTCGCCACACCGATTAGGAAGAGGAAACGACCCTACCCACACGAACCCTGACCGACTCAGACAAATACAGTATTTCAGTCCAACGGACATAACCGGTTCCAAGCCCAAATGCCGTCATGACTGAGAACAGATAGGGCCATTCCAGACTGTTAAACGCCTTAGCAATGTCAACCGAAAGGACCATCGCTTGTCCCTCCATTCCAAGACCTCCATCCAATACTTCTATCAAACGACGTATGCTACTGGCGGTATTGCGCGTCGGGATAAAGCCCGCCTGATCCGGATGCACCAACCGCGTCATAAAGGGAAGGAGTCTAGTGGCCAGCACCCGGCTCAGGATTTTATAGTCAGTGGTGAGCATAGAGAGAGGCCTGTACGCAGCTGGGTCAGTCGGCGGCTTTCCTGGCTTGAGGAGCGGGACAATAATGGCTTCCCTAGTAGAAGCCAGTAGTATCCCCGTCTGTCTAGCCTCTTTGTACATCACCAATAATCTGGGAGCCAGGAGGTCAATATACGTGAGATAGAATTCAATAGGCAAACCATCGCTGCCTGGCGTTTTGTTGTGTGCCAATTGCTTAATGACGCAACGAATTTCAGCCAGTGTAATAACCTGACCAAGAACCTCCGCCTCCTCCTCCTCAATTACGGGTAGCTCCAAGCCCTCCGGAAACTCCTGAGTATCCACCTCGCCAGTCTGTAATTGGCTTGTGTAGAGATTCACATAAAAGGACCGGAATCGGTCATTTATGTGATGTTGCTCGTATTCCATGCATTGCCCTCATGTATGCACATTGTTTGCAAGACTGCTCCTCAAACACGTCACCTCAAAAATGCCACAGATTACATTTTAGATAATCTCTTAAATAGACATTAATAGAGTGAAAATTAGCGTGTGCATTACAATGCATCCAAAATATAGACTTCTCCCCCATGTGATAAGAATTCTAAATATGCATAATGTTATTGTAAATATACACTGCAGTGCACCAAATGTGAATATATTCATATGGTCGTCATTGTATTGGCACTATCTACACCAGAAAGGCTACAAACATGTATCAAACAGATTTCTTTGTCAGAGTTTTGCCCATTGAAGAAGAAGAAAGGAATTTGGGCCCGCCGCCCATGAGCATGAGGCCGGCCCTGGAAGTTGAATGTAGGCCCTGGGGGGCATTATGAGATTAATTAAATTTAAACTGGCCACCTGTGCCGCATGCAGTGGGCCCTGGAGGCATAATAAAAGTAAGTGCAATTGGGCACCACTACCTCACCCAAGGCACTTCAGCCCACCATCACCCTACCCTGGTTACATTTGGCGTTTTCCCCCTGAGTCTTTTGATTTCTGACCTCCTGGTTTTGACTCTGTTTTTGCTGGCGTAGTGTTTCTGCACACTTTTCTCAGTGCTGACCAGTGGTAAAGTGCAAGTGCTCCTGTGGTAAAATGTGTTATGGATTGGTGTTT
Organism: Lissotriton helveticus; assembly: GCF_964261635.1. Taxonomy (NCBI): domain Eukaryota; kingdom Metazoa; phylum Chordata; class Amphibia; order Caudata; family Salamandridae; genus Lissotriton; species Lissotriton helveticus. The sequence continues at coordinate 1,472,342,548 of NC_136057.1, read as the reverse complement.
CCATGATTGGCCTGTTTGATATATGTGTCAGTCCCTAGTAACGTGCACGGAGTGTGCCAGAGCCTGTGAATCAAACGCTGTTAGTGGGCTGCAGCACTGGATTGTGCCACCCACACAAACAGCCCGTAAAGTGTAACTCTGGCCTTCTATTGCAGAGCCTGTGTGCAGTTTGGGACTGCCAATGTTGACTTTGCAAGTGCAGCCACTTGCCAGTCCCTTAACCTTCTGTTTTCTACATGTTAGTCGCCCCTAAGGTAGGCTCAAGGTACCCCTGCAGGCTGTGGGTGCATTATATGTGAAAGTTAGGACATGTCCTGGTGTATGTGTCATGTCCTGATAGTGAATTACAGCCAATTTTGTTTTTCACTATTGCAAGGCTACCTGTTCCCATCGGCCAGAATGGGCAGTTTGATTATAACATCTTATAATCCTAACTGACCCAGGGAACAAGGTAGAAAAAACAAGTTTAGTATGCCTGAAATCAGAATGTTAAAATACATCTTTGAGTGAAGGTGATTTTTTACATTCCGTGTTTGAAAATACCACTTTTAGCAAGAAGGTATTTACTTGCCTAGCCATCCAGAATGCCTGTGCTAGGGTTGGGTATTCCATGTCTGATTTGTGAGTGACAGGGGGCTGGAGAGGGCCTTGGCTCCAGCAGTCTTGGTCAGGGCTGGGCTGAATAGGGCCTGCATTGAATAGAGAGTAGGGGGAGGAGATTTCCTTTTAGCTACCTGGGCCAGGTATGCTCTCAAACAATGCTGTCTCCACCTCCTGTGAGGAAGCTGCACCCAGGAGGAAAGAACTGGTTTTGTCTAGGTGCAGACACTCTCTGCCTTCAGAGAACAAATGATTTGGTGGTATAAATATTGGGGCCCAAACTTTAGAACTCCTTTGGACCAAGAAGAAAGAATAGCTAGAGAAGCTGTGAGGAGGAACTACCACATTGCTGTGTGCTTTGCTGATTTGGCCTGCAGTGGCTGCTTCTGGCTTGGGCAGTGAAAGGACTGGGCTGAACTTTCTGCAATCTGGTTTTGTGAGTTTTGTGGTAGAGTTTACCCCCTGTTCAAGGTAGAGCTTGCCCCCTGTTCAAGAAGTCTCAGGAACAGTAAAGACTTCTGCCCTCAGCACTGGGGACTGTGTGTTTTGTGCTGCAACAGAGGTAAAAGCAACCCAACGCAATCTCCAACGCCGCTGCTGACTCCTTGTCCTGACGGCACCACAGAGGCACTCACTGACGCCTGTTCGTGCTGCCACTGAGCCGCTGCTCCCACCGCGACATGTGGGCACCGTACTCCGCACCGCCTTGCTTCGCGCCGCCGCCTTGGTATCCCCGACGACGCTGCTCCACGCGTGAATCGACACCGTGGTTCGAGGGCACAGCTCGTAAAGTTGCACAGCCCTCGTCCTGCACCACAGCCATGTCCTACTGACGCCGGTGCCATCGACTCCAGTTCGTCAGCTGACAGCGCTTCTGCAACGACGACAACGCCGCTGCTTGCACCGCGACCTGCCAGCACCGTGACGAGCACCGCCTCCATTTTGCACCGCGACCCTGGTCTCACCGATGACGCCATCTCATGCCGCTGCTCGATCCACGACCTGAGGTCACCGCACCGCTGCACTTCGCACCGTAACACTAGACGCCTGCCGACGCCAGCGCTCCTGACTTCAACAGAGAGGAGCTCGATCTGCAACGCGTGTGACTTCGAGGGCACCGACGACTCCTGCACGGACTTCAGGAACCGACACGTGCGGACGCTGTGCTTTCTGAAGCTCAACGAGAGGTCGCCAACACCCTGCATTTCTAAAAGGTACTGTTTGCGGATCTTCTCGCCACCGTAGCTGGCCCGCGACGCCACTGTCAGCCAGAACTGTTTGGATTTGTTTGCTCACGACACCGGATTAGCCCCGGACAGAGCTATCAACGTCAAGGAACTGTTTTTCATGGTTATTTTGATAACCGAAGATTTTTAAGTACTGTATATTGTGGATTTTTATTCTTCTTGTCTTAAGTATATAAAAATATTAGATATTTTTAGGTCTCTCCTGAGCCAGCGCATGTGCTGCTCTGCTAGACATTTAGTATACAGGTTTTCAAAGTGCTACCAGACCTCGCTGGCCTAACGCTTGCGTTCACGCGAGCGTGCATGCGCGCAGCAACCATCTGCCTCCCTTCCAGCGTGATCACTGCTGCGCGCGCACCACTCGCGTGCTTACCACAGAGTGTGTCCTCTCAATCACTTTCGCTTTGATCGTGATCTGTTTCACAGCCGCGCCACTGTTACTTTTACGGCTGCGCGGCCAATGCTTGTTTGTTTTGCCTTTTTGCCCTGCAAACTTTCCTTTATTTCTCTCTCCTCCTTTTTCCTGTCTTCTGCCTCCCCCTTACTCTTTTGTCTGCTGTCTTTTATCTCTGTCCATTTCATGGTATGATACTTTGCTGCACTTCTTTTATTGACATTTCACCCTATCGTTCTCACTTCGTGTCCTCTTTCCCTTCTTGTAAGCTCACACTGCCCTCCTGCCTTTAAAGACCCCTCTGGGCAACCATTCATCCCACACACAAACCATTCATCCCTTCTAAACCAGGTCATTTTCTGTTCTTCAGAGTGATCAGAAGTGTGGCATGCGGTAGTAGGTGAGAAGAGCAGCCGGTGCTATGCTTGGTTGTTGTTTAGTTGGACCAGTTTCATCACCGCAAAGGGAGCATCACACAGGCTTTCTCGCTTTGCAGGGAACTTTGCAGGTAGCTGATGGGGTGAATGTGATTGGAGTGACAGTGTAATAAGTTGTATGTGGTAGGACTGTGCTAATTAGCCTGTCAGTGCTTGGAGTTACCGCGGAGAGCCGGTGCCAGCCATACCAGCATTTGTTGGGTAAAAATAGACCCCAGACAGGGAGTGTGCATCGGGCTCCAGGTCCCCAAACAGTTGAACTTCAAGGCAGGGCAGCATTACAAAAGACTCTCACTTTCATAATAAGGTTATGGTATTCAAGAATGAACATATTTTTTTTTTCAGAGAACAGTAACATTTAGGGGTTCTCAGGAGCACAGGCCTCTTTGATTTCTTTCGACTTTGACTACCTTTTGAGGGAAGTAAGACCTGCACCAATACCATATCAGTGTCAAGGTTTTTTTTCTCCTCCGTTATGTTTGTGTTCACTTGGGTTTCTGGGACTTGTGATGGTTGGAGTGGTCTTTTGGCATGGGGAGTTCTAGAAAGTACATAATGTAACATGTAGCCAGGCAGTTGGTGCTGTGTTGGTTGTGTTGCTCTGAATAAAATATCTTTATTTTTAAACTCCTACCATCTTTTCAATCTATTCAGTTTCGTTGGAGTATTTTTCAATTGTTGGAGGAAACAAAGGTCTTTACTTTGTGCTCTTCTAATTTTTGTCTATGGACCAAATTGAGAATTGACAGAACTTAGAACCACAGTGGTGCATCCACCAACACTTGGGATGAAGGAACTGGAGCACAGAAAGAGATTATGCTGACATTCTGCATAAGTAGCATACGTGAACTATGTATAAGGGGAAATAGGCCTGGAAGAAGAAATTACAGATGTGCTTCATTAGTACATTTTTGACGACTGGCATAACAAGGTCAGTGTTACATCAACACCACACCTCTTACAAATTATTTCATCCTAGAACAAGTTGTAAATAAGTAGATTTCATTTTAGTTGGCCAAACACAGCTCTTTCCTGCCACACACTCTTTATGAAGCATGTGGTTAAGTCAATCCTTGGCTGATCCTTTTCTTCCCTGCCTTTACCTCACTCTTTCAGGTTCTTTTTCATCCTTCATTTTTCCATTTGTCAGTGTTTTCTTAACATTGTCTATCTCCTTCTTTCTTCCTTTTCTGCCTTTCTCGCGTGCTCAGGGTCAGTGTAATGATGAAAAACAAGTACCAGTCCTCAACAAGCATTGGCATAGCCAATAGGTCTCGCCTTTGGGACCTTATTAGTTTTTAGCCATGCAACAGTTGATGTTATTGCACCAAGGATATTGTGCTGCATAACTAAATACTTATAAGGTCCCAAAACCGAGACTTATTGGCTATGCCAATGCCTGTTCTAAACTGGTGTGGTGTCCTTTTGTAGTGGTTACACTGTGTTACTGTTGGTTATGTGCAAATGCTTTACACACTACCTCTAAGATAAGCCTGACTGCTCGTGCCATGCTACCAAGGGGGTACGCAGGGGTTATATTAGGAGTGTAACTCCCTTATCCTGACTAGAAAGAAGGGTCCCTATTTAGACAAAGGTGCAAGCCCTTGCCAACTAGAGACCCCCATTTCTAACAACCCCCAACCAAGGCGCTAATTCCCCTTTGACCCCAGTGCCCAAAATTAAGTCCGGGCTGCAGTCACCACTCCCCCACCCAATGCACTCCACTCCGTCGTCGTCCAAAACCCTGCAGTGGGGCCCCAATCCCCAGTAACCCACCTAAGACAGCAGTGACCCCTCTGCCCCACCCAAAACACTATAACCCATGCTGCCACCCTACACCCAAAACATGTCTGTAAGAAACTGGAGTATTAGTTAAGTTGGGAAAATGTTCACCTCAAGTAATGTTTACAACCCTGGTCAAGGTGTACCCAATCCTTGTCAAGGTGTACCACTAAAATAACTAATCTAATCTGCACTCTACCCCCTGGTGGCTGTGGCACAGAGCTGACCGGATTAATTTAGACGTAATATGCAACTGTGAAAAAATTAATTGATTCAAAAATGCTGCGAAATTTACTAATCTATGCTTCAATATCTTGGGAATATGATAAATGTGCAAGCATGGTTTCTGGCTTGCTGCAGTTTTGGGGGTAAAATTAACACCTGCTTTTTGTTTGTGCACTAGTACAAATATACATGGAATGTGGTAACTTGCACGTATTGTAAAATAGTGCGAATGCACTGAATACCATTTTCCACTATATGTGTTTTGTTTTGTTTTACAGCTTCATATATGTCTGTGAAAGACAAACTGCCCCAAATTTTAGTATATGACTTTTCTAAACATTTCCTAATAATTACCTATCTGGTTGCTATGAACTTCCCATGTTAGGTCTGGCTTGAAAACGTAACTGCGTTGACCTATTTTTAGCATTTCTTTAAAATATGCATAGAGTGGGTTTTGACTTGGATCAGGCCAGAGGAGTATTACTTCTTCCCCACTTACTATGGGCGGGTGATGCATCTTTTTTGTCTTCCAGGACATAGTTCCATTAGTGCTTGAGGGATTATTTAAATCTGAAAAATAAACCCAACTAGGCTGCTTGTCATGTTCAGGTTTTTTTATGCCATATCTATTCTGCACAGAAAGCAATATTTTTGTGCTACATTTTCCCAGCATTGACAAAGCCAAAAGGACATGATGTGATATGATTTACATGCATGCAACCAGCATTTGTGGGTGCCCGTGTTTACCTTTGTTGTTAAATTAAAGCTAGACCTAATGACTTTGCCAATGCTTGCTTATTTTCGAATCTTGATCAACCTAGCAAAGTGTTAATGGTACTGGACGGCGAGGGCTGCACATTCAGATGGTGCACCCCCAATGCTGTATGTATGTGTTGAAGTTGTATAAATCCAACTAGTTTGTACTGAAGTGTTTGATGAGCGGAAGAGCAGTGGGGATGACTGAAGGAACCTCTTTAGGTTGTATAATGTATAATGCCAGCTGGCCAGTTACAGTCAAACATCTGGTGAGTTGTGTGTGGAAGATGTAATACTGAAAGAAAAAGTCCGTTCTTTTGTAAAGGTTGGCAGTTTGCCTGGTGTGATTGGGGAGAGTTCCAGAGGAGTGAAGAGTAAGGTGTGGTGTGCTGTACTCCTGACATCCTTTGTAAAAAGAGGTGAATTAAAAAAAAATGTATGCTTCTAACACCAATGTTTTATTTATTTTGACATTTTTATTTTTGCTCTTGCAGTGAAACAGAGGGTGTCCCCAGCACCGCCATAAGGGAGATTTCCCTTCTGAAGGAACTCAATCATCCAAACATTGTAAAGTAAGTGTAGTGAGCATGTTGGTACCCTGGGTTGAAAGACCAGGCCCCTTTCTACTCTGCGATTGAAAGCCAGCCTAGTAGTGTCTGCACTACTAAACATAACTTCTAATGCTTTAAACTGTTTTGCTCAAGCTTGGGTTACAGTGAGAAAGAAAGACAATCATTTCTGTGTACACTTCCATACGCAGCTAGACTTTTTGACACGATCTTTACAAGTAGTAGCAGTGCTCTATAAACGTGAAAACCCTTAACTCCTATCCTAGATCTTGAGGTCTATGGGAGGTGGTTGTAGCAGTGCTGAACTTTCAAAGATCTAAACATCCCTGCTAGACTTAATCATAATCCTTATTTTGTCATTGTGTATTTCATTGTCTTACCAATGGAGCAATTTAATACATATGTACTTGTATTAAAGTGGGAATGAGATGAATAAGTATAATCATTTGCAAATAATTGATGGAGGGAGAGAAAAATGCCTACACTGTGTGCATAACGTGTATACCATGGAATAAGGCTACTGCATCAGATGTTTGCTGATTGGGATTTCTATTTTTATGATTTTGATTCAATTGTTTTTCTGTTACAAATATTTTATGACCTTCTGTATTTTACATGTGATAATTGTAAGGGTGATTTGATTGACTGGTGGCCACCAATTGCCTTTTTCTTCCCACTGTCCATACCTCAGAATAACCCTTGCTTCTTTTTATTTTTTTTTATTTTCTTGCCTTCACTGGAATGTTATGTACTGCTTAGGTTACTGGATGTCATCCACACAGAAAATAAGCTCTACCTGGTGTTTGAGTTTCTTCATCAGGACCTAAAGAAGTTCATGGACAGCTCCTCTGTCAGTGGGATCCCTTTGCCTCTCATTAAGGTACATTTTCAAAGTTTAAACTTTTTTCTGGATGTTGCTTCTCGTGTAGAGGGTGTGGTGGTGCTGGTCAGTGAGCCCCTGTAAAGCTTATTGGGTTGATGCTGCTTTCATACGACTTTATCCATATGAAAGGATAATAACTCTGTTCCTAAGAGGCAATTGTGGGCTTCTTCTGAATACCATGGACTCGTACGTCTGTAGATTCAGATTTTATTTATCTATTTTTATTTTTTCCATGTCTGCATTATTTCACTGTTTATGCCAACGTTCCAGATAAGTTACTTTTTATCTGTAGTCAACTGCTATTGGATTCTCATTGTTCACATTATATTGCAAGCATCTCTTCTGGAGTAGTACTCTATCTCCTGTGGTCTTCAATGGACATTTTCCTGGTCCTCAGAATGTTATTGTCTACATAGTTCAGACTGAGCTCTCGTAGATGTGAAATTAGTAGACTTGTCTGCTACACTGGCAGTGTTTCCCAAACTGTGGTCCGCGGACCCCCAGGGGTCCGTGACACATTCCCAGGGGGTCCGTAGGCAACAGTTTGAAAAGCACAGAAATATTTCTTGTATAATTAGCAGCTTGCCAGCAACAATAAAAGTGTCGAGAATGCCAGTGATTAATGTACCTGCTGGAGCTGAGGAGAGATTTGTTCAGTTGCAGCTTTGATTGAACCAATGTAGCACAGAGGGTTAATGTGCCTACTGCAAAGAACGTGTAACATGCATCTTAAAAAGCAGTATTTTATGTGCATAGGTTCGTGGTTACTGCTTTTGTCACAGAGATTATTTTGTTACTGTGTACTTCATAAGAGACAATCGTAATCTAGCAGAGGGACCTATAAACTGTTATCAAAGAGCTGCTTGCAAACTGCATTGTACCAGTTAGTAACTTATATTTTTTCCCAGGTATTCATTATCCTGATGCTGCTAAAAAAATTGTTAAAGTCAGTGCTAGCCACTGTTATGTTCTGAATCCTGAGTTTGTGCTTTTCCAGACCGGGCACTCTTTAAACATTTTACATACAAACTGATTTACATGTATGATTCAATGTCTCTATATGTGTGTGATGTAAAGTGCTCTGACATCCTACAATGGCATGAGAGATGCTACAAAACAAATGAAATACATGTGACAGAGGGGGGGGAACATCCTTTACAATGCGGTAATGACACCGCAGTGCCATTACAACGCGGGTTTCACAACGCAAGTCATTACCACGACTTGCGCTGGAGGGCGCTCTAGCCTAAGGAATAGTAGATTTACTATTCCAGCACCTTCCCTACTGTACGTAGGCTGGTGTTGGAATAGAAAATCTTACTATTACTAAGTCCAGCACCCTACAGCGCAAGTCGTGGTAACGACTTGCGTTGTAAAACCTGCGTTGTGATGGTCTGCGGTGTTTTATACCACGTTGTAACGTCATACATCCCAGAGGTGCTATTACTTCAATATAAAATACTAAGCGCCAGATGTACGATCTGATTTTATATGCGCGAACGGGTTCGCGAACCCGTTTATGCATGCAAAAACCTATTGAGCCATGTACATAGCCTATTTCGCAAGTCGCAATTTGTTTGCGACTCGCTAAATAGGTTTTGTAACTTGCTATTTGGAAGGGGCATTCCCTTCCAAATGGAGAGTCTCAAAACCATGTACAAATGTTTTGCGGTCGCAAACCAGTCGCAATTACCACCTACTTCAAGTAGATGGTAATACATTTGCAAAGGGGAAGGGATCCCCAGGGGACCCCTTCCCCTTTGCAAATGCATGCAAAATTATTTTTTAAGGGCAGGCAGTGGTCCCAGGGACCTCTGCCTGCCCTTAGAAAATGAAATGAAAACGTTTCATTTTCTTTCTTTTTTTAAATGCATGGTAAACAGGCTGCCTTTTTTTTTTTTTTAAACTGCTTTATTTAAAAGCAGTCCGAGACATGGTGGCCTGCAGAGCCCAGCAGGCCACCATCCCTGGGAGGACTGGCATTCCCAATGGGCTTGAAAATTGCGAGAGGCTCATTAATATTAATGAACCTCGCTATTTGCGACCCCATTGGGAATCCCAAACAGTGTTAAACACACTGTTGTACACTTCATTTAGCGACTCGCAATTTGCCACTCGCAATGTGTCGCCAATTGCGAGGCGCTAAATTAAATGGTCGTACATCTGGCCCCAAAATCCTTAGTACTTTGAGTATTTGTTTTGTGTGCACACGTGTATTTTTTTCGAATTACTGTTTTAATTTTGAAATTTAACTCATACAAATTGCTTGGGGGTCCCTGGCTTCCAGTGGTGACTCAATGGGGGTCCTCAGGAGTCAAAAGTTTGGGAACCACTGTGCTACAGCATACTGGTGTGGGCTGAATTGCTACTTATAGAGCTTCAGAAATTTTTTCACAATCCATGACTTAATGTGACTAGCATTACAGAGAGCCATTTGAAGCCCTTTTATTTCTGCTCAGCTGTGCAGTTCGAAGTTTGCTTGATAGTAAGCATATTGTTGTTTTACATGTTGCAGTTTGTTTAAAGGCCATTTAGTGCAACTAAATCTCTACTCAATGTGTGTGGGATAATGGTTTGATCCTATGATTACAATTGAATTTTTGGAGATGCTTCATATTTTATAATTAAATGTAGTGAAACTACATGTACTGCTTTTTAATATTTGTTTTTAATCAACTTATTTCATTGAGGCTTTACATCGTTTTAAAAACGGAAAATTTCCATTACAAACAATTGTCTTCTATATCTTCCGTATTCGCCTAATGCAGTGCCGGGTCCTTTGTTTCTTTAAACCAGTACCAGGTTTGCATATTGAATCTTCCTCCTTTGGTACTTTACATTGGTGCTTGTGTGTTTTTGATCTGGCCAGTTTGGCCCTCTCCATGGCATTCCCTCGTTTGAATCCTTTCTCCTTTCTTATCTACCATGTCTGGTTATACCAGTTTGTCCTGTTTTTGCCAGGCCCCCCATATCTTAATTTTTTACTAATATATGTTCTCTGTTCGATTTTAAATTGACTATCGAACTACAAATACTTTAGGCTAAAAGTAATCTGTGTGAAAGTTGTGCATGTATGCTTTCTCTCTAGTCTTAGTACATAATTTTCCAAACTCTTTCATTTTAAAGAATGAAACCCTTCTGTTGCCCATCGACAGGCATATTTCATCATATGACCACCTCAATACACTAGTCAATGGCTCTGCCGGTGTATTCTACATCCCTTCATGAAGGGGAGCTCTTTCTGACCCTTTGTTTGTGGGAGAGGTGTGGCGCCGCGGCCAGGGCGACTGACGCTGGAATCTGGGGATCAGGGTTCGATCCCCGGCTCCGGCGGCAGGTTAGCCCAGCACCATGTGACTCTGGGCAATAGCTTGCTTAATCTTCCCGACGGCCCCCAGCGCCTAGAGACCCTTACGGGTGATTGTGCGCTTTACAAATGTGGATTATTATTATTATTATTATTATTAGTGTTCTGATAGTGAGGTGTCGTAAAGGAGAACCAGAGGAGGATAAAGGTAAAAATAAAACTACCTACTGATTGATGATTTACTTTATTCTTGTTACCTGTGTTGTAGGATTACATAGACGACTGCAGAGGAATAATTTATGCCCGTTTATGACATCTGCATGTTTAATTTTCCCCTCAAGTATTTGTAGTTAGATATACATAGTATACTGTGGGCATGGGAGCAGGGACGACCGTGACACCAGGAATGGGGTTCAAAGATGTTTTTAATTTTATTGTTCTTTTGGGTTTTGACATAAACTTCTTTCGGTTTCTCAAGGTCAGTCTCTCGGGCGAAGGCACTTTGGTCCGTGGCGCTGGTCTTCTCCCGTCTCTCACCGCGGTATGGATGGTCCTCTCTTCGGATACAGCCGGCTCAGTCACATGGAAGAGACCAACAAAGAGGGAGGCCGTTAGGTCAAAGTCCTCCAGGGGAGGTGCACCAGGGGAACCGGGTAAAGTGAGGGTGAACCCAGTGACTCTTGCTTGCTCCATATACAGTGCTCCGTGAACGTAGGATAGGGGGGTTTGAAGTGAGGAACAGGGGAGGTAAAAGGTAACGGAAGGGTAGGGAAACCACAAAGAGAAGGGACAAACCGGGATATGTGCACTGCTATACTCGAGCACTCCGTCTCCCCACCCAAGCTGCCCAACGCCGCCGTACCTGTGACAGCCACACTCCTCCCTCGGGAGTGTGGCACGGCGGTTCACGGGGTCGTTGGCCTCCTGGCTTTCCTCCGGTCTCGGTCCCTCCGCCTCCTCCGCTCTGTTCCTTTGGGTTCTTTCTGTCTTCTTCTCCAACTCCGCTCTTCTCTGCACTGCTTCCTTCCGCCTTCTCCTCCTCCGGGGTGATCACACACCCCGCGTACAGTACTTCCTTTCTTTTCACCAATCCGGCTGCTCTGACGTCCTTCGGGGCCGGGCCTTCCTCCTCTGATGCAAACGCCCATTTAAAGGAACCGCTCTCTTCACCCTCGTCGTCTGGTCCAGTCAGTCCATCTTCCCACTCATTGGTCTGCGAAAAAGGCGGAGAGGCACAGTCAATCAATCAATCAATCAGGAGTTTGTTACAGCGCGACTACTCACCCGTTAGGGTCTCAAGGCGCTAGGGGTGGGGGGGGGTTGGGGGGTGCAGGTTCCATTCCATCAAGGAGGGGGGTCTGTCGAAGAGCCAGGTTTTGAGGTTTCTTGCGAAGATGGGGAGCGATGTTGTCTGTCTGAGGTGGAGCGGAAGGGCGTTCCATGCTTTGGCCGCGAGGAAGGAGAAGGAGCGGCCTCCCGATCTGGTCTTTCTAGTGCGGGGGACCAAAGCGTAGGAAAGCTGGGCTGATCGTAGGGTCCTTTGGGGTGCGTGGAATTTGAGTCGACTGTTCAGGTATGCTGGTCCGGTGCTGTGGAGGGCCTTGTGTGCGTGGGTGAGCATCTTAAAGGTGATTCTCGCCTCAACGGGGAGCCAGTGGAGTGTGCGCAGGTGCTGGGAGATGTGGCAGTGTTTTGGCAGGTTGAGGACCAGTCTTGCGGCGTTCTGGATGTTCTGTAGCTTGCGGATGAGGTTTTTGTTTATTCCGGCGTAGAGTGCGTTGCCGTAGTCGAGTCTGCTGGTGACCAGGGCGTGAGTCAGCAGTCCGCAGGGCAAGGGCACCACCATTCATGCGTGGTATGTTTCCCTACTCCGTTACATATACTCTGGTGGGTATTTTCTAAAGTTAGCATGCTTTCTCCTAGTTTATGATGAGGTTTTAATTGAACGAGCAAGAATCTGGATCTTGGGGAGAACACCGTTTGGTGTGTCAGTGCCTCTGCTCAGTCTCATTCTGCCCCCTAATGCTTTCTCCCACATTTAGGGTAACTAATTCCTTTTGAGTGTTTATCAGTACATGATATATCTAGGAGATTGATGTATATATTTTCTTATTTTGTTTGCTAGTGAGTAAATAGGTGCTATATTTATATGCATGTCTAAATTTGCGACCTGTCACCTAAGCTTTAGGTCTGTAGCTGCTTTAAGGGTTTGATGTCTACATCTGCTCTGATTTCTTCTAGCTTCAGTAGGCCTATGTGGTTCCTCCATTTTGAACCCTAACAGTTTATTCACTACAGGTGACCTCAATCCGACCCAAAGTTGGCGTTGTATGTGTCACTTCCATTCCTTTTTTGGTCTTATACCATGTTTTTTTTATCAGACTGCACACGACTAGGATCTTGTTGCAGCTGCCCGACAGCCTCTAGATTCACTCCGCGGCTCTAAACTCCCATTCCAAGGTACCCGCCCCGGAACCCTGGCAGTGGATCGGGGCTCTGACCCTGCCCACAATCTGTCTTGTCCCCCAGGTCACCCCTCCAGGAGTGACACACGGGATCGGGGCTCCGACCCTGCGCCTTGTCTCCGCTCACTACGGTTGTTCACCACGGCTGACGATTCCAGTCTACGTTAACCTCCTTATACAGCACCGGGCCCACGAGTCCGCGAGACTCCGGCACACTCCCTCCTCTCCATCATCACCTTAAAATGGCAACCTGGTCCTGATGATGATCCAGACTTGATAGGATCGAAACAAAGTCGACCGATCATACAGCGCAACTCACGGCGCACTTTCAATCTTGGTTCACAAACAGTTATGTCTTCCAGTCATTGAAGAGGAACCATTGTTTTTGTATATGATATTTCTCCTCACCTTGTCACTTTGCGTCCTTCACTGTGTTTCCACTTGTGCCGTCACTTTTTGCTTCACAAGCACTACGTGTACAAAGTTCCCTTGGGTTTCCTTCGCATTTTATGCCCACAGTGCTGTTATAACTGTCCTGTATAAAGTGTGAATTTAATACATGATGCCATGAGCACGTTTGAAAAAAATACTGGGAGTCTCTCCTTTCTTTGCTACCTTGTAATGTCGTGTACATCCTGTGTATCTGCCTTCCTCATTAAATCCGGTTGAGACATTGTTGTTTAAAACGTACAGAAGTCTGCAGCATGCTGAAAAGTTATAATAAAGAAGTGTCCGAAGCATTTTTGTTACCTTAGATATGACTAGGGCTCCCGGTTTTATGGTATTTATTTTTTTGCCATTTCCGTCTGTATCCATATTTATTTTTTGGGCATTTTTTCTGTATTTATCCACATTTTATTTTTGCCACAAGCAAAAGACTATGCTACAGCTAGTATTTTTCCACATTTATTTAAATTGACAATGCACACATGCGCTCACTTAAACTAGCGATTTGTTGTGGCTTTAGCAGTGCTTTAAATGGTCCGGTACTGAGTAATTTGAAAAGGAGAGTACCTGTGCTTCTCAGTTCTGCTATAAAAACACCTTAAGATAGAGTACAGGCACTTATCAGGAGCAAACTTGTGCCAGCGCTTCTGTATTTCCATCTAAAGCCAGGTAGAAATCTGCCTTCAAATGTCTCTGGTTTTCACACAGAAAGTACGTAAGGTTACCTGTATTGGTGGTGGTGGTGTGTTTATGTGTAAATAGACAGACAGATGGATTCCAAGCTACACGCCACGTGCCCTGAAAGTTACTATCTCAGTCTAAGGCTCACCAACTGATAATAGATGCTAAACCACTCTAGGGTGATCCCAGCGAGCAGAATAAATTGTCTTATTCCACCATCCATGTTTTCTCACACCCACAGCAAAGTTCGAAGGGCATGAACATATGAAGCTGTGCCAAAAAATGATCATTCTCAACCACAGAATGCTGTGTGAAATTGGTATTCCACAGCAGATGGTCATTTTTTGACAAATTGTACTAGTCATACTTTGTAGATGGCAGAAGAACTGCATTTGATCTGCCTCGTGAAATGCTTTATCACATCAAGCTTTCCTTTCAAATTTAAAATATAGACAGAACTCCTCGGGTGAAAAATTACCTGATGCTAGTTAACAGAACAGATGCTCTATCCAAGGTCACCGGGCTAAAATAGAACAACCTCCTAGTATCAAAATAGATTGAAAAGAAAAGGCATAATTTTTTAGTATTGGGGTCAAAGGGTGTGGGATTTCATCAAGTGAAGTAAAAGGGCACCACTCCTGATTAAATGGAAAAGAAATGCAAAATGCCTCTCACCGTGATTAAGGTAAAATGATAGCGTTAACTTCCTAAAGGATAGTCGTTTTCCTTATGTTTTTTACATTTTAAGTGACGATAACTGAATGTTTTTGCATCTGAATAATTGCAGAACAGGCCAAACAGCAGCAGTTATGTGGCACACTGTGTTTTAATTGTCTATAAACTGTGTCTGTTTTTTCGCCGTCAAGTCGAGGGTGCCATCCTGTTTACTCTTCATAAAACGATAGTTAAGAAAACGTTTTACAGACTTGCACCTGAGATTTACCTGTGCAAGACATATTTTCGACTGAAAGCAATACTCCCGAGCCCCTGACATCTCGCCTTACTTCTGTTAACCCTCAATTAGCTTGCTTTGACAACATAATCACAATACAAACCAGTATTTCTTAATGACGACGAGCAGCAATTTAGTCTGTTTGTTTCCCCAATTAATTTCTCCACAATCAACACCAACATTCTTTAAGACTTTTATTTAAACAAAATATCCTTTTCCTTTGCATATTCCAGCTCCAGGAAGTAATTTTACGTTTTCACAAGCTTGCAATTAGTGTTGAGGAATCTTGTGCTTTTTTCTATTTAACGTGTCTTGCAGCACTCGATTTAATACCACCACTATTTTTCGGACTCAATTCAGTGTTCACAAATGTTTGCCTCCACTTCAAAGCCTTGCTCCAGGTTCTATAGGTGGTATGTGAACAAATGATTGTCTCTCTTTCGCTGCCCTTATCACAATGTGGGATGCTACTGACCCAGAATGTATACACTTAAAGATCCAGAAATTAAATGTCCTTTGCCTCACACAGTAATGCTGCCTGTTTAATAGTTTGTGTAAACTATGCAGAGAATCCAGGCCCCCATTAAAATAAGAAAGGCTTGCTCGAACTATTATCAAGACTGTCTTTAAAAATAAGACCTGAATTACATATCATTTAAATACTTGTTTACATTATACTTCAAGTAGCATTTGTTTATGTAGCAGAAAAGGTTTATTTTAGAGGGAAAAGCTTTCATTTGAAGATGGTTTTGCATTCAACAATTAGTTCCCACCTCAAGCTGTAGTTAAAAAAAAAAAAAAAAAAAGCGGAGTGCCAAGATGCGCTGCTGCTGCTTAAAACGTGCACTGTGTGGGGCCTGGGACAGGAGGAGTCAGGGGCGTTGGGGGAGGCTACGGCATGGGGTGAACAATAAAGCCTCATTAACAAGTAAATGGTCTGTCAAAAGACCTGTGAAGTACTTTGGCGCGGCTGTGTGTGCCCGGGAAGGAATTTCCAGAAGCAGGAAGGGGGCCTGGAGAGAACTCTGGATTTGAGCATGGCAAAGTTTTCTAGTATTTTGCCGTTTCTAAATATAAATACAGACAAAGGAAATATAGATTTCCGTCTGTATTTATATGTAGAAATCCGGAAAAACGGGAGCCCTAGATATGACCAAAAAAGCATTATGTACAACTGAAATAACATATTAAAGTATTAAAAATAATGTCTCGAGTTTTTTTTCTTTGTCCTTTCAATGCTGGCAACTTATATCTGCCTGTCCCAATGGTTGGTTGGTTGTTTTTGGGTTTTTTTTGTTATGGGGGGCGGAATAAATAACAGAAGGGTGATGGTCAGTCAGAGTGGCGAGAGAGAGTGAGTCGGCGTGGGAGAGTGTGTCGGCCAGTGAGTGTGGGAGAGTGTGTCGGCCAGTGAGTGTGGGAGAGTGTGTCGGCCAGTGAGTGTGGGAGAGTGTGAGTTGTCCAGTGAGTGTGGGAGAGTGTGAGTTGTCCAGTGAGTGTGAAAGTGGGAGAGCTGGCCAGTGAGTGTGGGAATGGGAGAGCCGGCCAGTAAGTGTGGGAGTGGGAGAGCCGGCCAGTAAGTGTGGGAGTGGGAGAGCCGGCCAGTGAGTATGGGAGTGGGAGAGCCGGCCAATGAGTGTGGGAGTCGGTGTGTGTGTGTGTGTGTGTGTGTGTCAGTGATGGCTATAGTTCTCCTATGTAGCGCATGTGCGCTGCGTAGGCAAGGCCTAAATATTGAGTTGAGGCTGTGGCTATGTGGAAAGAAGGAGTTATTTGCTGATTACAAGAAAAACTTAGCCTCATGAGGTACCTGCTTAAGTTAATTGCATCTCTTAATGATTATTCAGTAAAGGCTGTTAATGAGCCGCAGTGTGTTTTCCACACGAACCCAGCAATGTGCATCCCTGCCTGTGCCTACAGGTTATGGCTCATCTGAATTTACAATACGGCCTTGTCTTGGCTCACTGATCTTATCTGATGGTTGGTGGCATTTATGATTAAGCTAATACTTATTGGCTTATTATGTTTCTGTTGTGCGGATTATACATTTTAGTCGTCGAACACCTTTTCTTAAATGAACTCAGCTAATGTGCAAATACATTTTAGGGCACTCATTTGTTTGCTGTATATTGTCCCCCCCCTAGTAATGTACATGGTGTTTGATCCAATTCTTTATTCATTCATATTACTCCATTCAGTGCTTCATCTAATTGCTAATTCTTCCTCTCAGAGTTACCTCTGTCAGCTGCTACAGGGGCTGGCGTTCTGCCACTCACACCGGGTCCTGCATCGGGATCTGAAACCGCAAAACCTACTCATTAATGCTGAGGGAGCTATCAAGCTTGCTGACTTTGGCCTGGCAAGAGCTTTCGGGGTGCCAGTGCGGACCTATACGCATGAGGTGAGTGAGGTATATGTTGGTTAAATTGGTATGTTTAAATCAATGAAACTTTATGAAAGGGGTCGTCCAGTGAATGATGTTAAAGTACATCTCAAAACCAAGGCAGACAATGTTAAACAAATTAATATTATAGAATATTTGTTGTTGACGATTGTTTCTCTGCACTGTAGGGCCCGTTTAATATTTCCTTTAAGTAGTTAAATGTAGCCAGAACTCAGTTCTAGTGTGTGCCATAATCATTGTTCTGTATCCCATATAGGTCGTTACTCTGTGGTACAGAGCCCCAGAAATTTTGCTGGGTTGCAAATATTACTCAACAGCGGTTGATATTTGGAGTTTAGGCTGCATCTTTGCCGAGATGGTAAGAAGTTGTTCCCTATAAATGGCCTAGTGTACTTTTTATCTGTTTGGTAACCCATGGGGAGAGGAACAGACGGCCTCTTTACTGACCTGCTGCATATATGTTGCCATAAAGCTATTCAAACCTGGGATGTCCATTTAAATACCTGTCCTTGAACTACTATTTCTGTGATTTTCTTTACACCTCATGAGTGGTTTTCATTTTTTATTAGTTGTTCAGTAGTTTGCCTAATTATGTTTGCATTAAGTATTTTGCGGCAAGTCGAGATATTTACTGCAGAGACTTGATTCGTTGTGTTTTTGGCCTCCATGCAAGTTTTTGTTCACATGAGTGAAGCACAATAAAGCAAAATGTAGTAAAAAAACAAAGTTTGGATGCTACTATAGAATCTATTGAAAATTAGTTTGCTTCAAAGCTATACTCTCCAAAATAAGTTGTTCTGAGATGCACTTTGTAGGCCTTGCTGTTGCCAGCTGCCTCTACAAGTGCAAGGTGGAATCTGGACAGCTAAAATCCCCCAGGTTAGTTACACCAAACCAGCCCTTTAGCATATTATCTTTGCCGCTTGTGCGAAGACACTGTATTGTGGTTGACGAATCTTGGCTGCATGGAGGTTTCTATACCGTCTTTATAATAAAGTTGCAGATAGCATTTGTATATTCCTACAGTTAGCTCAAAATGCTGTTTTGAATATATTTGCCTTTTGCATATTCAACTCCGATATAACCAACCATAGTTCGCCCCCCCCTTCAAGTTGTCAGGAAGAAACAAAGGCACAGCAGAGAAAGATGCTGCCCCACATAACTAGCAGTTTACCCTTGTGAGGCACCCTTTTCAGTGCACAGTGTGGTGGGGAAACTCTTGGCTTTAAAGGGTCCCACTGTCTCCTTGTGGAAGTAGGACCCCAATAGTCTAATGCACCCCAAAATTTAGATAACTCCAAAATTGAAGGCATTTATTACAAAATCTCAAATGCAGAGTACATAATCTGATATCCGAATAATTTGAAGTCTTAGGTGAACAGAATTCAGAGAAATGGACAGAGTTCCTAGCTGTAAGATGTTCATGAAAATCTCTCTACAAATGGACATAGCCACTAGTAGAACAGGAAAGTCATCTGGCTCCCACCCAACACCTCGGTTTTTTAATACACTTTTCTAGCATTGATAATGAGTAAAAAAACGTAATCTCCGTGGTATGACTAATGATGATGCATTTTAGCAAATCGGAGAATGGCACGCGATTATAAATAATGCACATAGAACTAACCCATATTTACATTAGTCTCCAGCAGCTTCTACGCTGTTGGTATTCAAAGATGCATAACACATTGTGTTACATTAGTTAAACAATGGCCCATACACTGGTATGCTCGACCAGGCCCACATCATGCAGCTACGTTGAAAGAACCTTGATGTTGCGTTCCAAACACACACACAGTTTCATTCAAGATACATGCACTCAAAGGAAAATAACTAGTTAAGTCACACTGTCTTGTGCTCTGCGTAGACTAAGGGGAGGGAAGACACGCAGGGGGCATTGATTGAGAAGGGGAAGTGAGCAGGAGCAGCTTGAACAGTACATCAGAACAACATCCATCTTAATAACAAGCATTGGCATAGCCAATAGGTCTCGCTTTTGGGACCTTATAAGTATTTAGTTACGCAGCACAATATCCTTGGTGCAAAAACATCAACTGTTGCATGGCAAAAAACGTATAAGGTCCCACAGGCGAGACCTATTGCCTATGCCAATGCTTGTTCAGATAGTATGCGTAGCGTCTTCCCAAGTTCCGGAGCGTACGGAACAATTTATCTCACAAGCATGCTGTTCGCGTTAGCTGCAGTAATTCTGCACGTGGAATGCACTTCTTGCGCCCTATCTATCCAGGCCATCGAGCGGACTTCACAAACATTAGTGCACCAAAGTGTTTGTTTTAGAGCAAAAAATGCAATTTGCTTTGATAACTTCACATCTGATATCTAATTCATAGACTCTGGATTTGTGGAATTCTAAAAATCTGACATGTCACTCTGCAGCGTAAGTGTGGTCTAGCAGTAGCCGATTTCAGAACCTAAGGCCCCAGGCTTGAATCCCTGCTTTGGCGCCTGCTTCAACATCGTATGATTCTGGGCAAAGCACTTCATCTCCCTGTACCTCAAAACAAGTAATTTAATGTACGAGTTGTATCTGTGTGATCCCCACTTGATGTACACAATCTAGTCTCCCAACCCCAGTAATGCAGTCTCCGCCTTAGTATTTTTGAAGCTCTGGGCAAGATGAGAAGTTGTTGGGGCCCCTGTTAGTAACAATTCTGATTTTGTTACACATCTATTTTAATTTAAGCTCACAGAAACCAAACAAACTTTTAGAAAGTGTTCACGCAAAAAACGTTGAAATGCCCAATTTTCAATTGGCTCAAAAAACGGGGACCCAAAAAACTTAAAATAATTATAGGCAAAGCGAAACAGAGTCAAAGGCAGTGTTAGGCAGCGACATGGAGAGAGGTGGAGCTATGGAAATAGAGGTTAACTAGAGAGGGAGGGAGTGAGTGTCCTGGAATGTAGGGTCCCTGGGTAATTGCCCACTTTGCCCTTGCCTTAAAATGTCTCTGTAGTGTACAGTGCCCCTTTACCAGTGCTTAATTTGAGCCGGTGGCTGCTGGTAGGAGGACCCACCCGCAGTCATTTTTGGGGACCCAACTTTTTTCCCTCATCCTACTTTGACCCAGAACAAAAGAGAGAAAAACATAAAAGGCGGTGAAGAACAGAATGACAGAAAACAGTGACAAAGAAAGAAAGCAGGGGTAAAAAAGAACCTGAAAGAGTGAGTTGCAGGGGAAGTGAGTGCCTAGTGGGAGGTGACAGAGGGATGAGGTGGAATCAGAACTCTGCAGCCTCGATATTCAGCACCCCTAACATTCAATAGCGCCAGGTCGTGGTTGCTGAGCAAAACTTTGAGCCTTGGCAGGCATTCTTTTACAAATTAAGTACTTCCAATTCCCCCATGTAATGTATAGCGCTCCGTTATTTCTGAGCTGGTTTGCGCTATATAGAAACCAGTGCACACGGGCAGATTTTCCTTTGTTTGCAAAATAGCAGAAGTGACGTTGGGCTTAATCCTGAAAGGTGTAGTGGACAGCCAGGTGAGTTGACCATGTTCACAAACATTTGACAGGTTGTCTCGCACCAGTGAAACACAAGCACACACTCCTGTGAACATCTGGAGGGTGGGCCATCCAGGGAGGGAGGGAGCACCCCCATAGGTCACAGGAAAATTGGAGAAAGGGTTTCCACGTAAGTTAACAATGTTCACTGACCTTTTACAGGTTATCTCTCACCAGTGAAACACAAGCACACACTCGTGTGAACAGCTGAAGGGTGTGCCATAGTTCACAGGAGAGTGGGAGAAAGGGGTTCTTAATAGGGAAACGTTCCACTGTGGAGGCAAATGCACTGTGATGCATAATATACACCTATAGATTTTCCTCCTGGTGGACCATACACGCAGCTACTTTTGCGTTTCTAGAATTCTCTTGGAAATCTGTGGCTGATATAGGTTTTCGGGAGTACCTTGGCAGTCCTTGAGTACAATTCACAAATCTTTTTCTGTGAGGTGTGGCTTATAGGATGCATAGGTGTGACATACTCATAAATTTCCAGGAGTAAAACAGAATTATTCACAGAAAACAGCTTTGTGAATCAGCGGCCTTGAGCACGTCACACCCCAGGCTGCGGTGGAACACAGCTCCACATACAAATGGTTTTTTAATCTGCCTGGGTGGTCGCATGTAATTCACACCTGAGGCAGGAGGAAACTCAACTACTCGCAGAAAATGCTTTCTGAGTTAGGCCTTGAAATCCAGGAGTTAGTCCCATCTAAAACAGACCAGCGACTCAGAGAATGAAGTTTGTGAATCAGCCCTTTGTTAACCCAATAGAATTTGGACACCTACCCTGAACAGGAGGGTTTCAAGTTTTCCAACCCTCGGTCGGTGAATCGGCTCCTATAATTGGAATCCATTGTAATGGAACACTGATCCCTTTGAAGCAGGTTGGGGCCTCTGTTATAGTCAACACCCCAAAACAGGACTGTGGTTTATCAGCAACCTTTAGTGACCGAACAGCTGAAAGTTATTTTAATAGCTGTAATTTATAGCGTAAAGTACTCTCTCCTGAGTCTTAGCGCTTTACAAAATATATGAATCTGTGTAACAGAAATTCTGTTATTTATCTAGATTAAAAATCTTTTTATTGACAGTAGAACAAGGAAGTGATGAGTCATCCCCGCATGCCAACCTCGGGAACGCGCACCTGTTCCTGCAGCTGGCGCTCTAGCCCGGTGCACTATTTTACAGACAGGATAAGTACACTCGTGCCACCACCAGTTGACGCATACATTTCTGCAGCAGGTGCACTAGCCCGCTGCACTATTTTACAAGCAGGATCAGTGCACATGGCAGCTTCAGGTGATGGACAGGTTCCTGCAGCAGGAGCTCTAACCCGTGGCATTATTTTACAGGCTGGTTGAGTGCACTCATGCCACCTTCAGGTGACAAGCACATTTCTGCAGCAGGTACACTATCCCAGTGCACTACTTTACAGACCGGATCAGGGCACTCATGGAATTTCAGCCGCTGCAACAAACTACACGCTTTAAAGATCTGAAGGCGGAAGTGACGTCAATGTAAACAATACATTGTCGAGATTGAAGCAAGAGAAGAGTAGGTAATGTAAACTCATGATTGAATGAAGTAAGTGTGTAGTGCCTGCCACGGACCTGTCATTGCCATAGGGCTACCACCCTTGTAGAGGCACTGGATTTCCATGACGTTTCTGTCCCCCCACCCCCTGCACATACCTTTTGGTGAAAGGCGTGACTGTGCTGTTGTAGGAAGTGACATCAGAGGCACCTCTTGGACAGGGAACAGCCAGTTAAGGGCCAATGCTTACGTAGTAGCGCTCCTGTTGTAGGGTCTCACGGGGGTGAAGCTGTCCCTCTGCAGGGTTGCAGCGCAAGACCTGCATGTCGTGATGACTCGTTTCATATTATTTAGGGTGATGCAAGTCGGCCCCACTCTTTTAAAGTCCAGACTCTGACCCACCCGTGGTGGGAGAAGAGCTGGGCAGAGGCCTAGCTGCCACCTCTGTCTTACAGACCAGTGCAACAGCTGTTGATTCCAAAGCGCTTCAATGCCGTGGGATAAAAAGCACTGTAGGAACATAGAGAGACAAAGGGCTAGTTTAAAAACACTCCTCATGGCCTTGAAAACCAATAAGATGCGCCTGTTTGTGTGTACATTTAGATTGCATTTATATAGCGCTTACGACCCCTTTCGAGCTGAACAGCACTATAGCAGACCTGCTTTCCTGCACTTACACCAATGCATAACACGCTAGCTTGGGTCAAAACGGTCTTGGACTTTTTCACTGTTATAGGTGTGGAATTAAAAAACAAAGCATGCAATGGTGAAGTCAAAGAGAAAAAAAAACGAGCCAAGCAAAAGTGTCGAAAAACACCACTAATTTGAAGGCATAAATAGGAGGCATTGCAGCAAAAGTGATACAAAAGGGGATGATGGACGGAGCGTTTGAGCAAATCAAACACTCACCCCCAGTCAACTGATCTGGGTTTAATCCATCACCATTCTTTAGCTCACTCGGCCACCCCAGTTCAGACATGGCTATATGCAAATCAGTCTGACCCTGTGTCTCATGGGAACAGTCCAGCCCGAACTGCCAAGCCATGTCTTCCCTGGACCGGAAACAAGCATCCTGGGACCGGTTTCGGATTCATAATCCTCATCAGCCAAGCTATCTTGAATCCAGTGGCCAATCCATGAGGCACAGGGTCAGACTGATTTGCATATGGCCATGTCTGAACTGGGGTGGCGGAGTGAGCTAAAGAACGGTGATTGATTAAACCCAGATCAGTTGACTGGGGGTGAGTGTTTGTATTGTCAACGCTCCGTCCATCATCACCTTTGGTTTTTCTTTGTTCGCCCTAAGTTGGCAGGGTATGCTCAGACGTGAGTCCCTTGCTCACTTTGCCACTGGAGTCAAGCAAGCCCGGCTGAAGACTGCTGTAATGCCAGAAACCGGTCCTGGGAAGCTTGATTCCGGTCTAGGGAAGACACGGCTTGGCAGTTCGGGCTGGACTGTTCCCATGAGGCACAGGGTCAGACTGATTTGCATATGGCCATGTCTGAACTGGGGTGGCGGAGTGAGCTAAAGAACGGTGATGGATTAAACCCAGATCAGTTGACTGGGGGTGAGTGTTTGTATTGTCAACGCTCCGTCCATCATCACCTTTGGTTTTTCATTGCAGCAAAAGTACCTTTTTTCTTTAAAAAAATAAAACCTCTTAATATATAGGAAAAAAACATTAATTCAATATGGGTTTGGCGCGTTAATAGAGAGGCAAAAAGACAGCGAGTGGGTGAGGTGAGAGGCGCATGGGAGTGATCGCGGGCTGTAAGGGTGCCTGCGAGCGATGCACTTAATGAGCCATGACGAGAGAGGAAAGCCAGATGGCGCCTATGCTCGTAACTGTGCTCCTAACTGCACGATGTAGGCCACACAAAAAGCTGTTGGCTTTTTGAAGCCCACTCACTAAATGTCTTGCCATACAGCGTATGCGCTGGCTCAGGCGAGTCCTAAAAATGGTGTCTCATTAAAAATGTAGCCTAGTTAAACACCCTTCTAAATCTCTGTATTAATTTTTCAATGCAATATTCATCATCAAAACTAGAATTTATTATAAAACTCCGTGTTCAGACTATTTTGATACGCAAAATTGCAGATTAAAAAGCAAGCAAACATCCTCCCCCTCCCCCAACCCCTTATTAGAAAGGGTCTTTGGAATGTCTTGCAGGAGTCCTGAAATTCACATTACTGTGCGGTTTTCATCCCCCTCCCCCTAAAACCCATCTTAAGATGTAAGAACAATAACGTATTCCAGTGTGACTACAGCCCCATGTGACAAACACGCGTCACACACACCCTCTACACGCAAAAGTGACTTCTACCCATGAGTCATCTACGTCCCACATGGATGGGCTAGACTCTAGAGACTCATTGAAGGGGACCGACAGACCAATTTAAAAAGCCAGTACACCGTTCTATCTAGTAGAGACCAGTAAAGAGTCACGTTTTGCAACTGCAGTCAGTTTGCTGGCACATAGTCAGTGGTCTACAGCCTGGTGAGCTAACAGCCATGCTTAATATGGAGGGTTGACATGGCGTGCTTTTGCAAACCAGAGCTGTGCTGTGGTTAGCAATCCGTTCCTCAGGAATACGTGGCACACGTGCTTGGTTGGCAAATGTGGGGGGTTGTCAAAAAATCTACAGTCTCAATTTGTGCCACAGAAAGCCTTCAACATACATGCATGATTGTCAGATGTGCCGAGGTAGCTGATCATTAAACTACATAGTTTGTCATGATGAACTTGGGGCAAGGGTGCACACTCTCTAGTGCCATGCAGGGAAATGAATAATTTTTAACTGGGTGAGCAAATATGCAAAATGTGAAGAAATTCGGGACTGCGGGCAGATGGTAATTTGTATTGTAAGGGTTTCTCTTCTAAACGTCTAATAGATTATATATATTTATTACCCCTAGCCACTCCCCCCTCAACTGACAAACTAGTACTTTAGTTTGTGGCGCTCCAATTTGCATTGCTCCGTTCTGCAGATTGCTTGAATTGAATGCACAGCAAGGGTTCACTTAATTATCAAGCATGATGGGGAGAGCGAGCTGTACAAACACTGGTATTCTGATATCTGAGTAACTTGAAGACTGGCAGTGGTTGGATTAGGTTTAGTGGTCCACTATAGATCCCAATAAATCTACTCACTATTGTGAGTTAGATTTTATCAGGGCGAGCTGTATTTAGGGCCTTACTTTCCCCTTCTGGCGAGCTGACAAACAGATGTTCTGTTCACTGACAAAGTGAAGGAACATTATAGATGCCTTTATGTCTTGTCACATTTAGTCTGTGTTCAGAGACTGGTGGCAAAATTAATTTTACATCTACAATTACTTTTCTTTCTCTGACTGCAAAGTTCGAGAATTTTGTAAAGTGAACTGTGACAAACGTGCTGCACAAAGTGTGAAATGAAAGGCTGTAGGATGTTTTGTTTTACTCTAACACACATTTAAATAACTGTACAATCATTTAAAAATAAATTTCATTACCTATGAAACTCATTGTTTTGTAATTGTGTGATAAAAAAAATATTTGAATAGCATACAAACAAATCAGAACACTTTACTTGGTAATGTGCAAATGATACATGTTTGATGAAATCCAGTTTCCACAGATTATTGTGTATACACTATATAGTTTTATAAAGAAAACTGCATTTTAGTGGGAACATTTTTGCCTGTTTCAATGGAAAATGTGCTCTCTGTAAATGACAGTGCTTAACATATTTATTAAAAGTGAGTTTTTAAAGATGAAGTGAGAAACATTCCTGTCCCTGCCCTGATGGCAATGCTTTTAGTGAACTAAGAGGCAAGTTACGGGTCATGTGTATCCCATATGTGGGCTAGATTCGCATTCTGCTTGAGCAAATGTTTAGTCTATTAAATCAAACCAAATAGGTTTTTTTTGTACAGCAGGAATCCTCAACTCACATATTGGAAGGTGCTCTCATATCTCATAATGAAGAAAAACATTGCTGTGCAAAATAAAATAATTGCCTAGGAAGACATAATAAGACCAGTTTATGGGTCAGGTACACTATAGTTAGGTCGAGTAGATTATTCAAGTTACTAGACCTGCAGGTCTGGTAACCTTTTTATGATTTATAGAGGCTTGCTCAATATTGGTTATCACTATGTCTTGTAGAGTGGAGCGTAACCAAGATGGCAGACTGATGAGGTGCGCTTTGTGCTCCATGCACTCCTCGCCAACAGCCCCGTGGCGCGGAGTTGCGCCCTCAGCTCGAGCGCTGTGACCCACGAAAGTGGGGGGTGCACCCTGGGATCAACTCCGGCCCTCTAACATCCACACAATAATCCAGGAGGCTGGACACGGCCTGGATAGACGACAGCCTGCGGCTTGGAGACCTGCCAGGGTGGCGGCAGCCGCACATCTCCAATTCCACTGCTCCGGAGAATCAGCCCGCTCTGGGGAAATCCTCGGGAGGCCAAGCGCCTGCCTGAGTCCGTGGGGCAGCTGGACTGCACTTTGACGAACACACCGAGTAGAGCTGAGGACTGCGAGGAGGGAGATTGACGTCGCCCAGCGCTGGCCATCGCGCTCATAGAGCAACGAGGCCCTCGGGCCTACACGGCAGCCCTGCACAAGACCCGATTCCTCCTGTAGCAGACCTAGTGGACTTGCCAGACTGGCCTGGGGGACCAGTGAACTACATTTATCCTAGACGGAGGCTGTTCCGCACTTGGTGAGCGATGCAGCAGATCGGCGAGGCTGGAGGATAAGTGGCCGTGGCTGTAACTATACAGTAACTGGAAGCTGAGAAGCTCCCATCTGATCTCCTCCGGCTCTGACCATGGAGCGTTGAGCGGTGACTGGTGGTGGTGACAACAGAGCGGGTTGGCACAGGAGACCATCTGGGTTGTCACCCCCTCTGCGGAAGATTAGACACTGCACAGAGGTGAGGAGAATGGGGGGCAATGGTCACCTTACCCCTTGCATGTGCCCCTCCACCCTGCCCTTTTTTGCCTGGGACCCCCAGGACCTAACAGCCAAACAGGGAGGGAGTAGCGGCACATCCACTACTACCGTATGCAGGTCGTGGGACACCGGGCTTGACCAAGATTGAGCCTCTACAAACTCTTCTCATCTTTGGCCAGAGCCCTTCACCCAGTCTTCCTACCTCTGCAAGTTGGTGAGCGGATGGGGGTGGAGCGGGGAGCTGGGCCACTAACATTCCTCTTCTCAACTAGTATTCCATGGTGATCCACACCGTGAACAATGACATTTCTCGAGACATCAGTTGGTTATTGTTAATTTGGGCCAGTTAGGCCTCTTGTTATGGGTTTTCGTTGAACCTGGTGACACAATGCATACATATTGACACTGCCCCTATGCAAATGACCCAGCAACTTCTGTGCTTGGGTACACATGTTTGAGACGCATCTTCTCCCCAAAGACCAACACCGACTTCGCACCAAGACTTTCCCCTACCAATATTTCGTGTCCCTCCCGTCCAAGTCGACTTGGGTTAACGATCCTGATCTCCTGGGACTTCAGGGCGAAGGTGGGATCCAAACGAGCAGAAATTAAAGGTAGACTACTAGCATACTCTTTAACCATTGGGTTCAGTAGCATCACCGTGGGTACAATATATTCCTCCAATGAAGGGCAGGAACTCTTTCTTCGCAGAACGGTGACTGAGATCATGGGATCACAGGATATGCTGATGGGAGGAGACCTAAATCTAATGCTTAATACCAAACTAGACAGATTGTGCGTTGCCACGGCCAAGCAGGGGCCCTTTCCTTTGCGGGACTAATCTGTTTGAGAAACACAGGCCTTATGGACATTTGGAGATTCCTGGGACTATACATTTTATTCCAATGCTCATAAAACCTATGCCAGACTTGGGCAACTCTGGGTTGCTGCTGCAGTCCAGTCGGCGGAGATTGAGTCTCACTCTATCGGATCAAGCCTCAGTGACAGTGACCCTTATAGTTCCGACTCCTGGTCCATCTTCTAGGACCTGGAGACTCGGGGATACCCTTCACCAGCACCCAAAGGTTATCACCCAGATTACAAAGTCAATCTCAGATTACTTGTCGATACCCCAGAGGTTTCACTCGCCACCCTATGGGAAACCATGTAAGCAGCAGTCAGAGGGGAGTTCATTGTCATAGCAGCCGCAGATAAGCTCTGCCAGGGCAAAAGGGATAATCTATCCAGCCAAGTCCTAGAACTCTAGCGTATACATAAGAGAGCAGGAGCCCTCTGGGTTTGGAGGCAACTAGAAGCAGCCGAGCTTGCAGGCCTAGACACCGATAGGCTGAATATGCAGCACTCCGGCTCCGACACCGGTTCTATGTAGGGGACAACCGCTCTGGCTGTCTCTTAGCTAACTGGCTGTGTTTCCAATGACAGGAGATGGGAGTCCAAAAGGTTTAGGGCGCCGAGGGACGGGAATGGTCAGATGACACACATGTTGTAGAGTCCTTCCATGACTATTACCAGGCCCTTTATACAGCACAGGACCTCCACCCGGATGCGGCACCAGCATAGCTCGATGCTGCTACCACCTCCCTGACGACCGGTAAGGCTTCTGAGCTAGACTGACTAATTCAAGTTGAAGAGGTTATCTCTAGCATAGCCTGCCAAAAACCGTCTGTTTCAGTGCCTGGATGGCTACCTGGCCTCCTTTTATAAGGCCTTCTACCAAACCCTAGCACCTCTCCTCACCAGACTGTTCAATGTGATTGGTGATCCTGTTTCGCTTCTCCCCTCTATGCTCAGGGCAGCGATGGTGGTAATCCCTAAGACTGGAAGGACAAAACTCTGTGTTCTTCATATCGTCTCATTTCTCTCTTAAACACATGTCAAGCTCTTCATGGGTATCCTCTCTCAACCCCCTACTCCTGGGCCTTATTGACCCGGAGCAGGCTGGCTTTGTACCTCAACGGCAGTGCAGTGATAGCACCAGGTGAATCCTCCATCTTATCGATAAATCCCAGAGGTACGGTCAGGAGAAAATACTCATCACTGTTGACGCTGAGAAAGCATTCAAAAGGGTCCACTGGCCCTACCTAGCAGCAACCCTGGCACAACGTGGACTGGGTGATCGCTTCACAAAGTGGATCCTCAGCTACACCCAACCCACAGCGGTGGTACGCGTCAATGGAAGCTGCTCAGCCCCGCTCCTCATTTGTAGGGGACCTAGACCGGGGTGCCCGTTGTCACCTCTGTAGTTAGCCCTCTACATAAAGCCCATGGCCCATAAAGTCTGCATTAATTCACAGATATAGGGAGTCCAATTCAGAGGGGAACACGTTATAATCTGATGATGTTAGTGTTTCTGGAGGAGCCTTGCACCTTTTTACCTGCCTTTTTAGACTAGCTGGAGGCATTCTGTTTGGCATCAGGCTTTAAGATAAATATTGACAAATCACAGGCCCGCAACATCACTCTTCAGCCACATACTTGTCTTGCGAGCTTTGCCTATCCAGTGGGCCCAGACATTCTCCCCTAACTTGGTCTTCAAATCACCCCCACTATCACGGACACTGTAGCCCTCCACTATCAGACGCTGCCCCATCACATCTGATGAGCACCAATGGCTGTCTTAATCACTATCGTGTCTAGGGCGAATCTCTGCAATAAAAATGAACATCCTCCCCAAGATCCTATCCTTTTTCTTGTACTCCCTGCTATACCACGTCCCAGATCATTGTGCTCCCTCCAACAGGAGATAAAAAATGTGTGTGGCCGTGCCTTTTTAGAGACCTTAGCTATAGACTCCCAACAGAGGGTAGCCTAGGACTCCCGAACTTCTACGGCTAATACACAGCTACCCAACTTAGGGTCTTCGTGGAATGTATGCGTGCAGATTTGTAAAAGCTCTGGCAATTTAGGGATAGGGCACTGGCTGATCGGGCTTTATGGAGCATTCCCTTCCTCCCTAAGCAAGTGCGACCCAAAACCCTATACCTCTCCCCTATCACTAAAGCGTTACTGACTGTTTGGGATGGATCAGCGACACAGAGGAGCTTAACGTTCTTCTCCCCCCCCCCCCCCTTACTCCCATAGGTAAGAATACTGACTTTAACCCGTGCTGACGCGATCTCACATTTCAGGTCTGAAACCAAGCAGGCTGTTGTCCGTGGGCCACCTGTTCAATCTGGAGGGCCCCTCCCTTTTGAGTCTCTACGTGCAGAGTTCGCACTTCCATAACCGGAGTGATTGCATTACACCCGTAATCACCACTGGGTGATGCACCCCTCTGTTCGCTTCGGAGCCGAGCGGCAACTCACTCTTTGACTGCTTGCTCCTTTTCTAAGACCTCTGAAACGCCTGGTCTCTGAACTGTATTGACTGGTAGGTCAAACTACGGAGGTCCCAAAATCCATGAGCCAGGAACGTTGGGAGACTGAAATAGGCAGGGAACTCACAGCAAAAGAGTGGGGAGACATTTACTATCGGGCACGACTCGCACCCCATAACATCGCCGGTATCAAAACATCCACGAAAATAGTTACCTATTGGCACTGCCACCCCACCAACTGCACAAATACAACCCGTCCAAACCCCCCAGAGTGTTGGTGTCAATACTGGTCCTCTGGCATGGTACTACATATCTTGTGGGACTGCCCAAAACTCACGTCCTACTGGTTGCAGGTATTTACAGATATTGACACCCACTTCGACATTGAGCTTCCCAGATTTCCAGGTTGCATTGTTCTCGGCCTCCCTAATGCCCTTACCTTTTCCCCTTAGGTCCCGGCGAGGTAAACTGATCGGCCTAGCCTTGGGCACGGCCTTACAAAACATCTCATTCCATTGTGGAATGGGGAAGATTCCCACACACTTAGGCTGGTTACACCGTCTATGGCTCATAATAGGGATGGAATGCATTACTCTTTCATTATCTAACCAAGGGGCTTAATTTCCCCCTTTTTGACTCGACTGACCTCAGAATTCCGGGAGCTCACTTTCCCCAAATACTTACAGCTTCAGCGACTGCCCGAGGCCCATACTGCCCCAGATTAGGAGCCCCAGCGTGAGAAAGCTTCTCTAAGGGACAGTCTGGGGATTGTTTTGTGTTCACCAGGTCCAGTAGTGGGGGGAGTTGGTTTTTATTTTATTTTTTGGTACACTACATTGCTCAGTGCTCCAGAGATAACGGGTCCTGAAATGCTGATGTAATATTTTTTGTTTATGCTGATAATACCAATAAAGGAACTTGAACCAAAAACATTTGTGAGTATGTGTACTTCTTTTATTTTTTATTTGATCGATTTTATTGAGTTTTGAGAAAACAGGGTTGACTGTTGTGAGGGAGCATACATTGCGACCCACCTCTCAACAGATTGTCATATACAGACTCAATCCAAGAAAGGACAAGAAACTCTGTTACCCCAGCTGGCCCAGCCATTTGCCCCAGACCCTTTGGTGCTTGGCTGGACATCCCCTGGCTTCGTATAGTGGCTTTTCTGCGCTGCGCACCAGTCTACGCCTTTGTGCCATTTGGCTACACTCGCAAGGACAGGATTTTTCCATGCGGCGGCAATGTCTTGTTTGGCCACCATGATGGCAGTACCCAGGAGGAGTTTGTCTGCCCTGGATCAGTCTAGCCTGTCCATAACAGCCCAGGGCGCCCGTAAGCTCAGATTCCGGTGTTTCCCAGTACTGGGTGAGATGGTGGCTTTTCCATGCCATATGGTAAAAATCTGCCAGTTCTAGCCCACAGTGCGTGCAAGATGGGTTGGGTCGTAAGCCCGCCCTGCAGAGGCAACCAGGGGTGAGGTAAGTGCTGTAGAGATGGTACAGCTAAACCAGGCGAAGCCTGGCTGAGGTAGTAATGGTTTTAGGGGCCACCAAGGCATCACACCAGTCCTCGTCTTCTAGAGGCCCCAACCAAGTCTCCCATCAGTGTCTGAGCAAGTCTAGCGCTGTTGGACCATTGTTGGTTAAAGAACGGTATATCCGTGATACCAACCACCCCCTTCCCTAAGCCCCCCATCATGATCTGTGCTTCCACTGGGCTAAACTCTGGAAGTGTTGTGCTGGTCGATAAATATATGGTGAGAATATGGCGTAATTGCAGATATCTGTAGAATTGTGAAGGGTGTAACGGGTCTGGAGGACTTGGAATGAGCATATGCATTAGCCAACCCACACATATCCCAGTTACGAAATACCAATAAGGGCCCATCCTCTGAACCCCTCCAAAGCTCCTACCTACTTAAGCCAGACGCCTTGCCGGAGAGGGGTTTGCTGTATTAAATTGTTGTCCCACAGAGTGTGACTAAGGGAGTGCGCCAGGCCAGCCGGACTGCCTGAGTCACTGTCGGTAGAGCTCTGGGCACCGAACCTCCGTACAACATTGCCTGAATTCATGGGAGTCCCAACTCCCCTAGTTTGATCCTATATGCTGGATCCGACCAGCCTCTGTTGAACCAGTCGTGTAGGACGAGCAGTTGGGTTGCTAGATAATCTAGATAAAGATTAGTCATGCCCATTCCCCCGTCGAAGGGTGGGATCTGGCAGTGGACGAGAGCCATTTACGGTCTTGCGTTTCCTCAAAGGAACCCTGTAACAATGCTGTCCTGTTTCCTGAACCAGCTTCGCAGGAGGTGGAACGGGGTATTTTGGATGATATACAGGAAACTGGGGAGGATTATCATTTTAAAAAGGCCATTCTCCCAGAGGGTTGGGTGGTAGGGTTTGCCAGCTTCGGAGGATAAGATCCTCTTTGGCTTTCTTGACCAGTCGGCGATTTATTGAGGGACCATGCCAGTTTCGGGAGTAATGAGACCCAGATCTCCTGGTACTTGAACGACTGTCGCCTAATAGGGATTTTTGACTGCCAATCAAAACATTCCCTTGAAAGGTGAAGGGGCACTAAGGTAGACTTGGTGGGGTGCAGGCACAAACCTGAGACTTCCTCAAAGGTGTAAAGAATTTGGAGGCACCTGGGCCCGGACTGGGCTGGGTCCCCAAGGAAAAGCAGAACATAGTCTGCGTAAATTCCAATCTTATCTTCCTGCGAGCCCTTTCAGCTGCCTGAACACGGCATGCCAGAGGTTTAATCGCCAGGGTGAAGAGGATGGGTGAAAGGGGGCTTCCCTGCCTTGTTCCCCTTCTGATTGGGAACATCTCCCAGAGAGCTCAATTTATAAGCACTCTCGCTTTAGGTTTGGAATATAGAACCCGGACGAAGCAACGGAAGTGCTGCCCCAGGCCTGCTGCAGCCATCACACTGTCCAAATGTTGCCAGTCGACCACATTATAGGCTTTTTTAAAATTGATTAGGCGTTCTAGGTAGGGTGTTAATGACTGACGATTTCCTAGGGCAAGGTGGATACGTCGAAGACTATGCCTGCATGAAACCACATTGGTCCGGGTGGACCAGTTTGTTGAGGAATGGACGTACGGCCAGGATTGTGGTGTATATCTTGACCTTTGTATTAATAAGTGAGATTGGACGGTAGTCCGTGTAGGCTGGCGAGGGTGGCTGTCTTTTGGGATGACGACTGTATACGTGTCGGTTAGGAAATGTCCCTGCCTCTATGACCTTGGCGAATAGAGCAAAGAGGTGGGGGACTGGTGGGTAGCGTAGTATTCTTGCGGAAAACCGCCGGGTTCGGTGTTTTCCCTGCTGCGATCAGAGAGATGGAATCATTTATTTCCTCCTGTGTGATGGGGAGATCGTGTTCAGCCTCTTCGACTGCATTTAGGTGGGGAATTCGGAAAGCGAGGCTTTAGGTCTTTGGACTGAGTAGAGCTGGGTATAGTAATCTGCAAAGGCTTGGGCTATTGCGGTTGGTCACATCCCCCCCCCCCCCCCCTTCCAGACACCTGGGCAATGGAGGACCTCCATAGCAATTTAGCCGAGTCTGGCAAGATTTGCTTAATCTCGTTCCTCCAGTAGCGCAAGCTGTCTCACTTGAGAATCATCCGCAACTTCAGCCGAGCTCCTCTCCAGGCGAGTCCCTGGGCTTCGAGGAGGGTTAGTCGATTGTCCTGGGATAGTTGCTTAGCCTTGAGTTGACCCTTGGCGAAGCCGCGAATGGTGGCCTTACCCGCCTCCCAAAGAGTGCCTGGGGAGGGGACAGAGTTCTGATTGGTAAGGAAGTATTGTCGGAGTTCCTTCCCGATCACCTTCTTGATGTTCCTGTCTTGGAGGAACCAGGCGTTTAGCCTCTAAATTGGGCAGTGTGTGTCGGGTGGGTGGGTTGGGGGGGGGGGGTCACCTAAGTAGAAGGGAAGAGGTGAGTGGTCCGAGATGCCCCGGAGAAAGATGCTGATGTCTGATACTCTCTGGCATTCGGGGGCTTGCATGAAGTTCCTATTGATGCGGGCTTGTGTGAGATGCGCTGCTGAGGTATGGTTGTGATGAGCGCCCCGGGGGTTCCACACCCTCCAGACATCAAATGCCCAGGGTCGTCTCCAAGTTCACCAGTTGCTTTGCATGTAGTGTCCTACTAGAGGAGGGAACACCTGTGGTCTGGCTACATAAACCCATTGAAGTCATCCCCTATCACTCTCACCCACGGGCAGGGAGGAGATCACGTCGCTAACCTGTCTCAAAATTGATGTGAGTGTAGCATTTGGAATGCCAAGTTCTTTCGAACCCATATCACATGAGGAAGGGGCAGTGGTTATCTATGAGGTCTGTAACGAACTGAAGGCTTGGAGAATTGTGGTAAGGTCACCCCCGGGAGGAGCGAGTTTCTCTGTGGCCCCAGGCTAATTGGTTGTAAACTGATCCATTTTGGTTTGTGTCGAGGCTGGCTTTGGACCTCTGTCTTTCCCCATACTGAGCAGAGGTGAGGGGTGCAACCCCTTGCCAAAGTTGTACCAGGCTCACTTAGTCGCTGTTTGGGGGTCGAAGGCAGGCCTCACTGGAGAGGTGTGAGGGTGGTTATCTGGAGTTCTTTAGATGGCGGGGAGCCTTGCGTCTTGTTCAGGCAGGAGTATCAGGCCTGTGTATGTGGTTTTCAAACCAGGCATCCAGGGTAACTGGGGCTCTGCACTGCAAATATCTTAGCCCCAACGCTGACAGATGCTAGTTGGTTGGTATGGTGTTAGGGCTATTTCGCCCTCCGTGCCAGATAGTCAGCTCACTTTGGAAGGCACTCCCAGTATTCAGCTATTACGACCTTGAGGCCAACGCTGGCCCTATAATGGGCGGTCTTCAGGTGTGATGTGTGCCGGGCTTGTTGCGGACATGCTCCTGAAGGAGTGTAGTAGGGGTCTGAATCAGACGTCTGAGGCCCTTGTATTTGGCCCCTTCGGCAGAGTCTCGGAGCAGGTCCGATTCAGTCTATTCCAGCCTGGGCTAACAGCGTTCTCGAATGCTACGTGGTGGCATGGGCTGGACCAGATTCTTCTGTAGGTCTCAGATGGTGTGGCCTACTACCCGGATTGTGGATGTTGTAGTCTCCCAACAGGGCAAATGCTGCTCTTTGAGCCTCCAACCTTGAAATCTCAGTGGATCGCGGTCTCACATGTGGTAAGTGGAGGAGAGGGGTCGCGCTAGCTCTTCTGCTCCGTTACTCGAAGCACCAGTGGGGCCTCACACCCCGCGGGAGGAAACCCGCCCACACCTCCGCGTTTGCCGCCAGGACCACCTCGACTGGATTCCTCCACCCTTGGCACTGGGCCTTTCTTCGCCCGATCAGGGCCGCGGCAGATGGCTTACCCTGGTGTCCTGGACCTCCCAGCTTTCAGTTTCGTTGGAGAGGGTTGCCTTGGTTCCCCAATGTCTGTGCTGCGTCTGGGTTGGGGGCGCCAGTCGCTTCTTGGTCGGCGTTTCTCGGCCTGGGGTCTGCCTTCTTCTATGCCTGAGACCTCACCCCCAACCAGGATCTGTCTCTGCAGCCGCTCTGGACACCTCACTGCACCGTGAGCTTGTGCTGGGGTGTCGGGCACTCAAAAACCTCCTCCTTGGAGAGCACCGGTAAGGATTCTTGTTATAGGCCCTCTGGTGCGCCGGTCGCAGAGTCTGATCCGCCATCTTGATTAGAGCCTACCTCGCTGACCACGTAGCTGGTCTGGTAGCGGGGGCTCGATTTCAATGGCCTAGTTCGCCATGAGGGATCGCTGCTGGTGTTAGCGGCTGGATGTCTGCCACTGGGGGTGTTGATATTCTGCAGATGGGCCTGTGGACTTAGAGCGGACGACGGAGGGGTCCAGAGCACTCAAGTGCGACTGCCATCTTGACGCTCCAAAGAGGATATGTACTTTTTAATCTATCTTTTATGGAACACCAGTTTATTGCATACAAGTCGAGAAATGCAAGAAACCTGTATCTCAAGGTAAATTTCATGCTTTGTGATTTTACAATTTGGCTGTAGTTGAATGTATTTTGCTGCAAGTTAATGCAATTGAGTAGCAGAAATGCAGCATGATCAGTACAGGTTAATCACAGAATGCCAGGGAACCTAACAAGATGATGGTTTTGTTTCTCCCAAAGTTATTTATATATATATATATATATATATATATATATATATATATATATATATATATATATATATATATATATATATATATATATTTTTTCTGAGCAGTCCTCCAGATAAGTGTTGGTCTTGTCTATTTTGCTAGTTATAACATAGCGGATTGCCCTACCAGAAAAAATAACCAATAATTGATAAACCCAGCTTTAATCACACTTACACTCGGAGTGAACTAAAAATGTCAAAATCGACAACAGCAGTTAAGTAACCCTACTTGTTCTTGCTGCCTGACCTGATAGGGGCTTTATTGTGTAAACATTTTTCATTGACTTAAATATCCTACTACTGCAAATAAAGCATTGATTGCATACTCCAAATTTAGAAGTAAAATACTCATTTTAAACCTTTTAAATGAGTGGCCATGCTTGAACATTGTAAGGAACCAAAGTGGCAAGTTATATTACTTGAGGTGGAATCAGCTGGTTCACTTAATTTCCGGCATAAACTTACAACCTCACCAGCCTGGCGACTGCATAAGTGGGAGGATCCTTCTTGTACACAAGTCTACATTCACATGTCTGTTTAACAGATGTGTTTTTCTTTTCATGATTTTGTTGCTTGAGGAAATGGGTATTTAGTGATGTGATCTGCAGTTATGACCTGAAACTAGGTGGGAATGTGACATACTTGGCTCTGTTTCCAGTGTGCTGATGCACAGATGCAGCATGATCTGAAAGGGAGCTATTGTTCTCTGCCTCCTGTGGGACGTCAGTGTGGTCCATCTGTCGAACCAAGTGCTTACTTTGATATTTATCCCTGAGGCCAGGAGCACCGTAGTAGAGGATGACTTTATTGTATAACTGGCAACTGCTACTAGCAGTTTTTTATCTTTCTAAATACTAAGACTGTTCTTCTAGGAATGTGTTAATCATCTTAACTTTCCTGTAGCCTCAAGGCATACTGGAAATTGTCAGGGGATCTTGTATAGATCATGTGCCTTTGGACTGATCCTCATGGGGACGGGGTTTGTAAAGAGTAAATGTTTGAGGGTGTATGTGTGGAGTTCTGTTGCTTCATATTAAGAAGCAGTCTCATTCCTTTTTCTCTTCCATCACATAGCTTGCCTCCTCATAAATGCATTCTTCTATAACTCTTAAAGCTCGCTTTTAAAACAAGCATTGGCGTAGCCAATAGGTCTCGCCTTTGGGACATAAGTGTTTAGCTATGCAACAGATAATGTTACACCAAGGATCTTGTGCTGCATAATTAAATACTTATAAGGTCCCAAAGGCGAGAAGTGAAAGCCTATAACAGAGACCATAGATGCCTGACTAATCTACCTCCATCTGGGGTCATCTCCGCAGGGGAGAGACACCGAAAACAAGACGTTGTATAAAGAAAACTGATGTGAACCAAGAGAGACTAAAAGATTAGTACATATCCTTTCTGGTGGCACAATGGAGGGTCTATCAAGGGGGGATGTGATAAAGGGAATAAGTACAACTATAAGTAAAAATAGAACCACCCTAACGAACCAATGTATCCCGGGGGGGGGGGCAAGGGGGGGGATCTTGCCGTCGCACGTCTAGAATACGATGGTTTAGTTCGGGGAGGGTGGGGTCAGTCGGGTCTGTCTTTTATGTCTGTACTGTATTGTCTGTCTCCGAGATAGTCGGTCTTGTACGTCTAGTTCACCTTGTGTGATCCGTCTGTCTCTTATCTACTCTGACACATCCCACTATCTCCAAACCGATCTACACCCTGCTCGCTACAGCCACATATAAAAACAGGCCCACGAAGGAAAGGTATGAGGGGAGAAGTCCCGAAACCAGTGTGAGGAACCCTAGGGAGAGCCCATGGCAGCCACAAGAATCACTAGCGAAACAGAATGGCATGGGCAAAAAAACCCTATAAGGGGAAGAGGGAGAAGAAACGCGAAGCGCACACACCGTAAGCCATGACACAGAATAACAGCTCCTCCCTGCTAGCAAACCTGAAGATAGTCTCTCTCAATGTGAAGGGCCTCAACCATCCGGTCAAGAGGAAAAAGATCCTAGACTACCTAGCTAAGACCAAAGGGGATATTATACTGTTAGAGGAAACCAAACTCTCCCTGGTTGACTCAACAAGAGTCAGGGCAAGATGGATAGGACAGGTAGCCTGCTCACCGGCAATAGGGAAAAAGCGAGGAGTAATCAAGCCAATAAATAAAAACTCGAAGATAACCATTGAAGATCAGCAACACAATGGAGGCAGGGAGACTACTAACAACACAACTGAAAAGAGGGAGCGATACCATCCTGGTAGTGAACACATACGCCCCAAACACAGATGGCACCACATACTGGGAGAGAGTCTTGAGGAGACTGGAAGCAAACACCCAGAACGACGTGATAGTTCTGGCAGGGGACTTTAACCTAGCACTAGATTACACCCTAGACAGACCGTCGCAAGCCCACGCCATTCCCCCAGCCTCACACAGCCTTCTAAAGAACATATGCAATAGATTTAACCTGAAGGACCCATGGCGACTACAACATCCCAACACCAGAGACTACACCTTTTACTCCAACCCACACGACTACAACATCCCAACACCAGAGACTACACCTTTTACTCCAACCCACACAACTCCTATAGCAGAATAGACTACATCCTAATCTCTGGCTCACACACCCACTTAATAGAGCAGTCCGATATAGCGGCTAGAACAATCTCTGATCACTCATGCATCAGCCTACAACTGGCGGGGCGACCCAACGAGAACCTCACCCGCAGGTGGAAGTTTAACAATGAACTCTTAGCAAACCAAGATAAGACCAGAATAGAGCAAGCCATTAAAGACTACATTAGAGACCATGACATGCCAGGCATTGACCCCAAGATTCTGTGGGACGTGCTTAAAGCGGCAGTCAGAGGGACACTATTTGACATCAAAGCCAAACGGAATAAGGTAGCTAAGACATACCTGGACCAACTAGAAAAGGACATCAAGAGTCTAGAAACATCCCACATCAACAACACCAGGAATTTCAACACCTTAAAAGAGTTAACAAAATAAATACAAATACAACAAAATCCTGAGCGAAAGGGCTGGTCTATGGATAAACAAATACAAACAGATTAACCTATGCGAAGCAAACCAGGCAGCAAAAATCTTAGTGTCATACCTGAAACACAAACAAAGGCAACACACCATATCATTCATCACTGACTCGCACAAGACGCGCACACACACCACAAAGACATCATACGTACGTTCCGTGAATTCTACCAGGAGCTCTACAAAAAGGACGAAACACTAGACCAAGATGGGTGCAGCGACTACCTGGACAGGCGTAACCTTCCCAAAATAACGGACGAGTAGGCACTAACAATAGGAAAGTAGATAAGCTCAGCCGAAGTTGAGATGGCGATTACGTTTCTTAAAGATAAAGAGGCGCAGGGTCCAGGTGGATACACTGCCTCCTTCTATAAAAGCTTTCGAACACACCTACTCCCAACTATGAAAAAACTCTTTAACCACTGCGAGGGGGAGGGAGTGGTGACAACGTCCATGAGGGAAGCAAACCGAATAGTCCTCCCCAAGGAAGGCAAGGACACGCAACGGCCCCAAAACTACAGACCCATCTCACTTATCAACACAGACTGCAAAATATATGCCAAAATCCTAGCCGTAAGGCTCAACACGATACTCCCGAAACTGATCAGCACCTCACAAGTAGGCTTCCTGAAGACACATATGTCTCATGATAACACGAGACTCCTGTACCATGTTCTCGAACAATCCTCCAAGTCGGATAAACCGGTGGTGGCAATCACGCTAGACTCAGCGAAAGCGTTTGACAGAGTGTCCTGGCACTTCCTAGAACAGTGCATGCGGACGTACAACCTGGCAGATAAGTATTTGAGGAAGGTAATGGGACTGTACGCAAACCCCAGTGCGCAGATCGCTATCAATGGGGCAGTGTCGGACCATTTCAACCTTCAACGGGGGACAAGACAAGGGTGCCCCCTATCCCCCATGCTGTTTTTATTGGCATTGGAACCCCTGATCAGAGATATAGCCAATAGAGATGTCGGGAGTCACCATCAATGAGTCCACAGCCAAACTTGCAGCCTATGCGGATGACATACTCATAATCACAGAGAACCCCCAATCCACTATCACTGCCCTCATGAACACCATAGGTAAATACTCAACCCATTCTGGCTACAAACTAAATAGAGACAAATCCGAATGCATGCCACTTAATGTCCACACCACCAGAGAAGCAATAGGCCACTCAGGATTAGTATGGCAACCCGGGTTCATCAAATATCTAGGGATCCAATTTGGCAAAAACCTCAAGACCACACTAGACCTAAACGAGAAACTAACCTTAGGAAAGATAAAAAAGCTCCTGGAAACCTGGCCGCCCAAATTCATTACTTGGTGGGGGAGAATAGACACAATGAAGATGATGATCACGCCAGTGGCAAAACTATTTAGCGGGAATGCTCCCCCTCACACTCACTGACGAATTCCACAGTAAAACGGACAAAATGATAAACCAGTTCCTATGGCAAGACAAAAAACCAAGGATAAGCCTGAAAAAACTAAAACTGGAGAAGAAGCTAGGAGGCCTAAACCTGGCAGATTTCAGAACATTCCAGACTGCATTTATAGCGAGACAGGGAATGTACTGGATCCTGCCTAACCAGGAATACACACCGGTCTGGCTCACGATTGAGAAAGCCATACTATACAATATCGATCCAGTAACACGAACAAGCAGACACAAAATAATAGCCCTATACTTAAAAACACTAGATACTCCCTGCTTAAGTTAGATCAAAAACTGGAACACATCGTTAAAAACTCTAACTGGGAATCACTGTGGGCAAACTCCAAGATAAAATATATGGGGAAACCCCTAGCAATAGACTCCTGGAAAAAACTAGGGTTCTCATACCCAGTCCAGTTGGAGGAAGGGGGGTAGCCAATACACCTTCAACACACTAAAAATACGACATAAACTACCAGATATAGAACTCTACAACTTCCTCAAAATCAGAACAGCCCTATCCAAATCAAAGATAACGAGACACAAACCCTCAATCATTCCGTATATGGAGAATCTGAACAAAGTGGGCCACCAGGTGTCCCACATATACAAACTACTCCACCTCAGATCCTCCAAGCTTAACGATAAAGAAACCAGCTACTGGAAATCACACCTAGACACCGCACTTACCGAGCATGAGACACCGGATGTCCCCATCAAAAAACATGATTTCGCCTGTATTCGCTCAGACTAAATTCCGGCTTCTGCACAAAACATACTGGACACAGGCACGTCTAGCGGCCCTGGGGCTGAGGGAAAACGACCGATGCTGGAAAATGTGACCGAGAACAGGGGGATCTGGCTCCCCTCACATTCCATTGCACAAGGGTCAAAAAAAATTGGAAAAAAATATTTGCCTTCATAAATAAAGCATTAGGCTGTACACTCAAAGAAGAGTTTGCCTGACTCACCACCGCATTTATAACATTGGATATTGACACACATGACCGAAACCTCCTTGACTTCCTACTAACTGCAGCAGTCCAGATAGTACTCACCAAGTGGAAAGGTACCTCCAAAGCCACCTTCAGGGGTGGCTAAACTGAGTGACATACTTGAGAGGAGCCAACATTACGGCCTTACGAAACACACCATGGAGAAGCCCCAAAAGGGGTATGTGGGCATCCCTGGACAAATTCGTAGTACAAGAAACAATCAAAGAACCCATCTCCACATCAACCACTAGAGGTGGACAACCCCCCACACCCCCTGCAGGAACTCTTCTCTCTTCTCCCCCCCCCCCTCTATCTCCTCCTTTCAGATTAGACCGCTGGACAGGGGACCGGACATGCATATATGAAGTTTCACTACAACCAGACTGACTGATACTGTTGGTTACCCCTAGCACAAAGCGCCAATGAACATATGTTTTATGTTATATGTTGTACTGTAGAAAGGCAGGGACGCTCAAACCTATGTGTCCCACAATTTACTTACAATCAGCAGCTATGCCACTGGGCTGTGAACCCTGTATGTACAAATGCAATGAGGAATACATGTTACTTGTTATATGTTGTAAATGTAAAATAATTTAAAAAAAAAAAGAAATGCACTGTCAGAAAATATATTGGTGTAATTAAATATAGTTTACTAAAAAATTGTAATATTTAGCAAACTTAAATTACAAATCGATAAAAATAGTTTAGGAAACCGTTAAAAGAATTGCGTTCAATGCTGACTAAAAGCTAATTTTTTTGTAATTTATGAGCGTGGGACCACCAAGCTAGTGGCATAAAATCATTTTATAGGCACTAGTTGGAAACTGAGAATTAAAATGTTTAATCATCGGATGGTAAAAAACACAAAAATTGCAATATGTTAGGCTGATAAAAGTATTACCCGGGGAGGATGGGTTCTAGAGCGAAACAACTTTATTTGCAGCTGATCTCAGCCACTAACTCGTGAATTGAAATCCAGTGGTGCAAAATGTGTGTCTGTGGATATTTACATGTGATATAAACGTCAATAAACACATTGTAGGTTTGAGTTTTTAGTTAGTGATTTTATTTATTGATTGCTAAACATGTGGGTGGGTGAATGCGAGAATGAATCAACATTTCGATGGGTGCATGACTGGATGGACGTGAGTACGTGAATCTTGTACAGATTACAACACCAAATGTACTGGCTGCGGCTGCAGGCAACAGTAGTGATGTGAAAGAAGCCAGAAAAGAACAGACCACAAATGTTACTAAAGGAGTCAGTATCCAAAGAATTACCAACATTATGTATGTTTATATTTGTCCTGTCACATTTGCACATGGATGGGAGTAAGGGTTTGCCAGTGTGAGAGAGAGCCTGGGAGGCCAGGCCTCAAGGGGATGGGAAGCGGTGAGAGAGAAAGGCAGAGCTGAGAGCTGGAAGGGGGCGGGTGAGAACGGTTGTGGGTGAGGGAGGAATTGCGAGTCACCAGCGTCATGGTTGACGTACCATTAGTGATGACTAGCTCATGTGCAGTGGGGAGGAGACCAGATTAAGCGAGGCCAGGGCTTCTTAAGCATACCTGAACATGTGGGACAGAACTGGAGGAAGGAGGCCTCAACAAGAAGTGCAGAGTGGCAAGAGATGGCGGGAGAAAGAAAATTTGTGATGGGTAGTTCACCAGAGCCTTTAGGCTTCGGGTCCCGAGAGAGCAGGATCACTGGGAGGAAAAGGAACAAGTTAGAAAAAGAGCGAACTCTCACCTAATGGTTCGCAACCAGGGATTACCAAAGATTCCATAGCCGGGAGACTGTGTGCTCAGTGGACGCCAAGATTTAACAAGCCCAGAGTATATCGGACTCTCGGACGGCATTGGAAGTCTCATCACTTAATGAGCTACGGTGGGGGCAGACTATCAACACGTATCCTCCCTGAGTGGGGATCCAATTGCCCCTCACGCTGCTGTAGGGGGCTCTGCAGTCCTTGGTCAACTTTGTGCTGTTTTAGTCCCCGACATACAGGACACCCAAAACGGAGTTGTCGTCTGCTGAGAACACCGTTGAAGCCAGTGCTTTCACCTAATTGGGTGAGGCATCTTACAAGATAATAGTCTCTATTTTCTATGCGTTTTTCTCCCAGTCATCCATTGTTTTTATATTCTAATTTTTATTCCCACTTGTTATGAAGAGCACACACCTCTTCCTCATATGCATTTGTTTGATGGACCACATTTTGTGGGGCTGTAATGATGACTCCGCTTACCATTTCCTATATGTTTTTGCTTGTCATCCCTGTCTAG
This sequence comes from Lissotriton helveticus, assembly GCF_964261635.1. Taxonomy (NCBI): domain Eukaryota; kingdom Metazoa; phylum Chordata; class Amphibia; order Caudata; family Salamandridae; genus Lissotriton; species Lissotriton helveticus. The sequence goes on along the minus strand of NC_136057.1, from coordinate 1,472,298,092 downwards.
GTGTAGATAGTTCTAGGTCCTGAGGAAATGCACAGTATCATTCTGAACACACTGCGAGAAACATGTCGACCACAAGTTTAAAGTAGAACATTGCTCCCCTGGACCATTGAGCCAGCAAGCAGCCTCTCTTTTGCATTTTAATAAGGTGGATTACCACTCTATTAAACTTTTCCTGTGGACTATCCAACCTTTTTTAAACTACTCACTCACATCTACACATATCCCTAGGGCCCTCACACCCACAGCCCATACGGCAGGAAAAGAAGATCTCCGCTAAAGAGCCCCTTTATGGGTGCCCGTCGCGTATTGCACCGCCAATCCGACGAGGAGCGAGCCCATATGATGAAGCATGACACCTAGCTTGCTGGGTGTGTGAGGACTCTAGTTCCGACAAGGATTCCCCTCCTTTCTGTCCCCACTCACGTTGGTTCATCCTCTCCCTTTATTGGGGAACTACATACTCTCCTTTTGTTCTACAGTATTTGGGCACATACGCTGGACCCTGTTAAACAGCCCTATTTGTCCCTCTCTTTAACACCTTAGTCAGACAACCATAGTGCTCCACTCTTGTAGTGCTGACTTTAGGTGTAGCGATACTTCCAGTTTCATCGTGATCGGACTGCAGGTTTGCCATTATACAGTTCTCTTCCAGGGGATCCTCATCAATAGTCATAAGCATTAGAATATTCCCGCCCATGCGCGGGACCCCGGAAACACTATATTATATGTGCCCCACATATATATACTTATATATATATATATATATATATATATATATATATATATATAACATGCAATAGCAGCCAAATCACATCAGAGCTGAAATATGCTGTGAAGAATTTCCACCATGCATGAATAATCTGCATTAGAAACATGAGAAACAACACCAAAGACTCTGATTGGTGCGCAGACCGCGTTAGAAGGAGGGACACAAGTGCCGGCAATTATTTAAAACAGAATGAGAACATTAGAGGGGATCTTAACAGCTGACGGCGCTGAAGAAGGCACAACCGCCGAAATGCATTCGCCAGAGCTGGGACTATTTGGAATAAAGCTGTGTCCAAACTGAATCCCTCTTGCGGCCTCTGTTCTTTTTCGATGAAAAGGATTTTCACCATATTTTCTGAGCTAGCCAGCAGCTCAGTTCAGATGGCCCTGCAGCACAAGTGAACCCGAAGACAAACTGGCACACCGCTGCTTGCAGCACATCCACAAACCAGGGAACTGGTATCTTCGGTGTCCGCCATGATCGTCCGGGGAAAGTGAGAGGAACTAGGTATTTTACCTTAAGAGGGCGATCTGTCTCGCATTTGACAGCCCCTTCTCATGCATCAACCGAGCGCATCTGGCTGCTGCAGCATTCAAGGGGACGCAGCAAGGACTCTACTTGTTTCAGCGGCTTCATGACCCACTCGACTCACCTGAAGCCTGCACTGCAAACATTGATTGTCCACTCCTCCACGCCAACAGCCCGGGATACCATGATGGGGCATGCTGGGAATTGGAGTTCGCTAACATTGCACGCGGACTCTGATTGGTACGCAAACCGCGTTAGGAGGGACACAAGTGCCGGCAATGATTTAAAACAGAATGAGAACATTAGAGGGAATCTTAACAGCTGACGGCGCTGAAGAAGGCACAACTGCCGAAATGCATTCGCCAGAGACTATTTGGAATAAAGCTGTGTCCAAACGGAATCCCTCTTGCGGCCTCTGTTCTTTTTCGATGAAAAGGATTATATATATATATATATATATATATATATATATATATATTTGCTCCACTTGCTCCACTTACTCCAAATTCTCCCAGCCGGGATTGAAGACAAAGCAAGGCACTCACGGGGTTTCTTTTAGCTCAGCAGCAGTATTTATTTTTCAGACGCGTTTCGGGAGAACGCTCCCTTCGTCAGTGTTTTACAAAAAACGCGCGCAGTGGCAGCATATTATATCATTTCCGGTTTACAGGCATTGACATAAACATAGGACAAGCTTCGAGTCTAATCATGCGTTCCATCTTGTAGTGTCTAATGCCATCTATTTGTCGTAATGGGTGTACGATTACATCAAACCAATTTGCCTAAATGAAAGTTATTCATATTATTCAATGTGTATGGCCATGATGCTTACTGGTAATCCACAAGTCAAAACTGTGGACACTATAAGGACGCCAAGATGCGTGTTGTGTGACCATCTAATTTAATAAATGATCAAATGTAGCCGTGGATCGGCTATAGCAGCATTAAAGCTGCCAGTATTAAAAGCACCAAAATAGTGCAATGCGACTGAAGACCAAACGGTCTACCTGTCGTAATCTCGCCGTGGATCGGCATTGCAGCCACTAAGGCTGCTCAATACCCAAGTATGCTTCATGACCATAATTCCACATCGTAAATTCTAAGGCTGGTTATTCTATCACACCCAAACAAATAATTTTCCATCCAAAGCTTCAATCATCAGAACAGGACCAAATAAATTGTTGAGGATCTGTTGAGGTTCTTCTGTGTGGATTATGTAGTGGACAATCCTAGAGGAGGAAACAGGTTACAGATGCTCAGAAGGTTGGAATCCCGCTATATAATAGACATGGAAACGAAGGCCCCGGGGGGGCTTAATATGGGGGAAGAATTGGCAACTCATCTGGGCTAAAGCACAAATTCTTACCTGTTGTTATGTGCTCTTGATTACAGTTCTGTAGAACATGTTGACATTAATTGGATCTAATTGATGTACAGACGAGCTTTCTGAATTATGTAACATGTTTTTTACGTTTGGACATTTGGAAATTTATTTGGTCCTGTTCTGATGATTGAAGCTTTGGATGGAAAATTATTTGTTTGGGTGTGATAGATTAACCAGCCTTAGAATTTACGATGTGGAATTATGGTCATGAAGCATACTTAGGTATTGAGCAGCCTTAGTGGCTGCAATGCCGATCCACGGCGAGATTACGACAGGTAGACCGTTTGGTCTTCAGTCGCATTGCACTATTTTGGTGCTTTTAATACTGGCAGCTTTAATGCTGCTATAGCCGATCCACTGCTACATTTGATCATTTATTAAATTAGATGGTCACACAACACGCATCTTGGCGTCCTTATAGTGTCCACAGTTTTGACTTGTGGATTACCAGTAAGCATCATGGCCATACACATTGAATAATATGAATAACTTTCATTTAGGCAAATTGGTTTGATGTAATCGTACACCCATTACGACAAATAGATGGCATTAGACACTACAAGATGGAACGCATGATTAGACTCGAAGCTTGTCCTATGTTTGTCAATGCCTGTAAACCGGAAATGATATAATATGCTGCCACTGCGCGCGTTTTTAGTAAAACACTGACGAAGGGAGCGTTTTCCCGAAACGCGTCTGAAAAATAAATACTGCTGCTGAGCTAAAAGAAACCCCGTGAGTGCCTTGCTTTGTCTTCAATCCCGGCTGGGAGAATTTGGAGTAAGTGGAGCAATTATTTTGGATCGCGGTAGCACCACCGCGAAAAACGGCACCTGCTGCTGGAGTGACTCGTAACTGGTGTGTAGGAGCGTGGATAGATATATATATATATATATATATATATATATATATATATATATATATATATATATATATATATATATATATATATATATATATATATATTTTCAATATATATATATTACCACAATTTCAAGATCGAAAATGACAGCACTTCACTTCAGGAAAACTTTTCAACAGCGTTTTATTTTCACAGCTGCGATTGCCTACGCGTTTCGAACGGGTCGTTCTTGATCACGGTCTTGACTAGAGACCGTGATCAAGAACGACACGTTCGAAACGCGTAGGCAATCGCAGCTGTGAAAATAAAACGCTGTTGAAAAGTTTTCCTGAAGTGGAGTGCTGTCATTTTCGATCTCGAAATTGTGGTAATATTACAACGGGACACTGCCTTGGTCCTGCTGACAGCACCAGCTCTTGAGTGCTCCCCCTGCGACAGGGTAAATTGCAAGGAAATATATATATATATATATATATCTCATGCAATAACAGCCAAATCGCATCAGAGCTGAAATATGCTGTGAAGAATTTCCACCATACATGAATAATATGCATTAGAAACATGAGAAACAACACCAAAGATTGTTTAGAAACAGTTTTAATGCTTAGACAGCAGTAGAAATTCTTATAACTCACTGAAAGCATAGAAAGCTCCCAGGCTGCATTGCAAACACCCAGTCTAAAAAGACTGAAAAGCTAACCTGTAGCTGTATACAAAAAACTGACACCGTGCCTTTAAGGCACCCATGACCCCCGGTATCCCATCATGCCTCAGGGGTGACAGTTAGGTCAGTTGTTCTTTCCGGCTCCTTCAGGAAGGATCCTGGTTACACAGCGCCACTAATTTTCTGTTTTCTGACAGAAAATTACTTCTTTTTGAACAATATTTTCTGCTTACTTTGACATTTTACACCTAGTCAAGTAAGAAACTGTCTTTTTAAGTCAGTTTAGTGAGCATTTTCAGCTGAGAATGCCTTCACTTTTGACAAATGTCCTTCTTGTGGTAACAAGAAGGCAAAATCAGACAATCACGACGTTTGTATCCTGTGTCGACCTGAAGAACATGATCCAGGCACCTGTCCTCACTGCGAGCACCTGTCAGGAAGAACTCTCAAAGACGGGGAGAGAATTTGCATCTATGGCCTGGCTCACAGGTCATCCAGAGGAAGGTCTCCGGTGAAGAAGGGTTCCAAGAAGGCTAGAACATCCTCAAAAGAGAAGTCTTCTCACCCTTCAGCTTCAGTGTCAGGCTTGGCGCTGAGGAAAGAACCACCGGTGGATCGTTTGTCTTCAAAACTACCGGAAAAGAAGACCAGGTACGTCTGACGTCGAAGGATCCAGCTCCGTCGTCGAAATCCCCTCCGCCATCGTCAACCGGGCGACGATCGGCGTCGAGGAAGGTAACTCCGCCGGCGTCAACCGGGCGACGGTCGGCGTCGAGGAAGGTCACTCCTCCGCCGTCGTCATCCATACGACGACCGGCGTCGAGGTGTGACCCCTCCGCCGTAGTCTAAGAAACGACGTTCGGCGTCGAGGACCAAGACCCCTCTGCCGTCGACAGGAAAACATCGGTCGGCGTCGAGGAAGCAGTCTCCGTCGGCGTTTCGTCGACGCTCGACGTCGAGGGTGTCCAATACCCCTCCTCCGTCGTCGCACAGACATCCGACGTCGAGACAGAGGGCTCCGTCGACGGCTGGTCATTGCCGTTCGACGTCGAGAGAGAGGGCTCCGTCGACGGCTGGTCATCACCGTTCGATGTCGAGAGACCATAGATCCTCGCATCGATCGCCGTCGAGGCATTCGAAGTCGAGATTGTTGGACCCGCCGACTCCCCAGAGGCGTCTGACGTCGAGAGAAAAACATACGACGCCAGAACGCTCGACGTCGAGACCTTCAGAAAGGGCTCGATCGTCGTCAAGAAACTCTGTGATCATGGTAACTGAGTCGGCTTTTCGTCATTCTACTTCAGTCTTCTGTCTCCTCAACGACATCCTCAAGGTCCAGAAGTCCTGTCCCCAGATCTCCTGTGCGTCAGCCAGATCCTTCGGCTGCGGAGGTCAGACTATCACCCAAATGGTACAAATCATTGGACCATTGGCGAGATTCAGGGGCTACCAAACGGATGCAAGAGTACGTCAGTTCGCAGCACAGATCTCCTCTCCAGAGACTGGTAGATGAAGTGGACAGGCATAGTCCGCCCAGGCGCCAAGCAGACAAATCACCTGTGAGAAGACCAACCAGCTCTCACTCTCCCAGAAGGGAAAATCCGGTGAGATCCCGATCTCCCAGAGAAGATCCTGTCAGATCTCGTTCACCAAGAAGACAGGATCCGGTCAGACCTCGCTCTCCTAGAAAGGAAAAGCACCCAATAAGATCACGTGAGAGGAGGCACGGAGCTCACCGTAGACATCGAAGAACTCCATCTACTTCCTCTACCTCTTCGACCAGGTCTTCCAAGAGGGATTACTCTCCCACGTTGACGGATAGTCCTACTTCCAGATCCTCTCCAGTGGATGACATCGGTACTTATCTGGATGTCCTGCAAAGAGGATCTCAGAAGCTGAGCATTGAAATGTCTGTCCCCCAGGTTACTATGACAGTGATTTTTGAAACTTTGCTCAAAAAATCTATCTCTCGTCCACTGCTGCCTTTAGTCCCGGGGATTATGGATCCGGTCAAGGACTTTTTCCTAACCCCAGCAGCCATCAGAGCGGTGCCAGCCCGCATACAGAAGAAATACAAGCTGGCTTCTTCTGACCCTGTTTTTGTCAAATCTGATCCTCCAGCAGACTCTGTGATAGTGGCAGCGGCGAGGAAGACTCATGCAGTTGCAGCTTCCTCTTCAGTCCCACCAGATAAGGACAGCAAATCTCAGGATTCGTGGGGGCGCAAAGTTTGCAATTCGGCTGCCTCCACACTGAAGGTCTCTAGTGCGGCCGCACTTCTGGGTAGATACGACAGAGCCTTATGGGACTCCATGGAGAGGTTAAAGTCCAAACTGCCAAAGGAAGACCAGAAGGACTTTGAAGAAACTATGACAGAAGGATGTCTGGTGGCGAACCAGTTGATAAGCACAGCAGCGGACGGTGCAGTGCTTGCGGCACATTCCTACTCACATGGGGTTTGTGCCAGGAGGTCGGCTTGGTTGCGCCTCACAGGGCTGAAGCCGGATACTCAGAATCGCATCCTTAATCTTCCTTTTTCGGGTTCCTCTCTCTTCGAAGAACATGCAGACGAAGAGATGACACTTATGAAGACTGAACTGGATACGGTAAAAGCGGTGGGTTTGGAAAAGAAAAAAGAATTCAAACGCCGCTTTAAGACCAACAGGGGGAGAGGGGCTCAACCGAGGGTTCAAGCCCCTCAGTGGTCCCAGAATAAAAACCAAGGAAAATCCCAGTTCCGAGGCAAATCCAACAGAGGTAGAGGAGGTCACCAGCAGCCCTCTACCACCACGAGAGGAGGAAAGGCTTGATCAGTGGCTTCCTCTGGCGCCGTTGCCCACTCCAGTGGGAGGAAGTGCTTTACAACACCTGACAGAGTGGGTCAGCATCACAAAAGATCAGTGGGTGCTGAATATACTGCGCAATGGATACAGGCTACGTTTCCGTGCGCTCCCGAAAAGCATTCCTCTAAAGACCTCTTTCCCTCACCAGCTGAGCTTGCTCCGCAGAGAAGTGTCAGTCCTACTACATAAAAGAGCTATAGAGGAAGTTCCTCCCTCTCAAAGAGGAAAGGGAGTCTACTCAAGATTCTTTCTTGTCCCCAAAAAAGATCAGGAGGACAAGTTCAGGCCTATACTAGATCTGCGTCTCCTAAACAAAGTCATCGTCAGAGAAAAGTTCCGCATGTTAGCTCTTCACCAAATATGCCCACATCTTCAAGCCGGAGATTGGATGTGTTCGGTGGATCTGCAAGATGCATACTTTCACATTCCGATTGCTCTACAGCATCGCAAGTACTTGAGGTTTGTCATAGGAAGCAAACACTACCAGTACAAGGTGCTACCCTTCGGACTCAAGTCCGCACCACGAGTCTTCACCAAATGCATGGCAGTGGTGGCGGCTTTTCTTCACAAAAAGGGACTCTTCATTTACCCATACCTGGACGACTGGCTCTTAAAGGGCCCGTCTCCGGTTCAGGTGACGCACGATCTGCAACTTTGTCTACACCAGTTGCACAGGCTCGGTCTCCATGTGAACCTGGAGAAGTCAGTCCAGCGGCCGACACAGTCCATCCACTACCTAGGCTCCGTTCTGGACACAAAATTGGGAAAAGCGTTTCCTTCGGAGGTGAGACTTTTTCCATGAGGCAGAAGTGCGGGATTCTATTAGAGTCTCGGCTTCCAACAATCCGACAGGTAGCCTCCCTGCTGGGTTCCATGGCGTCCTGCATTTTTCTCATCCCGAACGCCAGGCTGAGAATGCGTCCTCTACAACAGGCTCTCGAAGACCAGTGGGACCAGGCGACAGGGCGTTGGGAAGATCGTATCACTCTTTCCCAAACAGCGAAGGATGCCATCAAATGGTGGACTCGGACGAGGAATGTGCTGGTGGGAGTACCTTTTCATCAGCCACTACCCACCCAGTCTGTAGTAACAGATGCCTCTCTTCAAGGCTGGGGAGCGCACATGGGTCCCCTTCAGATTCAGGGTCCGTGGTTTGCACAGGAGCAGACGTACCACATAAACGTGCTGGAGCTCAGAGCGGTGTTTCTAGCTCTCAAAGCTTTTCTTCCAGCGATCGAGTCCAATTCAGTCTTAGTTCAGACAGACAATACAACCACCATGTTCTATCTGAACAAACAAGGAGGCACACGATCTCGCCCTCTCTCCCGGGAGGCTCAAGCCATCTGGCACTGGCTTCTCTCTCGAAACCTGTCAGTGGTGGCGGTGCACCTTCCAGGAGAGTTAAACATCAAAGCAGACGCACTCAGCAGGCACTTCGAAGATCAGCCAGACTGGGTGCTAAACGATGAAGTGGTAGAAGAGCTTTTTCGTTGTTGGGGGCGTCCAGCCATAGACTTGTTTGCGGACGAAGAAAACGCAAAATGCCACGCCTACGCGTCCAGATTCCACCGGCCAAGGACGCAGGGGAACGCTCTCCTGATGGATTAGTCAGGAACTTTTGCCTATACGTTTCCTCCCCTGCCTCTGATTCCGAAGGTAGTTTCCAAGCTCCTCAGGTCGGACATGGAAATGATCTTGATAGCTCCGGATTGGCAACGACAGTGGTGGTACCCGGACCTACTGCATCTGTCTGTGTGTCCACACAGACGTCTTCCTTGCAAACCGGACCTGTTGAGCAAGATGAACGGGAGGATACTACATCCCAACCTCTCATCGCTGAACCGGACAGCATGGCACCTGAGGTCCTGCAATATGGGCATTTGAATCTGCCTCCCGAATGTATGCACATTTGAAAGGAGGCTAAGAGACCTTCCACGAGAGCGTCTTATGCGTTCAAGTGGAAAAGATTCTACATATGGTGTAGGGATCATCACTTAGATCCGACTAAAGGGCAGGAGGAGGTAATCCTGCCATACCTCCTTTCCGTGGCAACATCTGGTTTGAAATATGCTTCCATTAGAGTGCATTTGTCAGCCATAGTAGCGTACAGGAAATCACCAAATCAGATTTCTTTCCTTCAGGTTCCGGTGGTTAAGGACTTCCTCCAGGGGTTAAAAAAAGTGTATCCCCCTGTGCGAAATCCTTCTCCTCCTTGGGAATTGAACCTGGTTCTATCCAGGTTAATGTCACCTCCTTTTGAGCCCATCCACAAGGCCTCCTTACAACATCTCTCTTGGAAGGCGGCCTTTTTGGTGGCGATTACCTCAGTGCGCAGAGTGAGCGAGATACAAGCGCTCTGTGCGAAGGAACCATATTCTGTTTTCCATCACAATAGAGTAGTCCTGAGGGCTCATCCCTCTTTCTTGCCTAAAGTGGTTTCTCATTTTCATATAAATCAGTCCATTTCCCTCCCTTCGTTTTTTCCAAATCCTACGACCCCAGCCGAGCGGTCACTGCACTCCTTGGATCTTAAAAGAGTGCTCAAGTTCTATTTGGAAAAGACTAAAGGGATCAGAAACACGGATCAACTGTTTGTGAACTATGGTGAACTATGGTTCAATGAGAACGGGCTTTCCAGCGGCCAAGAGGTCCATCTCCAGATGGATTGTCTCTTCCATTAAATTGGCCTATCAGCTTGCAGGCAAGCCTTTATTGGTGTTACCCAAAGCGCATTCCACTAGAGGGAAAGCCGCTACAGTAGCTTTCTTACATGAGGTTCCAATGTCAGAAATATGCAAGGCTGCAACCTGGAAATCGGTTCATACCTTTACGAGGCATTACTGTCTCGAATCTGATTCCAGGTCCGATTCTCAAGTAGGGCAAGCCTCCTTGAGAAATCTGTTTGGGTAGCCTATAGCCTGCTCAGGCTTGTTGATAAGATTACTGTCTTGTCATTCCTTTGCCCGCAAGGATGAGGAGAGGCTTGCTATTCTATTCTAATGCTTATGACTATTGATGAGGATCCCCTGGAAGAGAAGGATTAGTTACTTGCCTGTAATCCTAGTTCTCTTCCAGGGGTATCCTCATCAAAGTCATAAGCAACCCTCACGCCTCCCCGGGCAAAGGATATGCTATAATAAGGAGATATTGTTAACCTATTTTGTTACTGGGTTTGTTTCAGTCTCCGAAAAGAACAACTGACCTAACTGTCACCCCTGAGGCATGATGGGATACCGGGGGTCATGGGTGCCTTAACCCCTTCCATGCTGATGACGAGCTCAGCTCGTCATCAGCCTTACCTGCCCTGTGCGGATGACAAGGTGAACTCGTCACTCAACATGTTTTCGAAAATCCAGCGCACAGCGGGAAAACCGCTAGCGTGGAAGTGGTTAAAGGCATGGTATCAGTTTTTTGTATACAGCTACAGGTTAGCTTTTCAGTCTTTTTAGACTGGGTGTTTGCAATGCAGCCTGGGAGATTTTTATGCTTTCAGTGAGTTATGAGAATTTCTACTGCTGCCTAAGCATTAAAACAGTTTCTAAACAATCTTTGGTGGTGTTTCTCATGTTTCTAATGCATATTATTCATGTATGGTGGAAATTCTTCACAGCATATTTCAGCTCTGATGTGATTTGGCTGCTATTGCATGTTTTATATATTTATATATATATATATATATATATATATATATATATATATATATATATATATATATATATATATATATATATATATATATATATATATATATATATATATATATATATATATATATATATATATACACACACCACGTGACTCTCCTTGAATCTCTCTCGGCGTCTCCGACCCAGCCTGGCCCCGAGCACACACCAGCAAACAAAGGGAGACGGACCACAATGATTCAGCTTCGGCAGATTTTAATTGAAGCACAGAGCAGCTACGCGTTTCTGGCAAGGTATGCCCTTGATCACGCCGCAACATGAATGCATAACACGAAGCTATTTTTAAATGCAAATCCACAAGGAAACACCCCTCACAGTGACGTAATGTGTCATGTGACATAATTTTTTAGTGAAAAGAGAAAACATACTGCCGTTATTTATTCCTTGGATCACGATTTGAATTTGTAAATGTATTGCTGGATAAATCCACAATTAATGTTCACAGCCTGTAATGCGGATACATTTAACCTTATTCAACCTTATTCAAAATATAAGTCTGTAAGTCCATTTCTAGACCCACCTCTAACTGTGTAAATACAGAATAAGTATCTTTAGTAATAGGCATATACAGTGAACTGAACGAAATACAGATCTGATCATTAATGGGAGGCAGATAGTAAAGTGCTAAGTGAGAGTGAATAGTAAAGTGCAAATAGCCAAGAAAGAAAATACATGGAAACGAGAATGGCTAATATTCAATACAGTACCATAAAATCTATTGAACAACATATGTATACTGCAGTCCAAAAGTCATATCTGTGCTGAGTATTCTAATGATCACTCAAAATCATATAATAGCCATGATTTTATATGGATATAGTTAATCGTTCCACCAGAAATTGTATAAAATAGTTATCAAAAAAGTGTAAAATCCTGAAAAAATTCCCATAAAACTTCATTTCATTATCCATATACACACATATACAAGCCTATACATACGTATATATACACAACAGAAGGAGCTTTTTCCAAGATACAATATTTACAAGTCTTTAAAATACTGCCCTAAGCCTAGTACTCAATTAGAAAATTAGAAGAATGGAAAAGTAGAAAAGTAGAAACATAGAAAAGCAGAAAAATAGAAAAATAGAAAAATAGAAATGTAGAGAAATTTATATATATACACAAGCTGAAAGATTTCATATATTCCAATCTGGAAAGAAATATATATATATGTATATAAACACCCCCATATATACAACAATGATCAATTCATAAACCGGACAATTTCATATAAATATACATAAATATATAAATATATATAAAAATGTATAAATCCAATAAATAGTCACAGAAATTCATAGAGAATATATACCTAGATAATGTAAACAATCATGTTATAAGGTAACACTACATTTAAGGACATTGTTATCTCCATTCTCAACCTCAAAATAGGGAACCTAACTAAGAGGGAGTAAGTGTAGTGAACCCGACAAGCGTAACCATCAGAGGCCATAATGGTGATAGAATGGAATCTATAAGAAATGATGCATCTCATCAATATTATTCAATCCATTGGGCCAACGAGTGTCAAGTTCCAAAATCATCCTGGTTTCCAACTGCCTTAATAATGTCTCTCTGTCCCCGCCTCTTTTGAGTGGTGGTATTGCTCCAATCACAAAATACTTCAAACAAGCAAGATCATTCTTGTGTGCTCGTTTGAAATGGCGAGCCACGGGGTAGGCTGGATCATTATGAAGTATCGCACGTAGGTGTTGTAGGATCCTGACGTGTACCTGGAGCTTGGTACTACCCACATATCTTAGCCCACAGGTACACGTCAGGACATACACGGCAAAGTCTGTTTTACAATTAAAATTGCCAGAAATGGTCTTAGGTTCCGCATCGAAAGGAGTTACATAATGCAAAGTATTTACTCCGAACCTACAAGCGCGGCAGCTGGAACATTTAAAGAAGCCTTTTGAAGGTTTCAACCAGGGAATTTTAGCTTTTAGTTCAGGGGCTGCTTTGTCTAAAGCTGAGCCCATGCTTCTAGCTCGTCTAAAAGTGATGGTAGGCTTAGCTGGTAGTCTGGTATTTAAAACGTGGTCACTGAGAACAATGGGCCAATTTTTCTTAAATATGGCCGTTAGTTTTCTGTCCTCACTGCTAAATGCAGTAATCATTCTGGGGTAGTCTTCATGGGTTTGTGAGATCCTTTCCTGGTCGAGTTCTAACTCACCCTCTGGAAAAAGGCTATCTCTAGATCTCATTTTGGATTTCTCCACTGCCATGTTTAAAATAGTGTCAGAATATCCTCTGGCTCGCAAACGTGCTAACAGTTCTGATAAGCAACGTTCATAGTCAGAGGGGGAACTGCAAATTCTTTTGAGCCGGAGGATCTCACCGTAAGGAATTCCCATGATGGTATGTTTGGGGTGCATGCTGGTGGCGTGAAGGGTCATGTTCCCTGCGGTGGATTTCCTATGCAATGTGGTATTGAGTTTGCAGCCAGCTACATATACCTCTACATCTAAGAACTGTATTTTATGTTGATCAATGTGAGCTGTAAAATTCAAATTCATGGAATTGTTGTTCATACCTTCTATAAACAGCAATGCCTCATCCTTAGATCCCTTCCACACCATGAATATGTCGTCTATATACCTAAGATAACATACAACATGGTTGCTTATCTCGGTGGAGTGTAATACGGTGAGGACCTGCTCCTCCCACCAGCCTACGTGCAAGCACGCATAGCTGGGGGAAAAACAGGCCCCCATCGCAACACCCCTAAGTTGTCTGTAGAGGTCTTTGCCAAAGGTGAAGAAATTATTGTACAGACACCATCTGATGAGGCCCACAATTACTTTGTTGTGCTCATAAAATGCTATGGGCTTTTGGTCCAAGTAATATTGGATAGCATTGAGACCCTGAGTGTGGTCAATACTGGTATACAGCCCTTCAACATCCAATGAAATTAACCACATGCTATCGTCCCATTCAATATTAGCAATTTTGAGCAAAAAGTCACTGGTGTCTCGTACATAGCTCGTGAGATTTTTTACAATGTCCTGAAGAAAAAAGTCGATGTACTGGCCAACTCTCTCACCCACACTGTTGATGGCACTGACAATAGGCCTGCCTGGCACAGGAACCACCCCCTTATGCACTTTAGGAATCAGGTAAAGTGAGGGCATAATAGGAAATTCCGTGTGCATAAACTTGTATTCTTCAGAGGAAATGAGTCCCTCTCTTTTCCATTGGGCCAACATTTGTTGCAGTTCAATTTTTGCATTAGAATATTCTTTATTGTTAGAGATTTTGTAGCAAAGGGGGTCATTAAGTTGACGTTTGGCTTCCTTTATATAATCATTCTTTGGCCAAATAACCAGATTGCCCCCTTTATCCGATTTCTTCACTACTATCTCGTGATTTTCCCCAAGTTTTTTAATTAGTTTCACGTATTCTCTTTTCATATGTGTGACTCTTTTGTTCGTCTTGGAATTGGTTTGTTTGTACAGTTTCTTGATGTCATTTGTGACACAGTCGTGGAAGACATCGATGGCATCTTTAGGCATCAATGGTACGAATTTGGATTTACTTTTAAATGGACTTAGGCCAGCTCCTTTCTGCAATACTGAGATTTTACTCAACCGTGCTTGGGTTGCCACATCTGGATCATCCTGGGAGGCCGACCTTGAGGTCTGTAAATCATTGGCGTCTAAAAATGCATGTACATCTGAGGCTGATAGAGCGCCAATGTTATCATTATTTGCTTCCTCAGATATGTGGTCAGTATTAGGCAGTTCTTTGCCGGCTTTCAATGCAAAATGCTTTTTTAATTTCAGTTTTCTTATGTAAAGGAATAGATCAACTCTAGTCATTGCATAATTGAAACTTTGAACTGGACAGAAATTCAGGCCAAGACATAATAATTGTTGTTCAGCCTTAGTTAGTGTGACATTTGAAAGGTTTATGATAGTATTGTCATTTAGCGGCGCTTCACCCATGTTTTTTTCTTTTTGTTTTGTGTTTGGGCAGTGCTGTTGTTGCTTACGGCGCCTTTCTTTTCTCCGCCTGTTCCTTTTTTGTTTGTTTGCAATGATTGTTGCCTTGGCCTCAAAGTCTGTAATCTTTCCCCTACAACAAAGTCCATTTCTTGCTGCAGGCTGAGTTTTGTTAGTCCCACCAAGTTTAAATCCGAATTCACAGAGGAAGAAGAGGTTAGGTTTTCACTTGAATCGCTTCTACATGAGCCTGTGTCTGAATCCAAGTTACTTGTTTCAATTGATTCATCATTAGCCGCACCAGCAGACGAATTCCCAGCACGTAAGTTATTGCTATGTGTCAAGCTGTCTGAACTGGTGCTTGGTGTAACAGTGCTCGTGGTTTCAGTGATACCTTTGTTTTTACTGAATGCTTGTCTTCTTGCTGAATCATATTTCCTGGAAAATGTAAAGATTTTTCCATCACGATAGTCATTAGCATCCCGAGTGAATTTGATTGCTTTGCGAGTTTTGATTTTGTCTTCATGTTTTCTTACTCGCTCACTCATAATGTCTGATAATCTTTTTATCTCTTCCGCATCGGTGTAGGTCAATAATTCAGTTTCAATAATTTTAATTTCATCCAGCAGTCTTCTCCGATCTTTAGCCGCGTATTTAATTAAGATGCATACTAAATTCATTGAGGCCGCCAGGTTGCTCTCCCCCCACTCTTGTAACATGGCGGGATCAGGTTTCTCAAAACTCGGGGCCAGAAGAATACGCAGGCCGCGAGGAACGCGACCTACTTCCTCATATTTGCTCAATGATTTGTGCTCCCACCACTTCGTGCATTCTGCTTTTTGTAATTTTTCCATTTCCTTAAATATCGTTTTCAAATTTCTAATTTGAGTGTTTTGAATAGGCTCAGTATGCTTTCTGATATTGCTGCTTTCACTCGGCAAGCCGGTGAATAAATCAACTGCAGCCTCTTCTCGCAACCTGTCTAGTTCATCAGACATGTTGTTTTTTGTCTCTGTGCAAAGTGTTCACTTCAATATTAATAATTGCGCGATGTATTTCTGATGTTGATACGTTATTCGAGTCTCGCTAAGCAATTATGTTGCTGATTCTACTTCCCCACCTGGAACAAAGCTCCGTCACTCACCGACAGCCGCCGACGGCAGGATCCGCCTGGTGTGTCGCGTCCTCCGACACGAGCCCCCACCGCAGTTCAACCACCGCCGTGCTCCGGTTTTTGTTCCTCGCAATCCAGGGGGTAGCCGCCAAAATTCCCAAAGGGACGTTTGTAGTAGAAAGGATTTGAAAGCAGCTTTCCACTTGACGGGGAAGGGGTCCGTTACGGAGACAAATCAACCTCCGTTCTGTATACACCACGTGACTCTCCTTGAATCTCTCTCGGCGTCTCCGACCCAGCCTGGCCCCGAGCACACACCAGCAAACAAAGGGAGACGGACCACAATGATTCAGCTTCGGCAGATTTTAATTGAAGCACAGAGCAGCTACGCGTTTCTGGCAAGGTATGCCCTTGATCACGCCGCAACATGAATGCATAACACGAAGCTATTTTTAAATGCAAATCCACAAGGAAACACCCCTCACAGTGACGTAATGTGTCATGTGACATAATTTTTTAGTGAAAAGAGAAAACATACTGCCGTTATTTATTCCTTGGATCACGATTTGAATTTGTAAATGTATTGCTGGATAAATCCACAATTAATGTTCACAGCCTGTAATGCGGATACATTTAACCTTATTCAACCTTATTCAAAATATAAGTCTGTAAGTCCATTTCTAGACCCACCTCATATATGTATATATATATGTGGGGCACATATAATATAGTGTTTCCGGGGTCCCGCGCATGGGCGGGAATATTCTAATGCTTATGACTTTGATGAGGATACCCCTGGAAGAGAACTAGGATTACAGGTAAGTAACTAATCCTTACCTGGCACAGATGTGAGTTTACATGTTTCTGCTTTCTCTTCTTTCACAACTATGTCCAACATATCCTAGCCCCTTCCGGCATTCTATTTTGTGAGTGATACCACCCCTGCACCCTAATCACTGCACCTGAAGGAGTTTACTTGCATCTAGGTTGGCCATTCTACGCAGGCTATCCTCCTTAATCTTTCAGTCCCCCACCAGTTAGTAGGTAGGTACTGCCGTTAAGTAATGATTGAACTCCTTTAATGACTAACTTTTATGTCAAATGCTGGGTACTGCATTAGCGCCTTAGCTTTTCATGAATGATCATGTTGCCGATCTGTCTGAAAAC
This sequence comes from Lissotriton helveticus, assembly GCF_964261635.1. NCBI lineage: Eukaryota > Metazoa > Chordata > Amphibia > Caudata > Salamandridae > Lissotriton > Lissotriton helveticus. The sequence continues at coordinate 1,472,281,107 of NC_136057.1, read as the reverse complement.
AGGCGTCACTACTGCAAGAGCACCCCATTATTTACAGACTCCTTTGTATGCCTGATCAGGGGCTTTTTCCACATGCTACTTTAAGGTGACAATTGAAATGTGCAGGCTGACAAAGGTTAGGGCTCTGCCCGCTTATCAACCTCCCTGCACTTTAGCTGTAGCTTTTTCATGTTATACTACATCAGGTATTCACTTGTGTATTCTTAAGTGTGTAATATTGGGGGGGAGGGCGGGGGGCATGCCTTGATAGCCGAAGATGGACGCGTGAGCCTGCAGCTTCGCGCCTGCCCATTAGTTATCCTATCTGAATCTGCCCAAGAACCCTGCCTTCAGGGGATGAAAAACGATCGCCTGATGAGGTGGGTGCTGTAACGCAGGAGAGCGGGCAAGACCGCCTGGTATCCCTAAACTTTAATCCGTGCTGGGTGGAGACCTGGTGCATGGCAAGACGGCGGAGTGAGCCTTCAGATGTGAGAGCCACCGGACCGACGTGCAGACTGGACTGCGATAAATGCAGGGGCGAGATCCTCCTACCACTGTGGAGTAGAAACTAGTTCACGGCCTCACCCGCTATGCCGAGAAGCAAGATGGGACTAGGCATAAAGGAGCCGTGAGTGAGAGAGAGCCATCTTTCTGGCATTGGTATGACCCCACTTTTTTCTGAACTGCTGTTGTGCTTTGACTGAGTGTGCCCTGGGCTCCTGCCAACCAGGTACCCAGGGCCTGTGTTCCTTCCCTAAAACTGTGTTGAAACTAAAACCCAATTGGCATCTCTGGCTACCTGTCAGCCCCTAGTAAATGGTACCCTAGGTACCCAGGGCATGGTGACCAAAGAAGACACCTAAGGGCTGCAGCACTTATTGTGCCACCCTTAGGGGCCCTGTACCCGGACACCCACACACTGCCTTTGCAGGCTGAGTCTCAAAGTACAGAATCAAACAGAGTCGACATGGCACACATCCCTTTGTGCCATGCCCACAAACCCACTGCCCTGGCATACATCAGTCACCCCTCTAGCTCGGTGCCCTATGCCAGTGGTGTGGGCACAGGTGTACGAGCCCTGTGCCCTTACAGTACCCAGGGCCATTCCTGGGCACTGTAAGTGCAGGGATGCCATTAAGAGTATATGGTGCTGGGAGGTCGTCATTACGAACTCCACAGCATCATAATGGCTACACTGAAGACTGACAAGTTTGGTATCAAACTTTTCAGCGCATTGAACCCACACTGATGCCAGTGTGGGATTTAATGTAAAATGCTCCCCAGAGGGCATCTTGGAGATGCCCCCTGAAACCTAACCTACAATCCACGTCTGGACTGAGTGGCTGCCCAGGCTGCCACACAGCAGACATGTTGCTGGACCCCTGGGTGGAGAGCCCCTCGCTCTCCTGGGCCGGCAACAATGCACATCCTGGGCAAGGCGCTAGGTCTTCTTCCCCAGGATGGTCAGGGGAAAGCTTCAAAGGCATGCCGCCTTTGTGAGCTTCTCCAGGCCACTTGCTGTACTCAGCAACTGTCCCCCACCAGTTCTAAACCCCCCCTCTGGCGGGAAACCCTTCGTCAGGAAGGGGGGTGTTTCAGCCTGTGCCAACCCCACCCCTCAGGTGGGAGAGGTGAGGTGAAGCACGACCCCGGGCTTCGGCCATCTTGAAGATGGGGAGCCCTGCACAATCATAGCTAGGCTCCTGCCCCCCTCCCACAAGAGAGGAGTAGGCTAGGGGGTTTACCCACCCCAGGACAGGGACCTATTGGTCCCTGCCATTGCCCTACCTGTAAGGCCCCTAAACTTAGTATTTAGGGGCACCCTGAACCTTCCTTCCGCAGATCCCGATAAGAAAAAGATCAAGAATAGGAAGACCGGCCGTGCAACTGCTCAAAACAGGACGACACCAACTGACTTGACCCAGCCCTACCTGCCTGTTGATACTGGAGCCTGCTCCTGCTTAATCCCGGCAAGTCCTGCGGACCGCAACCTTGGGACACCCGGAGGACCTGCCTGCCTTGACCCTCTTAAAGACTGGGACTCCCATAAGCAGAGACTCTGCTTCAACAACCAACCCCTGGTGCCAGCCAGGAAGCTCAAGACCTGCCCTCTTTGCACCTGCCGAGCCCGGCTCGTGCCCGAGTGATCCAAGACCACGAGGACGTTCCCCGGCGACTGGGACCTGAAGTCCAGTGCCCAAAGACCCTCCTCGACGAACCAAACGACGCCTGCAGCCTCAGAACCAGCGACCTCTTCAACCGCGACCAGCCGAGGGTAAGATTTCCCAACACCCAAAGACACCCCTGCACCTGGCGCCCTGCGGCTCCCTGTGCCTCCTGTTGGGGTACCTACCTCTTCTCCAGGATCCCAACTTACCTCTCGAAGTGGTGGTCGCACCTGAAGAATCACCGTCCCCGAGTCTGCAGCCTTTGTTCTCTTTTTACCTTTCTCATTGACTAACATGGAGTGCCCGAAAGCTCAAAAGCACCCTGCACCCAGCCGCCCGAGTGCCTCTGGCAGTGCAACCGTTGACCTATCCTACTTCCCCATTTGCCCTGAGCAAGTGACCAGGAGTCCAGCTCCTACAGCTGTGTGGCCTGCTAGCCAGCAGCCACCAACCGAAGGCCCCTTGCCCCTCATTGGTTAACATTGAGCCTAACTACCGCTGCCCCTGTGCCGCTGAGGGTGAACCAACTGGAACTACCTGACCCTGGGGGACCCTTGAGTCTATGCCCAGAACCTTAACTTCGCCAGTCGAGTACTCACCTGGAAACCGGTAACTCACTTACCTGCCATTGGATAACATTGACTGGTTTGACTCGAAAAATCTTCTAAGTGTGAAGTTTTGAAAACTTAAAATATTCCTATAAAATCAGCCGAATTCCGAAGTACTCACCTGTGATCAGGAGAGAAGCCAGTACTGTACCGTGTAGCCCTGTACTGAACCGCAAAACCAAGTTTACTAGTAACCTGAATTTCCTCCATAGGGATCCATTGTCTGCTTTTCCATGAAATTTCGTGTCTACTTTTGAAAACTTGAAATATTCTTTAAAAATTATACTGACTACTGAAATGCAATTACTTACCTGTCTTAAGTAGAGAACCCAGTGCTGGATCTAGGAGCCCAGTACTGGATTACAAAAGTAATGAGGCCATACTTTACCTGTACCCTGAATGTTCTCCCATTGGATAACATTGCCAGATTTTCACTGAAAAGTTTCTAAGTGTGAACATACCTTTTTATTCCTTAAAAATCATTGCAATAACCAAAACGTTTTTACTAAAATGTTTCCAGCTTAGACCCCAGGACTGAATCTAGGATCCAGTCTTGGACTTACAAAAGTAATCTACAAAGTAATCAACTGTAATTGTGTAGAAAAACCCATTGAGTTCAATGCTAAATTGTGTGTAGAACTGTGTTGCCTATTGCAACCCTTGTACCTATTGTGTTTACCAAGTCATTGCCCTTCTGCAAAGCAATAACCTGAGATTACTCCTCACTGAGAAAAGTATATTTTTATACCTGTTGGTTCTAAAAATAAAACAACTGGAGTTCAGTAGAGTGTGTGAAACCTTTTGCTGACTGAGTGTGTACAACAAATGCTTTACACTGTCCTCTGGTACTGCCTTACTGCTCGACCAAGCTACCACTTTTGAGAGCAAGGTCAGTCCTGACTTTAACCTCCTGTTATACCTCTGGGGTTGGTGGACTCTATACGCACTGTACCTTATGTTGGTCCAGTGTATATAGAGCCACTTTCTCACAGCGATGGATTGCTGCAGCAGCAGAAGAAAGTAAAGGCCCTGCTTGACCCTATGGCTCAGTGCGGAGCTGCTCCCAGCGGTCTCGCGGCAGTCTCCCACCCCACCTTGGTGGAGAGTACCGAACTCCTGCATTTCTTTACTTGAGGCTGTAGCAGGGTTCAGGAGGCCTGGCCTGAGGCTGCACAGATTAAATTGCTGTGGGCCAACAGGCACAGTATACACTGCTGCAACGTTGACAACCCAGCCACAGGGTCCCTGACAGGGTTGGTGGAGGGATTTAATCTCCCCCCCCCCCCCCCCCTCCCCGGGGTTCAATTCATAGTAATTAACTGCTCGGAAGAGACCTAGAGTGGTCCTGCTTCATTTTTTACTGCATTTCTTGAAGCCTCAGTTTGACTTGGAGACTACTTGACCCCCAAGGATGGGAAATGGCAGTGCGACATGGTGACCCTATATAATACTGGCAGGGAGCTGCTTCTTTAAAAGGCGCATACCCTGGGACCGGACTGTGTCGCCAACATGTGGTAACAGGTGATAGTGTGCACTAGATGAGGAGGAGAACTGGGGGTGAATATCTGGCTTTAAGGAGCTGCCCCTTGACCATGCTCACACCCAGCAGGAGTGCCACATAACTAACGTGTGTTGGGAGGTGACTGCATTGTGAGAGGAACAGGGACGCTAGACAGAACATCTAAGGATTACTTTTGGGACTCCTCGACTATTAGTGGGGGCCCCTGCACCTGGTGTACCATGCTGCCCGGTAGTGTTGGTTGCTTCTTAGGGCCTTAATAAACTGAGACTACTACACTCATGTCCTTAGTGTCTACTGGATCTTTCAGAGGGGGAACTCTCTCGCAAATCTAGCGGGGAGCCTTTCCAGTGGAGATGGGCAAGACAAGGGCTCTGCCATCAGAGGCACCTCGTGAACAGGTGGCAACAGCTGTGGTCCTCGGGGGACCCAGTGCCGCTATAACTAAGTAAAATACTCTAAGCCATTGCGAACACCAAAGCCACTCTGCATCAAGATATCATCACGGTGTCCGTGGGACTGGGGCAGCTCGGAGCTGAGCATCATAAGCTTGCGGAGCAAGTCAAGGTGGCGTAGTCTTTACTTGCTGACCTCCATCCTGCCCAAAGAACATCTCTCCAGGACACACAGCTTGCAGATAGGGTCCTTGTGCTAAAACGCAGAGCTAAGGATGTGGAAGGGCGCAATAGGCGTAACAATATTTGGGTGGTTGGAGTGCCTGACAGAGGGGGAAGAACACAGATATGATTGCCGATCTGGAACTCTGTCTTCAAACAGTGGCGGCCCGGAGTATCTCTTGGCCTACTATACCCTGGAGCTGGCTCACAGAGTGCCCCCTCACCGATGCCCAGACGTGGTGTGGCCGCTCCATTACAAAGATAGAGTGAGACTGCTGCACAAAGCTAGAACTGCCGGTACCTTTATTGTTAATAACCGTATGGTCTCCCTACTTGCGGATTACACGATGGAGGTGCAAAGGAGGAGACTCTCATTCGTCATGGTCAAGAAGGCTCTGAGGGAAGAGGGCCCACAGTATTCCCTGATGTTCGCTGCCTGGGAGTGTCTTGAAGCATAGGTCGGAACGCAGCCTACAGGTCATCAGGCTGCACCCACACAAATGGAACTAGTGAGAAAGCGTTCCCGCAGACTGCCCTGGAGTAGCCCAGCAAAGAAACCCAGTCCATCAAAGACTGAGCGGGAAAAAGCTGCGCCCTCCAGGCAGTTGCGACGTTTATGAAAGGGTCATAGAGTGTATCGGAGGCTTGTTCTCTGTCTGTGAAGGAGACTCAGCTCAGACGTGGATTGTGGTTAGCTTTCAGGGGGCATTTCTCGTTAAATCCCACACTGGCATCAGTGTGGATTTAATGTGCTGAGAAGTTTGATACCAAACTTGTCAGTATTCAGTGTTGCCATTATGGTGCTGTGGAGTTCGTAATGTCGACCTCCCAGCACCATATACTCTTAATGGCATCACTGCACTTACAGTGCCCAGGAATGGCCCTGGGTACTGTAAGGGCACAGGGCTCGTACACCTGTGCCCTCACACTGGCATAGGGCACCCAGCTAAAGGGGTGACTGATGTATGCCAGGGCAGTTGGTTTGTGGGCATGGCACACAGGGACGTGTAGATCAGTGGGGGTGCTGGAATGCACACCGATGTATTCAAAGCATTTCTCTGCGCTTTAACCTCAATTTCTTCAGAGTTGGAGCGGCGTGCAAACCTGATAGCGCTGCGCCCGAAAAGTGAACACCATCAGAGGGGACCTTGGTTCGATCCCCATACAGGATGCACAGCCTGTTTCACCATACGAATGAATCCAATGAATTAAACTTTATTTTATTCTTCACATTAAATTTTATTTTATTCCATTTCTTGTCTCCTCTTTCATCCATTTTTTCAATTCATTTTATACATTCAACTGCCCTGTCAGGAACTTTTCATAGCACAGGGGAGTAACGTTTACATATGTCACGATATTAAAATCCAATGCATTTCGGGAATGTTATTCCCTTAGTCAGGGATATTTGATGTATTCCACAAGCGTCCCTCTCTCGATTGAACGCGCCCGTATGGCCGCGTCAACTCGATATTAAGCCGTGGCTACCCCTTAGCCGTTTGAACTTCTTGCCGCTTCCACTAATGCATGTCAATCTTCCCGCGTATAAAGATTCAACCGCACTCCGTGTTCAGGACTCGTAAGTTGGCACAGGGACGTGTGCTATATCGACTCTATGTTTAGTTCTGTACTTAGGCACCCAGCCTGCAAAGGCAGTGGGTGGGTGCCAAGGTACAGGGCCCCCAAGGGTAGCACAATAAGTGCTGCCGCCCTTAGGGGTCTCCTCTGGTCACCATGCCCTGGGTACCTAGGGTACCATTTACTAGGGGCTGACAGGTGGCCAGAGATGCCAATTGGGTTTCAGTTTCAACACCGTTTTAGGGAAGGAACACAGTCCCTGGGTACCTGGTTTGCAGGAGCCCAGGGCACACTCAGTCAGAAAAAAGTGGGGGCATACCAATGCAAGAAATATGGCACTTTCTCACACCATCAGTCAGTCGGTGTGCATCTTGGAGCAGAGCGCAGCCAGCATGTACCCCTGTGGGTCTTCAGTGAGCAAAGCGGTCGTTTAAAGTCCTGTACAGGGTTTAAAGTGGGCTGGGTCAAAAGCAGGTGCTGAGATGTATCCCATCGGGCTCTCCATGTTGACCCTCTGGGTGAAAAAAATACACAAACGAAAAACACACAAACTTCACTGCTTTTGATGTAACTTAAGAGACTCTGGTTTGAGTTTTATGTAGCCCAAACTTAAAGCGCTTTACATGAGCACCAGTTACAATACACAATGAACAAGAACAGACGCATTTTCAATATAATATACAGCAAATTCATAGTTGTTACTTATGTACCTTATGCAATTTACAACCATTGAGAAAGCCAATAGTGCTGGCTTGTTGTAGGTGTAATGTTACTTGTGTTATATATCTGGATGAATGGACAGAAGAAGCAAAATACCAGTGGAGCAGCACACTATGCTAAATACAGATGATTTTGAGCTTGTTTTAAGCCACACCCTTAACTACATTGGCCACACCCCTATGAGAGAAACCCCCCAGTTTTTTCATCCCACTTAAATGTCCCAAAGGCAAGACTTAATGGCTAGGCCAATGCTAGTTTTTTCTAAATCCTGAAAGCTAGCATGGCACTCTGCATACTTTCCTTGATCGTTATGTTTAAAAGGCATTATAAGGGAGACCTCCCTATTTAGCTCCTCCTCAAGATGGGTTGGAGCATTGGACATTTATGGGTACATGCAGTTTGAGAATGTATTATAGCGGATAGAACTTTATCAATGTGCAGTAACCTAGAAAATGTAATATTACTGTTTGTTATGTAAGGTGTTATCCTTAGCTGGGTACAGTTGATGATGGGACTGTATACGGTGGGATGGCACTGGGTACACTACTAGTGTAATGTTCCACAACAAAATGGATAAATGAAAACTAGTGATGATTGGAACTGCTCACATTTGGTTATGATAAATGTCCATAAATGTTTTTTAAAAAGTGTAATATTTAGGATAGGGGACACATCTTAAAAATTGGTTATTCTTCCCTACATAGCCCCCAGAATCTGGTAAAGCTCTTATATTGTTGTTTCATGGTCTCTGTTGCTCTTCTGTTAGTGAAAGTTGGAGTATGTTGAGCACAGCATCTCTACAGAGCCATTTTGCAAACAGCTGAGCAGGAGGGGCTGATGCATTTTCACAGTGGATTGATGGTAAGCAGCAAGCCGTTTCCTTTCATTTTCAGATCACTCGTAGAGCTTTGTTCCCTGGTGACTCGGAGATAGATCAGCTCTTCCGGATTTTCCGCACACTGGGCACCCCAGATGAGGTGGTGTGGCCAGGGGTAACCTCCATGCCAGATTATAAGTCCTCTTTCCCCAAATGGGTGCGACAAGAGTTCAGCAAAGTGGTACCACCGCTGGACGATGACGGCAGGGATCTCTTGGCGGTAAGTACTTCTGGAGTTGTGATTAAAAGGACTATTTTGTGTTTTTTCCCCTATTTACTCCTTGTTTATATGTTGACATTAGGTAATTTTACATCAGTGAAGTGTGGCAGACTCGCATGCGCCACTCTTGTACTCGCTGTATGGATTACTGCTCTTGATAATACGAGGAGTGGGTTTAATCTTGGACCTCATTTCAGAGAATAGTAGGTTAGTGCAAATCACCACAGTCACCCCAGGTATCTGGATGCATACCGATTAGAGACTCAATGTTCACCCACTGTACTTTATCTCCTACCCCTCCCATGTCCCAGGTTACAGCGAGTGAACCAAGAAGCTCCTCACCCCAGCTCTGTGAAGCCACAATGGATTTAGGAGTCACTATTATGCCTGCCCTTTTAGGTGGTTCCCCCCCATCCCAGCCACCCCAAATCTTGTAAAATTTCCTCTGGCACCCTCTGCCTTCCCACATCTTTTTCCAAATGTTTTTAGTAACAGTAGGGAGCCGCCAGTCCCCAAATGCCCAGCACGGCTAGTCTAGGGTGGAGTTCTACTGGTATCTCCATCGCCCCCTCATGGGAGCCCCTTACCTTACCCAAAAATCTCATATGCGAGGGCAGCTCCTGATCGGGTGAGAAAAGTGCCTTCTAACCCACTGCCTCTAAGGCAATTTGTATCCTTTACTCTACCTATCCTGGATAGCAGCGTGCAAGTGTAGTAAACCCGGTGAACTATTTTGAGTTGGATCAGGTGGAGGCTTGCCGATATGGCTACATCTGGCAGAAACATCAAGGTCTGCCACTAGTCATCCTCATCTAGGTCCCCCAGGTCCTTAGTCCATTTATCCAACAACCATTTCCAAGGGGCTAGCATGTTTCTCATTATGGTGCCGTATGATAGGGAAACCAATTTCTTGTCAGTCTATCTAACAGTCTCACTTCTAAAAGAGGGGAGGGGTAGTCCTGTGTCTCCTCCGCCAAGGACGCGCAGTCCCTGGAGTATAGTTCAATTGACCGTACCTCAGCCACTTCGTTTCTTGCATATGATATTCTGTCTGTAAGTGGTTAAAGAGAACCACTTTGTATGCATCCCGCACCGTCCTGACCAGAGCAGAAGCAGTCGCTCCCCTCACTCCTCCTGGGTATCGTAGCGCTATTCAAACGCTGCCTGTGCTCTGTACTTGCATCCTTCATTATTTCATTTCATAGCGCCGCATTGTGCTTTTCGTGATTGTGCTCTGTACTTGCATCCTTCATTATTTCATTTCATAGCGCCGCATTGTGCTTTTCGTGATCTAGTCATAGCGCTGCTTGGCAAGTTTTTCATTGTGCTTAAAATCACAGCGCTGCATTGTGCTTTGTTTGTGATTAGATCATAGCGCTGCTCTGTTATCCTCCATAGCGTTTCAGTTTCATCAGTGCTGCTGGGAACTTAATTGTTAGTTATTGCGCCCCCCTGCTCGCCCCAACCTCACCCTGCTCACTTTTGTTTTCTGTTGCTGCCATTTTGTGGTTTCCCAGCCCGTCCCTACAACACGCTCCCGCCTCCCAGCTGACCCTCCCACCCACTGATAGTATAGCCCGACCACACCCCCTCAGAGAGCTGTGACCGTCCTGACCAGAGCAGAAGCGGTCGCTCCCCTCACTCCTCCTGGGTATCGTAGCGCTATTCAAACGCTGCCTGTGCTCTGTACTTGCATCCTTCATTATTTCATTTCATAGCGCCGCATTGTGCTTTTCGTGATTGTGCTTTGTACTTGCATCCTTCATTATTTCATTTCATAGCGCCGCATTGTGCTTTTCGTGATCTAGTCATAGCGCTGCTTAGCAAGTTTTTCATTGTGCTTAAAATCACAGCGCTGCATTGTGCTTTGTTTGTGATTAGATCATAGCGCTGCTCTGTTATCCTCCATAGCGTTTCAGTTTCATCAGTGCTGCTGGGAACTTAATTGTTAGTTATTGCGCCCCCCTGCTCGCCCCAACCTCACCCTGCTCACTTTTGTTTTCTGTTGCTGCCATTTTGTGGTTTCCCAGCCCGTCCCTACAACACGCTCCCGCCTCCCAGCTGACCCTCCCACGCCCCTCCCCCTCCCCTAACCATTTATGACAGATGCTTATGCGCGCAGCGGTCGCGCCGAAGGTGCGCCAAAGGTAAGCCCGTCTACGCTCGTCCGCGCCTGGACCGCGCCCAGTGCCAGACCCCCTGGTCCCCGCCGTACCCAGCCCACTAAAATCACATATGATGCCACAACTCTCCTCGCCCTCAACCCCGGTCGCGCACCACAATGCTGCAAAGCCACCCCAGGACATACCCACGGCCCATTCGCCTGCCTCTCCTGCAAGTTCAACTGCTTCAGGACCCTCACCAAATCCACTTCCTCCACACACAGCTCCAACTCTAACCACCTGAAGTGCATCCTGCTTAACACCCGCTCTGTCCACAGACACGCAACTGAACTCTGGGACCTACTGGACACTACGTCACCGGACATCGCCTTCCTTACAGAAACATGGATGAACACATCATCAGCACCTGACATCGCCATAGCCATACCGGACGCTTACAAGATTACCCGTAAAGACCGCACGAATCAAACAGGAGGAGGCATCGCCATCATCCACAAGAACACCATCAAAATCACGACCACCTCCGAGGATAATCTTGCAACCGCCGAACATCTCCACTTTCAGATCCACACCGACCCTAGGACCACCCTTAGAGGCACCCTCATCTATAGGCCTCCAGGTACCCGCAGTCAATTCAGCGATGACATCACCGACTTCGTCAGCCCACATGCCCTCGCCTCTGAGAACTACATTCTCTTAGGAGACTTCAACTACCACCTTGAAAACAAACACGACAGCAACACCACCACCCTTCTGGACAACCTGGCCAATCTCGGGACTCAAACAACTTGTTGACACACCCACCCATGTAGCCGGACACACGCTCGACCCTATCTTCACCTCCTGTAATCACATCTCCTTCGATCGCACCACAGCTCTCCACTGGACGGACCACAGCTGTGTTCACTTCAGCTACAAAACCACCCTGATCCACAACCGTCCACAACCTATTCCTCGGAGAAACTGGAACAAAATCACCTCCGACCAACTCCTCACATCACTCAACCAACACCCTCCCACCCTCTCAATGGACCCAAACAAAGCAGCCACCAACCTCAGGCAATGGATTACCCACAGTGCTGACGAATTAGCACCCCTGAAAAAGCCCCAGATGAAATCAGCCAACAAAAAGGCTCCCTGGTTCAATGACTAACTTAAAAAATCCAAGAAGCTATGCCGCACCCTGGAGAAGATATGGAGAAAAAACCCAACCTCCGACAACATGGCCTCCCTCAAGACAGCCACCCGCAAACACCACCAACTGATTCGATCCGCCAAGAAATCAGCATTCAAGGATCGTCTCGACAACAACACCCATAACAGCAAGGAACTCTTCAACATCGTCAAAGAATTCACCAACCCCACCGCAGCATCCAACGACATCACCCCCTCCCAAGACCTCTGCGACGCGCTATCCTCCTTCTTCTACAACAAAATTGCCGACATCCACAACCGCTTCGAGAATACTCCCAGCGATCAACCCTCCCCACCCCCCTCAGATCCCACTCCGCCAACTAACAACCTCAGCGCCTGGAACCCAATCACCACTGAAGAGACCATTCACCTCATGAACTCAATCCACTCTGGCTCGCCTACCGACCCCTTCCCCCACCACATCTTCAACAAAGCTGACCATCATCGCACCCCATCTCCGTGACGTCATCAACTGCTCGTTCAACTCTGCTACCTTTCCAGAAAGCTGGAAACACGCCGAACTCAGCGCCCTTCTGAAAAAACCCACAGCAGACCCCTCTGAACTTAAAAACTACCGACCAATATCCCTCCTCCCATTCCCGGCCAAAGTCATCGAGAAAGCCGTCAACAGCCAGCTCGCCGCCTTCCTTGAATACAACAACTCCCTTGATCCATCTCAATCCGGGTTTCGAGCCAAACATAGCACCGAAACCGCCCTCATTACAGCGACCGACGACATCCGAGCACTCCTGGACAACGGAGAAACAGTGGCCCTCATCCTACTCGACCTATCAGCCGCCTTCGACACAGTCTGTCACAGCACCCTTATACATCGCCTCAACAACATCGGCATACAAGGAAAAGCCTTAGACTGGATCATCTCATTCCTCGCTGGGAGAACGCAAAGAGTCCGCCTCCCCCCTTTTAGATCAGAGGCCACCAAAGTCATCTGCGGTGTACCCCAAGGATCCTCACTCAGTCCCACCCTCTTCAACGTCTACATGAGTCCTCTCGCCTCCATCGCGCGTCAACACAACCTCAACATCATCTTACGCCGACGACACCCAGTTAATCCTTTCCCTCACCAAAGACCCCAACACCGCCAAAACCAATCTTCACGAAGGCATGAAGGAAGTAGCCGAGTGGATGAAACATAGTCGCCTAAAACTCAACTCAGACAAAACGGAGGTGCTCATCCTAGGATCCTCCTCCTCAGCTTGGGACAACTCCTGGTGGCCTTCCACTCTGGGCACAGCACCCACAGACCATGCACGTAACCTTGGCTTCATCCTAGACTCCTCTCTCTCGATGTCCAGACAAGTCAACGCAGTCTCGTCCTCCTGCTTCAACGTACTTCGCATTCTCAAAAAGATCTTCCGCTGGATCCCCCTCGAGACAAGAAAGACTGTCACCCACGCACTGGTCACGAGCCGACTGGATTATGGTAACACACTATACGCCGGAATCACAGCAAAATTACAGAAAAAACTCCAGCGCATCCAAAACGCGTCTGCGAGACTCATATTAGACATCCCTCGCCAAGATCACATCACCGGACACCTAAAAGACCTCCACTGGCTTCCCGTCAACAAAAGAATTACTTTCCGCCTTCTCACCCACGCACACAAGGCCCTCTACAATCTAGGACCCGAATGCCTCAACACCCGCCTGTCCTTCTACAAACCCACCCGCCAACTGAGATCGTCCAATCAAGCCCTCGCCGCAGTCCCGCGCATCCGAAAATCCACCATAGGTGGCAGATCCTTCTCCTTCCTGGCTGCCAAGACCTGGAACTCACTCCCCACTCACCTCCGCCTTACTCAGAACCACATCTCCTTCAGAAAAGAACTTAAAACCTGGCTATTCGACAAATAATGAACCCCTTCCCCTAGCGCCTTGAGACCCTCTGGGTGAGTAGTGCGCTATACAAATGCTCGAACTTGAACTTGAACTCGGTGAGAGTTAAGATGCCGATATTGTTCCAACCTCGAAACATTCAGGGCCGTTATGGGGCGCAGTCTGGAACCCTCCACAACTCTCTTGAAAGTCAGTCTGGTTTCCACCTCATCTCTTTGGTCAATGTCCTCTAGATGTCCACCACTGTTCTCATGGCCATGCATCCTGCGGGTCACAGTTTCACCCCCCTAGATTGCATGCTCCTCTCACCTATTTCCAACCTGTCTTGTCGGAATGCTGGCTCTTCCCAATCTGCATAAGCCCAGAGATTAACCACACTCGCCTGTGCCGCTTCTTATTATTTCCGAGTGTTGGGTAAGACGATGCTTCTCTCATGTTTGAATCGCGGAAGGATCCTGAAAGCAATGTGGGGGTTGTACCCCCGCCCACAAAAGTGGTCGGACCAGTGTGTCCACAGTGATAAAAAATTAACCTAGGATCTTAGACAAACTGTTCTGGAAGATCTATAAGAACCAGAGGAGTGCCACCATATTAAACATCGCGGCCTTCCCGAGCAGCAAGAACTGTAACTGCCAGTGTTTTACATCTTGTTCCAGCCATTTCAAGAGAGGTCCCAATTTTGCCTCCAAGTGCGAAAACGTATCTTTAGTGATGCACATCCCCAGATATTTTAACCTACCGGTTTTAACCCTTAGTGGTAAGACGGGTGGCTTCCCCTGGTCCCAGTCTCCTACCAGAAATGATCAGGGTTTGTCCCAATCGATGGCAAACACTGAGTGTTTCCCACATATACGGAAGATGTCTCGCAGCCTGTGTAGCGTCTGGGTCACTTGTGTCTCGTAAAACAGAATTTCATAGACGTATAGAGATGTGTTCCTCCTGGCAATCCCCCGAACCTGCGCAACTATCTTCACCCATTCTGCCAAACCCTGTATCGCCAGCGCAAATAACATTGGCAAGAGTGGTCACCCCTGACGTGTCCCCCTTCACACATTAAATTCCCTGGAGGTGTGACAGTTGACCCATACTCTAGCCACCAGCCTATTGTACAGCAGTTTGACTCATCTTATGTATTTGAGTCCAAAATCCATCTTTGCCAGTGCCCCGAAGAGGTATATGTGGAGTGGTGTGGCTCACTGGTTAGAGGCGGCAGACCCGTAAGCAGAGAGCGGCCTGGGACCAGGGTTCAATTCCTGACGCGGCAGATTCGTAGACCAGGGTCAGCGGACTCGATAATTCTCGCCTCGGTGCCTACTCTAACCAGGGATCACACTCTGCAACTCTGGGCATTAGCTTGCCTCATCTCTACAACGGCCCCCCACATTCGCCGGGGATGCCTGGTTTCACCTTGAAGATACCCAGTAGGGACCATCTCACCGAGATAGCCAGGACGGGTTCCCCAGCGGTCTACAGCGCCACGACGCCTCAGGGCAGCAGTGCGCTTTACAAGACACATACATTTACATTTATATCCATTCCACTGCATTAAAGGCTTTATTTGCGTCAAGTGAGGTCTGCAGGTGAGGCCAACCCCAAGTTATGAAGCCGCTGCAACTTCAGTATAGTCATGGGATCAGGCCTGAACCCATTTTGGTCTGTGTGCCCAGTTCAGTTACCCACTATCTTCAACCTGTTGGCCAGCAGCTTAGCCAGGACTTTAACATCTGCATTAAGTAATGAGATCGAGCAGTATGAATCGCACCTATCTCAGGGCTTGCCAACCTTCAGTATGAGAACCACCATCACTGATCTATCTTCTGCAGTTCTACAGAGAGGAGCCGCCTCATTGCTCAGTCTGTGAAACAAGTCTACCGGGGACCCATTTGGGCCTGGATCCTTGCCTGACTGCAAGTGCCCCTTGGCTGAGGAAACCCCCTATTATGTTAGTTGAAGATGTTGTCCAACACTTGTGCAAAGAGGTGGGTTTTCAGTTGCTTTCTAAAACGTAATAGATTGTTGTTTCACCTAAGCTGAACAGGGAGAGTATTACACAGTTTGGCGGCGAGGTATGGAAATGATCAACATCCTCTTGCTCATTTGATTCTGGGGACATATAGAAGGGAAAGCTCGTTTGATCTCTGGACTCTGGGGGGGCTGTGTGAGGAATGAGATACTGGAGAATGTGTGCCTACTGAATACTTAAATCTGTACAATGCAAAGGGATTTGATTCTTTTTTTTTTTTTGATTAGCAGCCAATGCAGTTCCCCGAAAGGCGGTTGTGCAGAGTTCCTTGTCGGTACACCAAGTAATGCTTGTGCTGCTGTGCTTGAATAACCTGCAGGTTTTTTATGACACATGCTGAGCTACCCAGATACAAGGAGTTACCGTAATATGGCTTAAAAGAATAAGGCCTGGGACCACAATCCTCCAACACTCCAAAGGAATCCTTTTAAGTGTTTTCCTAAGATCTTTTTTAGCCCAAAGCCTGTGCCTGACACCTTTTTTGCCAAAGACCCCATGGTCCGATCCTTGTCCAAGGTGACACCAAGGCTGTTAACTTAAGGTTTAGGAATAGAGGGCTCTCCCCCTAACAATGGGGCTATAAGAGTTGGTTCCATAGTGAGAGGTTGTTTCCGACCACCAACACCTAAAATTTGTCCCCGTTCAGCTTTAGGCGACTTGCTGCTGTCTAGCTAGCCTGTTTCATGCATGTGATCAGCTTCTTGGAGGTGGAGTTTGTATCAAGTGACAAAAATCTGCATAGGATACCATTGTGAAGGCATAGGAGCAGATCATGTCAGAAAGAGGACGCACATATCTATTGAAGACCGTAGGGCTCAAAGTAGAATCCTGCGGAGCTCCATAGTCCATCTTTGGTGTTTCTGAAAGAAAAGGCCCTTCACTCAGTTGAAAACGTCTGTTAGTTAGAAATGACTTTGGCCATTTTAATGCTGTCCCTGAGATCCCTATTGCTTTCAGCCTGTCACTCAGGACCGAGTGTGAGCCAGTAAGGAAAGCTGCACTCAAATCAAAGAGAATGAGCGGTATGGACCCTCCATGATCTAAAGTTATTATGTCCTCCGTGACCAACAGTAGATCTGTCTCCATACTGCATCTTTGTTGATAGCGCATTTGTGTATGATGCAGAAGATTATTAATTTCCAGTAAATTTGAGAGAGAGCTATTTAGTAGTTTCTCTAAGATTTTACTTATCAGTGGAAGCAGAGAAATGGCCCTGTAGTTTTCTGTTTTATTTGGGTCCATGGATGCTTTTTTTGATCGTCTGGATAATTGCGTGCTTCCTTGCATCAGGGGCACAGCCCATCTCCAAAGAGGGGATTTTTTTTTTTTAAACATTTCTTTTTATTAACATTCATCGACATAAGATAAAGCGGGGATTTATATTTCCATTATACTGGAAAATATGGCCTCTCCTTTCAGTAGAATGTTTATTGGAGGAGGTTCGAGAGGTGGTCTGGATTTCATTGTACTTGCTGCTCCCAGAATATCAGATCCGCTCTCTTTCGGGAATGACGAGTTTTACTGCCGGGTTCCTGACTGGTGCGCTGGATTTTTTTGTGGCTAGGGAGTCAGGTGTCACTACTAGGAAGTCCTAGATCTGTCTTTCTTTGCCCAGAAAGTGTTTTACCAGTGTCGGAACCCCACAGATACCTGCACAAACTGGAAGATGATCTGGATACTTAGACTGGGACATAAGAGCTTCAGTTGGTGTTTAAGGAAGATCAGACGCTCCAAGATGGCTGCCAGAAAGCCACAACCTTTTCAACACTAGTGTTGCAATCCGGAAGGCAGGAATGTATTGTCTAGCGCGCACTGCCTTAGAACAATGCAGTGTGTGAGAAGTTGGCCTGATATGTGATGTCCACTATTCTAGTGGGCACCCTGTATCAGTCCAAACAACCCTTATGGTGATGGTTGTAAAGTCAACCTTATAGACCAGCTATCCTAGTGGTACAAAAGGGGGTTGTGATGGACGGAGCATCTGAACCAATCAAACACTCACACCCAGTCAACAGATCTGGGTTTAATCCATCACCGTTCTTTAGCCCACTCTGCCACCCCAGTTCAGACATGGCCATATGCAAATCAGTCTGACCCTGTGCCTCATGGGAACAGTCCAGCCTGAACTGCCAAGCCATGCCTTCCCTGGACAGGAAACAAGCTACTGAGGACCGGTTATTGGCATTTCAGCCGTCTTCAGCCCGGCTTGCTTGAATCCAGTGGCAAAGTGAGCAAGGGACTCACGTCTGAGCATACCCTGCCAACTTATGGCGAACAAAGTGGTACAAAAGAGGGTGGTAGCATGGACAAAGCAGTCTTAGGCTAACACTTCAGAGAGCATGTGAAGCCAATTGTTTTACCAATAATAACCCCTTGAATACCAGATGAAAGGACACCACACAAGGTATATATAAAATATATATATATATTTATTTCTGACACAACCCCTCTGCACTCTTATGAGGTCAGAGTTGGAGATACAGCACAAGTAACTTAATAAGCATACGTTAAGTTGCACAATTACAATTCTGCCCTAGGGGCCTCGTAAACCATATACTAAAGAAGTGGTATAAGAACCACTTCAGGACAGGTGAACAGGCCTAGGGCCTTGGAAATCGGTGGGGCTACACAGAGTAATCGAAGTTCTGATAGATACATCTGCCGTGTGGATTCCTCACCTTGTGAATATCCCCCTGCGTCAGCAACGTTCGGAAATTTTCTTCGTAGCACGCCGACACAGGAGTACGACCTCGCGCGTGACTCTGCCTGACGTCACCGACTCCTTATCAGGCCCACGCCGGCGTGATGACGTCAGTTCCCTTTTTTCCGCGTCTTTGACGCTAACGGTTTTTGGGATCATCTGCGATACTTTGTATTCTTCTACTATTACAGTGTTGCTGTTTTTCCTTTAATTCTTCTTTCTTCATCGAAGATGTCGTCGAGGAAGACAGGCTTCAAGCAATGTGGGTCTTGCGCTCGTATGATGTCGATCACCGATCCGCATGGCGTTTGCTTGTGGTGTCTTGGATCAGACCACAACGTTAAGAACTGTCGATCCTGTTTCAAGATGAACCCTAAGGCACTACGAGAGCGTGAGGCTAAACTTCTTGCGAAGATAAAAGGAATAGAGACTGGGAGATCTTCGAGGTCGACGTCGAGACGCTCGAAGTCGAGGCAAAAATCTCGTTCGAGGTCGGCGTCGAGATCCAGGTCCAGAGCGAGGTCGAGGTCTAGGGAGAGATCGAGATCTGGATCCAAATCGGCTTCGGGTCACGCTTCGAGCTCCTCGAAGAGGAAGCACAAGAGGAGGAAGCATAGCTCTAGACATCATTCGGGAAAGGAGTCCTCGGATTCGAAAAAGTCTCGTAAGCATCATAAGGACTTCATTTCTCCTTCTCCTGCTCAGTCTCTCGGATGTTCCCCGACTCCGGAACAAGAACCGGATCCGATGTCTCAACATTCTTCGGAGCATGAGGAAGAGATAGTTCCTCAAACTCCAACTCCGATGGAAACTCCTGTGGATCAGGAAGGTCAGAATGAGCCTGTTGGAGCGACCTCCTTCAGAACATCCGGTAGGTTCGTACCCTCCTTTTGCTGGTCCTGGACAGGACCCCTCGCATTTCCTTAATGCGATGTTTGGAGTTTACTCCAGAGCAATGTACCCCACTGGAGCACCTGTTGGTCCCATGGGTCCATTGGCTTACAACTTGGGCATTCCTCAGTCTTACGCCCCAGCTCTATTTGTGCCATTTATGCCGGCGCCTCTTACACCTTGGCTCGGTACGGCTCCACCGAGGTCTTCGACTCCGTATGCGGCTTCGCCGACTCCGGATCGACCTCGTAGTTTGGATCGAGGTACCACGCCAGTCCGTGAGTCTCGTCTTCCAGTTACCCCAGCTCCTTGCTCGACGTCGGAACCGGCTCCGTCGACTTCAGTTCGTGTGGAGTGGTCGAGATGCAGGGCTCAGCGTCTTTTGGAAGAGAAGAGGGGTGAAGATTCTGATGTGGAAGAGGGTGAGCTTCTTGATCATGATGATTATTTTGAAGACCTACAGAATGCTAGTGGTCTGGAGCGCTCTCCTGAGTGGGGTTTGCCTTCAGTTTCTGATGCACCATCTAAGGACGTGGCACCCTACCATGTTGTTATTAGGAAGGCTGCAGATCTTCTCAACTTAACCTTGCCTACTGTTGAGTACAAGCCCAACATCCTTACAGAGGTTTTGCACTCTCCTTCTATTATTGAACCTACACTGCCGTTCACTGATGCCTAAACTGATCCGATTAAGGAGGTCTGGAAGAAACCATTGACTGCTCCTGCTGTTTCTAGGTCTGTTGCAAGACGCTACAGAGTGGCTCCTGGTGACCCTGAATTTCTCTCTTCGCATCCTTCTCCAGAGAGTCTAGTAGTGCAGGCTGCATGTTCTAACAGATCTGCAGGTTCTTTTCCTCAGGTAGCAGCAGACAAAGACTCAAAAAAATTGGATCAGTCTGCAAAGAAGATTTTCTCTTCGGGCAGCATGGCCCTAAAATCCACTAATGCTACTTGCCTTTTGGGTAGATATGTCCATGCATTGATGGATTATGTGAAGCAATTATCATCTAAGCTTCCAGAGGAGGATAGAAAGAACTTTAATAAAGTGGTCTTCGATACTCAGGCTGCGGCACGCATGGTTATTCAGAGTGGCATGGACACAGTTGATTCTGTTGCCAGGATTATGGGCTCTACTGTTGCAACCAGGAGAGCCGCATGGCTGAAATCCTCTGATTTTTCTGCAGATGTGCAATCCACGTTGCTGGACCTACCTTTTGATGGGACTGGTCTTTTTGGGAAAAAGGCGGATGTCGCCCTGGAAAGATTTAAAGATAGCCGGGCTACTGCAAGATCTTTGGGTCTCCAGATGAGCGGATCGACAAGTAGGAAGTTTAGAGGCTTAGGTAGATCTTGTTTTCGTCCCTTCAGACAGGGCCAACAGCAACAACAGCAGAACCCTCTGTACAAGTCCTATAGAGGTAGACAGAAGGGTCGTGGGCGTCAAGTCTCTTCCTCCTCCACTTCCTCCAATAATGCCCAACCCGCATCAGCAAAGCAGCCCTAGATCCACCATTCTGGATCATGTGGGGCCGGTAGGGGGTCGGCTTACTCATTTTCTACGAGATTGGGAATCGGTTACATCAGATCTTTGGGTTCTCAATCTCGTAGAAAATGGGTATGCACTTCCTTTTCAGGAGTTCCCTCCCAATTACCCTCCTTGCCAAGGTTATTGTTCGGAGGACCATCTTCTCCTGCAGGAAGAAGTCCTGGCACTATTCAGAAAGGGTGCTATAGAGGTGGTTCCAGAGCAGGAAAGGGGTCAAGGGTGCTACTCCCGGTATTTCCTGATACCCAAGAAGGATGGCAGACTTCGTCCAATCCTGGACCTCGGGATTTTGAACCTCTATCTCAAACAGGAGAAGTTCAAAATGCTCACACTTGCACAGGTTCTTCAAGCGCTGATGGAAGAAGACTGGATGGTGTCGATCGACTTGCAGGATGCGTATTTTCACATCCCAATCCTGAAGTCGCACAGGAAGTATCTCCGTTTTACGGTGGGATCGCAACACTACCAGTTTGCGGTCCTTCCTTTTGGGCTTACTACTGCGCCTCGAGTCTTCACCAAGGTGATGGCAGTGGTGGCTGCGCATCTCAGAAGATCGGGGATTCCTGTGCTCCCCTATCTGGACGACTGGTTTATCAAAGCGGAGTCGCCGGAGAATGTGCTTCATCATCTGCAAGAGACAACTCAGTTGTTACACAGGTTGGGTTTTTCGATAAATGTACCCAAGTCTCAACTGGTGCCCTCCCAGCGCAACCTGTTCATAGGTGCGGTACTGGACACTACTGTATGTCGTGCATTCCCTCCACCTCAAAGGATTCACGACATAAAGGAATCATTTCCTGTATATTTTACAATGGAGTGGTTGTTCCAGTCTTGAAGGTCCTTCGTCTGCTCGGTCTGATGGCTTCTTGCATTCTGTTGGTCAATCATGCACGCTGGCACATGAGGGCACTCCAGTGGTGCCTCCGCAGGCAGTGGTATCAGCACAACGGGGATCTCAGGGAGTCAGTGAGTATCTCCAGAGAAACTGCAGCGGATCTGTCTTGGTGGGGCGTGGAAGGCAATCTGTCTCAAGGAAAGCCTTTTCAGCTTCCTCCATCGGTGGCCACAGTGATTACGGATGCATCCACTCTAGGGTGGGGTGCTCATCTGGGGGACCTGGAGGTCAAAGGGCTTTGGTCTCCAGAGGAAAGGTTGCTTCATATCAACCTTCTAGAATTGCGGGCGATACGTTTGGCGCTCAAGGCCTTCCTCCCTTCCCTTCGCGGTCAGTCAGTTCAAGTCCTGACGGACAACACGACCGCGATGTGGTATGTCAACAAACAGGGAGGAGTGGGGTCGCAGTGTCTCTGCAGAGAGGCTCTGCGTCTCTGGTCCTGGGTTCAGGATCGTCAGATTTGTCTGATGGCAAATCATCTGGCCGGGGTTCTGAACATTCGTGCAGACAGTCTGTCGGCAGTTCTCTGCCGACCACGAGTGGAGGCTCGATCCGGAGGTGGTTCACGACTTTTTTCAGATGTGGGGGACTCCTCGAGTGGACCTGTTCGTCACTCGCGAGAATGCTCACTGCCTGTCTTTCTCTATTCTCCAGTTTCCGATGCAAGGAGCCTTGGGGGACGCGTTTCAGTTGAGTTGGAAAGGTCAACTCCTTTACGCGTTTCCTCCCATACCCTTGATTCCTCGGGTTCTGAGGAAGATTCGCCAGGACCGGGCCCAAGTCATATTGGTCGCCCCGGATTGGCCAAGAAGGGTGTGGTACACGGACCTTCTCCACCTCTCCTCTCACCCGCCGCTCCGTCTCCCTCACAGGGCAGACATCCTCTCTCAGATGGAGGGGCAGGTTCTACACCCCCACCTCCAGACATTACACCTTCATGCCTGGAGATTGAACGGGGCAACTTGAATTCTTTTTCTCTCCCACACGATGTGGTGGATGTCATTCTTTCTGCCAGGCGTGACTCCACTAAGTCCATTTCTTCGTATAGGTGGTCTAAATTTGTCTCTTGGTGTAGGGAGAGAGATGTTGACCCTTTGAGGGCTCATTTGTCTGACATTTTGCAGTTTGCTCTTTCTTTGGTGCAGCAAGGATTTGCTATTGCCACGGTCAAGGGGTATCTTTCAGCCTTATCGGCATTTCTCTGTTTGCCGGATCAGCCCTCTCTCTTTTTAAGTCTCCAGTGGTTTTAAGATTATTATTTTTTTAAACTTTATTTTTTTTCAGCAAAATAAACAATACAGTCCCCCCAAAATTGGCATCAGTATAGATAGATACAGGTGTATACAGTTCACAGTCCTAGTATGGCTCCAACAGTAGCAGATATAACAGGAGATGCAAGATTCAAATCCTCGGGATGCAATGCTAGTATAGACACTGACAATAAGTGACTTGTGCGCAGTCAACAGGGTATTACTCCACCACCTACTCTCCCTCCCCTCCTCCCGCCGCCCCTTCCTCAGGTCCTGATTCCTCGGAGGAGAACAATGCTGCACTAGTTGCATCGGAGTCGCTGTCAGCCGGCCCCACAGCGCACATCATACGCCAAGCAAGTAAGGCCTCCGGTAACCGTTCATCTCTACGCGTAAGCTGCATGTGCGTTTCTTCAGCCAATGTCCATTCCCCCACATCCCGAAGCCACAGTGTCATGTCTGGCGCCCTTTGTCCCATCCAGGTAATAGCCACCCTCCTTCTAGCCAGTACCAAGAGCAGTTGTAGCATTTTATATGACAGATTCCTCTTCCTGGGTCTGGGGACCAGGGCTAACAAGCAATGGAGCGGGGTTAGGTCAAGACTCAGACTCGTGACCTTCCGGATGTGTACCACCACTACCCTCCAAAAGTCTCCCACCAGTGGGCACTCCCAGGCCAAATGGAGAAATCCGGCTCCGACTGAACCACACCTAGGACAGGCATCCGATTTATCCACAGCAATGCGGTGCAAAGCAACTGGGGTTACATAAGTGCGGTGCATGAAATTAAAATGGATCAGTTTAAAACGTGCATTACACGACACCTTCCTGGTAAGCGTCCCTATCCGCTGTCCCGGGTCTAAGGCAACCCCTAGATCCGCCTCCCATGCCGCCCAGGACGGGGATATCGGGGGGGCTGAGTCACATCTTGACGCCGTATATAACAGCGTTATCAGTCTCCGTCCTGTGCCGCACGACAGCAGGATATTCAGAGTATGGGACACAGGGGGCGCCTCAGGAAACTGGGGCCAGGTCGCCCTCGCCATGTCCTGCAGGCCTCTATAGTGAAGGTATTGACCCCCAGTAAGACTGAAGGCCTCCGTAGCTCTCTCCAGGGTCACGAAGGACTCGTCTGGATACAGGTCTGCCAAGGTGTCACAGCCGCCCTCACGCCACTCCCGAAACGACATGTGCTCCTCCATTAGTGTGACCGGTGCTAATATCCATAGTGGTAGCTCCCTATGAAAAGGGGCCCGTCTCGGCACCCTTTCCACAACTCGTTGCCAAAGTCTCGCAGTGTGTCGGACAATGTACGGCAGCGCGTCATCCGCTCCCCTGCCACGCATTAGAGCCACTTGCAACGCCTTCTCATCTGCGCTACCAGCCAGGAGTCGCAACTCCCAATTGTCCGTACCCGCGAACCAGCGCGCAGCAGGTAGAAGTTGGGCCGCGTAATAATATAAATCAAAGCGCGGGGCTTCTAGGCCTCCCTCCTCCCAGCATCTGACCACCGTGCGTAAGGCAACTCTGCTGCGCCTGCCCGCCCATAGCAGGGAGGTGAGCATCGTATTAAGCTTGTTGAAAATACGAGGGGGAAGAGGACAGAGGGTGTTCTGAAGGATATACAATACTCTAGGCAGCATCACCATCTTCGAGATGGCCAACCGTCCCATGAGAGAGAGCGGAAGCGTATTCCAGAAGGCTACAGATTGTTGTAGGGAAGTAAGGACACGGTCGGCGTTCCGGGCAAGCAACTGTTCATCAGAGACTGCCACCTGGACACCCCGATAGCGGAAGGCCTCCGTCTCCCACCGCAATCCCAGGGGCGGGAAACCCACACTGGGGTCTTCACCGCAACCCGCAAGGGGAAAGATCAGGGACTTCTCAGGATTAAGGCGCAGCCCAGAAGCTGCACCAAAGCGTTCTAAGTGGCGTAACAGG
This sequence comes from Lissotriton helveticus, assembly GCF_964261635.1. Classification (NCBI taxonomy): domain Eukaryota; kingdom Metazoa; phylum Chordata; class Amphibia; order Caudata; family Salamandridae; genus Lissotriton; species Lissotriton helveticus. Next base: position 1,472,256,398 of record NC_136057.1, on the reverse strand, counting down.
AGCGGTAGTGACTCCCGAGGGGAGGTCAGGTAGAACAGCGCATCGTCTGCGTAAAGCGAGACCAAGTGTACCCCATCTCCCACCCGTATTCCCCAGGGCGCCATCTCCGCGCGGAGTGACACCGCCAGGGGCTCAATCGCCAAAGCGAATAGGAGCGGAGACAGGGGGCACCCCTGTCGGGTGCCCCTGCCCAACTGCCACTCCTCCGAGCGGGCTGCTCCAAGTCGGACCCTGGCTGTGGGTGCACTGTACAGAATACGGATCCAGGCGCAGAAAAGGGGCCCCACCCCCGCCAACCGGAGCACCTCCAACAGGTACCCCCAGCAAACGGTATCGAAGGCTTTAGCCAGGTCTATCGAGACCAGGACCTGATGCTCCTCCCTGTTGCGCACTTCATGTAGAACGTGGTTCAGGCGCCGGAGATTCATGGCGGTATTGCGGCCCGGGATGAACCCGCACTGATCATGATGAACCAAGCGTGCCATATGCCTTGCCAGCCGGGTGGCCAAGATCTTAGTGAGGATTTTCGCGTCGGTGTTGATTAAAGTAATTGGCCGGTAGGCCGCGGGGTCACAGCTATTCCCACCCGGTTTCAAGAGCATGCAGACTTCACCCTGCTGCATGGTGGGCGGGAGCACGGCACGCTCCATCGCCTCATGGTAAACCTGCAGGAGGTGAGGCGCGAGGGTATCCGCAAACACCTGGTAAAACTCCGGGGGGAAACCGTCGCCACCCGGTGTCTTAACCCGCGGCAGGGCGGCCAACGCCACCTTGACCTCTTGAAGCGTTAGCGGAACGTCCATCTCCTCAGCATCCTCCATAGAGAGGGCCTGAAGAGGCAAGTCCCGGAGGTATGGCTGATACGATGCCTCCGTTACCAGGGGATCGGCGGTATAGACCTTCTGTAGATGGGTACGAAGCACCACAAGGAGGTCTCGTTCCGAGTGCACCAGGTCCCCAGCGGGGTTTCTCAGCACCACGATCCGTGCAGGGGCCGATTCCCTGCGGAGAATCCAGGCCAGCAATCGGCCCGACTTGTCCCCCACACGGTGGAGACGCTGTTGATAGCGGCCAAGAGTGAATCTATCCAGCCGGTCCAGGATATCATGAACGCCCTCACGGGCCGTCCGTTCAGAGTCCAGGTTCAGCCCATCCGGGTCCGGTAAGGGCTGGCAGCGGCTGAGGCGCTCCTCAGCACACGTGAGTTCACGGAGCAGCTGTTTGCGTACTCCATACGTCAGCCCCATACATGCGCCCCGCACGACTGCCTGTAGGGCATCCCATTTGATCGCAAAAGGAACATCACCCACTCCCCAGTTCAAGTCTAAATAGTTACGCAGGGACGTCTCCACATGGTCCCGGCCCACCGGATCTTGTAAAAGATCCCCTGGCATCCGCCAGGTCCTTGGACGGGAGGACCGGTCCACCCATTGTACCATACACGTCACGGGCGAGTGGACGGATAAAAACCGGGCCTGATGTGTGACCGATAAGACAAGGGACGCACCAAGATTGGCAACAAGGACTCTGTCGAGCCGACTATGTGTGTTGTGCGTGGGGGTATAACAAGTGTAAATCTTCAGTCCCGGGTTACTGAGGCGCCAGACATTGACAGCACCCAGATTATCCATCACCTCTCGGAGACGTGCCGTCATCCGAGGCTTCATACCCGCGCGCGCGCGGGGGGGGGGGGGGGGGGGGATGCCTGTCCAGCAGTCGATCCAGTACACAATTAAAATCTCCAAACCAGAGGAGAGGAGCATCCAAGTCTGACACTATAAGCTCCTGCAAGCCGGTAAAGAAACCCGGGTCATCTACATTAGGTGCATAAGAGTTCACCAGCAGGAAGTCCCTCCCATCAAGCTTCACTCGTATAAGAATATATCTGCCCTCAACATCCGCCTCGACATACTGGACTGCCAGGGGAACCCCGGGTGCCACCCAGATCAGGACCCCCCTAGCATAAGTCGAGAAGGAGGAATGGAACATCTGACCCCTCCATTTCTTCGCCAACTTAAGAGCACCCTCCTCATTCATATGCGTTTCCTGCAAACACGCCACTGAAACACCATGGCGGCGAAGGAAGGACAGCACCCTGTGTCGTTTGGAGCAAGTACCCAGGCCACGCACGTTCCAAGTTAAAAATTTGAATCCCATAAGCTTTGGTCCTGCCCATCCGGGCACCCAAGTTCAACCTCTGCAAGCAGCCTCCCAGGGGCACGAACCGCAGTACACTCTATGCCAAAAACAAATTCCCCCACAACTCACCCCAACCCCACATCTCCCCCAACCACCCAACCCCTGAAAAAATCCCCACCCATGGGCAGGGATGGTGCAACAAGAAAACACTTTATCCCGCCTTCCCCTTGCCAACGCCATCCAAAAACAGTGGGGCTCAACACCCCGTCAGAAACAGTCCCCCCACCCCCACCCGCGAGCAAAAGGACAGCAACAACCAAAAAGGCTACCCTGCCCTCCCCCTGCCAGTGCCGGGATGTGCACAGCCACCCCATACAACCCACGCACCCCACACTCACACACAACCAACCAAAACCACCCACCCTCCCAACTCCCCGAGGACCCAATGTTCCAGGACAGTCTCCGGGAATGTCCATGAAAAACAGTTTCAATGCTGGGCGACGGTACGCCATAAACTCTTGGACCCCGTGTCACATCACCCCGTCCAACGGAGCATCAAACCTCTGCACAGTCAGCCAACCAGGGTTCCCAGCACCGGGTAGACAGCCCCGGTCTGACAATAACCAGGAAGGGAGGCCCACCCAACCTCCGAGGGCAACAACGTTTTAACAAGACAGTACCTCATGTCAGAGCTCACTCAGGACGTGTTTCGGAGAGGGCAGTTTCCGGTATCACCGGAGAAGCGGGGCGTGCGTCTGGCAAAGTGTCCTGCAGGGTATCCGGGACTAGGATCTCACTAGGAGCAGGCGCCACAGGTGACTCTGGGGTGGCTCCCGCCGACGATACTCTCACGTGAAGCACTCCATCCTCCCCCACGGTAATCCGAGGCTCTGCAGAACCCTGAGATCCAGATCTGCGTCTCCCTCTGCCTCGCCGGCGCCTCGGGGGCCGTGTCCCCCAGGTCTCACGGGGGCCGCCTCGCTCACCAGGGGGTAGGTAGTCTCCTCGTATCTCGAGTCACTCCCACACCTCCGCCGGGGATTCGAAGAAGTGAGCGCGTCCCTGGGAGAGCACCTTGAGTTTGGCTGGGTAAAGGAGCATGTATTGGAGCTTCATGTCCCAAAGTTTCTGCTTCACTCCCAGGTAGGACTTTCGTTGTTCCTGCACCTGTTGAGTATAGTCCGGATAGATGGAAATCCGGCTATTTTCAATGGTGATGGACTCCTTTTCCCTCGCGGCCCGCAGAATACAATCTCGATCTTTATAGTTCAGGATCTTTGCAATGAGGGCTCTAGGGGGATCGCCCGGGCGTGGGGGGGGGGACCAGGGCCCTGTGCGCCCTCTCAATGACAAAGACACTGGACAGGCCGGTCGGGCACAGTTGGGTTCGGATCCATGTCTCCAGGAAGCGTGAAGCGTTTCCCGACTCCAGGCGTTCCGGGACGCCCAGGACCCTGATGTTACTCCGACGGGCCCTGCCCTCCGCATCCTCAGCCCTTCTCTCCAGTGCGCGGGCAGCGGACGTCAGGTGTGTGACCGATTTTTGCAAGGAAGCCACTTCAGTTTGTAGTTGTGCGATGTTGCCCTCCGCATCCGAAACCTTGTCTGGCACCTTACAGAGATCCGTCCGGAGGAGGTTCACATCTATCGATAGTCTCGATCTGCCTCTCCAAGGCAGAATGGGATCCCTGGATAGCCTTAAGGATTTCCGCCCGGGAAGGCTCATGCGGGTCATCCCCCCCATCCTCCAGTCCCGTCTGCCTTGTGATCCTCTGCGACGGCAGCCGTGGAGTTGTGGTAAATAAATAATTAATTACCGGTACTATTTTTCTATGCATTAAATAAAACAGATAGCTCAATAAATAAGAGGTAGGATCCGGGGTATCTGAGTCGAACAGGCTTTAATCAGGCATAAGGGAAGGGACAGGATCGGAACAGCCTGAAATAGAATGGCATGGAATGGCAGCTGCAACGTCTCATTAACAGTACATAGTATATATAGAAAAACATTACAATTGCATTGAATACAGTAGGCGTAACAAGTGACAAACGTAAGATAAGAACAAATGGGCGTACAAAGAAGGCGTGTACGTAGACATGTGATGAAGACGTCACAGAAGTGTCATAAATGGGTGGATACATGGAGGGGGCTACCTGGGCAGCTGGAACCTTTAACCTACTGGTGCGCGCAAACGGGCCATGACGTGTAACTAGGGAGAGCTGGGGGCTCTGACTTCTGCACTAGAAGAGGAGACTAAAGTCTGAGATGTCAGGACGACATGTACCTGCAGCATATCTGGTATCTTGTGTTTGGAGTACATGTTGATAGAATCTAAATGTCATCAGGGTAAAGGCTACTTGACACTAAGGCTGGTGCATGCATATATTTCCTAGTGTATTGCGTGTGCTATGGATCTTTTATGGATATTAATTCAGTAATTCTCTTGCATGGAGACAGAAAGACTAGACTATAGCTGAAAATGTTTATGCGGTTCGTTAGCTTAGGAATGTGAAGACGGAGAGCTGAACTGATAAACTGTAGGCATAACATATTCTTGGCAGACATGCAGGCAGAGCCAGGCCGGGCACCGCGCTGCGCGGTAGGAAGTAAGCGAAGGGTCAGGGATGCGGGAGGGGCTGCATCGCTCCTCGGAGTGGGTTCAGGAGACTGGAGCTCGAATCTGGTGTCCGGGCCCTGTAAGGCCTAGAAACGGGGATTTAACGTGCATAATGTAAAACGTTGGCAACATAGGCCTAATACTCGTTGCTTTCACGAGGACTGGATAACTGGCATCTAACGTTGGACACAACTATAATTGCGTCTTTAATCGATCATAGGGGGATATATGCATATCGATCATGCACATATAACATAGGATGGGGAACACGTAGGCACACATGACAAGGCAAAATTCAATTTTCCTCAGAGTGGTATACTGCACAATGGTGTTGGTCTGGGAGGACTTCGCAGTTCTATCCTTGCAGGTCGCCATCTTGGCGGGCAGGACGTCAGCCCCCCCCAATGCGTCTCGGCCAGGTCCCGCCGAGCCCCACCTGTCAGGCACAGGGTCCAGCAACAAAGCTAAGAAAGGACAGTTCAGCAGGCGGCGCCAGGTAGACACGGTCCAGGCGGTGACTCCCACCACGAAAAAAGGGAAAATGCGGAAACCAGCACTTCACGATGCACTTGCCGGGCCGGGTGGGAGGATCTCCGGTGATCAAGTCTAGAACAGCCAACCAACTGATACCCCCGCCAGCCAGTGTACCCCGGGCAAGCCTCTCCATCCTCCAGGAGCAGTAGGACAATGTTCGAGCTTCTAGGGGTAAGGCGCGGGCCAGGGGCACCACAGTCCGCACGCCGCTGCCACTCGGGAGGGAAGCCGCCCCGGCCGTCGGGCAAGACGGTGTGCAGTCCAGGGGGAGGCTCCAAGCCGTCTGGGTCCCCCGTAGGTCAGCACGGCAGACCGCCGCAGGTCCCGGCCCCGCCGCAGGTCCCGGCCCCACCGCAGGCTCCATGGGTAAAGCCCGCCACAGTCACTGTAAAGGGGGCGGAGGCCACAGACCCCACAGCCGCAAGGAAACCAGAAGGGGCGCTTCGTGCAGGCCCCAGGCCAACAGCTCCGGCCAGGCCAGCGTCGAGCCCACGGCGTTCACACTGCCCCAGTCCTCCAATAGTCCCGCAAAGCCCCAGAGACCAGGAAAGCACTCACCCGGGGCTGCGCCCCGCAGCCGGGAGCTCCGGCGCAGCAGAGGATCGGTGGGGGGGAGGGGCGGGCACCACAACCCCTCTCACGGGTCAGCGGGAGTCGCCGGACCTCGGAGCGGCCCTCCACCAGTCGGTCTGGACACTCGCTACTCCTCGCCAACAACCAGGGGATCAGCCGCGGACGCGATCAACCCCAGAGCCGCAGGACGCCTTCTCCGAGCGGGCCGCATGGACCGCTACTCCCTCGCGCAGGCCCAGTCCGCCGTCTCGCGTAGATTCAGGCGAAGCCCCTAGATCCCCGCTTCGGTCTTCGGCGGCGTTGCCGGGGCACCGGAGGTTCTCCTTGCAATGTGGGGGTCCCAGGCTCATCAAGAGAGGATCCGGACCATCAGCACCTCTGTGGAGGGTCCAGCAAGGATCTTTTATGCAGGATTCAGTGGGTCCTCGGACGGAGCTGGTGAAGCTCACGTCCTGTCGGCCATGCTGCTTGGCCACGCCCTGGTTTTAAGATTTTTGAAGGGACTCACTAATAAGTTCCCTCCTACTCCTTTTGTGGTTCCTCATTGGGATTTGAATCTTGTGCTGACCTTTTTGATGGGTTCTCTCTTCGAACCTTTGCACAAGTGTCCCATGAGACTTCTTTCTTTTAAAACGGTTTTCCTCGTTGCAATCACCTCGGCAAGGAGGGTAAGTGAGCTTCAGGCTCTTAGTTCCAAGCCCCCATTCCTGTCCATTCATGCTGAAAGGATGGTTCTTAGGACCAGGGCTGCTTTTCTGTCTAAGGTGGTAACTCCTTTCCATCTTGGACAATCCATTACCCTTCCTACCTTTTATCCTCCCCCTAACCCTTCTAAGGAGGAAGAGAGACTGCATCGCCTGGACCCTAAGAGGGCGGTGTCTTTCTATCTGGACAGGACTAAAGACTTCCGGATGGACGACCAGCTGTTTCTTGGTTTTGCTGGCTGTCGGAAGGGCAGAGCGGTGCACAAGCGCACACTTTCCAGGTGGATAATCCTGTGCATCAAGATTTGCTACTCCTTGGTGGGTAAGGACCCTCCTGAGGGTATTAGAGCACATTCAACTAGAGCAAAGTCTGCAACATCTGCTTTGTCTAGAGGTGTTCCAGTTGAGGACATTTGCAGAGCGCCGACTTGGGCCTCCCTCCACACTTTTGCGAAGCATTACTGCTTGGATACCGAGGTGAGGAGGGACGGCCACTTGGCGCGTTCTGTCCTCCAAGATTTCCTGGTATAGCAGAGTCGACACCCTCCTCCGGGAGTGGGGACTGCTGTGGGACTCTATTCACAAGGTGAGGAATCCACACGGCAGATGTATCTATCAGAAGAACAAGTTACTTACCTTCGGTAACGTTTTTTCTGGTAGATACAATATCTGCCTGTGGATTCCTCACATGCCCACCCGCCTCCCCGTTGTCCACTCTGTTATACCTGGTCTTTATGTATATAGGTTTTCTACTATTGTGCTATTTCTACTGCACACTTTGTGTGCGTTTTTGATTTGTATGTACTGTGCACATTGTATATTTGCATATTTGCTGTCGTTGGTCCGTCCGTGTGCCTCGAAGGCACGGAAAAAAGGGCGGAACTGACGTCCTCACGCCGGCGTGGGCCTGATAAGGAGTCGGTGACGTCATGCAGAGTCACGCGCGAGGTCGTACTCCTGTGACGTCGTCCACGTCGGCGTGCTACGAAGAAAATTTCCGAACGTTGCTGACGCAGGGGGATATTCACAAGGTGAGGAATCCACAGGCAGATATTGTATCTACCAGAAAAAGCGTTACCGAAGGTAAGTAACTTGTTCGTTAGGAAGCAGGAGTCCCACAGGATGCGTGTGCAGTGTCTAAACACAAACCTGGGTTCTCATAGACTTTCAATTGGAACGTAAAGTTTAGAAACTAGTTGATTTCGGTCCTTCCGGGTGGACTACGGGAAAACCCCGTTAAAGTAGGACACTTGGATAGTTATTGCCCACGGGAGCACCGGAGTACTCGAGTTACCTCACCCAGGGAAGCCGGGTGCATAGGTGTCAATTTGTGTCGGGTTTCGTCGTCGAATCCTATGGAGAGCTGCAAGAAGATGCTGCAGGCGACCAGGAGGAAGATGTCCGGGTGGATCGAAGAAGTGAAGAACCTGAAAGCTGAGGGGACAGAGTCTGGGTCCCTAGCCAGTGACCAGAGAAACCAGGCGATGTCGAGATGCAATCAGGTGATGTTGTGACGCTTGTCTCTACAGCCACGTGGACCAGGAGACGACGACCAGGAGCTGGATACGGACTGTCCCACGAAGGATCTCGCTGTTGGTGGTGTCGGCTTCCGGATTGGAGTCAACAAGCCTTGGCAAAGGCAACCCACACAGGATGTGAAGATCGGCTTCTGTTCAGACCAGCAAGGTCTGAGGGGCTTCCCTTTTGCAGGAAAGCAGGAGCAAGCCCAGAGCAACCAGGCAAGCAGCGTTGTTTCAAAATGGAGTCTTCAAGATGGCCACTAGCCAGCGGGCTAGCAACCGCAAAGACGCTTCGAGAGGAAATGCAAGAGCAGGCCCCACGCGGCACGTGTGGAGGGCTGAGCTTCGGTGCACTTACGACTGGGTGTTGGGCCTTCTCAAGTCCCAATGCACAACTTCGAGGACGCCTCAGAAGCTGCACAGTTTAGCAAAGAACAAAATGGCCAGGTGTCCGGTCCCACGTCTCTCGTGTCCACCACGAGTCTCAGCTTTGCTGGAGGTGTGAGTCAGGGTCAGAGAAGTCTGGAAGTCCAGTCCTGTGAAGCAGTCGTCTGGATCCTTCGGGAGCGTCGACAAAGCAAACCGGCAATTCGCTAGGTGGTGCCTGTTTGCACAGGGTGGTCACTCCTTGATCACAAGGGAGAACGAGTCTCAGCTTTGCTGGAGGTGTGAGTCAGGGTCAGAGAAGTCTGGAAGTCCAGTCTTGTGAAGCAGTCGTCTGGATCCTTCGGGAGCGTCGACAAAGCAAACCGGCAATTCGCTAGGTGGTGCCTGTTTGCACAGGGTGGTCACTCCTTGATCACAAGGGAGAATCTTCAATCTTCTAGTTGCAGTAGAATGTCGAAGGTCCAGAGTTTCGTTTGAGTTTCAGTTCAGGATAGTCTAAAGTCTCTAGACTCAGCTCCTACCTATATACTGATTTGAGGGGCTGGATTACCTGCTAGGTCCCTCCTATGGGTGGGACAGGGATGGGGGTGGTAACACCCCTTTCCCTTTGTCCAGTTTCGCGCCAGAGCTGGGGCTGGAGTGCCCCAGCAACTGGTTTGAACCGTATTATGCATGGAGCACCTTGTGTGCCCCAAGCAGTGTCTCATTCCTTTCAACCCACCCTGCCCCAATACACTATAGCCTGTCTGGGGAGGTACTAGCACCTCCCAAGGCAGGAAATCTGTTGTCCAGGCCTCCCTCGCTGGAAGGGCTCCCAGCTGCAGGAGGTCAGACTTGTGTCTGTGGCGGCAGCATCCATTTTGGGATGCTGAGGCTCTGTTTAACTTTAACCGGGTAAAGCTACAACTACATGTCTTCTCCCTCTAGAAGGGTGGAATACTACCCCCGCCGCCAGAACTGGCGGGGGTAGTATTCCAAAGCGTACGACACCTTACACGACATGTTTTGATAAAGCCAAACCAAAGTTAGCAATAACCGCGAGGGTCATAATGCACTTAAGAGTATATGGTATGGCTATATCATAGAACAGCTATAAGGACATTGTTCCGAAAGCTGCAGACAGGCTCAGCTCATGCTAGAGCACCTTCTCACATAAAACCAAGCTCTCTGCCTTCAGGATTGTTAAGGCCTGCCATAGGAGTGACTTATAGGTATATATGTGTCTATATATAATGGTAGGTATAGGAATACTATACCTAAGCAAGAGGTGATTACACAACCTTGCCCCAGCTGAGTTATCAGCCAGTTGTGTCAATTTGGATGGCCAGCCAGGGGTGTCATAATTCATGCTGCAGCCCCTGGTAGTCCTTGGATGCACCTATGCCCTGGGTACCTATGGTACACTATACAGGGGCTCACAAAGGTGACCCAATACCCAATTGGATATGTACCTAAAGTACATGGTATGAATTTAGAGAGAGGACAGCTGGGCTGTGGGTCTGATTAGCTGGCCCACAGCCACACTAGTCGAAAAACCAGTGGATCAGAGCAAAAAGTAGGGGTGAACATAGGAAGCAGACCCTACTCTCCTACACAGTGCACTAGAGAAGTTTCTTGAGTAGGATGGAAAACTTGTTATTCTACGAAAGTTTCAGCCAGGTTGCGTCGCTTGTAAAACGTTTTAGTCCATCGCGATGGTTATTTTACAAATTTTCGGTTGAGAGGTGAGAAGATTCTCTTTCTTGGGTCTGCCTACCAAGCTCGGAGTTCCTTCTTTCGGCTCTTGCAGGGCTCAAGAAAGATTTAGTGTCTTGTTTCAGTTTCAGGAGTCTCCGAATTTCCCACGTTCTGACGGAAGCCGCGCTGAGAGAGATTAGAGTTTCTCGTTCTCAAGGAATCTCGAAAGCCTCTCATTGGTACCATTCGAGAGTGAGGCATCTTCCTCCCCCAAAAACTGTATTCTTTCAAACAATCTCAGTCCACAGAATGGAGCGCTCAACAGCGGAAAATTGAGAATGAGAAGTACTTACCAGAAGGCTGAAAAGAACTGTTTCATCTCTTCCTTATTCAAGTCTCTGAAGACACACGAGGACCTTAAGACAAAAGAAAGAAAAGATCAGAAAATTATCATAAATGAATTTAATATGTTTAAAAGTGAAAAGGCTACATGGTTATAAAAGAGACAATATAACTGAATATTACAATGCTAAGAAATAGCCTAGATGAGCAGTGATTTAGACTGTATATGAAATCATAGAAGAGGGGCAAGAGTCACAGGCATATTGGGTAATATAGCAAGTCAAAGGTATGGAGTTACATTGCTGATGGAGTAGTCGAGGGAGATAACTTTGCATTGTGTCTGCTTATATCTCCCTTATGCAATTTTCTCTCCAGAGAAGAACCACAGAGTAGCACAGGAAGAAATTAGAAAATAGGCGGAGACATATTCTGGGAAGGAAGCCAAGCTGGTGTGACTGCCTCTTCTCTCTCCCATTCCCATCCCTTTGAGATGGTCTGTTAGTCTAGAAACAATTTGATTGCCATTTGAGTTTGGAGAGGGGTATTGGGGAAAAAATGATCGTACTGCTCCTGTGCGAACTCAGGTGAGAACCTTCTGACAGCCAGCTGCTCACAATGCTCCTTGGAAGGTGGACATTTCCCTAGAACATTGGGTTTCTGGAAAGAGTTGGCGTATGCTTTTTTCTGATGGATACATCTGCAAGTGGATTCCTCACCTTGTGAATATCCCCCTGCGTCAGCAACATTGGGAAATTCTTTTTGTAACTTCGCGCCGACGTGGACGACGTCACAAACACGGCATCGCGTGCGGCTCCTCTGACGTCACCGACTCCATAATCGGACCACGTCGGCGTGATGACATCAGTTCCCTTTTTTCCGCATCGACGCCAACGGTTTTCGAGGGATCCTCTGAAGCTTTGATAGTAACTTTGTTACTGTTTGTTGGTTTTCGTGTTTCTTGTATCGCTGTCTCCAGTCGATATGTCATCGAAGAAGACCGGATGATTCAAGCTGTGTGGTGAATGCGGTAAGATGTCGATCCCGTACCTGCATGAAGATTGCGTCTGGTGCCTGAGCTTGGGCTATGATGTCCAAGGGTGTCCATCCTGTATGAAGATGAATCCCAAGGCCCTTCGTGAGAGAGAGGCGAAGCTCCTGGTTGCAAAGATGAAAGGAAAAAAGGACAGGAAGAGCTCGAGGTCGTGGACGAGATCGAGGTCTCGTTCGAAGGCGCACTCGAGGTAGTCTTCGGGTCATGCTTCCAGGTCGACTAAGAAGAAGCATAAGAGGAAGCATTGATCACGACACCATTCTGGGAAGGATTCGAACCCGAAGTCGCCAAGTAGAAGGCATCGAAAGGATGATATATCTCCTTCACCAGAGGCTCTGGATCCGGAAGGTGAGCCTTCGCCCATGGAGTCGCCGGAGCATTCACCGGCTCCGGTGTCTAATCCCTCTCCGGCTCCATCTCGATCTCCAACTCAAGAGGAAGAAGAGGCTCCATTGCCTGAGGGTTCGACAAATCCGGTACACCAACCCGAGGAAGAGAAAGAGGTCGAGAAGACTCGGGTTCCTCGAGAGCAGCCTGTGGGTTCATACCCTCCTTTTCCCGGCCCAGGACAAGACCCTACACAGTTTTTAAACGCTATGTATGGTGTCTATTCAAGAGCCTTGTATCCTTCTGGAGCACCGGCTGGTCCCATAGGTCCGATGGCATTTAACCTGGGAGTCCTCCAGTCTTATGCTCCGGCGCCGTTCATGCCATTTATGCCGGCTCCGACACAGCCTTGGCATTTCTCGGTGCCTTGGACGCCGATGCCTTCATCAACGGTGCCGGTTCCGGTCCAACCTCGAACAGCGGCCTGGTCCTCCGGCTCAGAGCTAGGTGCCGGCTCCGTCTGAGTCGATCCCGGATCCGTCTATGCCGTTCCCGAAGGAGAGGTCGAGGTGTGAGGCTCAGCGACTTCTGGAGGAGCAAAGATACCGAGAAGCTGAGATGGAAGAGGGTGAGCTGCAGGAATCTGAGGATTTCTTTGATGACTTAAGGGAGGCTAGTGGACTGAAACTGTCTCCGGATTGGGAGTCAGCTTCTGTCTCTGATGCCCCGTCTGAAGCTGTGGCTCCATATCATGTAGTCATCAAGAAGGCGGCGAATCTATTGAATTTAACTCTACCTACTGCAGAGTTCAAGTCGAATATTTTGACAGAAGTCCTCCACTCTCCATCTTCTGTTGTAGAGCCCATGCTTCCTTTTAATGATGCTTTGACGGAGCCAATTTTAGAGGTGTGGAATAGACCTCTTACAGCTCCTGCTGTCTCTAAAGCTGTTGCGAGAAGATACAGGGTTGCTCCTGGAGACCCAGACTTTTTATCTTTGCATCCTTTGCCAGAGAGCTTGGTGGTACAGGCAGCCTGCTCCAAAAAATCTGCAGGTGCTTTCCCTCAGGTGCTTAGGGACGAGGAATCTTAAAAGCAGGACCAAGCCGCAAAGAAAGTCTTCTCATCGGCGAGTATGGTTCTCAAGTCAACAAATGCTACATGCCTCTTGGGGCGTTACAGCCATGCTTTGATGGATTCTGTGAAACAACTGGCTTCTAAGATTCCAGAGGAGGACAGACATTTTTTTAATGAGATGCCTGTTGACACTCAGGCTGCTGCTCGGCAAGTCAACCAGAGTGGGTTGGACACAGCTGACTCGGTGGCGAGAGTCATGGGATCTTCAATTGCCACCAGAAGAGCGGCCTGATTGAAGTCCTCCGAATTCTCTGCGGATGTCCAGGCTGCCTTAATGGATTACCTTTTGATGGCTCTGGCCTTTTCGGATAAGAGGCTGATGCTGCGTTGGAGAGATTCAAAGACAACAGAGCTACGGCCAGATCCTTGAGTGTGCAAACCAGAGGAACTGTGGGTAAAAGGTATAGGGAATTTGGGAGGTCCTCCTTTCGTCCCTACAAGCCTTCGCAACAGCAGCAACAGCAAAATCCACTGTATAAGTCGTACAGGGGCAAAAAAAGAGCTTGTCCTCGGACGTCAAGCTTCCTCCTCCTCCTCTCCCCACCCCCCTCCAACATCCGCAAAGCAGCCCTAGATCCGCCATTTCGGATCATGCGGGTCCTGTGGGGGGTCGGCTTACCTATTTTCTACGAGATTGGGAATCGGTCACATCGGACCTTTGGGTTCTCAATCTCGTGGAGAATGGGTATGCTCTTCCCTTTCGGGAGTTCCCTCTGAATTACCCTCCTTGCCATAGGTTTTGCTCAGAGGACCACCTGCTACTCCTGCTGGAGAAAGTCCTGGTGTTACTGTGAAAAGGTGCGATAGAGGTGGTTCCGGAGCAGGAAAGGGGTCAGGGATGCTACTCCTAGTATTTCCTGATCCCCAAGAAGGATGGCAGACTTCGTCCAATCCTGGATCTCAGAGTCTTGATCAAGATGCTCACCCTTGCGCAGGTTCTTCAAGCGCTGCTGGAAGAAGACTGGATGGTGTCGATCGACTTGCAGGATGCATATTTCCATATCCCCATCCTGAAGTTGCACAGAAAGTATCTCCGTTTTACGGTGGGTTCGCAGCATTACCAGTTTGAGGTCCTTCTGTTTGGTCTTACTACTGCACCTCGAGTCTTCACCAAGGTGATGGCTGTGGTGGCGGCACATCTCAGAAGATCAGGGATACCAGATACCAATTTTCCCTCATCTGGACGATTGGGTAATCAAGGCAGAATCCCCAGAGAAGGTGCTCCATCATCTGCAAGTCACAACTCAGTTGTTGTTCAGATTGGGTTTTTAGATAAATGTACCCAAATCTCACCTGGTGCCCTCCCAGCGCAACCTGTTCATAGGTGCTGTACTGGATACAACTGTGTGTCTGGCATTCTCTCCTCCTCAAAGGATTCGCAACATACAATGATTCCTTTGTTTTACAATGGAGCGGTCGTTCCAGTCCTGAAGGTCCTCCGTCTGCTTGGTCTGATGGCTTCTTGCATTCTGTTGGTCAACCATGCACGTTGGCATAAGAGGGCACTCCAGTGGTGCCTCCGCAGGCAGTGGTATCAGCACAACGGAGATCTCGGGGAGTCAGTGAGGATCTCCAGAGAAGCTGCGGCGGATATGACTTGGTGGAGCGTGGAGGGCAATCTGTCTCAAGGGAGGCCCTTCATCTTCCTCCACCGGTTGCCACAGTAATAACGCATGCATCCACTTTCGGGTGGGGTGCTCATCTGGGGGATCTGGAGATCAAGGGTCTTTGGTCTCCAGAGGAAAGGTTGCTTCACATCAACCTTTTAGAGTTGCAGGCGATACGTTTAGCGCTCAAGGCCTTGATCCCTTCCCTTCACGGTCAATCAGTTCAAGTCCTGACGGACAACACTACCGCGATGTGGTATGTCAACAAGCAGGGAGGAGTGGGATTGCAGTGCCTTTGCAGAGAGGCTCTGCGTCTCTGGTCCTGGGTTCAGGACCATCGGATTTGTCTGATGGCAAATCATCTGGCCGGGGTTCTGAACGTGCGTGCAGACAGTCTGTCGGCAGTTCTCAGCCGTTCACGAGTGAAAGCTTCATCCGGAGGTGGTTCGTCAAGTCTTTCGGACATGGGGGACACCTCGGGAGGACCTGTTTGCCACTCACGAGAATGCTCACTGCCCGTCATTCTGCAGTCTCCAGTATCCGATTCAGGTAGCTTTGGGGATGTGTTTCAGTTGAGTTGGGATTTAAAACTCCTATACGCGTTTCCTCCCATACCCTTGATTCCTCGGGTTCTGAGGAAGATTCGCCAAGACCGGGCCCAAGTCATATTGATCGCCCCGGATTGGCCAAGAAGGGTGTGGTACACAGATCTTCTCCACCTTTCCTCGTGCCCGCCGCTCCGTCTCCCTCTCAGGGCAGATCTCCTCTCTCAGATGGAGGGGCAGGTTCTACACCCCCACCTCCAGACTTTACACCTTCATGCCTGGAGATTGAACGGGGCAACCTGAATTTCTTTTTCTCTCCCACATGATGTGGTGGATGTCATTTTATGGGCCAGGCGTGATTCCACCAAGTCTATCTACTTTTATAGATGGTCTAAATTTGTCTCTTGGTGTGGGGAGAAGTCCATTGACCCTTTGAAGGATCGATTGTCTGACATACTTCAGTTTGCTCTTTCTTTGGCTCAGCAAGGGTTTGCTGTGGCTACGGTCAAGGGTTATCTTTCGGCCTTGTCGGCATTTCTCTGTCTGCCGGATCAGCCGTCCTTATTTAAATCTCCTATTGTTTTAAGGTTTCTAATGGGCCTTACAAATACATTTCCCCCTACTCCCTTTGTTGTGCCTCAATGGGACTTGAACCTTGTACTTACTTTCTTGATGGGTTCTCCTTTTGAACCTTTGCACAAGTGTCCCTTGAGTCTGTTGTCTTTTAAGACTGTCTTCCTGATTGCAATTACCTCGGCAAGGAGGGTAAGTGAGCTTCAAGCTCTTAGTTCAAGGCCCCCATTCTTGACCATTCATGCTTAATGAATGGTACTCAGGACCAAGGCTGCTTTTCTACCTAAGGTGGTAACTCCCTTCCATCTAGGGCAGTCCATTACCCTCCCTACCTTCTATCCTCCCCCTCACCCTTCCAAGGAGGAGGAAAGACTTCACCGCTTGGACCCAAAGAGGGGGGTGAGATTCTACCTGGACAGAACCAAAGAGTTCAGAGTGGATGACCAGCTCTTTGTGTGTTTTGTTGGAGCCAGAAGAGGCAAGGCGGTGCACAAGCGCACGCGGTCGAGATGGATTGTCTTGTGTATCAAGATATGCTACTCTCTGGCGGGTAAGGAACGTCCTGAAGGTTTAAGGGCTCATTCCACTAGAGTAAGGTCTGCTACATCTGCTTTTTCTAGGGGTGTACCTGTAGAGGACATTTGTAGAGCAACGACTTGGGCTTCCCTCCACACTTCCGTGAAGCATTTCTGCTTGGATTCCAAAGTGAGGAGGGACAGCTGCTGCAGAGAAGAGGGCATGAGGAACCCTAAACGTGGTCCCATCCGATTGTCCTCAAGGGGTTATCCTGCCTTCACAAGCTTTCTGAAGAAAGCCAGCTTAATAGCTGGTAGCAGTGATTATCATTTTTGGTGGTACAGAGTAGTTGTACTTCAAAGGTAATATTGCTCTGCATCCCCATGAAAAAGTGCAGGAGCACTAGTAAAGATGGACGGGGAGGTTTAACACCCTTTCCCTCTTCCTCAGAATGTGTGGTCTAGCTCTAGTTGACTTCTATCTGACAATATAGACTTTGAACCTTCTGATCTTTTTATATTTTATGCCCGTTCCTCAGTGACCAATGATGCCAGATGAAAGAAAGATTTGAATCAAAAAACGGAAACTCGTCTCCGTCTCTCTTTTGCTCTAGCTGAGGAGACTTTAGAACATCCCAAACAGCCAATGACACAAAGATAGCAGGCTTCTCCAATGAGTAATTCGTGAGCGACTGTTAGCCCTTAATGTACCAATAAGTAGCCCTCCTGTGTGCAACCTAGCATACCAAACTAGAAGCTTTTGCTTTGTTCAATTAATGTATGTGTACCAAAATTGAAAGCAAGTATTCAAGAAGAAAATGTGTTTATTTTCAGAAGTCGTAAACTGATGTTTGGAGAAAAATGGCTGAATTTCCATAATATATTTAAAGCGGATATTTGAATAATAAATCATGTGGTGTTGGAAAGAATTATTACTTATATTATTACCTTAATGCAAGGGGCAATACTGCTATGGCTGTTACATATTACTCCTGTCGAAGCATTCTACATTGACAAAGCCTTTATTACGTTACTGCTGGTAACCATGCCTGGAAAACTAAGGTGACCACTGCTTGTAATCTTGCATAGGGTGTCCACTAATGTAATCTTGTCTGACATGATACTGGCTGGATATGTTGATATACGGGTATGGAGACGCTCGGACTGACTATGAACTTATAGCGCTGCCTGTTGCTTCTGCGCGCAATGAAGGGTCGCGGTCCTCACATACAAAGAAAGGGGCCAGTGCAGCTCATGTTTGCAGCCTAGCGCTCATCCTTAGGGAAAGTAAGTGGAGGTGGAGCCAGTTAAGACTGGACAAAACCAGTGGGGCTAGTTGTTACACGCATGTGGTCATTAGGCGCATGTGTTTGCAAGCAGGGACCATGGGTCGTGACAACAAAGCGCGTGTCGTGCTCGAGTGCCAGCCAGGGCTCATTCAAAGGGGTTAATGATCTCATCACGCGCGTCAGCTCATTCTCTGCGGGGCAAGCGCACCCGTGGTCACTACCTGAGGGGAGATAGGGTCTGTGCTAAGCCAGCTAGCCCCGCCCACCCCAATAAAATAATGCTCAGCCTAATTGCTGTTAAAATGTAATCCTGTGTGAATTTACTATTTGTTGATATAGAACTCTAACCACTAGTATATGTAGTAGACCTTTGTACTTACTACCGTTCCTATGTGGCGTTAGAGTTTTTCTGTTTGTATCTCTTCCTTGAGTGACTTTACAACTTGTACATGTACAATTTTTTCCTGTTTTGATCTCTTCCTTGAATGACTTTACACCTTGTACATTTGCAATTTTTTTCTGTTTGTATCTCTCATGCAACTCTTGTAATCCAAAGTCCTTATGTAACGCAACTGGTTCTTTTGTAAAGCGCTCTGACACTTTCGGGTAATGTTCACGCTATATAAAATCGCATTAAATAAATACATTACTACCACCAGCACCCTAATACTTCTACCCGAAGTTTAGATCTGGCTTGGCATCATGGCTGCGTTATTGTTACTAACTATACATGGAATGAACTTTGGCCCTAGCACCACATGCTATTGAAGTATCACTCCGCCTACTTGAAAAGCCGGCACGAGGGACTGTTTTACATCTGAAAAGTGCACTCTATCTTTGCGATGACTCGCACATTAAATCTTCTCGGTGCACTGTATAGGGAAAGGCGTCGTTTTTTGCTAGTTTTGCTCCCTGTCGCCGGTAATGCTAACAGGAGGACATGCTTTAATGTGATAAGCAGTATGTGTGCAAGCCTGTGATTACAGGCCAGCTGGTCTCAGCCAGTTCTAGTCTTTAGCCTTCTGGTGACGGCTGCCAAATTAAAGCTCGGCCTGTTGACTGCCTATTCCAATGCTTCCTCTGTTTTCTTCCACCAACAGAGGAACTACGTACATTTACTACACGATGCAGTATCTGAATCCCTCCTCCTGCGCACCCATATTAAGATGCCAGCAGGACTGGCTTTAAACAGATGTTCCATTCGCACTTTGTTTGGACATTTCCAGCAATCTCAATGGTTCTTATGCCTAGCCTGCTCACAAGCGTTGTAGAGCCCCTCCGCTGGGCATGCAGCTGCCCCCCTACCCTGCCCCCTCAAGGAGACTGGGCCCCACCAGTGGTGTCAACATGGAGTCTAATAAGACCACACTGAACAATGACCATATAGATCCAATCAATGCACCATCTGACGCCCCCAGCTCCCCGAAAGTGATGACCAGTGCAGGTCAGTGTAGAAAGCAGGGACCCCCACCTCTGTGGGCCCACCGCTCATGCGCCGCCTCTCGGGGCTAGTCTGTTGCAATGCCACGCGCTATGCGGGCGTCCTCGCATGCATCTCCCTGTAAAATCACTGTAATGGAAAACGAAATAAGCTCTCGCAAAAGTATTTAACCCAGCGGTCACGGCAGCAGGCCGCAAATATAATGAATGGCACGCGCGTCCTTTCGTAAGGATTCCTTATGGGGGGCCTGCCGCTTGCAAGGGGATGAGACGGGGGCCCTCGCCATACCCTCCAGCTGACATGCTGAGGGTGCCCCCTTGATGTATAGAAAAAACAAGCACTGGCGTTGCCAATAGGTCTCGCAGTAGGAAAGTTGGAGCTATTGGTTTTGTAAATGACAAAGCCCTTTATGTTTTGAAAATGAAAACAAAAAAAAAGATATTGTTACAATTGTTATAGCTCCAACTTTCCTACTGCGAGACCTATTGGCAACGCCATTGCTTGTTTAAGCTTACAGAGTACTGCGCTAGTACCTAGAAAGTACCATGCTTTAAACAAATGAACCTTTGTTTAAAAGTGTTTTTAAGTAGCGCTGTATTTTCTATGTATTTCCGTGGTACTCCTTACATTTTGTTTAAAGAATTAAATATGTAAAAAAAAAAAAAAAAAATACACTTTAGTACACTAAATTTCTGAAATAGTGTGTAAAGTATTTTTTTTAACATTTTCTTTTTTTCTTTTCTTTTTTTAAGTACCTCAGTACTTCCTAGATAAAACTTTTTTAAATATATATGTAAACTATATACTTTATTACTGTTCCATATGAAGTATAATCCGAACTAATTGCTAATGCGAAGTGATCCGAAGAGCATGTATGTATGTACTTGTGTGTCTAATTTAGTGACCAGGGAAAGCGAGCACACACTATGATAGATTGCGGTGCTTTCACTTCAGTGACACCCCTGGATACTTGGACTGCTGGATCGTTCATCCGACAACTGTACAATGGGCCCTACAGTTGCAGTTCTGTCATTTTATAGCGCTACGAAGCCACATTTGAGGCACCAAGCGCTATGTAAATTATCGTAGCCTGTTGTTGTTTTATCCGTGCATCAGAGAGCTTGACATATGTCAATCCTCAGCAAAAGCCTTAAAGACATTACTACCCGTTGGAGATCTCGCACGCCTGTTGCAGAGCGCCTAGAGACGACTTCTTGGAAGTCAGTGTGAAAGAATAGCAGACAAACACATAAAACTGTCTGTGAGGGTAAAATCGGAATAAAAAGAATGGAAGAAATTCGGACAGAAGAAAAACTTAGAAAGACAAAGGCAGTGAAAGACATTGATAGATATAGACAAAAGAGGTGAAAGAGACAGAAACAGCACAGCTAGAGAGACAAAGACAGAAAAACACGGTGAGTGTAAGAAGGGAGAAGCAGGAAGAGTGCCATCCTGCCATAAAGCAAATGTGTATTATCGGTAGAGTTTATAAGTCAAATAACCACTAGCCGCTATTTGACGTTAGTATAGGAGGCTGTGAACTCGGAAGAAAAGTTATCTTGCCTTCTGACACTGTGCACCTGTGTACAAAGGCTCTTTCTTCATATCCGCGCCTCGCCAATAAATAAATGCACAAATTACCAAAGCACACTGCGTCCTTCCTCTGTTGGCCTGGCTGCGTTGTTCATCTGTGATGACGATTTATGGCGCAGCCGTACTGGAAGCGGCATCTGACCCACACGTTCAGATTTTTTACCAGATCAGAATATTTCGCAATGACTTTGGGGCACAGAGGGCAAAAGAAAACTGGGCACGTGACACAAAACGCGACTATCTTTTAAGTTAATTGTCAACAGTTGGGTCTGACGGACTGAATCAATGGATGAAAACAAAAAAAGTTTGCGCAAATGTTGTGACACTTTTATTCGCACCAGACGATTACAAAAAATGGATGTACAATATAGTACAGTTCAAAGTCACAAAGAAAGCTACTTAACAAATGGCGAGAATTGGCGTGGTGAGGAAAAGCGTGGATGCAGGTAGTAAGAGTGAGAAATCAATCGTGAGGGAATTCTCCTATCGATGGCAACTGAGCAGAAATATTTTGGCCGGCTTTCAGTTCACCAACCATCAGACATGCGTGTTCTTTACAGCACTTTAAACATACGTAGATACGCAAGCAGAACACAAAAGCAATATGCCACAAACAGCCCCAGAAAACAAATAGTGCTTCGTGCATCATGAGCCGGCGGCGCCTGCGTCCTGGTGTGCATGGGCGCCTGCATTCTCGATTAAAAAGACTTCTACGAATGAATAGCAGATCTAAATTGGCAGGCCCACAGCAAAGTCCGACATGAACACTCAGTGAAATAAACACTAGCAGCTGACGTCTGCTGCATGCCACTTATTGACATTTGACAGGAGTATACATCTATGAATTCTGTGAAACGTACATGTGCCCTTCGGTGTACTTCTCTCTGCTAGATGAATGGACAAACTCTTGGTGAAGAGAAGCAAACAAAGTACGGCCCGCAGGCCGGCCATGAATAATTAGGGGAGGAGAAGCCCTTTGATGTGCTGGGCTGGCCGTGAATGCGCGTGCTTGTTTGCTCACGTGATTCATGTGAACTTCAAGAAAACCGCAGGAACGAAGCCCTTGGTTTGACGATGTTTTTGGCTACTTGAATTCTCGATCCCTCAATGCGCTTGCGCGCATTGTAGGTCACGAGACCTAAAAAGACACAGATGGGGCTGCTGAGGTGTCTGATAGGCCCCCTGGGTTGTCATGCCTGTCCCTTCTGATCTTAACGCCGCAGGGTCTGAAGCCCACGGAGGGGTGGGGGGGGGCGCACCAGCTCTGCACAGCAACATGGCTAACTATGCTGCCGCACCCCAGGGCCAAGTGCGCGGGCGTGAGTTAACACGCCCCCTTCCCCCAAAGGAAAAGAAACTAATCTTACTGTGGGTTTTATTACGCTCTCCGGGATAAGGGTGAAGGACACAGGCGTAACTCACAATGGAATCTGTCCAGCTGCAGCAGTGTGTAGAAATATTACACAGAACCACAACTTTCACCATCTTACCATCAAAGTACACGTTCTTCTAAACGTTTAAATGAATATGTATCCATAAATACTGCAGTAAGAACCGCTGCCACTTCCCCCCCATTTTACATCAAAAGCTCCCCATGAAGACTCCAGCAGAGCGACCAGGCCCCGTCTCCCCCCCACCCACCCACCCACGGGCAGCCAGGATGCACTGGGGCTCCCAGCCCTCCCTGATGGTCAGGGCCACCTGGCTCCACCAAGTCTGTGTCCTGCAGGGCTTCAAAAGGCAGATTGTATTTTTGTAAAGTAGGAAAAAAAGTGAAAGGAGTGTGCTCTTCTGGGGCGAAAAGGGCTGCCAACACCGGCGTCACACAAACCGAACAGGCCAAAATCTAAAAGCACAACTTGGAGATTGTGATCAGAGTCGAGCCATTAAGTTTAACACTGTGTGACACAAGATGGCGAAAAGTGATCAGCCTCACACTACAGCCAAAGAACGAGTATATAGAGTGTAACGAGAAACTAGTATGTTTACGATCTTTGCCCACTCTCCCCCCAAAAATTACAAATTGAAGAAAAAGTCCAATTGAATCAGCAGGCCTTCATTAAACAACCCTATAAAAAGGAAACAACGTAAAGAACCCGGATCGTGACGTGTTTGTCAGAAGAATCACCAAGCAAGTGCAGAGATGCTTGTGTACAATGTTATAACAGAGAAACAAAGAAGCGTTATAGGGAGCCAACAAAGGATGTCTTTAATAGGAACTGGGGCTTTCAATTATTTATTTAGCCCTTTAGACCTCTAGCGTGACATTTCGAGGGATTTATAAAATGGAAGGAAATAAACTATAAAACGGACATGAAGATCCAGCCACAGATGGGAACCCCTCTGCCGGTAAACCGCGTCCCAGTGGAAGGAGGCTAGTGGTGGAGGATGTGGCAGCCATCTTGCATGTCATTTTGGCACCAATGAAAATGCAATACTATGTAAAAAACAATAAAAATGTTTAGTTTTATTGTGTGTGTAACTTTGCTTGCCTGCTGCCGAGTGCGTAGCGCTTTTCCACTGCTGCCTTGAAATTCATTTGTCACATAGCGCTCCTTTGCCAAAATAGTTCCTTTACCCTTCGCAGTATTTGTTATTGTTACTGCCATTTTGTTTTGTTTGTTGGCCCGTCCAAGACCCTCCCTCCACCTCGCTCCCGCCTCCCAGCTGCCCCTCCCACCCACAGAGACTAGGAGCTGCCCTCGCCTTCGTGGAAGCTGTGACCGTCCTGTTCTCTACAGAAGCGGTCGCTCCCCTCACCTCCTCTCCTCCGGTATCGTGCTCATTGCGACTGTCTGCCTCATTATTGCTTATTGCGATTGTCTGCCTCATTATTGCATTTCATTTTGTGTAGCGCTTTGAAGCGCTCGCCACTGCTGGGCATTACTCTGCATTTTGTTTAGTTTTATTGTGTGTGTAACTTTGCTTGCCTGCTGCCGAGTGCGTAGCGCTTTTCCACTGCTGCCTTGAAATTCATTTGTCACATAGCGCTCCTTTGCCAAAATAGTTCCTTTACCCTTCGCAGTATTTGTTATTGTTACTGCCATTTTGTTTTGTTTGTTGACCCGTCCAAGACCCTCCCTCCACCTCGCTTCCGCCTCCCAGCTGACCCTCCCACGCTCCGCCCCCTCCACTCTGCCACAATGCCTCCACTCTCCATTTAGGACAGATGGACCTACGCGCAGCGTCCACGCGCAGCGGTCGCGCCGAAGGTGCGCCAAAGGTAAGCCCGACTACGCCTGGACCGCGCCCAGCGCCAGACCCCCTGGTCCTCGCAAATCCCGCTCCTCCCGCATACAGTATGACGCCGCCACCCTCTTTGCCCTTAACCCCGGACGCACACCACATTGCTGCGAAGCCGCCCCAGGACTTACCCACGGTCCATTCGCCTGCCACTCCTGCAAGTTCACCTGCATCAGGACCCACACCAAATCCTCTTCCTCCAAACACAGCCCCGACCCTAACCACCTGAAGTGCATCCTGCTGAACACCCGCTCGGTCCACAGACACGCCACTGAACTCTGGGGCCTACTCGACACTGCGTCACCGGACACCGCCTTCCTTACAGAAACATGGATGAATGCATCATCAGCACCCGACATCGCCATAGCCATCCCGGACGCTTACAAGATCATCCGAAAAGACCGCACCAATCAAACAGGAGGAGGCATCGCCATCGTCCATAGGAACACCATCAAAATCACAACCAGCTCAGACGATAATCTTGCATCCGCCGAATACCTCCACTTCCAGATCCACACCGACCCTAGGACCACACTTAGAGGCACCCTCATCTACAGGCCTCCAGGAACCCGTACACAATTCAGCGATGACGTCACTGACTTCATCAGCCCACACACCATCGCCTCCGTGAACTACATTCTACTAGGAGACCTCAACTTCCACCTTGAAAACAAATACGACAGCAACACCACCACCCTTCTGGACAACCTGGCCAATCTCGGACTCAAACAACTTGTCGACACCCCCACCCATGTAGCCGGACACACGCTCGACCCTATCTTCACCTCCAGCAATCACATCTCCTTCGATTGCATCACAGCTCTCCATTGGACAGACCACAGCTGTGTTCAATTTAACTACAAAACCACCTCGACCCACAACCCCCCACAACCTATTCCTCGAAGAAACTGGAACAAAATCACCACCGACCAACTCCTCACATCACTCAACCAAAACCCTCTCATTGGACCCAAACCAAGCTGCCACCAAACTCAAACAATGGATCACCCACAGCGCTGACGAATTAGCACCCCTGAAAAACCACTTGATCAAATCAGGTAGCAAAAAGGCTCCCTGGTTCAGTGATGACCTTAAAAAATCCAAGAAGCTATGCCGTACCCTAGAGAATACATGGAGAAAAAACCCAACCACCGACAACATGACCACCCTCAAGGCAGCCTCCCGCAAACACCACCAACTGATTCGATCCACCAAGAAAGCAGCATTCAAGGAGCGACTCGACAACGCCCACAACAGCAAGGAACTCTTCAACATCGTCAATGAATTCACCAACCCCACCGCAGCATCTAACGACATCACTCCCTCCCAAAACCTTTGCGATGTGTTATCCTCCTTCTTCTACAACAAAATCGCCAACATTCACAACAGCTTCGAGAACATTCCCTGCGAACAACCCTCCCCACCCCCCTCAAAACCTACACCGCCAACTAACAACCTCAGCGCCTGGAACCCAATCACCACTGAAGACACCATCCGCCTAATGAACTCAATCCACTCTGGCTCGCCGACCGACCCCTGCCCCCACCACATCTTCAACAAAGCAGACTCCATCACCGCACCCCTTCTCCGTGATGTCATCAACTGCTCATTCAACTCTGCCACCTTCCCAGAAAGCTGGAAACACGCCGAACTCGGCGCCCTCCTGAAAAAACCCACAGCAGACCGCTCTGAACTTAAAAACTACCGACCCATATCCCTCCTCCCATTCCCTGCCAAAGTCATTGAGAAAGCCGTCAACAGCCAGCTCGCCGCCTTCCTGGAATCCAACAACTCCCTCGATCCCTCTCAGTCCGGATTTCGAGCCAAACACAGCACCGAAACCGCCCTCATTACAGCGACAGACGACATCCGAACACTTCTGAACAACGGAGAAACAGTGGCCCTCATTCTACTCGACCTCTCCGCCGCTTTCGACACAGTCTGTCACAGCACCCTTATACAACGCCTCAGCAACATCGGCATACAAGGAAAAGCCTTTAACTGGATCATCTCTTTCCTCGCCGGGAGAACTCAGAGTCCGACTCCCCCATTCAACTCAGAGGCCACTGAAGTCATCTGTGGCGTACCACAAGGATCATCACTCAGCCCCACCCTCTTCAACGTCTACATGAGCCCACTTGCATCCATCGCGCGCCAACACAACCTTAACATCTCCTACGCCGACGACACCCAGTTAATCCTTTCCCTCACCAAAGACCCTAACACCGCCAAAACCAATCTCCACGAAGGCATGAAAGAAGTAGCCGAATGGATGAAACACAGCCGCCTAAAACTCAACTCAGACAAAATGGAGGTGCTCCTCCTAGGATCTTCCCCCTCTGCCTGGGACGATTCTTGGTGACCTTCGGCTCTGGGCACAGCACCCATACCCACAGACCACGCACGTAACCTTGGCTTCATCCTAGACTCCTCACTCTCGATGTCCAGACAAGTCAACGCAGTCTCATCCTCCTGCTTAAACGTACTTCGTATTCTCAAAAAAATCTTGCGCTGGATCCCCCCCCCCCCCGAGACAAGAAAGAATGTCACCCACGCACTAGTCATAGTCGACTGGACTATGGAAACACACTATACGCCGGAATCACAGCCAAATTACAGAAAAAACTCCAACGCATCCAAAATGCATCAGCGAGACTCATTTTGGACATCCCTCGCCAAGATCACATTACCGGACACCTAAAAGACCTCCACTGGCTTCCCGTCAACAAGAGAATTACGTTTCGTCTCCTCACCTACGCACACAAGGCCCTCTACAAACTAGGACCTGAATGCCTCAACACTCGACTATCCTTCTACACACCAACCCGCCAACTAAGATCCTCCAATCAAGCCCTCGCCGCAGTCCCGCGCATCCGAAAATCCACCATGGGTGGTAGATCCTTCTCCTTCCTGGCGGCCAAAACCTGGAACTCACTCCCCACTCACCTCCGCCTTACACAAAACCACATCTCCTTCAGAAAAAAACTTAAAACCTGGCTATTCGACAGATAATGAACCCACCTCCCCCCCCCCCCCCCCCCCCCCCCAAGCGCCTTGAGACCCTCTGGGTGAGTAGTGCGCTATATAAATCCCTGAACTTGAACTTGAATACTAATCATCCATACATCATAAGAAGGACTCAGTGCTGCTATGTCATCCCATGTGCCACAGAAGCACCCCCAAAATATATTAGTATACGCTGACGTCCAATCAGAATCCACACAGATCTATAAGAGGCACTAAGGTAATATGGGCCAGTAAAATTGGTGGGAGTTGGCATACTTCCATCAGTCTGTAATAAAACTCAGGGTAACATTCCAACAAGCTGTGAGGAAATACTGAACATATCACCGATTCGGCATGCATATTGAGCAGAGACACCCGCACTTGACTGGCCCACAAAAGACTTTAGTGGCCAGCCCATCACAGTAAATTTGTGTTCAAGCTTCAGCCCCGTATAGCTGAAAGGGGAGCTAGAATGCGATATGGATGAACTGGGGTCTGGTCGCATGAGAAAGGTCACTGCCATAGCTCAATGTTTGAGGGAAAGGTTGGTTAGTCCACGGCGTTGCAGAGGGGATTTTCCGTCTCGTTTACTGGTTGAAGGAGAGAAGATTGGTTTTGCTTCACAGCAAGTCATGTCAGATAATTCGGGTGGTGTATTTTTTGCGCCTCGTCTATAAAGGGTTTGGTTGCCAGAACACTTTGAAGTGCAGAGATCCTCCCTAAGCGTTATTCTACCCCGGTATGTAAGAGGTCCGCCAGGCGTCTTCCCCAGCCCCCCCCCCCCCCCCCCACTCACTCCCCACAGCCCCCACACCCGGCCAGGTGAAGGGAAGAGGCCTAGGGCAGGGGCCGTGGAGCAAACAATGCTAGGCCGGTCAAAGCTGGAAGCTAACAGAGTATGGAGTGATGCAGCATTATGCCTCGGCAGTGTATTTCTACCATCACTGTCCGCGTGACGCTACATCCTCATATCCCGTCTGTGCCTCATCAAATCCATATCCGGTTGCAAGTACTTTGTGTAAGTGGCAAATGTCCTAGACACACACACACACCCATATACAGGGGCGTAATAAAGCCTACTATAAAGCGCTCCCTTAGGAGTCATTCACTAGGCCCGGCCCCGTTTGGCGCACAGGAGGTCAGCCAAAGGGCATTAAGGGGGCCCTCCATTTAATATCGCCGAGGATCACACATTCTGCTTTAAACCACTCACTGTATATTTCTCTGTTTCTATTAATTCCTGTCGAATGTCGGCACACCGAGAACAGGTATATACAAAAATGTATTCCTGTAAGCTAAGCGAGTAGTTCAGTCGTTTTTCGCTATTAATTTAAGACGCAATTCAAAAAGATTAAGCAGTATCACAACAGTCAAATACACGGAAAAATATAGGCAGACCTACTTTCCCCCCAAAAACTTATCGTAATGCCAAAAGGCGAAAAATTTACAGAAGGACACCTCTAAAACGCGCAGACCTGCAAAAATGTAAAGGGCACAACATTGTCAGCAGGTTCGAGACTTCATAGCGTGAGAAGAGAATCACCCCACATGTTAAGTCGCCCAAAGCTCCCCTGGAAAAAAAACAAGCTCTTGGCATTGCTGTGGGGAGGGAGGGAGGAGAAATGCGAGACACGGCCTGGCGGCCGTGAAAAGTGTGAAGCGGGGGAGCGGATCCCTTTGAAGTGAAGCTAAGCTTAACTTCAAAGGCAGGCAGGAGGCTCGAGCAACAGATGGCTGGCTTTGATGTGGTGATGCGAGGCAGGCGGATAGAAGCGCGTGCACGGGACACATGCACTTCTGGAAATCCGCATTTTTTGAGAGCTTAGTGTAGCTCTTAGTTTAGCCCCAATAGTCTCGAGCTATTAATTCCTGCAGAATTTAATAGTCGAGACCTAACATATGTACATGGTTCATGCAAGGCCTCAAAAAAGGTTATTTGTGTCACATCATTATAAAGAACCAGCATCAGGAGTCAATTTGACATTAAAACTAATATTGGTTTGTCTCAGATGTGTTTACGTACGATTCTGGGAATCTTAGTTTTGTGAGATGTGCAGTACTGCAAGGGGTAATGTAAAAATGCAGACTTGTCGTTTTCATAGGATGACGATATTGCCACATACTTCACTTCTACATAAAAGGCACACATGGTTTTAATGTATAGAAGGGTGCAATGCAGACTAATCTAACAAGCTAAAAGAATTGTAATTTAACCCCAAATACCAATGTGGACCAAAGGGGTAGGGTGTCTGGGTTGTTAGTGAGTGTTCTGTCTAGGTATGTGGAGGTAAGTGGAGATGCTCTGCAGCCTTCCAAAGGTGTAGTTGGAGTTATGCGATTCTCTGAACCCGTGTTACAATATAGAAGTAAGTGTAGTGTTTGTCGGGGCGTGGCCGAGCTGCAAGATGGCCGCATTGTGAAGGTGCTCTGCCGGCCGAGCACAACATCCGGTATTTATCCGAACTTACGCTACCCATCTTGGCTCCAAAAACGGATAATCGAGTGTAGAAAACTTTGCAGCGCACACTGGTGTAATCTATGCAGCAGTGCGTTATATATTGGCAAAGGTGATCACAGTTCGACTCTGCGGCCGGGACCCGGCTGGGGTTCACACTACGGTGTCGGATCGGAGAGAGTTAACACTGGCGGAGACTCACCGGGTGTGTGACAGCTGGGACCCGGAGCAAACCGATCCTGGACCAGGACGGTGGAAACACAAGAGGGCTGCTGCCGATGCCAGCGTGGAAGACCAGCGTTGTCTGGAGGGGTATGTCAGAAGCCGGGACCGGTTGTGAGGCCGGCCGAACTGTGATCTGGTGAGTGTGCGCATGAGGTATAGGGGGTAGCTGCGACTGCTCACCGCAGCTAGAGACTGTCGCGGTGGAGGCGGCCTGGGGTGCACCCCCCTAATGAAGAACGGGAGCATTCGGTCCAGTCGCTGGATAGCAGATAGCTTGCAGCGCGTCCTGGGCCTAATTGGAACCTTTGCTGCCATGCGGCAGGGCCCTAATCCGGGCCCAGAACGGGAGCTACACGCACACCCCGCAGCATGCAGAGGCCCCTCGCAGGGGCAACCGGGGCCTCTGATTCATCAAACAGCACCAGCCTAGATGACTAGCGGGCAACCAGACATGTGGCGGGGTCCACAGGTTAGTAGACTGCACCTGTCCCGTTTCACCGTAGGCATTGGGCATGACTGTAGAAGCCCATAAAACTAGTAAGAACAATTGCAACAGCAGTGGCCCCCTACGGCGTCCTCCCTGCTGCAGAAACTGCAATAGCTGAAGCGGCCTTGGAGCGGAGACCACGCGGGGCCTGAAGCAAGGCATGGTGCGGGTAGAAGTAGTCGTTGGCCCGAGACAGGGCTTGGGGCCGGACCGGGTCCCGGACAAGCACGGCGACTATCAGCATCTTCACCTGGCCGGGCCATCAGACCCATGATCCTCGGAGGCTCAAAGCAGAGATAGAAGGGGCCTCCACCACAATAGTAAATTGCTAACCTACAGAGCCGGCGGGCCTCGTGGGGCACTTGAGAATCTGCAGGAAAAACGTACAGCTCCTGATTTTGAGTCATAGCAGTTGAATGTGCGCGAGTTACCAGCGCTATTAATAAATGCACCCCGGGCGCGCAGGCCCGTTCCCCACGCTGTCATCGGAATGCCTGTGGCCGGGGACACGCCTGTGCTAGCAACTTTCAAAGGCCAGACGCGCCTCACACCAGAAGTGCTGCTCTAATCGTGCCTGTCTACCCGTAAGTGTAGCTGGCTGGGGTGGTCATACTGGTGGCACAGTGATGGCAAGATTCTCCTCCCCGTCCCAGAGATGCAGGTGCTGCCACCTGTGTGAACTAGTTGCACCACAGGACACAAACACGCCTCTCATCCTCAATTATACCTGCGTGGGTAGGTGGGCCTCCCTGCTCTGGACTACGGACAAACAGGGGGAGGTTGCCATGGGGAAAACTGACAACAAACAAGCCAAAATTACTTTTGAAAAGCGTTCTGCCGGGCTACATGATGGTGAACTGACGCCAATATTCATAGTACCGGAAACACAGCTAGAACATAATCGGGCAGATGACATCAGGACCATTTTATGCGAAGTGAAGGTCAGCCTGTGAGCGATCGACTCAAAACTGGACTCACTTGCGGTGCATATGGATCATGTTTTGCAAAAGGCGGACAAACACTTAAACAGACTCAACACCTTGGAAACGAGTCTCAGATGATCTTCAGAGACATGAGATCACCTTGAAGTGATACGGGTGCGCAACGAAGACCTTGAAGTGAGATCAAGGAGTAATAACATCCGCATCACAGGCATATCGGAATCCACAAACATACCAAACGCGGAGAAGTACATCAAAGGCCTCCTACAAGACCTATTCGGATCTGACATCTGACCTCTCCGCTATGTTCCCTGGTGGAGCGTGCCCACCGCACTCTGGGACCCAGACCACCAGCCCCCCCGAGGTGGCCTGCGGGTGTTGTGAAAGTCCAGTTCTGTCGTCTGTCAGCAACAGAACAATGTTACACCCCCCCCCCCCCCCCCCCCCCCCCGGCGCTTCTTTGTTTTTGGGGGGGGGGGGGTTAACATTGTTCTGTTGCTGACAGACGACAGAACTGGACTTTCACAACACCCGCAGGCCACCTCGGTACTCAAAGGGCTGATCTCTGATTGCAACATTATTGATACATGGCGAGTGTTCCATCCCCCTGCCAGGGAGGGTACCTGCATCACACAACTGCATCACGCATGGTCCAGACTTGATTTCTGGCTCACAACTAAGGATCTCCACTCCTGGGTTACGGAATTCACGCACCATTACCAGGACACATTACCCTCTAGGTGCTCAAACCCTACATACAGCCGTTCACATGGCACCTTCCTCCAAACGCGTTGCTAGATGCAGCCTTCAGAGAAGGAGTCAGAGAGCAAATAAAAGAGTACTTTCCCGGACAAGGACCCTGCCCATTGCGATTCTTATCACCCACTCTCTTTGAGAAATCTTGATGCCAAGCTCCTGGCCACCAGACTGCAACCACTGCTCCCGCTGATTGTTAGGCCGGACCAATCTGGCCTCGTGTCGGGGAGGTTCACCTCCCATAATTTGAGGATGTTATTTGGGCTGCTGCATTATCTTGCCCCGCATGTCCCGGCGATTGCCGCACTGCTTGATGCCACCAAGCTGGGGCTGAACCCGCTCTCTATTCAATAGATCAGGCTTCTCTACATGCTGCCCACGGCATGTCTGAGGAGTAACGGCTTGGTTTCAGAACCTATATCAATCACATGGGGCACTAGGCAGGGCTGCCTACTCTTGCCGTAATTGTTTGCAATAGCCACTGAGCCATTGGCGGCCCGCATACGACAACATCACGCACATAAGGGGATTGGCTTCACGACAAGGGGACTCGCGGTGTCCATGTACTCAGACGACATCACATTGTACATGTTGGATCCAAAAGTTTACTTGGCGCCCTTGACACGAGAACTAGTAAGGTACGGCGGCATGTCCGGCATGGTAGTCAATTGGAGCAAATCCGTAATCATCCCACTCACGCCAGAGACACAGGTATTCAACACTGTCTACCCGATAGCTTGGACAACCGGTCCGATGCAATATATGGGCATTTGGATAAGTGGTGATTTACAGGACGTTTGTACGGCAAACTACGGCAGGGTGGTGGACTGGATAGAGGACAGAGTGAAGCGGTGGAAAACGCTCCCCCTCTCCCTAGCTGGCCGCATAACTGTGGCAAAAATTATTATCCTACCCAAATTACTGTATCTGTTTGTCAATGTGCCCGTTCCCCTCACAGTACAATTATTTAAGCGCCTCTAATCGCTTCTGATTGAGCTGGTTTGGGCGGGGGGGGGGCAACCCAGGGGATATCCTGGGTGGTCTTAACGCTGCCGCAGGCACAGGGCGGATTAGCAGCCCCTGATTTCGCCCTTTATGCCTATAGTGCCCGAGCATAGTTTTTACACTTATGGGCGCACCCCACACCTTTTCAGCCGCACGTGGCAATAGAAATAGACAGGGCAGCACCTCTTCCACTGACCACTGCACTTTACCAATCTTACATATGACTACGCGACAAAGTAAACACAGTAGAAACCATGTGATGGGCATGGGGGGGTGGTCTCTACAAGCGTGCACAAATGGACATACTCTATGCTCCCTCCATGCAGTTATTAAACAGCTCATTGCTACCCCCACTAATGGTGGACAAGGAACAGGAGCGTGCGCACATACATAATATCAAGACAGGCCAGGATCTCTACCGGGAGATACCTTCCTAACGCTGCAACAAATGAGTGGCCCTACAACGCCCTCAACGCTTGACACACTACTATACTATCCGATACGCGCCTCCTGCAGGAGCAAATTTAAAACATTTCCAAACCCGCCCCCAGCCCTACGGGCACTTGAGAACATATTAACTGTGGAATCGGGCTGTAAACTCATCTCCCATATTTACACTGTCACCCAAAAGACTTTCCCGTCATTGTACCAACATCACGCAGGGCCTTGGAAGAGGATCTTCGGGAGAATATCACAGATGAGCAGTAGGACTTCGGATGTGGGCAGTTCAAGCGTTGTCCCCTAACTATTGCCTCAGGCTCATCCACTTTAAATATCTCCACCGCCTCTACTGTACCCCCATACATCTAGATAGGATGGGGTTACGACCAGATGATAGCTTCTGGATGTGCGGGCCTCCCAAGCGACCTTTCTACATTTGGCCTGGCAGTGCCGACCCATAGGAAATTTCTGGTTAAAAATTCTACATCACATCAAAAACATAACTGGGCAAGAGCTGGCTTGCACTCCATTGGTGGCACTGTTGGGAGTTATTACAGGTGTGCCGCCGAAGTCTGGGAAGTTGCCGGCAATGCTATTGCTCTTTGCTAAGAGACGGGTAGCCCTACATTGGGGTGCTGCGACCTCCCCCACCTCGTCAGTGATAGAGTGAGTCAGGAATGTGGCATACTGCAGGACGCAATTGGCGTGCTATTGGGAACTTTTGCTGACCGTCAGGCCTGAGGGACATTTGGGATCCATTCGTAAGTTGGCTGAGCTCTGCTGCTGCAGATGACCTTTGATACAATCTTCGCTGGGTTGGGAACCCTGACTGGCACTGGGACAATGATGATGAGTATAATGTTGCGAAGAACAGAAGTATTTGGGGGGACCTATATGATAACTGTAAATTGAGCTATTGTCTGCAAAGATTTCTACCTCAGGAGTTGCAGTTGAGTTTAATGCTAAATTGTTGTATCTCTGTATCCCGTACGGGTCGGCCTTCCCGTCAGTCGGTAATGTACTGCATTTTATGTTTCTTTCATACAAAATGCCAATTTTAAAAAAAAGTGTAGTGTTTGTATTGCTTGATTCTTCTGCTGACATTGGGAAGGATCTTTTTAGAGACACAGCTGATGCCACAGGATTTTATCATTCAGCCATTTGATATTGGTCTGGAGTTTGTAGACCCATCTTTGTTCCTTCTCCAGGAGTCTTTTGCTGGTGTTGTAGCTTGGTTTTAGCTTTTCAATAATGGACCAGTGTAGGTCTTTACCGAAATGATTGATTTCAGTGAAATGTGGAGTCTGTCTGGTGGTTTGTGTTTTGCAACGTATTGTGCTCCTGTGCTCACATAGACTTGTTTTTATTTTCCGAGTTGTCATGCCGATGTAGCTTAAGCCACAGGGGCATGTAATTCTATACACCATGTTGCTTCTGTTATAGTTGGTGTGTGATTGTTGTTCCCTAGGTCAAGGGTACGTGTATGGGTAGTGAGGACGCAGGATGAACAATTACCGCAAAGAAAATGGCCCTTACTCCAGTATTGGAGCTTTCATAGATTCACATGCCTGAATCATTCCCTGCCGTCGAGACGGGAGTCTCCGGTATCTAAAAAAGCAATGCTTACTAGTATAGCAAACTGAAAAGAGGCCTAGGCCCATTTCCCTTTTGCAACCCATAACCCTTGTTATGTAAAAGAGACCAAACTTTTCCCTGAACCAATCAGAGCTCCTCATCCTCTAGAACCCTCCTGAGAGAACCTTCTGCTCCTCAGATTATCTACCGCACGTTGTGCTAGGAAGTCTCCTTTAAGCTCTGCTCAAACTCTTCATTTCTACTCACTTTGGCTGGGATTTGAGGGTGTCTCATTTTCCAGATTTGTTTATTTGAAGTTCCTTCTTCTTCTACCATGGCTGATAAGGAGAAAAAAGGATTACTTAGAGCTTGTGCCACCTGCTCTAAGAAAAGGCTCTATACAGACGACCCTCATAAAGACTGCATCTACTGCCTTTATCCAGACCATCAGGCGAAGGAATGTAAGGTATGTGATACCTTCTCCAACAAAATCTTGAGGGATCGTGAAGGATGACTATTACTTTGGCTTCAGAAGGTGAAAGCCAGGAAGGAGATCCTCTCAAGTGGTAGTGAGGAGGAGTCCTCTTCGTCTAGGAGATCTCAAAAAAGGAACCTATCTCCTCAGGCTTATACCTCAGGTGAGAGACCTGAGAAGGCCCATAAAAAAGACCACTTCAGGGTCTTCAGGACGCAGTCCCTCAATCTTCTTCAGGAAAAGTTGAGGAGAAGGGTCATGCTTCAGAGGTGAAACATGTAAAGAAAACTACCTCAGAGCCTTAAAAATCTCCTCCCAGGGTCAAGATTACTATCAAAAAGCCGTCCTCCACACCTTCTGAGGAGAAAGAGAAAAAATCTACATCGTCGACGTGAGCGTCGACTAGGAAAATGGCATCGTCGTCGACGAAACCGGAGGTAAAGGCTGTTTCTAAGGCTTTATCGCCATTGACAATTCCACCGTCTACGACGAGCCCTTCGACGGCGTTGACCATAGCTACAATCACATCGTCGACGGGATCGCCGACTGGATCGTCGACGACGGCAATGACCAACGACCACGTTGACAATAGTGTCGACGATGATATCGGCGACTGCGGCGACGACTATCTCGGCGACTAGGGGGAAAAAAACAGAAAAGCGTTTTTTGGCCTGGAAAAGAACAATCACACCAGAGATTACATCTCCAAGTAAGGTGTCTCCATTAGTTCCTTCTCGCCTTCTGGAGGAAAAGGATTCGGAGGACGCAGATGATGGTCCTTTTGGATATGCTAGTAGCCCATCTCAGTTACGGGTGAAATACCAAGAGGAGGACTCACAGGATGAATATGTAGAATTTCAGGATCGCCCCCAACATCAGTAACAATACCATCAGGAACACAACAAGGAAACAACAAGTGTGCCATCTTTTTAATTTAACGATCTACAATTCATGTTGGAAGATTATAAGAGAAGATATCCTTTACCTCAGCCCTCTAAGGAAATTCCCGAGGTTACGCCTCAACCACGCTCTGTACCAGGTACACCAGTGCGTAGGCGAGAGATCTTGCCAGAGCCTCTTCCTAAATCTCCACCACCAAGATCTCAGCAGGATCCAGATACCACAGATGATGACTATGAAGGAGAGATTACGGACCCCAGCAGAGAGTGGGACGACTATCTCATTCCGTCACCTTCGTCTCCTGCTCCAAAACCTGTGGATTCTCCACCAGAGGATATTGGTGGTTTTCATAACCTGCTGGAGAGGGCCCCTAAAAGATTTGCACTTACTATGGTAGAGGATAAAGCTGAATGTTTCTTATGACTTCAAGGAACCCTATCGTAGGTCTGTTCGGTACCTGCCGATTATAAGTCATATTTGGGAGGAAGGCCTAAAGGCCATGGAAACACCAGCTACAGTGACTCCGGTGCTCGCCAGACTGGAGAAAAAATATAAAGTGCCTGCAGATGCTCCAGCGTGTCTTTTGGGTCATCCCAAACCGGACTCCGTTATTACACAAGCGGTTCAACAAAAGTCGAGAAATCAGTCAGCTCCGATTACAGCACCCCCAGACAGAGAAGGTAGGAGGCTGGACAACGCGAGAAAGAGATTTTCCTCTGTTGGCTCTACTAGTAAAGGCTGCAAATGACCTGGCCATTCTGGGGAGATACGACCGGCAAATGTGGTGCGACCTTTCGCCGTATATTGACCGTGTGCCAGAGGCGGAGAGATAAGAGGCCAGGAAAATTCTACAGGAGGGGGAGAGGACTTTGGCAGAAGTCATATATTGCGCTATGGATATAGCAACTACAGCATTCAGGTCTCTGGGAGGAGCAGCGGTACTGCGCAGACAAGGGTGGTTAAGAGCGACGTCGTTTAGACCGGCGGTCCAGAATAAGATCTTGGACTTTCCTTTCAACGGTGAAGATTTATTTGGCAAACATGTTAGATGACACTACAGAGTATTAAAAAAGATACTGATACTGCTTAGGCATTAGGAACTGTATAATACAGGAAGGTTCCTTTTCGAGGCTCTAAGGGAAGGAGCCAAACGTCTTACAGAGGAGGATATCAGCAAGGGAGATATTCCTCTTACTCCACCTCATCTCAACCCTACCATCAGCAGTTTACACAGCGACAATCAGGAGGTTATACGAAATAGACTCCAAGAGGCAAAGGAGGTCGTCGGGGGGGGGGGGGGGGGGAAAGACAACACCCGACGACAATGACAACCTTCAAGTTCCGGCTACCCCGACTCAACTGAGATCGCATGTTCCCCTGGGTGGAAAGATTGCTCATTATTTTTAAAATTGGCAAGATATAACTACGGACCAATGGGTCCTCAACATTATTCAATTCGGCCACACTCTAGAATTTTTACAGACGCCCCCTTATACGCCGCCGACGCATCAGGTCAATCATTTGCATCAAATACGAAAGGATATTCGGACAATGCTCCGAAAGGGAGCAATAGAACCGGTGCCGAACTCCCAAACGGGAAGGGGGTTTTACTCCCGATTTTTTTTTTTTTTCTACTCAAGAAAAACATCCTCCAATGGCGTCCTATTCTGGATCTCAGATCCCTAAACGCCTATCTCAAAAAGCAGTCTTTCAGGACGGTTTCTCTTCAGGACATCCTTCTAGTATTGAACCCAGGGGATCATATGACCACATTCGACCTACAGGATGCGTACTTTCACGTCCCCATCCATCCTTCACACAGGCAGTACCTGCGGTTCATGGTAGCTGGAGAAAATTACCAATTCAATAAATCAGCTCCAAGAGTGTTCACAAAATGCCTGGCTCCAGTGGTTGCTGTTTTAAGGAAACCAAAACATCAAGTATTTCCTTACCTAGACGACTGGTTAGTCAAGGCACCATCAGCAACACTAGCCCGAGCGTCAACAAAGGCTTGCATAGACTGGTTTGCCAAGTTAGGTTTGACTACACGAGGAAAAGTCATCCCTTCGACCATCGAGACATATCAGTTTTTTGGAAGCAATACTAGATAGAGACCAGGCATTTCCCTACAAAGAAAGACAGCTGAAAATGATGTCTCTCTTCCAAGACTTTATAAAAAGAAAGTGTCTTTCAGTACGCAGGTACAAGTCGTTACTGGGAATGCCATCTTGCATTCCCCTCGTGCCTCACTGCAGGTTAAGAATGCACCCGTTGCGGGGCGTGGCCAGCAGCATGGCCGGTTAGGAAGTGCTTTGCCGGAGCTCCCGGCGTGCTGCCATCTAATCCGACGTTTATGGGACCCCAGGGCACCCGAAATCCAGACAAACTTGAGCCTATTATACACAGATGCTGAGGAGCTGACTTACTGGTGTGGGAACTGCCTCCAACCAGAAGACATCGTCCTGCGAGGAGAGCCGGCGTGTGTGCCCCAGGCAAGCAAGATGGCGGACGCGACATCGGGGCTCTGCCGTTGAGCCGGAGCCTGGGCGGAGTGCCGCTGTGGACCAGTGGAAGCGGGCAGCGATCCAGATCGGCATAGCAGGGGGCCCAGTGCCGCGACCGGGAGCTCCGCTGAGGGGAGTGAGAGGCTCCGAATCCCGGCTGCCCGGCACCGGACCGGCGGAGTGGTCCCAGTGGCCCGACCGGTGAGTGACCCCCTGAGTTCGGCCGCGGACCCGTGGGAGCGGCTGACGGCGGAGAGAGGCGGCCCAGGGGATCCGGCGATCTGCGAGGGAGCCCAGCTGGGAGGCTGGTGGGGGGTCCGAACTCCGTCTGCCTACACCAAGATGGCGGACGGAGTAGAGGAGGCCTCGCGAGATATCCAGTGAGAGCACAAGGGTCGATCCGGTGGCACCCAGGAGCAACTGAGGAGGGATCGGGCCGCAGCTGGAGGTGGGGCGCGAGAACAAGGAGGAGACGCTGGGACACCGCTAGAGCGCCCCCTCCCCCCGCGTGACCTCTGCCCGCAAGACCTTCACCAACTTGGCTGACCCGACTCGGGCCTGATCTGGCGCTACTGACTCGTGCCGGAGACCCTGTTCCCCCGCCCGGTCCCATTGTTGTCTGCGCTCTGGGGCGGACCTGCCCTGCCTGGGTCTGGGCGGCTACTGACAAAGAGAGCTGGTTATCCGGCGCCGCTGAAGAGGTGGCCCTTCGCCTAGGTGGCGGCCGGGGAGGTGGGGGCCCAAATGTACACTCCGGTGGGCGCCACATCTGAGCCCCGGTAATTGCTCAGGAGAGGAGCGTAGGAGCTCTGGACTGTGGCCTGTGTGGGGGTCTAAGCCGGGGGAGAACACACTGCTGGGCTGCTGTGGTGCCGCTCCCTCAAACACCCCCCCCGTACGGCTGATCATTGCCTGGTCCCTGCCGTACTTGGCGGCTGTGGCGGGGAGCTAACGACGAGGATGACAGCTGCTGCGCGGGAGGGGTTGCCCGGTGGCGCTGCGCGGGAGGGGTTGCCCGGTGGCGCTGCGCGGGAGGGGTTGCCCGGTGGCGCTGCGCGGGAGGGGTTGCCCGGTGGCGCTGCGCGGGAGGGGTTGCCCGGTGGCGCTGCGCGGGAGGGGTTGCCCGGTGGCGCTGCGCGGGAGGGGTTGCCCGGTGGCGCTGCGCGGGAGGGGTTGCCCGGTGGCTCGAACGGGGTGGTGGACTGCCACCAAGCCAACTGAACGAGGTTTGGTTGCCCGCAGGCCGTTGCGGTGGCGCGGGTGGGAGCATAGCCAGGCGGACACCGGCTCCGCGGTCCATTGCCATAGGAAGGGACGCACCTCGCGGGGGTGGGACCCCTGGACGCGACTGGCAATAGGGAAGTAGGATCCGCTTCCCAGGCCGCCGAAGCAGGGGCCCATGGACAACTTTGCGGCGCCCAAACAACTGCTAGAGGCCCTTCCTGCGCCCTCGGGGGTGCGGACCGACACCAGCCTCCTACTGGAGGCCATTCAGGCGTCCAGGGCGGACATCCAGGAGTCACGGGCGGCGTTGGAGGTGAAAATCGGGGAAGTTGGATCTGAGGTGACACTGCTCCGACAGGACTTCCGAAAACTGTCAGATTGGGTGACGGCGACCGAAACCAGGATTGGCGAAAATGACGACGCCATAGCCACCCTGAAGAAAGACATGGCGGAGCTGCAGGCGTCACACCGACAACTGATGTGGAAGGTTGACGATGCCGAAAACAGGGCGAGACGTAACAACCTGCGCTTCGTAGGTTTTAGAGAAGGGATCGAAGAAGGGAGCATGACCGCGTTCCTACGCACTTGGCTGAAGGAGACCTTCCCCACTGCCCAGTTCTCTCCGTGCTTCATCATCGAGAGGGCGCATAGGGCCCTCCTGGCAAAACCACCCGAAGGAGCAAGACCGAGACCGGTTATTGCGCGTTTTCTAAATTTTGCGGACAGAGACTTAATCCTGCGGGAGGCGAGAAAAAAGGGTGAGATCCGCCTGGAGAACACGACGATAATGATCTTCCCGGACTACAGCCAGGAGGTTCAGAGACAACGCCGCTCCTTCGACGCTGTGAAAGCAAAGCTGAGGACACTGAATATTTCCTACATGCTCCTCTTCCCGGCGAAGCTCAAAGTGCTCTATAAGGACAAGTCTATCTTTTTCACTCACCCAGAGGACGCCTGGCAATGGCTCGAAGAGCGCCCTATCCTTAACAGTAGGGAGGCCGCGGGGCGAGAGGAATTGGACAAAGAAATGCGGCAAAGATCTCAGTGGGAACTGCCGAAACCACGAAGAGTGAGGTCGAGTAGGGTGAAGAAGCACACACCGG
Source organism: Lissotriton helveticus (assembly GCF_964261635.1). Lineage (NCBI taxonomy): Eukaryota > Metazoa > Chordata > Amphibia > Caudata > Salamandridae > Lissotriton > Lissotriton helveticus. Next base: position 1,472,215,487 of record NC_136057.1, on the reverse strand, counting down.
CGACGCCATACAGAAGTCGTGACTTGGGTCGGGTGCGGAGAGGACGTTCGGAGTCGCCAGGATCACCCTCAGGAGCAGGGTCCAGGTTCAGCTGCCTCCGGAACAACATCAGGTCGGAGGGCGACGACGAAGAGGAGCTGGGGAGTCGAGCATCTGGGGGGGAGGAGGAGGAGAGAACACAGGACTCTGCCCATCCGCTGGCAATGGCAATCCGCCATCTGGAACAGGATGCTCCGGAGATGAACAATGCTCCAGTGACTGATACACAAGACTCTCATTCATGATCGGGGGTGCACCTGGTCTTTAGTGATGGCAGCCCGACACGGAGAAGCACGCAAGTGGACATGCCCTCTTGTTTTAACACGTTCTATTGTGTGTTTTTCCTGTTAGTTCTCTGAAGGGAGGGATGGGTGGGTGGGCGACAGGCCTACTCCTGTGGACAGTTCTGTCCTGTGTTAGGATGCGACTGGATGGGGGGGAGGGGGGCGGGGGAAGGGGCTACCACGTTTATCAAGTTGGGGAATGGGGGGGGAAAGTTGGGGGGGGGACAATAGTTGGGGAGAGGCCGCGAAACACTTTGAACCTCCACACCTCACAAGCATGCCAGAGATTCAATGCAGTTGGTTGCCGCTTTGTCGAATGGCGAGTACCGTAGGCACTCCACAGGAGGGGGGTAGGGGAATAAACATCCTGACATGGAACGTTAATGGTCTGGGCTCCAAAGTCAAGAGAGGTTTGGTAAATGCCTACATTAAAAGGGTGGACCCAGATATCACCTTCCTGCAGGAAACCCATCTCAGGGGAACCCAGTGTTCCTTCATTGCTAGGGGCAGACATAGAGTTCTGGCTCATGCGGGATACACCTCCGACTCCAGAGGGGTGGCGGTCATCATAAAAAAAAAACTCCCCATTCTGCGTTGCGCGTACCTGGTTAGATGCATAGGGGACATATGCTGGGGTGCAGGGGACCTGGAATAGGAACACATACACGCTACTTTCGATATATGCACCGCCCAAGTTACAGGCACGAACGCTTACAGTGTTGGCTACTATCCTACTAGACACCGCAGACACAATACAGGTGGTGGGAGGCGATTTCAATGATGTTATGAGTGTAGCTCAGGATCGTTCAGGGGAGTCAGATAGGGAGGGGCATCAGACCGCACTATCCCGTCAGATGGCTACTTTGGGCCTCACTGATGTCTGGAGATGGCTACACCCAACACAACAGGTCTTTTCATACTATTCTGGGGCACACAGGGTGTTCTCCCGCCTAGACTATATTTTCATGTCCCGACAATACCTGAAGGTGGATGACACCGCGGACTATAAGGCCAGGGGTATATCGGACCACTTGCCGTTGCTTGCCACGGTAGGACGTACACGGGGCACTACGGGAGGCTCATGGCGCCTAGCAGCCTGGGACCGCAAAATGCAGCCATACTACGAGGTATTAGGGCGGACATCCAGGTCTATGTTGCCGAAAACGAAGGTTCGGTGGAGTCTAGTGTCACCTTCTGGGAAGCCATGAAGCCGGTTCTGCGCGATAGAATACAGGGTAGACTGGGAGACGAAAGGCGTAGACTCCAGGCTGAAGTCTCGGCCTTGGAGCGGACGGTCCTAGGGTGGGAGAGCGAGTATCCGGCCTCTAAACAGGTCGGGACACTCAGAAAACTCCTTGACGCCCAGAGGCAATACCGAGAGTTGGTAACTAACGAGGCGAAGACCCAAGCCCTTGCCACACTCCATCGTCTTTATGACGTGGGAGACAAGTCCGGCAAACTCTTAGCGTGGCTCAGTAAAAAGGAGCGGGTGGCTCGGTGGGTAGATAGTGTACACGGAGCGGACTGGACACTAGCCACTACGGACACGGGAATAGCTGAAGCGTTTGCGACCCATTATGAGCAGTTCTACACAGCTAGAGACCTGGCATCCTGCGAGGAAGCGCTACAGTACATGGAACAGATAGACCTGCCGGTGCTGTCCTCGGAGGCTCGGGCGGACTTGGAGGCGACCATAACGACCGATGACATAGGGGATGCCATTGCCAAGCTGAGGCCCGGCAAAACACCAGGCCCGAACGGGTTCCCGGCCGAGTTCTTTAAGCGCTCTTCAGACCTCTTAACGCGACACCTTAAGGCCCTCTTTATCGGTGCGTACCAAGAGGGGGAACTCCCCCCGGACCTCGCCCAGGCGACAATTGTCCCGATCTATAAGGAGGGCAAGCCGAGGGACGACTGTGCCTCCTACCGCCCAATTTCCCTCCTTAACACAGAGGTGAAGTTGTTAGCAACCATCTTGGCGGCCCGCCTCAGGGCGGTTATTCCAGATCTCATACATTCAGACCAATCTGGTTTCCTGCCGGATAGGGCGACTAAATTGAATCTCAGACGCACTCATAATTGGCTACACGAAGTGCGGGGCGAGATGAACCTCACTGGTTCCTTTCCTTGGACGCCGAAAAAGCTTTCGACGCGGTGCATTGGCCATTCCTTACTGCAGTCCTCCACAGGTTTGGTTTTGGACCGAACTTTGTGAAATGGGTCCAACTCCTATACTCCGCCCCGAAAGCTAGAGTGCGGGTGAACCAGACGCTCTCCCGGGAGTTTCAGATCCAGAGAGGCACCCGCCAGGGTTGCCCCTTGTCCCCCCTCCTCTTTACACTCACTATAGAAATACTAGCAGCACGGATCCGACAGACCGCGGACATCTCTGGTTTTACAAGTACTGACACCAATCCGACACAAGAAAAGATCTCACTCTACGCAGACGATGTCTTGCTATATATCACAAAACCAGAGACCACCATCCCGGCGCTATTCCGGGAGCTAGAGCATTATGGGCCACAGGCGGGCCATAGCATTAACTGGCACAAATCAATTCTTTTTGACCCGGGGGGACGGGACCGGTGGGGGAGACTACCGGACAGGCTGTTGACGACGGCTGATGGTTTCCAATACCTAGGGATTTACATAACCCTGGATAAGACCGTATCCTTCCAACGGAACCTGGAACGGATCATGCGGAATGCAGTTGCGGATATGGACCGCTTGAGACAGCTCCCACTCACACTCCTTGGCCGAGCGGCCATGTATAAAATGATAACTCTACCAAAATTTCTCTACGCTTTACAGAACGAATACTACCCACTCCCGACGGGGACCTTCGCGAAGATCCATGCCGACTTACGCTCCTTTCTGTGGCGAGGCAAACATCCCAGGGTAGCCTTGGCTACACTCCAGAGACACCAGTACAGCGGGGGGATCTCGCTACCTAATTTGGAGGCCTATTATTGGGCGGAACACCTGGTACCCATTAACGAATGGCTGCACGCCCCGGCGGACCACCCGACGTACGCCCTGGAGAGAGTCAAACTGTCATCACAGCACTTAATGTGCTATCTTTATGGTGGAGTTAGAGGAGCCCCACTCCTCCCGGCGACGTCCCTCACGCTCGCCGCATGGAGCAAGGCCACTAGACGTATGGGGTGGGACAAGAAGCCCACGCGACAGACCCCGTTGTGGCACTGCCGATGGCTGACTGAACTGAACAAATTACGCGGCTTTCAAAGGTGGGACGACATCGGCATCTCCACCATAGGTGATGTGATAGCCAAGGGTGAGATGAAGTCCTTCCAGGCTCTTAAAACTGAGTTTGGTCTCCACAACACACAGCATTTCAAGTACATTCAACTGAGACATGCATGGCGAGCCCAAAATATCACGCTTGTTGACATCCCAGAATATGCCCCGTTAGAGGGACGGCGTCTCCAGGAGCAGATTCTGGGGCAGGCGGTTTCCTTAACATACAAAACCTTGACGAACAATATGCTGGGGGACCTGGCGACACTTAGAGAGAGGTGGGAGGCGGAGGTGGGTGAGATGGAGGATCTGGATTGGGAAATTGTACTGACACATCCCAGGGAGTTGGCGATTAAATCGAGAATGCGTCTTATTCAATTTAACGTGCTCCATAGAACCTACTATGATAGACTGGGACTTAGTAAAATGGGGAAGGTAGATGACCCGCGGTGTCTCAGATGCCACCAAGGGGATGGGGATTTCTTCCACACGATCTGGGCATGTGACGTAATCCAAACCTATTGGACACAGGTCTTCAGGGAGTTGGAAGACGTTTTGGGGGCACCGATCCCCCGGGACCCCAAGCTGGCACTGCTAGGCATGACCACGGAGGTGGATCTGACACGCCCACTCAACATTTTCCTTGTCCTAGCCCTGGTGGTCGCGAAAAGGGACATAGCTAAGTATTGGGGGGCTTCGGAACCCCCGGGTCTAGAGGAATGGCGAAGGGGATTGGACTTGTATATGGCAGCCGAGAGTGTGACTTACAAGGCGAGGGGGTGTCCCAAGAAGTTTTGAAAAGTTTGGTCCAAGTGGCGACACCATCACGGGTGGGAGGGAGGGGTGTAGGGGAAAGGGATCTAGGTACGGGTCACGGCGCACATTTTGGTACTAATGGTATGGACGAGATGCAATATGATGGACAAGATGGGTGCCACCGGACACGGGGTATTCGAATCTCTGCAATATGAAGTAATCTTTGGACTTTAGGGGGGGGAAGTGAAATTGCTGCGGTCTTCTTGCCTGTAATGTTGAGTTTGAAAAATGCAAATAAAAAGACTAAAAAAAAAAAGAATGCACCCGTTGCAAGAGCAGCTGGATCTATGATGGCGTCAAGCGGAGGGATCCTTCGAAGATGTAGTCCAAGTAACACCGGTCATAGTTCATGCAGCAACATGGTGGACACAAGAACAGAATGTCTCTCAGGGTCTTTCATCCTTACAACACCAGCCCCATTGGTAGTGACCACAGATGCGTCCCTAGAAGGATGGGGAGCGTTTCTTGAAGACCTTCAAGTCAGCGGTCGTTGGAAGTTGCACGAGCAGCAATTACACAAACTTGCTGGAATTCAGGGCAGTCCACTTCACATTACTAGCTTTCCTGCCAAGGATAGGAGGTTCGTCGGTGTTGATAAGAACGGACAACACGACTGCGATGCACTACTTAAACAAGGAGGAACAAGATCTCTCTCAAGAAGCCCAGAAGATATGGGAATGGGCGCTACAGCAAGGGATATCCATGACAGCCGAACATCTCCCAGGGGATCCAAACATCAAGGCGGATACTCTATGCAGGCTCAAGTCGTCCTGCCACGAGTGGAAGCTGTACCAGGGAGTTCTAAACAACATTTTTCGAAGATGGGGAAAACCAACTGTAGACCTCTTCGCCACAAGGGAGAACAAGAAATGCCGGTTCTTCGCAAGCTGGCTTCCCCAGAGGGGGTCTTGGGGGAATGAGTTTTCGATGGCATAGTCCGGCGTCTTTGCCTACGCTTTTCCTCCGATTACCCTCCTGCCGCGAGTGCTGGTGAAGATCAAGAAAGAACCGTACAGGCTGATCCTGATAGCCCCATGGTGGCCCTGACAACACTGGTTCTCGGAGCTCCTGCTGCTGTCGGAGGTCCATCCAATTCGCCTCCAACCAATACCATCACTTCTGACAGTGTCCCAGGGACAAGTGCTCTATCCGGACCCGAAATCCTTGCACGTAGCGGCCTTTCTCATGAGCAATGTGTGCTTCAGCATCTAAATATCTCGGAAGAATGTAAAAACATCCTCTCAAAAGCTAGGGCGGATAGTACAAACAAAACCTACAGGTTGAAGTGGAAGAGATTTTGTCTGGTGTCAAAGAAGTAAACTTCATCCTCTAACTGCGGCACCTCATGAAATTATCCCATACATCTTACTTTTAGCCAAGTCTGGATTGGCTCACGCATCTATAAAGGTGCATTAAGCCGCAATATCCCGCTACAGAAGGTCTGTCTCACATCCACTGCGTTATTTGCAGGAGTGCCGATCCAGGATATCTGCAGGGTTTCAACCTTGACATCTACGCACACCTTCACTAGGCACTACTGCTTGGAAGCAGCTGCAGAGACAGATGTGGCGGTGGGAGAAGCGGTGCTGAGAAACATCATCCAATGACGGTGAGCCCTCTTTCCATCCCTCCGTCCTTTTCTCTTGATTTCAAAGGCGCATTTTTATTTTGCTATGTATGTTATTCATGCTGTATTACATAATGAGGGAATGCAGAGAAATGTGCTTTGTTATATCACTGCTCGCTATTCTGATTCAGGCATGTAAATCTATGAAAGCTCCCATACTGGAGTAAGAAAACAAGTTGCTTAACTGTAGTTCTCCAGTATTGGAAGCTTTCATAGATTCACATGCGACCCACCCTCCTCCCCTGAGAGGCTCGCCTTGGATTTAGCACGAAGAGTGTTTTATGCACAAGTGTGCGAAAATCTGAGGAGCAGAAGGTTCTCTCAGGAGGGTTCTAGAGGTCGAGGAGCTCGGATTGGTTCAGGGAAAAGTTTGGTCTCTTTTACATAACAAGGGTTATGGGCTGCAAAAGGGAAATGGGCCTAGGCCTCCTTTCAGTTTGCTATACTACTAAGCATTGCTTTTTTACCGGAGACTCACGTCTCGATTACGGGGAATGATTCAGTTCAGGCATGTGAATCTATGAAAGCTTCCAATACTGGAGAACTACAGTTACAGGTAAGTAACTTGTTTTCTTCACTTGGGATAGGCTCCATAGTGTTTTCCAGCTGGGGCTCTTCATGTTGAAATTTACTATGGACAAACCTGTTGTGTGAGCTACTATTCCTTTTAAACAAGAGCATAGGTTTGGAAAATTTAAGACTGGTTGAGGATAGGACATGCCAGTGTTTGTTCACAATCTGTTTGATCTTGTCTGACTTTGAGTTGCAAGTACTGACGAAGATCAGTGAGTCTGTTGCTTCTCTAGGGTTATTTTCAAGCAATGACTCTCTTGGAATGTTGCATGCTCTTTTTGGGGCTTTTTTGATGACCTGTTCGCTATGGGCTTTTCCCCACAGTTTTTAGAGGGATTCTGCTTCCTTTTTATAATCTTGTAGATCTGCACAGTTCCTGCGAATTCTCAGGAATTGGCCAACGGGCAGGTTTTCTCCTAGTGCTCTGGGATGAGCGCTGTTGAAGTGCAAGAGACTGTTGCGTTACTTTGTTTGGAACATGCCAGATAGCAAAGATGTCATCAATATATCTTCACCATAGGCAGATCTAATTTCCGTATGGATTGTTTGTCCAGTTGTTATCTTCAAACCAGCTGACAGAGAGGCCAGGCTTGGGGCGAATGTACTGCCCATCGATGTAAGTAGGTCTGTTGCTCAAATTTGAAAACCTTCTCTTTGAGGGCAAGTTCAGCTAGTCGCATAATCCAGTGTACCGGGGCTGTCCAGTCCCAGTCTTGTGCTAGCAGGAGGTCACTGATTACTCAGAGCGTTTCTTCTTGAGGGATGCTGGTGGAAAGTGCCTCGACATCTAGACATAGCATGGTTTCCGTTATTGGGTCATAGTCTGTTTTGCAGGCTATTTGAGATGTTTAGTGTCCTGTACATAGGATCTTGTATCCTTCATTAGTGGGTGGAGAAACGAATCCCTGAATTGTGATAAAGGTTTCAAAACTGCACCTATCCCAGACACAATGGGTCTACCAGGAGGAGTGTTTTTATTTTCATGAAGTTTTGGAAATTTCTAGAATTGTGGTGTACATGGTTCTCTAGCAACGAGAAAGTCTTCTTCTCCAGTATTGAATCTTTCATAGATTCACATGCTTGTATCTTCCCCGTCGTCATGGTGGGAGTCTCACGGTATAATAAATAGATAGCAGTACAAAGAAAAAACTGCACCAGTAACATAGAAAATGACTTTTACTTAGTACCCCAGTACCATAATTATATGGTCCAAACACTGACCAATGAGAAGCCAGCCCTGAGATCACAATCCCCAGCAGAGCCACCATACCTCCGATTTCCAACCGCCGTCGTGTGAGGTGGAGTCTCCCTGAGCACTGCTCAGTTTTGTTCCTTGGTGAACTCTTGACCTGTTACTTCATAGCAGTTTATTCTGGAAGAAATGTATTGCCTTTTTGTCTTCAATTTAAAATGTCTGACAGCTCTAAAAAGAGGCTGTTCAGACCTTGTAGATCTTGTGGGAATGCCGGACTTTTCGGAGGACCCCCACAACGATTGCCTATACTGCCTTCATCCTAAGCATGTCCCTAAGGAGTGCAAGCATTGAAGGACTTTTCCTGCAAAAACTCTGCGAGACAGGGAGGCACGCTTGCTCTTATGGCTTCAAAAGAAGGCCATGGCTGATTCAGAACCGGAGGAGGAAAAGGTTCATTCCTCTCAAAAAAGGAAGGTGGAGTCTTCTGAGTCAAAGTCCGATTCTAAGAAACCAAAAGTTACCAAATCTAAGGAAAAGGAGTCTGCATCTTCTTCAGTGCCTCACACTTCTCTCAAGAAATCTAAGGAGACGAAGGCTCCGTTGTCTGATCCATCGACGAAAGTAAAAGTGTCCACGGTGCTCACACCGACTAAGACGTGTAAGACATCGACAGCATCGTCGCCGGTAACGCTGTCAACTACGACAGCTACTTTTAGGTCTCCAATAGCCCCATCAGCGGTGACATCATATCTGTTAAAAGGTATCCCCCGTCGACTGACTCATTGACGGAAAGAAAATCAGGAAAGCCCTCAGCAGAGGTTTTTTCTTGGACAAGAATTTCGCTGCGTACTCCATCCAATTTACTGGAGATGCAGGAGTCCGAAGAGGATGATACTTATGGGCTTGCATACAGCCCATCTCAACTGAAAATAAAAAGCCAAGATACAGATGAAGGAGGAGTATCAAGAACAACCTGTGGTACAAGAAGAACTCTCTTTCAAGGATCGCCCTCTGACAAGCACCAAAAGATATGAATCTTTTCAAGATGCGTACGAATCTGAGGAGGATGAAGATGTACCCTCAGGGAAGAAGCCATTTCCATGTCAATATCTTTGGCTACAGATTTACTGCATATGACTTCTGATTACTATCGCAGATTTCCGGAAGCCAATTCTCCCGTGTCAGATACCACAAATCAAACACATGGCGCTTCTCAGGCTGTGAAAGTGCGGACACCTCAACCCTTGCAAAAGATACACCTCCGAAAGTCATAACCATCAGAGACGACTATGTGGAAAGAGAGGTAGAAGATCAACCAGAGGAATGGGAATTAACTCAGGATGAACCTGTGGGAGATAAATGGGACCAATATATTGCTACATCGCCTCATTCCTAATCACCTTCTCCAGCAAACTCCCCGCCGGAGGATATCTGGTGTTTTCATGAACTCATGGAAAGGGCCTCAAAATATTTTGATCTCCCTCTGGCAGTAAAAGAAACAGAATGTTTCTTATATGACTTCAAGGATTCTGCCAGGAAATCAATCAGAACTATCCCTGTCATCAATTAAAAAGTTTGCTTCCGTAAGGATATTCAAGTCCATGCTGGGGATGCTTTCATCTTGCATTCCTTTAGTCCCGAATTGCTGTCTCCACATGAGGCCTCTTCAAGAGCTTCTTGACCTGCAATGGGTACAACATCAAGGATCGTTTGAAGATCTAATAGTCATCAATCCTCTAATGAAGAAACCTCTGTCGTGTGGTGGCGTGGCTAGGCACGCAATGGAGGCAGCAGCGCCCGAGTAGAGCTCCGTGCTCAGCTTCCCCTTCCCCGGGCTAATTCTCCGGTAATTATCCTCGGACCAGCCTGAAAACACGGGCGGACCACCAGCGACCTGTTCTCGGCACTCTGGCCGACTTTTAAATTTAGAGTACCGTCACAGCGTCACCGGACTTTCCTGGGGTCCCCTGGCGGGACTGGCTGGCACCTGAACGGCGGGGAGGACTACGAGAGGCCATGGTCTGGGCCATACAACTAGGCCCCACCGCACGGCCTACACTCCGGAATCACCTGCGCCTACACACACCGAGACTCGGGACCCCCCGGACATACTGATCCCTGTGCTCTCCCCCCCCTCCCCCCCTGCAGCAGGAGAAGAGTTACATACACCTGCCTGGCGAGACGCGGGGGTCCAGAGGGTCAGCGAGGAACACTGCGCAAAAGGTGGCCCAGGCCGGGGAGGTGAAAACCGGACTGCCTGCCTGCGCTCCAGATGGCTGAGCGGCCCGGGGGGGGCCTGTGACCACCCGGTCAACGAAGAGTTGCGGTGGCCTGAGGCCGGGACTCACTGCCTGGGCCCTGCGACACGGCCCGAGATGCCTGCCATGCATGGAGCCCTGGACCCAGGGACTGACGGGACTTGCTGACCGCTGCCTCTCTTCCACCACAGCGACGGGGTCGTAGAAGGCCTGAACCGGCAGCGCCTAGCGACCCGCTGGCAAGTAGCGGACGACGCCTGGACAGGAGTCACGGTCACCGGCCCACCTGCCCGGGTGCCTGTGGAGATGCAGCCGATGACCGCGAAGGAGACCGAGAGTGAAGGTGAGACGGTCTCACTAGCCTAGTATAGCGGGAAAATCACGAACTACCCCCCGCCGGGTCTCCCAACTCTAGCGACCACGGCGAGACTGCGAGAGGCGGCCATTAACGAAGGGCAGCGCATGCCGCCTGAACCCACGTGCTGACAACACCGGGAACTCACCGGACCCGGAGCCCCTTTGCGAGTCGAGCTGAGTGAGGAGGAGGTACCACTGGACTCGGACCCCTTGCTTTCCCCCTGGGCCCCCATGGGCCAAACCAGCCAGTGAGACACAGTAGCGGCTGACTCCCGGAATTCAAGACGCGGCCCCAGCCCTGAGTGGCCGTAGACCTACACGGGGCAGGCGCAGTGGGCCCGGAGTGGGGGCACAACCAAACACTCCCTTGGAGCCACTAGGCCACAGCTACACTACCCTGCAAAGGTCGATTAGGAAATAAACATTCGCCGCAGTCTGCTAACCCCAAGTTCTCTGGCAACTGCAATCTGGGGTCGACCCTCCCCGCTGGCCTGGAGTTTGATTGGGGCCCTTGCACCTGCGAGATCCGACCCAGCCGAGGGCTCGGCTGGATACTGGGATCGCAAACCACCTGTGGTTTGAGTTAACAACTTGCCACGGCACACCATTACACGGACCCACCACCCGCGCTGGAGGCGCACAGGGGACCAGCTGCTCTGCCCCGAGACAACGGATACCGGAAACATCTCCCAGCGGGCTAACACCACTGCCGGACCAGGAGACGACGATCGCCTCGCCCCAGGGCTCGACGGGCCTCCACCGTTGATTGGGTCGCCTCGCACATGTCCGCAGGGGTGAGAACCCGCACTGGAACCGGAGGGGCCCCGCCGAAGGGAAAATCTGAAAAATCACTGCACAAGATGGCGGCTGACCAAGTAACCTCACGGCTAGATAACATGCTTGCCGCTATGGAACGATTGGAGCAGTCGCTCCAACAGACTAGAACGTCTCTGGAATCCAAAATAGACAGTGTCGCCATAGACCTCACCCACCTACGGGACGACCACAAGAAACTGGCCGATAGGACGAAGACACTGGAGGGAACAGTAAACGACCTTGGCCCCGCAGTCTCGCAAACGGATAACAAGTACAAGACCTCCTGAACAGGGGGGAGTACCTAGAGGACCGCGCTGAAGATGCGGAAGGGAGAGCGAGATGCAATAACATCAGGCTCGTTGGGGTCCCGGAAAAATGGGAAGGCGCCCGACCGACCCAGCGTTTAGAAGACTGGCTACGTGAGCTATTACCAGAAGACACACTCTCACCGCAGTTCGTGGTGGAAAGAGCACATCGTGTACCCATGAGACCTTATACTACTGGCTCCAACCCGAGGCCGCTGCTTTTCAGAGTCCTGAACTACCGGGACAGAGATACTATCCTGAGGGAAACCAGGCGGCTCGGGGAAGTCCGAATCGACAATACTACGGTGATGTTCTTCCCAGACTACACCATACAGGTACAACGTCAGCGCCATGATTTCCTGGAAGTGAAACGCCGACTGCGAGAGGCAGCCCTTAAGTACTCTCTACTCTTCCCCGCAAAACTGAGAGTGGTGGCGAGAGACAAAACCTACTTCTTTAACAACCCTGCGGAGGTGAGCGACTGGCTCGATAGTGGAACGGACACTGCACCCAGGAACGAGCAGACCCCTGAGACAAGACCTCGGAGCCGTGGGCCGCGACGCCGGCGTAGAAACAAAGACCACAGAACGGGCCGCCCGGACACCGCGACTCACCATTTCCCCACCGCTGGACCTAATGCTCCAAGAACAACGAGACGCACTCCGGAGGGTCTCCCAACTCAGCGCTTCGCCGACCTCTGAAAATAATCAAGCCACGAGCCCGCAGATGGCTCAAAGCGAAGATGAGGCTATCTACGGGATACCAGACTCTAAACTATCGGTGGAACTCCCAGATGTCACGCCACAGACGGCCGACATGCCCCATTGAAACACAACGCATGCAACCATCGGATAATGCCAGGGCAGCGGGGATGAGACCAGCGGACGGACAATACCTGAGACGCCCCAAACAGGGCTGAATCCGATGAGATCCCCCGCCGCCTTGGTAGCAGACGGAGAGGCCCTGACGCAGTGAGTACTCACCCAGAGGTATGGACGCTATGAGAGCGATACGTGGGTGGGATTGTATACATGTCATGGCTCCAGCCCGCTTCGCAGGGAAGCATTCCTACTCCGTAACACTGGGGAGTACAGTCTGCCTCTCTCACTTGCACACACATGGTTAACATAACGGCTGCACTGTTGGCGATAACACTAACTCCATGAAAGCCGCGTTTGAATACTTGGTGGGAATGTCTCGTAGTCCGGGGAAGGGCTACAGATCAACCTCACTTGATTGGACATTGAAGAACTGCCTCATTGATACCTAGCTCAAGCTGCCCCCTAGACTTGAACTCTAAAATTTCGCCGTCTTGGCGTGTTTGGACGGCGACATGTTCCGTTGCCGACCTTTTGGTATTTACTGCTACTTAGCACTGTTAGTACACCCTGTTGCATTTCCCACTTCCCACCTCAGAGAATCACCTACACTGTTGATAGAAATGTCGGAATTTGTGCCTGCAGAGGGTGGAGAGGGGAGGAGAGGGACTTTGTGGAGACGATCGCATAGGGGGTGGGGGACAGGGGAGGCAGATGCCTCCCACCAAGGAAGTTATGGCTGAAATTAGGATTTGCACGTGGAATGTGAGGGGAATGCACACACCATCGAGACGCTATCAAATATACTCCTACCTACGTCGCCATAAATTTCATGTCGTATTACTACAGGAAACACATCTAAATAAAGCTGAGGTACACGCGCTGCGCAAAAGGTGGCGCGGACAGATCTATGCCACGGAGTACTCCTCCTATGCCCGTGGGGCACTCATATGGATAAGGCCGGGCACTCCTTGGGCAGTCATGGATACACAGATAGACATAGGGGGTCGGTATGTAATAGCGCGAGGCAGGCTTGATGGGCATCCTGTAGTTCTTGCCTCCTTATACTCCCCTAACACTGATCAGGGAGGCTTCCTTGAGTGCCTCTCCACGGCGCTGGCACACTGGCATGGGCTCCCATGGATCCTTGGGGGCGACTACAATTGTGTCCTGGACGTGCACTTAGACAGGTCCACTGCACCCACGCCTAACGCTCAAGCACACAACACCATGAAGGCTCTCCTCAACTGGGCCCAGCAATGGCGCCTGCATGACGTATGGAGGACTCGCAACCCAGCGACGCGCACGTACTCATATTGGTCGGGCGCACATGCACTACATGTCCGCTTGGACAGATACATGGTTTCCCCCGATCTTATTCCAATGGTCCTAGACACCAAATACATGGGCCGTACCCACTCAGATCACAACCCACACACACTGGTCATTGCTTGGGACGTCCCACACCCTCCCGTTCCCACGTGGCGCCTCCAAGCAGACCTCTTACTGGACGCGACCTTCCGCGACTCCATGCTTACACAATCGGCCCAATACTTCGAACTCAATACAGGCACAGCGTCCTCTCCCCAAACTGAATGGGATGCTTTCAAAGTAGTGACCCGGGGGCTCTGCCTGGGGACGCAGGGGCACATGAGACGCCAAATTGAACGGGACCTGACTCGATTGGAATTGGAACTGCTAGACCTCGAGTGCCCTGTGGGGGAGGATGCGCACGCCCGGCTGACGGAAGTTAAGGCGGAACACGCCCGCCTACTAGACCGTCTACGAAGTATCAATTTCGCAGCACACTCCGCCCGGATCCATAGACAAGGCGACAGACCAGGCAAACTGTTGTCCTGGCTGATCGAACGGGAAGATCGATCTGCCCCGATATCGGCCATACGAGCTGGGGGCGGCGACTTGCTATACTCCCAGCGCCAAATACACGAGGCATTCACGGGTCATTACACAGGCCTGTATCACTCCAGACTACGCGTACCACTGACTGCCATCACGGAATATCTCTCTGACATACCTTTACCTACCCTACCACCGACGCAGCTGGTTGACCTCGGGGCACCGCTGGATCCCGAGGAACTCCGCGACACCATCTTTAACCTCTCGAATGGCAAAACTCCGGGACCAGATGGCTTGCCGGCCGAGTTCTACAAGGCCGCCTCAGACATTCTGATCCCACACCTGGTGAAGATGTACTCTGCTGCGGTAGATGACTTCGCCTTACCCCCGACACTTAACGAGGCTACCCTAGTCTCCTTACTCAAGCCTGGCAAAGATAGCACACAGATGGGCTCTTACCGTCCTCTTGCACTCCTGAATACAGATTATAAAATTCTTGCCTCCGCGCTTGCTCGCAGGCTGGCCCCCATGGTTCCAGCGCTGGTCCATCATGACCAGAATGGCTTCGTACCGACGAGACACACATCCCACAACATCCGCCGGCTGTTCCGATTGCAGGAATATGTCACTAGACAGTGGCCGCGAGCAGGGTGCCTCGTACTAGACCTAGAGAAGGCGTTCGACTCGGTCGAATGGCCCTACCTACGAGCGGTCATGGAGAAATTCGAGCTTGGGGATGACTTTCAGACCATGGTCGGACTCTTATACCGCGAACCTACGGTCCGAGTCCGCACTGGCGCGTTACTCTCTGACCCCATTCGTGTGCGGAGAGGCACCAGACAGGGTTGCCCATTGTCGCCCCTACTGTTCTCCTTAGCTGTAGAACCCCTGGCTGCGACACTCCGGTCACAGGGAAATGATTGGGGCATACCATTGGCAGACGAACTGCATGTAGTGTCATTGTATGCTGATGACCTTCTCTTGTACGTTAGAGACCTGAGCGATGTCCCGGAGTCCCTCACTACCATCTTCGGCACCTTTGAGGAGATGTCGGGATTGCGAGTAAATTGGGCCAAATCGGGGGTATACTCCTTCAGCCCGAACGTTCCCGTATGTGACATACATTTCGGAGGTGAGAGGTTGCAGTGGTACCCCAACACGTTCAGATATCTCGGGATACACATCTATCGAGATCTAGCAAAAATGATAGTCCTGCCACAGCTGTTATACTATTTTGCGAATATACCTACGTATGTACCCACCCGGGTGTTCCGAGATCTCGAAATCCTGCAGAGACCTAATTTGGAACAAGGGTCGGCCTCGAGTTGCATTGACGAAACTCTATATGCCCACTGAGGAGGGCGGACTAGCGGTTCCCAACATGGAGCTCTACTATCTAGCAGCACAAATGCAGTGGGTGTCAGGCTGGCTAGGTGGTAGGGGCCTGGGCGACACGGCCACGGACACCACTGTCTGGTCCCTACTCCAAATCCACGTACTGTTCCACCCGCTGACGCGGACTCCCCGACCGCCGCAACTGCTACTCGCGGTGGCGCGCAGATGCTTCCTCCGCTGCTTGCGTCTAACGCGAGCGACGACTCCATATGCGCCGATATTGCCACTATTAGGTACTCCGACAGCGGCGGGGACCCTAACCACTGTGAGGCTGGATAGCTGGATCACCGCAGAGGTGGAAACGTTGGGCGACCTTTACTCTGACGGCGCCCTCCTCCCGTTTGCAACTCTCGCGAGAGATACATCCCTCCCGGCTGGACAGTTCCTAACTCACGCGTCCCTCGTTCATGCATTGACTACCGCTTGGGGAGACATGTCGAGTGAGCCACCAACACACCACTTCCTACAGTACCTTCATGTCATGAGCAACGGCACACACATTATTCATTGGTTAACGCAAGCACTCCTTTTACACACACACCCGACAACCATACACCTGAGGGAAAAATGGGCAACTGACAGGGGGAGGGACTGGACGGATAAAGAGTGGGCTATGATTCTAGCTGGCCCAGTGAACATCCCCCGCAGCCCTCGCTTCAAAATCATACAGTTTTACATATTGCACCGCGCGTACCTCACCCCGGGCAAGATAAATAAGTATTTTTCAGTCACAGACACTGCCTGCGGCCGCTGCTCCCTTCTAGGCGCAGATCTCCTCCACATGCTCTGGCTCTGCCCCGCCCTCCAGCAGTACTGGGACGGAGTGACCGGGTTACTAGGACATTGTACCAAGGAGCGAGTGCCGCGCACGTGGGATGCCTGTATATTGGGCTTGTACAAACGCACAAGACTGAATAAAGTCCAGACTAGATACTGGGATCTTGGGCTTATCACGGCTAAAAGACTACTTACCAAGCGGTGGAAAGCGGCCATGCCCCCACACCTCCGACACTGGTGTCTGTCGCTAACTAACTGGGCAGGGGCTGAGAGCTCCGTCCTGAAGCGGGAAGAGACAGCAGGGCTCAGAAAGTTCCCCATCGCACAACAATGGGAAGACATACTACATTCCTTCAAACAGAAATGTGTGGAGCAGGGAGTTATGTGAGATATTATGTACCGTCTCCCCCCCACTCCCTAATGCGCGTTCCTGCGAATCATGCACGATGCACCATACACCACCCAGCTGACCAATACGCAGAGCACATTGTCTGACATGCGTTTTACTGTTTCACACTGACGACTGCCAGACCCACTCCCGAACGCGCGCCACAGTAAGAGACGCTGCAACAAAGGCCCAGACACTACACCGGGATGCCACGCCTAACGAACACTTGGGGACTCCCTCCCCCCCAATATAACACTGCCTCGTGAACAGTCTGCATTGTCCCACCCCCCCCCCCCCCCCCCCCCCCCCGATCTCCTGCCTACCTACCCCGTGAGACACGGCTGACACGCTGATTCCGATCCCCCCCCCTCTCGACATTATGGTGAATTCTGCCCATACTTACCCCTACCCGCCTCCTATATAGCTCATGTTCCTGTTTTTTAGTTCATTATAGATTTGGTTTTATATCCTCTTAGACCGTATCCGTACACATACAATTCTACGTCTCATACCATCTGAGCCTCATGGCACCCTCGGATGTGACAGCTAAGAATTGGACACCTCTCCTGGGCGCTGAGATGCAGAGCAACTATTTCCACGGGAATGGGCAAACAAGGCGGTTATACGCCCCAAACACGCTTAGGCGCTGCACACCCACATCACTCGTTCATATGAAACCGTACCCGTCTGAATGTCGACCCGCACAGAGACACTTACCAATGACACATGTAAGATATAGCGGGTTCGAAAGTTGCAACTGCTGTTGATGAGGGTTGGTTCAGCGCAGCTACTCTGGTCCGCTGACTAAATAAGGAAAACCCATAGACCACACACTTACGTGACATCGAATGCTTGCATGATTACAGTGATATGTGATGTACTGATATACGCTGCCGGACCCCAGGGTTGTCGGCCTTGAAGCGGTGTTCCCTTATCCCACCCAAAACAATGGTCTTTCACTGCGGCTGGCCCGGCTGGGTTGTAAGCTACAGCGCTGTGTATACTGTATGTCGAACAATAAAGGTCTTTTTTTTTTTAAATAAAAAATGAAGAAAGCTCTGTCATGGTGGGGGCTGAGATTTTTTTTTTAAGAAGGACTTCTTTTCGAACCACAAAGTTATGTGATGACAACGGACGCCTCCTTAAAGGTATGGGGAGCACATCTACAGGATCTGGAAATTCAAGGCCATTGCAACAATCAGGAAGCAAAGTTGCACATTAATCTGTTAGAGCTCAAAGCAGTGTTTTTAGGCCTTCAAGCATTTCTACCAACCACTTAGAATTCCCCAGTTCTAGTCAGAACGGACAGTACAAACACTGTTTTATCTGCTGAAGCAAGGAGGCACAAGATAAAAACCCTTCTCGGCACAAGCCCAAGAAATCTGGCAGTGGCTTCTAAGGCACAATATCACTCTACAAGTTCAACATGTCCCAGGGATTCACGAGCAGATTCGCTCAGCAGATCAATGAGAACTGGATCGCAGTCAAACATTGCAAATATTCCAACTCTGGGGCAGTCCAGGATTAGACCTGTTTGCCACTCGAACCAACAAAAAAATGCAAACAGTTTGCCAGCAGATTTCCCTCAACAAGGCTCATAGGGGAATGCTCTCCACCTTCGCTGGACCGGGATGTTTGCGTATGCATTTCCTCCTTTCCCTTTGATCCCAAAGCTTCTCAGGAAAATGAGATTGGAACCATGTCACTTAATTCTCATATCCCCGGCTTGGCCGAGGCAGTTCTGGTTCTCGGAGCTCCTACAGATGTCGGTGGCTCCCTGGGTGCAATTTGCCTTGAGGCACGAGCTGATTTCAATGGACAAAGGTCAAGTGCTTCATCCTCAATTGGAGTTACTGAATTTATCAGCTTGGAACCTCATGAGTACGAATTTAAATCTCTAAATATCCCTCAGGAGCTGCAATATTCTCTTTCACTCTCGGGCAGTGTCTACCAATAAAACATATGCCGCAAAGTGGAAAAGGTTTTGTTAATGGTGCCTGGATCAAGCGGTACATCCCTTGCTTTCATCTCCAGATCAGATCCTTCCATATCTCTTGGCTTTAGCCAAAGCAGGGCTATCTCACGCATCCGTGAAGGTGCATCTGGCGGCAATCGCAAGATATCGCAGAAGGCCGTCTCAGACGTCGCTTTGGTCACAGAGAGTGATTAAAGAATTCATGAAAGGTCTTTTTTAGAAAATTCCGTCCAATTAAACGACCGTTAGTGCTGGGACAGCTTAACAGTCTTTACGCAGCTGATGAAGCCATCTTTTGAGCCAATTTACAAGGCTGACACAAAATTAGTTTCCTGGAAAGGGGCTGTGCTTCTGGCTCTGACGTCAGCCAGAAGTCGGTGAGATTCAGGCTTTTTCTACAGTGAATCGTTTTTACAGTTTAAAGCAGACAGAGTATTTCTCAGAACGAAGCCGAAATTAATTCCAAAAGTTCCAATGTCCTTTCATCTCAATGAGCCTATAATTTTACCTACATATTTTAAAGATCCATCTTCTGTAGCAGAACGAGCTCTTCACGCATTGGATATTAAAAGATGTCTAATTCTATATAGACAGGACAAAATCCTTTAGAAAGACAAATAGACTATTGATTGCGTATGCTGCTCTCAGGAAAAGTTTGGCTCTGTCAAGATCGAGTATTGCCAGATGGATAGCCTCGGCTATTGTGTTCTGTCACCAAAAGGCTGGAAGGCCTTTATCCTAGACAGTTCGAGCTCACTCGACAAGAAAAATGGCGACTTCTGCCGCATTGTTTGCTGGAGTATTGTTACTGGACATTTGCAGAGCGGCAACGTGGTCAAATGTCCATACATTTACCATACACTACTGTCTTGACACAGCATGGAAGACCGATTCAGCAGAGGGACAAGCGGTGCTGCGGCAACTGTTTAAAGGTATTGTTTCATTTATGTTTTTTTGGTGATCGTAAGATTCAGAATGTTTGTTGTTTAAATCGTACGAGTCTCTATTGTACATGCTGAGACACACAATCCAATATATTATTTATAAGTTTCTGGTATTATTGTGTAAAGAATATATTTACTGATTTGAAAATAGTTTCTACCTGAGAAACTCCTTTCATGGAGGAGATACTGATTTCTATTCTGATACAAGCATGTGAATCTATGAAAGATTCAATACTGGAGAAAAAAAAGTTACTTACCTGTACACTGGTTCTCCAGTATTGATTTATTTCATAGATTCACATGCGACCCGCCCACCTCGCCATTTCTAAGGTAGAACACTTTTACCTCTTGACATTCTCTTGGCTCACACTTGGGCTGGAAATCTGAGGTATGGTGGCTCTGCTGGGGATTGTGATCTCAGGGCTGGCTTCTCATTCGTCAGTGTTTAGACCATATTATGATGGTATTGGGTTACTAAGTATAAGGCATTTTCTATGTTACCGGTGCAGTTTTTTCTTTGTACTGCTATCTATTTATTATACCGTGAGACTCCCACCATGACGACGGGGAAGATACAAGCATGTGAATCTATGAAAGATATCAATACTGGAGAACCACAGTGTACAGGTAAGTAACTTGTTTTTTTCTTTGTAATACATTCGTTTTCCAGCCCTTCATCTCTAAGTCGCTTGATTAGATTAATTTGACATGGTGTAGGGTCCGTGTTCAGAATGTTATACTTCCTTCTGTCTTGTAGGAGAGTGAGGTAGGCTCCTCTGTGGGCGTCGCTAGTCTGTATTACTATGGCTTCACCTTTATCGACTGGTATTATTACCAGTTGGGATTTCTTTTCAAGGGAGCTGAGAGCTGTTCTTTCCTGACTGGTGAGATTCTGAAAGGTTCTTCCATTCGGTTGTAGTTCTTCTACCTCTTATGTGACTACTTCCTTGAAAGCTAGTACAGCAAGTGGAATGTACGATATTGGGAGGGGGGGAATCAAGATTTGATCTTCAGATTTTTATGGCAATCATGGGTTTCTTTGTATGATGATTGATGAAAGTATGCTTTTATGCATTTTTTGTGGAAGAATTCTGCTAGTTCAAGTTGTGTTTTAAACCTAAACATGTGTGGTGGGGACAAACCTCAAGCCGTTAAGTACTGCAATTTCTGTTTTTGTTAGTTCCTCTGAAGTTGAATTGACCACTGCGTCTGCTGGTAACTCGGACCTTCTTGCTAGTTGTCCCATGTGCAGCTGCGGGTCTTCACCCTTTCCCTGTCGTTTGTCTCCCATTGGACCCTTTGCCCGCCCCTTCTGCCTCGTCTGCCTCTCCTTCCACCCCTGCCTAAAAAATGCTGGTATGGTTGGTAGAAGGGTGTAATTTGTGGGTTCTGTGGGCCTTGTTTGGGTTGTGGCCCAAAGGGTCCAGGCCAAAACACCATCTGATTTCCAGGTAAAGAAGAGTTGTAAAAGCCTCCTCTAGCACATTGTCTTCGTCTTCCTCTCCTACTCTGGGTAGAGTTGTTCCTCGACCATGCGTTGGAATCTGAATAGGAGGATTCAGATGTGTTCCTTAGCAAGGAATCCTGGTCGGAATCTAACCTCTTTTTATAGCCCTCTTTGATATAGGGTAGACTTTTTGATGTGAGAATTTTATGTGTTTTTCTAGTTTATCAATGATATTCTGCATTATAAAGTCCTTATGTTCAGTAATTTCCTTATTGACCTAATCTGTTTTTTAAATACTGTGATTTTTGTGTGTTTAAGATTTAAGCTAGTGAGGACTTTTTAATCAGTAATGTTTAAACTAGTTGCTTGGCAGTGTTTGATTAGTATTGAGCAATCACCAATAAATACCTGTACATCCTGTTCCAAATCTCGCAGGTGTGTGCAATAACAATCTTTGCCTAGCAAACTCCTCCTCAATCTCCAGACGCCTCCTTCTCAGCATGTCTCACGAGACTGCCCTAAACTCTCTGATAGACATATTTTCCCTTTCCTTGCTCCCAAGCCATGCCAGTAGTTTCCCTGCTTTATTACCCGCTTCATATGCTTTTTTGTTTTGCAAGATATGCTGTTTGAGCCTTGTGCTTTGCAACTGCCTGATATTAGGCTCTTTTTCAGTCCCTCTTTCTTCCCTGAGGACGTAGGCAATTCCACATATTCCCTCTGTCAAATCTTCTAGTGTGGCCATTCTATAGCATCTCTCCATCCGATCCCCAGTGCCCCCTCCGCCCGCCACCCCCACAATGACACCTGTGTGGTCCTGTACGCCTCCACAATGTGATATGACTCAGTACCATGTTTTTATTCTCCTCAAATTGACGCTTAGAGGCCTTGCCTAGGCGTTTTACCTCAATCTCCTTCGTTAGGTACTATGTTTTAATCCGCCATTGCCATCGAGACGGCCGCACATTAATAGACAGTGTTTCTTGTATGGGGGAGTGGTTGCTTTTCCCCAGGCTAAATACTCTACTGTGCCGAACCTAGAAAGTGAGTCGCTTGTGGTAAAGTAATCCAACGTAGAGTCCATATTGTGCGCCTCAGAGTAGGGAGAGTATCCTCTCTGATTAGCGTGTGGGGCCCTCAGACATCACACAATCACATTGCTTGGGTAAATCCCTCCAGCCTCCCTCTGGTCCATTCCCCCTCCAGTCTCTAACTCATTCTGTCAAGCTGCATGTCTAGAGCAAGGTTAAAGTCACCACCTATCACCGTGTGTGCCAGGGGAGCTTCTACAAACAAGCCACCCACTGTCTGGAGGTTTCCATCTGGAGTCTGGGAGGTAAATGTACATTGACCGGTAGTAGAGTTACGCCCTCCTGTTCTCCCAGGATCTACAGGTATTACCCCCTTGTGTTTGTTAATGTGCATAATATATGGAACAAGAGCGTCTTTCTGAGAAGAGTGAATACCGCCCTTGAACCGAAGGTTTATTTTGCATGGCCAATTTGTATTTGCTTTCCCTCCCCATACTACGGTGTTGCCCATCAGTGAGGCGTGTCTCTTGCAAGTATACTATGTCAGATTTGTACCCAAACCTCTCTTTACTTTGTATCCCAGGCCTTTAACGGTCCTGGTCAACAGCGTTAAGTGTTGTGTATGTATCATGAGGAGTGTGTAACTTCCTTCCCCTGTTCATACTTGGTCCAAGAGGGCAAACTAAGCGAGGTCCCCCCCCAGTACTGTGCTGTTTCAAAGAATTACAAACTACTCTATTAACTACCCCCGACCTTACCTTACGGTGTCTTGGTTTTAAAACTAACCAACCCTCCAACACTAAACACCTGGTCCAAAAACCATAACTGAAAACTTTTCGTGGTTCTGCTGCTGTGGTGCAACCGGAGGCCACTGTAGCCCGGCAGTCCAAGTGTCCACATATTATCCCAGACATTCTCTATCCCGGAAGTGGGCTCCCTCGCCCCAGAGTAAGTCTCTCTTGCAACAGAACTCTCATCCGATCAGGCCTCTGCTATCCCAAGTGTTCCGACGTCATGGGTGTTACGTTAGGCAGCAGGTCACTTTCTGTGTCATGCTCCATTTCCGTACATTCTGGGCGATGCCCTCACCCTCAGAAGAGGGGTCTCCATTTATTGTTACCAAGGACTTCACTCCTTTGCTCGATCTCCAGTACGGTGTTCTCCTCCTGTGCCGCTTTAATAGGTCTTTTGGTTGGTGAGGCCGTATTTTTCCTTTTTGTGTTCCTGCGTTTCGATGCCGCCGGTCACCATCTTTCTGCGTGGCATGCCGGACTAGAGGCCCTGGGTCTCGACCAGGACCAGGCCTCTTGTGGCATTGTGATGAAGTAGGTCTGCCCTCCTTGCACTACCCATAGCTTCGACAGGTAAAGAAGCACATACTTATGTCCAGCTATCTCATCATCCTCTTTACTGGCATGAACACCGCTATTTGTCTTTGAACTAAATGAGTATAGTCTCGGTAGAGATTCAGTTCTTTACCATTAATTGTTAGGGACCATGTACATATGCTTTAATTTGCCGGTGGTTTCCCCCGATCGGTGATGGGAATGCTGTAATTCTTTGTGCCCTTCTATGGAGAAGAAACTAGAAGGTTTACCCTATAAAACTGTCTTTGCCAGCTATTCTTCCACAAACAGTTTTACGAATAGTCTCTCTGCCCTTTCCGACACCCCAACCAGCCAGACATTATGCTGACCGGGATCTACCCTGTGCATTCTCCAATTTGTTCGCCAGCAGCTGCACTTCTCTCTCCATAGCAGAGAATTTGAGTACGTTCGTTTACCTGTGGGAGGCCAGTCTCCAGGTGATCCTCAGACTCTTTGACCCGATCAACAAGTTGCTTATAGTCATCCCGCAGTAGACCCACTTCTCCTGCCACCGCAGCGATCTGTTTTTCCAGTGATGTAATTGTGTCTTTTGTGGCCTCCAGGATTGCGGCCATGTGTGCTGCCAAGGAGGCATTGTCGTTTTATCTCTGCAGGTGGTCCTCTGCTTCCGTGGGGCCCTTTGCGCTGCGTGGCTTGACCATTGTAAGTGACTTACTTTTCCAGGTGCTGCTGGTTGCATATAGAAGTGTGTTCAGTCTGTGAGCACCCTACAGAGCTCTCGCACGCTCAAGTTTCATCGGTCCAATTCCAACGTTTGAGAAATATCTCGGTCTGTCCCTTGTGCTGAGGTCAGTTCTTACCACATAGCAATATGTCTGTCATTTGGGGTGACTCACAAGTTCCACTGCTACCCAGTTGACCCCTGGGGCTGGATCTCCCCATCTGTCATCAATTGTTGTCCCCCGGCATAGCAGGCTGGTGTGGCCCTCCTCCCTCTACAAGGGGGATGGGGGAGCGGGGGCGGAAGTTCCTCAGCTCCCCAGGTGTACACACATTCGTCTTTTGTGCTCACTGTTAGTGAAGGTGTGGCCTTGTCCCACCTGCCCAGGGCGTTGCTTCCTCCAGACTCCCAGAGTGGGTTCACCGGCGAAGTATAGTGGCAGACTCTTTGATCCGCTGTCTGTATTTGTAGTGAGCTCCTATGTCACACACTGGCACCTATCGTCAACTTGTGCCATGTGTTTGTCCTGGGCTCCACCAGATCCATCAGTGGGGCAGTCCAGCGACCCACTTTGACACTGTCCAACACTATAATCCAATAATGCCGGGCCGGCTCTTCCCCTTATCCTCCGTGCCCCTGGCTGCCGCATGTTTCATTGGGCATGATGTGATCGGGAGACAGACCCCCCACCCCCATTTTTCACTTGTGTATGCGGCCCCATGCATCTGCTGCCACAGAGACCGCTCTCATGTTCAATCCTGCCGGATTCTTTTCTGTGTTGCCACCTGGGCTCCCGCTGACTCGCAGGCTGTGTCGATCGTCCCCTCAGCCATCTCCGCTTTTTAGTTCTCGCCGCTCCACCCCTCGATGCTGCACAGCCTAGTTCCAAGCCGGCGCCATCTTGGCTGCTCGCTCACCACTTTCGAGCGGATGGAATCATCCTCAGTACGGTGTCTGTACGCTTTACCAAGCGCATGCCCCCAGCATCTCCGGTATGGGGTCCCTCTGTTCAGGTGCTGCCGGATCGAATTGAAGCAGGAGAAATGGCACTGAGGCTGCTGATAGGCGCATAAGCTCCTGCCTTTGTATTCTACGTTGTTGCCGGCCTCGCTCCACCCTGACATTAATCTTTTGGACTCAATCGTCAGCGGTTTCATTTCTCCACAGCACACATTGTTTAATCATTCAGTTGCGGGCACTCTGAACTCCATGGTCTTACGTCGGTCGCAATATCTGCTTTTATACCATCTGTTCTGTCATATTTCTAGACATGCGAAAGTATTAGTGTTGGTATTTTGTTACCAGATCCATTGACACCGGCAACTGCAAGCTCCTCCTTTGCCACTACCACAACACCAGCACTATTGTGCTTCATTCCGAATCTGACTTTGTAATGTCTCCGGGCACCATTTTACTGGATTAGTTGTCACTGAAATGTTTAGATACATCACAAAGTGGAAATGCTGTGTTGTGTGTATGGTACAAAAGGGGGTGGTGATGGACGGAGCATCTGAACCAATCAAACACTCACACCCAGTCAAAAGATCTGGGTTTGATCCATCACCATTCTTTAACCCACTCTGCCACCCCAGTTCAGACATGGCCATATGCAAATCAGTCTGACCCTGTGCCTCATGGGAATAGTCCAGCTCGAACTGCCAAGCCATGCCTTCCCTGGACCGGAAACAAGTTTCCGAGGACCGGTTTCTGGCATTACAGCCGTCTTCAGCCCGGCTTGCTTGAATCCAGTGGCAAAGTGAGCAAGGGACTCACGTCTGAGCATACCATGCCACACTTATGGCGGCCAAAGCGGTACAAAAGGGGGTGGTGATGGACGGAGCATCTGAACCAATCAAACACTCACACCCTTTTGTACCTCTTTGTTTGCCATAAGTGTGGCAGGGTATGATCAGACGTGAGTACCTTGCTCACTTTGCCACTGGTTTCAAGCAAGCCGGGCTGTAATGCCAGAAACCGGTCCTCGGAACTTGTTTCCGGTCCAGGGAAGGCTTGGCTTGGCAGTTCGGGCTGGACTGTTCCCATGAGGCACAGAGTCAGACTGATTTGCATATGGCCATGTCTGAACTGGGGTGGCAGAGTGGGCTAAAGAATGGTGATGGATTAAACCCAGATCTTTTGACTGGGTGTGAGTGTTTGATTGGTTCAGATGCTCCGTCCTTCACCACCCCCTTTTGTACCGCTTTGTTTGCCATAAGTGTGGCAGGGTATGCTCAGACGTGAGTCCCTTCCTCAATTTGTCACTGGATTCAAGCAAGCCGCGCTGAAGACGGGTGTAATGCCAGAAACCGGTCCTCGGAAGCTTGTTTCCAGGGAAGGTATGGCTTGGCAGTTCGGGCTGGACTGTTCCCATGAGGCACAGGGTCAGACTGATTTGCATATGGCCATGTCTGAACTGGGGTGGCAGAGTGGGCTAAAGAATGGTGATGGATTAAACCCAGATCTTTTGACTGGGTGTGAGTGTTTGATTGGTTCAGATGCTCCGTCCATCACCACCCCCTTTTGTACCGCTGTGTTGTTTGTATGGAGCATGTTGATTTTTGGTATTTAATAAACTGGAAACATCTCACCATATGAAGTTTCTGTGTGGCTTGAAAGTGATGGAGAGTGGAAGCAAATATGACTACATTTGAGGAGCGCTGGAAGGACTCTTTAACCCAGTGTTGGTCTAGCATAGGACTTGAAAATTATATTTATGTTTAAGAGGCACTCAGGTTTTTCCATGCGCATTGCTGAGTTCGGATACTATTTGCTGAATATTGAAGGGACATTGGAGGATGACCATGAGAAGAATCAAGCTTTTTCTGTGGATAAGTCTGAGCACCTTAAAAGATGTTTGCAGCCTGACTATACTCCCAGGGAAACTGTTAGATACACAGCAGCACCATCTCCTCCATGACCTTCCCTTTCTACCTCCAGAAATATTGTCTGCGTATGGACTTTTACTGCTCTCACTCCATAAATCTGATATTCTCTGTATCTAGGGCTTGGAATTGGGAGCTTGAGGGTTCACACTTTCATTTTCCCAGGTGCCTAGAAATTCTATAAGACAGTTAAATTACAATTGAACGAGGACACAACTCCCGGGTGCTGCATGGTAACCTTTATTTCCAGGGAGGTACGTTTGCATTTGGAGGATGCTGGTCTTAGAACTTGTCTGCTTTCACTCAAGGTTAATTGGAGCAATAGTATATTTATTATCGCCCAAGGTGTACCACGCTTCTCGGTGCTAGTGAAACCTTTAAGTTCCGAGGCCTGCATATTTTTAGAAGTGTTACTCGTATACAATAACTGCTCCTAGGCTCAATCTTGGCTTTAGTCATGATGGGTTCAAGAAGAGATGTACCATATGATCTGTCATTTTTCTGAAGCTGTGTGTCTGAAACCATCAGTTTCTATAACATTTTTTTTTCTTCTTTTCAGCAAATGTTGCAGTATGACCCAAACAAGCGAATATCTGCCAAGTCTGCTCTCGGACACGTTTTCTTCCGTGATGTCACAAAGGCTATACCCCATCTAAGACTATGAGCTATGGAGCTTTTTAATCCAAGGGGAAGTGTCGCCGACTGGTGTCCCCAGCACCAAAACTGTGTATGTTCAGGAGACTGTGGAAGTGATGGTCGGTCTTACGCTGATGTTTCCCACACAAGCACCATATTCTGGGAAGTTTTTAAAGCTGTGTTTGAGGCTTTCTAGGTGATGCTGTTGGAGAAGGTGACTTGAGTCTGGACACCGTACAGCCTTGCTCTAGATTCATACAAATTGTTTACTACAAACAAGCGGGCAGTTGCACCATATAGTCTGTAGGTTTTCGCCTGCTGTTTTCTACCATGATTCGCTAGTTTGAGTAATCTCTAAAATTGTTTAGAAAGTCTTTCCTAAAAGAAAAAAAATATCTTGTGGAAACAAGTGCTTGCTGTGCCACTTTTTGAAGTACTGGCAGCTTAGATTTAATATATATTTTTTATGTTTTTGCTTTTACCACCACAAGCCAGCTACGGATTCCAGTATCTGGCACATGAAGGGTTTCTATTTTGAAACACCTAGCTACTGCTTACAATTTTGATAACATTAATTTCCTATATCTGTGCCGTCTTTTATTCTCATCTTGCTATGGGCACCACTTAGATTAATCTTGTGGCTAAGGTAAATGTAAGTGAGGGAGGGGCGGCTATTATTTACATGTTTCTGTCTCTTTATACTCAGTCACAGTGGTCCATTGTCCCTCAGAGGCCCACAGGCTGTTTCATTGAATATTCAAAGAGTCCTGCTCCGAGAGAAACATATTTCATATTTGTAGGAATACATTATATTGGTGTCCTTGTGTTGGCACATTTTGGCCTGGCACCATGCTCTTAGACAGCTTGACTCCAACTCTTTGATTGTCGGGTGAAACTTCCCTTTAGAGTAGGCATTTGTCCACTTCTGTAGAGAACGGATTGCAAGCATTCTTAGCCTTTGGAAGAACACTAGCTATGTTGGCACAGGGCTCCGTATGACCACGTCATAGCCTACTGCCTTTAGGCTCCTGCAGTGGGCACACCTGATAAACTGGAAGCTCAGCTACATGCTGTCTTTATTTATAGCTTGGGATCAGCCATCCTTAAAGCAACACTTAAAACATGCTTCTTGTTAACATGTTGTATTCCTACAAAGATACTGTAAAGAAGAGGTGCTATTACTTCAGAATCTAGTCTTCCCTCACATTTTAAAATGTACAAAATTAAGTTATCTTACTGTTGTTCGCATTTGTCTTGCCTTTGAAATTGCTTGCAGAATTTGCTCTTGCTTCATTTTCTCCCACTAAGATCTGGGTATGTGTCTCTATTCAGAAGTGTTCTGTAGACTGTTTTAGAGTGTTTTAGTGGCTGGGGTATGTGGTTGTGATCTTAGCAGCTCATTTGGTTGCCCCTTTTTGAGAGGCATTAAGCATTCGTAAAGGGTACTCGATTGGTATGTTCTGGAAGCAGCTTCTTTTACTCTGGTTCCTTGAGTGAGCGATACATGGATGACTATGAAAGCTCTCTAGATAAGGGCTGGTGTTGTAGGAATACCGGCACCGTTAGTTTTGAATTGATTCTCATTTACCTACCTCCTTCCAGCCACTGCTGCAGCAGTCCAACTGTTCCTTATTCAGGGTCCAGCATTGCGCTGAGAGGAATTAAACAACCTCAGTGAGCAGGCCGTAAACTTCCATTAAGGGCATTTTTCTGCCCAAACATAGATTGTCCATTTAGCTCTTTTGTTGTTTTCTAAGCAGTGCTGATTCAGAAAAGAAAGTGACCAGTGGTTTATGTGTATTTGTAAGACTGCACCTGTCCAGAGGTTTATATCCGAGTGACTGGTTCTGTTATCAGATGTAGCCTTCCCCTTTCTCCACAAAGAACGAGACATTGAATTGGACATGGTGTACTTGTTCTGAGTTTTATTTATTTGCCTTCTAATTTTGCACATCATTTGTGCCCAACATTTAAAAAAAAAAAATCTCATTTTTATTGAGAAATGCCTATATTATTGCAGTATTTTACTTGCCCCTCTTGGTAACCGCTTGGGAGCTAAGGGTGATAATCTCTAGAAAATTAGAGGAAACAAGCTTGGATTTGCCGGTGTTTCTAGTCATGTATACACTCTCCTAACTATGTGACCAGATGGCCTGTCCCCGCTTAATTCTGCTCAAGGTTGTGAACATGCAGTATATGTTTTGGGCCTCTAGTAAAGTGCTTCATTGGGTTCCTTTGTGTTGACCGTGTTTGTAATTGGGGAAATAGTAGATTGTTTGCGTCCTTAAACAGGTGGCATTTCTTAAATCTGCTTCTTTGGTATCCTTTCGTGTATGGTTATTCTTTGGGGGGAGGGGGGGGGAGTAGATTCTTGCTAGCCAGTCCCTTTGCATTTCACATCACGAGAGGCATCTGTTGAGGTTTCAAAGTCTTCTCATACTGGCATAGGCTCCCCAGATGATGCTGTTTGAATTTTAGGCTGCTGGTCAATGCTAAGGTTTGTGTTGATGCTCTAGTACTTACATAAATACACACTTAAGTTGCTTGTCTAGAGGGAACCAAGTGTATGTTTAGAAACCTAGAGGGTCCGTGATGAGCTGCTTCCTGCTATATATTAAAATAGTGGCTGTTAAAGGCAGAAGTATTTGGGGGGGATGTGAGAAATGCATTTTTTTTGTTATGTTTTTTAATCCAGTTTGCGCTGCTTGCATTAGGTTGGATATAATCAGGTTGGATGGCAGGATAACTTTGCCTGTAATATCTTGGAGT
Organism: Lissotriton helveticus; assembly: GCF_964261635.1. Lineage (NCBI taxonomy): Eukaryota > Metazoa > Chordata > Amphibia > Caudata > Salamandridae > Lissotriton > Lissotriton helveticus. The sequence goes on along the minus strand of NC_136057.1, from coordinate 1,472,184,991 downwards.
GGCATTTGCCTTTATTTTCCATGTTTGGGTCTTGAGTTTTCTGTTAGCTTGGTTTGTGGTTAAGATGGTGGAGAGATTTGTTTTTGCTCCTTGATAACTTTCCTGGAGAAAGTGGCCATCTTTTTGTGTGAGGTTTCTTTGCCTTGACATTAAATTATTTAGCTATTGGGTGATGTCCTCCCATCCCTTCGGAACACATTTAAAAGCTTTACTGTTACCAGTTAGCCATTTCTTCTACTAGACTGTGCTTATCTCTGTAATGAGAATAAACCATTGACAACAGCCACATAAGTGGCATAGTCTGTTTGGTTCAACTGGTTTAGTCTCCTGCTTAAGAGGTTGATGTTTGGTTGTTGCGAGGGTAAGCCCAATATGCTTTAGAGTAACATCAGTTGCTAACTAAAAATTGTAACAGAGGAATCGAGTCCTTCATTAAGAAGGATGACTTGGCGCAGCTGTTTCTGGTTGTCCCTATTCCCCTTACCACGACCAAAACCAGTTTGGACACTTTGTTCTGAGAAAAGGTTCCTTACTCATGCAGGCAGACACTGACAAAAATTGTAAACTATTTAATATTATAGGGATCCTGCGTAGACCGCACAGTCAGTAAGTGGGGCTGACTGCTCTTCTATCTATAGTTGTACACACTATAAGGATTTTAAGATCTGCTTAATCTATAAAGTTTATTATCCCTGCACCTTTCTTTGGAATGTAACTTTTAAATATTTGTATTGTGCAGTCCCTATGTAGCCATGTTGAATATCTTCATGCTCTTGTATTTCATTAAAAACTCAGTTTTATTAGTATTTGTGCTTGTTTCTGTAAGACACCTGAAGGCCCTTGGTACTTGAATGATTTGTTAGTAAGTGTGAGAAGCAGCAATAAGACTGTGGAGCACTTATGTGAATAGGGACTGCGTGAGCTACGTAGTTCCACTATTCTCTGTATGTGAGCATATAAATGTGTTGGCCTTGAAGTATGCCAGCAGACAAATGTCTGCATTATGTAAGTGCCAAAATGTTCTGAAATACCAGAGCCTGCCAGAGTAACCAGGTGGGAAGCATTCGAATGCTAGGAATTATTTCAATGGTCATTTTGGTTTTTGGGGAAATTATGTGCAGAACTTTGGGTCTGGACAAAGCCTGAGTGGCCAGGCAGGTGTACAGATGTGAAATGGATGTTCATTTGAGACCCTGACAGGACTGTCAGGCCCATTTCAGGGGACTGCCAGGCTTATGGGGTACTGGGCCTATCTGAGGTGATTGTAGTTGTTTGCCATTGCTGACCTGGGGAACTTCCTACCGTGGATGTGCAATCTGGGCAAAGTGCGACCCTTTCGGCACTTGTCCTATTGGTGTTATTTATGGGGAGAGAGCTCAACTCCACAGCCATATTAATTTGCACAAATAGACTGAGAGGGTCGGTTTGCCATACACCCTCCAACATAAGACCAAAGAACCACACTAGAGTACCGCAAAGTGCCTTTTCCTGTATTCTTCTTGGAATAGCAGAGTCCATTCTAATGGAAAACGGGAAGCAAATAAGATTTCGACAAATGCCTTTCACACTCCTTGTGGCATACTTAATCAGCCAGTCTGTACCACCATGTTAAGATGATACTAACATGGCGGTCTCAACCTTATTGCACGGGAGATCAGAATAACTATTTTTCTGGTCATACAAGGGATCTAGATTTTTTTTTTATGTAAAACAACCTTTGTGTAAACCACAGGCTTTCCATTTATTTTGGGGTACCTAAGGCTGGATTAAAAACACTGGAGGATGTTTCTGTGAGTACAAGTTGCAAACATCCATTCTACATCTCCTTTGCCAGCATGTTTCGGCAACGGTAAGATTCCTCAAAGGAGGGTTCAGGGCCTTAGTCAGGGCAGCCAAAGGTATCCCTATTCATGTCCTTGAGTAATAGTCATGCAGGTACTAATAGGTCTTACCTCACTGTCCAGCTGTCGTTCACCCTAATACTGTTGGGTTCAAAGTTACTAGTCCACACCGGGGAGTGACCCCTACTGAAGTCAAACATTCGTTGAGATGTGAACGTCAGAGGCCCAGGTCTCTCCTCCCCTTCGCTGCCAAAGTCGCAGAAAAAATCGTCAACACCTGGCTAATGCACTTCATAGAATCCAACAACATCCTTGACCCGGCCTGGAGCGTGGCAGCGATGTTTGCAGTGGAGCAATCCGTACAGTGCGTGGTCTCTTGAGCTTGGCTCACACTTGCAGTGGGAGCAACCCTGGGGCCCGGTTTGGTGCTGAGGAGACGCAAAGTGTTGTGTATCCCCTTCTCTTCCCGCCTCCGTCTCTTCGATTGCAGGAGCTCGACTGCACAGGGTTTTGGCGCGTGTTGACCACTGGGCCTCAGGCGAGGTGACACGGCAGGAGTAATTTACAGTTTGCTGTGTTGGCCCCCCCACAAGCTGGCCCGAGTACAGAGGATCACTGGCTGGACGTTGCTGCTTCTCCCTGAAAACAACTGGTGGCACAGTTAGGGTCACATTGCTCCAAAGTGGAAGTAGTGGTCACCAGGACAAGCATGGCTAAGAGGGACCCTACGCAATGCAAGCTGCTGTTTGACAAGGCATAATAGAGGGAGCCTACCTCCCATACAGCAGAAGCCACGGACCCCACCATTGAGCCAGGTGAAGATACGGAAAGATTGAGCGCAGAAACACTTCTAAAGGAGCTGCGTTCTGGCTTCAAGGCACTGGATTGCAAGTTTAGCGCGCTTAATAAAATGAGTGAGAGCCTGTAGAGTCATGAGCGTAGGCAGGACGAGGCGGAAGGCAGAGTTTTGGATCTTGAAGATTGCGCAGCGCAAATGTACAGAAAGGTAGAAAAGCTGGAAAGGCATGTTAAGACGCTAGCCATGTAGACTGAGGATGAAAGTGAGAGGGGGCAGAAATAAACTGCGCATAATGGGGATGCCGAAATAGACAGTGTGTGGCTTGACCATTTTGTTGAAAGGCTGCTTACAGATTTGTTCGGAGCCGAATCTTTCACTACCACATTTGTAGAGGAGCGTGCCCATAGATCGTTGGGACCGTGGCATATCCCGGGCCTCCTGCCATAATTGCAAGACTTCGGAACTTAAGGGACCGAGACACTGCGCTCAGGCTAGGGAAGGAAAAGGGACCACTAAAATGGCTGGGGTCAGACCTGTCCCTATTTCCTGATTTCACTGTCATGGTGCAACGCAATTACATTGGTATTAAATCCGGGCTACAAAACCTAGGCATACTTTATGGAATGCTTTACCCAGCGCTGATGAGGGTCGATGTGCAAGGGAAGGTGTGTATTTTTGACACCCCAACAGCTGTTCAGGGGTTCTGCAAGGCCTTCTCTGGAACACAGCAAAACAGTCATTGTGGATAAAGTCCACATTTGTAAAGCGCACAATCACCCGTAAGGGTCTCTAGGCGCTGGGGGGCCGTCGGGAAGATTAAGCGAGCTATTGCCCAGAGTCACATGGTGCTGGGCTAACCTTCCGCCGGAGCCGGGGATCGAACCGTGGTCCCCAGATTCCAGCGTCAGTCGCCCTGGCCGCGGCGACTGACGCTGGAATCACCTGGTGAGTGTCAGCAGAGATGTCCACTCTAACACCAGCATGGAGTTATTTCCTACAGGGTAACTGATGGGGCGGCGGGCTTGACCTGCAGATCTACAGATAAGTTTGGCATGATTTGGCTTCAGTTATACCTATGCATCCTGTCCTTTATGGATGAGTGTTGGACCTGATAGCGTACCTACCACACACAGTTGGAGACACTACAAATTTATATTTCAAGAAGCGGGGCTGACGTAGTGTTGCCACATTCCCAGCAAAGTTCACATTACTGAGAAATGTTTAGCCTCTAATGGCTTTGGGAAGTTGAGCAATTATTATGTTTACTACTTTGTGTTTTTGCTGGGTGGTTATTTGCTTGGCATGGGTGGGGGGATGGGGAAGTTGGGTCAGATTGTTACCCTTAGGACAGGAGTTGTTCCGCAGACAGGGAAACCAAAATGTGCAACAGCAATCTGAAAGAAACACGTAGTGATAGATTCCTTACATTAGAATTACCCATAGGCGTCAGACTGGATCCGGAAAGTTTTTGTCAGGAGTACCTCTGCGCATAGGTACGCGTCGTAGTGCGGTATCGCGTGCGTCGTTGGCGCCGAAATGACGTTGCTGGAGCTACTTGGACTCGCCCACGCGCGCTGACGTCAGTTCTTCCTTTTTCCCCACCAGCAAGCACAGATCCCGGAGGAGCAAGTACCCCCAGTCACTTTTTGACTGAGTTCAACAAGGCCTTTTTGTCTCCATTCTTTCGAATCAATCGACTTCTCTTGTCGTAGGGATGCCCGGTTTCAAGAACTGCGGGGACTGTCACCTCATAATGTCGGTGACGGACCTGCACCGCGTGTGTCTCTACTGCCTGGGGCTCGACTACGACTCCAAGCCGTGCCCCGACTGCCGGACTATGGCGATGAAGACTTTGCGGGAGCGGTCCCGAAAGTTGCTAGAAGTTGGGCAGTCTGCTCTGCGCTGCTCAAGGTCCCAGTCCCGAGTGAGGCCGAGGGACCGGTAGCGGAGCCGTCACCATTGTTTGTCTTGCTCTGAGTCTTCACACTCTGGGTCAGGTAAGACAAAGCATTCCAATAAGTCGAAGAAGCGTGGTCACTCCTCGACTTCCCCTCGCCCGTCGTGGCTGAGGGTGCAGGTGGTGCCACCCCCTCGGCTCCACTGGAGCCTGTGACGTCGCTGCAGGCCTACCCGCCATTCCCGGGTCCGTTGGCGATGCCTACTCAGGTGCAAGAGTTTCTTGCTACCCTGGCCCGACTCTTTGGGCCGTCAGGCCCCACCGGTGCTCCTACGGGCCCAGCGGGCCCTACTGGGGGTCCTGTTCTTCCATCGCCGCCAGATTTGGCCCCTGTGCCGCCTCCGGCTTCAGCTGTACCTGCGGTTCACAGTAGGCCATGAGCACTTTCAGTTTACCGTGCTCCCCTTCGGCATTACCTGCACCCCTTGGGTGTTCATGAAAGTGATGACAGTGGTCGCAGCTCATCTGCGCAGATTAGGGGTTCCAGTCTTCCCCTATCTCGACGGCTGGTTGTTGAAGGCGGGCTCGCCCCAGTCAGTTGTCTCCCACCTCCAGACTATTGCCGACCTCCTGCATTTGCTGGGATTTTCCATCAACGTGCTGAAGGCGCACCTGATTCCCTCTCAGAAACTCCTCTTCATTGGAGCGGTTCTGGACTCTGCACAGTTTCGGGTTTATCCTCCCGAGCAGCGATTCTGGGATATTCAGGCTATGATTCTGATCTTTCAGCCTCTATCCCGGGTTTCGGTCAGGATGACCCTCCAGCTACTGGGCCTGATGGTGGATAATGCCAGATGGCATATGCCGGCTCTGCAGTGGGACCTGAAGTTCCAGTGGGCACAGCATCAGGGCAACCTGTTATATCACGTCCAGATCTTGGAGGGCACTGCACGACAGTTGCAGTGATGGCTCACGAATCGTGATTAGGTAAATGGCAGATCCCTCTCCCTTCCCCAAACGGAACACACAGTTGAGACGGACGTGTCCCTTCTGGGATGGAGCGGCCACATGGGGCAGAGATCAGAGGCCTCTGGTCTCCGGCGGAGTCCCGGCACCATATCAACCCTCTGGAGCTTAGGGCGATCCGACTTGCACTTTAAGGCATTCCTTCCCTCTGTCATGGGGAGAGTAGTGCAGGTGTTCACAGACAACACCACCACCATGTGGTATTGGAACGGGCGGGGTGGGGTCGTGGACCCTATGTCAGGAGGCTCTGCGCCTCTGTGCATGGCTGGAACATCAGGGCATTTCCCTGGTGGTTCAACACCTGGCAGGTTCTCTGAACGCCTGGGCGGACAAACTCAGCTGCCAGTGCATGATGGATCACGAATGGTGTCTGAACTCTGACGTGGCGCAAGGTCTCTTTATGCAGTGGGGAGAGCCTTCCTTAGATCGATTTGCCACCGAAGAAAACGCGCAAGGTCATCAGTTCTGCGCGTTGGAATTTCCAGGGCGACACTCGCTAGGCAACGCTTTTCGTCGCAAGTGGAGTTGTGGTCTACTATACGCCTTTACCACTTGTACCCAGAGTGCTGAAGATCAAGCGCAACTGGGCCAAAGTCATTCTTGTGGCTCTGGACTAGGCTCGAAGAGTATGGTATCCCGAGCTACTCAGCATGGCGATCAATCCCCTGCTCCGCCTGCCTCTTAGGGAGGATCTTCTGTAGTAGCAGGGGAAGGTCCTCCACCCGAACCTGTCCAACCTCCATGCGCGGAGATTGAGCGGCAGCAGTTGACGTCTTTTGACCTGCCTCCCAAAGTTTGTGATGTTAACTTGGCAGCCAGGCATCCCTCCATTAAAAAGGTATACGCCTGCAGTAGAAAACATTTGTGGCATGGTGCACAGCAAAAGCTGTGGACCCTCTTTCTGCCCCTCTTTCAGAGGTCCTTCTATTTCTCCTTTCTTTGGCCCAGCAGGCTTCTGCCCCGGGCACTATCAAGGGCGATCTCTCTGCAATTTCAGCCTTTTTAAGGCTTCCAGATCAGCCTTCCCTTTTCAACTCCCCTGTTGTAAGTAGATTCTTAAAAGGCATTACTCATCTTTTCCCTCTGATTCCTTTCATAATGCTTCAGTGGGACTTTGGACCTGGTTCTAACCTATCTGATGTGTGCTCCCTTTGAGCCACTTCACAAATGTCCTCTTTGTCTTCTCACTTAAGACTGCTCTCCTGGTTGCCATCATCTCTGCCAGAAGAGTGAGTGAGCTCCAGGTTCTTTCTTCTAAACCTCCGTTTCTCTCGGTCCATCCGGACAAAGTTGTTCTATGGACTCGTCCATCCTTTCTGCCAAAGGTTGTCACTGCCTTTCACATCAGGCAGGCCATCACATTGCCCACCTTCTTTCCGCCTCTGCCTCCGCATCCCTCGAAAGAGGAAGAGAGGCTCCACCGTCTGGGCCCAAAATGTGCGCTCTCATTCGAACTCAAACGCACACAACTGTTCCGGACAGATGACCAGCTCTTTGTTGGCTACGTGGACGCCAAGGCAGGCCGGGCCATGCACAAGCGGACCATCTCTCGATGGGTCATTTTGTGCATTAAGGCTTGTTATTCGTTGACTAAAAAGGAGCCTCCGGTGGGGCTACCAGGGCGACAGAAGCCACTACTGCCTTGGTACGGGGAGTTCCCTTGTATGACATTATGTCAGGCAGCTACGTGGACCTCGCTGCACACGTTTACCAAGCATTACTGCCTGGAGAGCCAAGTCTGGAGAGACTGCTTCTTAAGCCTGTCTGTTCTCCAGGGCTTTCTGGTGTAATCTTGGTTCGCAGACCCACCACCGGGTATTGCTGGGGTATCTATTCTAAGGTAAGGAATCAATCACTATGTGTTTCTTTCAGATGCACAAGTTACTTACCTTCTGTAACGATCTATCTGTAAGAAACATTAGAAGTGATAGATTCCTTACTGACCCACTCATCCTCCCCGTTCTGTGAACTGATTTCTAGGGTTTAAGGTCATCCCTTTCAGGGCCCTAGTTTCATGGCACCAGTGGTCCGTTTCATGCATGGCTCTGCGTTCCTGGCACGGAAAGTCGTGTGCAGAACTGCGGGCGCGACTAAGTAGCTTCAGCTACGTCATCCCGGCGCCAATGCACGCGGAGCCGCACGACGACGCCTACCGACACACAGGGGTACTGCTGACGAAAAATTTCCTGGTCCAGTCTGACTCCTGGTGGTAATTCTAAGGTAAGGAATCTATCACTACTAATGTTTCTTACAGATATATAGTTACCGGAGGCAAGTAATTTGCGCTTTAATGTCAAAATTCTTTTATTGTGTGAAATGTGCTATGACAGCGACCAATATTAAAGCATTTGCAGATTTAGCGTTCATGACATGGGACATCAGGGGACTCAATAGTTCGTGGAAATGCCAACAGGTGGTATGATACTTGCGGCTGCACACAGTGGATGTGGTGTTTATGCAGGAAACTCACCTGACTCCCACCCGGGCGTCAACCCTGGTGTCCACATGGGGGAAAGACAGATTCTTCTCCAGTTATAGTTCGTATGCGAGGAGGGGTAGCCACCCAGATATGTAAAAACTTGCCGTCCATACATTTACACACTGTGGCAGAACATATGGGGCGCTACTTGCTAGTGCTAGGGGTGCTGTTGGGACACCGTACACTACTGGTCAACGTTTACGCTCCGAATGATGATGACTTTGATTTCTTTCACAACTTACAGAAACAAATTGTTCTACTAGAGGCGGACCAGATGCCAATGGGGGAAGATATGAACATAGTATTAGACCCCACACTCGACAGCACAACATGGGCGTTGCATACTTAACCAAGAGCCCGCACAGCATTAGTGGACCTTTGCGAGCAGTACATGCTGCATGATGCTTGGCGACTGCATAACCCTCAGGCCTGGCATACTCATTATGCTGCGCAATACCACACATGGACGAGACAGAACTACGGGTTGCTGTCCTGAGCCTTGACCCATGGCTACCCGACGTGGAACACATGCCCAGTACACTCTGATCACTCACCTGTGATCCTGAAACTGCGCACCTGGGGGAGGAGGGCATAGAGAGTGGCAGTTCCCAGAGAGGGCACTGATGGACTTTAGAAGCGAACTCAGGCAGGCAATAATTGAGTATTTCGAAATCCGTGCAGGATTGGTCCCGCAACAAGCCACACTATGGGAGGCATTCAAGGCATACTTGAGGGGGGTATGCATCTCCAATGGCGCTGGGATACTAAGGGATCTCTGTAATATGCTCACCAAGCTAGAGGGAGCACTTGCACACATAGATCAGGAGCAGGCTGATGGGACTTCTCAGGAGTACTTATCAAAGAGGGTGACGTATTGACAGAGTACAAAGAAGCGGCAGTGAGAATCCCACTATTTTAGTAAATATGTCACCGCTAGGAGGTATGGGGAAAAGGAAAGGCCAGGGTGGACCCTCGCACGTCTGCTACATCCGCTACATGGGCAATCGTACAGAACTAGTTTGCGTGGCCACAGAACAAATACATAACCGTCCCTGCCGGCATTAATCGTGAGCTGGTGAGGTACTATACAGATTTATATCCTGCCAGGCTCACAGACTAGGAAGACAACATTGCGTATTATCAGGATAGTCTAGCTATGGTATGGCTGGTTTCTGCCCAACAGCAATTTTTTAGTACTTCTCGTTGGGGAGATTAAGCAAGCAATAGAAGCTATGGATGGCAACGAAGCCCCAGGGGCAATGGGTACACAGGCACTTTCTATAAGGCCTTTAAGGAGTTCTTAGCACTGCAGCTGCTGGTGGTGTATGCTGAAGCAGTGCAGGAGGGCGATCTCTCCCCTCGCTACGGGGGGCAGTCATTGTGCTGCTACTCAAGCCGGGGTAAGGCCCATCGCAATGCAGCACGTACAGGCCGCTGTCACTATTAAATTTTTATATGAAAATACTAGCTAAAATTATTGCAGCCTGGTTGTTACTAATGGGGCAAAATCACCCGCACAATCTGGGCTCATCCCTCACAGATCCACCGCATTAAATCTCAGCACGTTCTTTTCAATTTTGCATAGAATAGTGCCCTCTGTGCCGACGATTGCGGCTTTGTTGGGCCTTCTCTGGTGGAACTTCCTGGCAGGAGGTGGAGACAGCATTTGTCTGAAGGCCCTTTGAGGTGCAAGGAAATCTCCCCCTTCCCCCATTGTTGCCCAGGTCTATTCAGCCCTTTCCAGACCTACCTAGACTATCTGGAGCCCCTCTGGCCCTCCCGCCTTCTGTCATCTAAAACCCAGACAGGCAATCCACATTCCAGCAGAGGCACACAGGATGACTGAGCAAGAGAATACCCACTTTCTAAAAGTGGTATTTACAAATGCAGAATATAAAAATCACCTTCACTGAAAGATGCATCTTTAGATTGAGTTCAGGCATACTACATTTTATTTTCTTACCGAATTCCCTGGGCCTGTTATGTTTATAAGATGTTATAAACAAACCTCCCAATCTATCGTATGGGGAACTGGTAGCCTTGCAATAGTGAAACACGAAATTGGCTGTAATTCACTATTCGGACATGCCACACACACCAGGGCATATCCTACCTTTCACATACATTGCACCCTGCCCACAGTGGTACCTTGGGCCTCCCTGAGGGATGTCTGACATGTAAGAAAAGGGAAGGTTAGGGACCGGCCAGTGTGTGGACTGGCCTAGTCGTCATGGCAGTAACAAACTGCACGCAGACTCTGCAATGACCGGTCTAAGTTACCGTTTTCAGGGCTACTCACGGGGGGTAGCACAATCAGTGCGGCAGCCCCCCGGTATCATTTGATTCACCGGCCCTGGCACACGCAGTGCACTTTACTAGGGGCTAACAGGTAAATCAAATATCCAATCTAGGAAACACCAATCCATAACAGAATTGACACAGAGAGCGCCTGCACTTTACCACTGATCAGCAGTGCGAAATGTTCACAGAAACGTTACACCAGCAAAAACAGGTAAAAACCGGGAGGTCAGAAAGCAAAAACTCAGGGGAAACACGCCAAAAGATGCCATGTCTAACAGTGAGAGAAAGTGATTCATTTTTATTCCTTTCTGAAGGGGCCAACATAATGTAGCGTTAATATACAAAATAGCAGCACGGAACACTGGCCTAAGTTCGTTCGGCTTGTGTTACTTTGTTTAGGGATGTCACTAAATCTGTGTTTCATATTCCTTCTGTTTCCTCCAGTTGTGTGTGCTTGGATTGTTCATGTCACCGGAATCACTAGGGTGTGTATATTTAAGTGCAGTTTTTATCCTACATACAACAACCTTGTATATTTTTATGCTTCCTTAGCCCAGAAGAAGTTGTGGGTTCATCCCTTGTAAAGCCACGAAACACGTGTTGGCTAGGAGCCCAAGGAACTGACTGGGGTGTATAAAGACATCGTCCACAGAAGATAAAGAAATAAAATAACTACGTAACAAAAAGAAACAAGAATGTTATCTATATTATTGGCAATTGTGTATACTTTCAGCGTGTGGAGGGGAATAGTATTTATTATATTTGTGGCCTTTCGACCACACATTAGGAAATTTGGCGGTTGTCACTACCTCTGAGCACTGCGTCGAATTTAGGTTGCAACTAAACTTTTATGCAAAACGCCTTGGAGTGCCACACACCTTTTTTTTCACCACCGAGTCTGTAATACTGACTAGACAAGGAGGCCCCCTGTCAGCACTTCTGTTTATTATTACCATGGATCCACTAGTGAGGCGCCTACAAGAAAATCATATGCATAGGGGACCTCAATTTAAAACAGGCACAGTTCTGGTGTATAGGAAAGTAGGATCTGCTTCTTATGGTTACCCCCACTTTTGCTAAATGTAATACTGTTTTTGACTAGTCTCACTGGGATCCTGCTAATCAGGATCCCGGTCTATCTGATTTCTCACTAAACTGTTCTGCTATGTACTTAGGTACACTCCAGATTGGATACTGGGGTACCCTTGTCAGTCCCTAGTATATGGTACCCATGTACACAGGGTATAGGTACCCCAGAGGCCTCCCATGGGCTGAAGCATGTATTATGCCACCCATGAGAGACCAGGCAGAATGGAACTACATGCCTGCTGTTGCAGCCTGTGTAAGTTGGTGCATGCACCACTTAAGATATGGGTTTACTAGATCTAAGGGTTACTACACTTAAAACCTATGTCACCCCTATTTCAGGCCTTAACTAGCCTGAAGGCAAGGTGATTGGTTCTAAGAGAGAGGGTACCACTGCCTGAGCAGGACACCCCTGCAGCCTACAGAGTCCATTCTCCTGGGTTGTTAGTGAAGTATCCATTTACGACATATAAAGTGGCATTATGCAACCGCGTGATGACCAACTCTAAAACGTCTGAAACAAACCCTATTGTGTTTGGTGTCAAACATGTTGGAATCATACCCCCACACCGGTAACCGGTGTGGAGGTGTGATTCCACCCCTCAGAAGCAAGCTTCGCTGGGTCCCTGGTGATCCCAGGCTTCTAGTCCTGGGCAGCACAAAATGGTTGCTGCCGACCAGAGACACATTTCTGCCCTCCTGCTGCTCGGTTCTAGCAGGAGAAGGCAGAACAATAGGCATCCTGTGACAGGGAGGTGTGACCACCTCCCAGACAGGATTTATTGTATTAGGGTTGGTTGGGTGCGCTTGCCAGGGTCTGAACACCTGCAGGAGGGGCACATTTGGTGTTCCTGTGCTTAGTCCAGTTCAAACCAGTCCTGGGAGCTGTTGGCTCCTGCTCTGGCACGAAACTGGACAAAGGACATGGGAGTAACCTCCCCACTGTCTAGACCCTACCCTGGGAGGGTCCCCTGAATCTGTCTAACACTCTCCCGTGGGTACAATAGGGCTTACCTGGCTGTAGGACCTTAGATTTGACGTGGGCAAGATTCGGAACCAGAAACCCCTTCACTTCAACCTTCTGGACTTCGTTTGGGCCCGACTTCGTCTCCCTCTGTCTGAAATGTAGCCTGTGCACCATACAGGATCTGTGCAGGACCTGTGGAGCATCAAGGACAACTGAAGATATCTACCTTGGAGTGAAGGAGTCAAACCCCTGCATTTGCAGGCACTGCAACACTGCTGCCCGTTCTGCTGACCCTAAGCTCCTATGGACTCCGAAGGCTTCAGCAACACAGGAGGTGGGTTTCTACGTCCCTCGAGGTCCGAGCTGCGCTCTCACCAAGTTTGAGGTCAGAATCCTTCTCGGGGGCTGCAATAACCTAACCTCTGTGCACCGCGTACATTTGCAAGTGCATATGCTTGTTGGTGTTTCCTGAAAAAGTGCATTGGGCTCAGAGTAGCCCCAACCTTTGGCACTATTTCCTACCAAGAACTCCGGCCTCCTCGCACGGAGTGCTCCGTGGGCTGGTGTTTGGTGAAATCGTTCAAGGTCCTCTTGCGACTCCTGTGCTTTTGGCCTGTGGGTCCACTTGAGGGTCAACTTTGCTTTCTTCTGCTCCCCTGGTTGCTCCAGGCCTGCCCGACTCCCCTTGCTGTGGTGAGTCTCCGGGACCTTGCCTGTCCGAACCGTATCCCTTCTTGACCTTATGCGTGGTTTGCCGTTGCCAAGGCTTGTTGGTGCTCCCGCCAGACACTGACCCCTCAGTACTCCACATCCTTCGTGGGACAGCTCGTATCCGGCTCCTGGTCGTCCTTAACATCTCCTGGTCCCCTTAGCTGCAGAGTCCAGAACTCCCTCACACACCTGAAGTACCGACATTGGTGGGCATTCATCTACAGAACCCTAAGTCACTCCTGAGTGACCCAGACTGTCCCCTCTGCTTTCAGGTACTGTTCGACAAGAATCCACCTTTGGATTCCAACTGACACTTATTTTCCTTCCAGCAGAGGCTCTTCTTCAAAGTCCTCCATTCGGTTCGACGACTGTTTCCGATGCCACTTCAGACCTATGCACCCGGCTCCCCTGGGATTGGTAACTCGGTACTTCGGTATCCACGGGTGGGGTGGCTCTCCAACCTCCTAACTTCCACGGGGGTTCTTCGAAGTCCACTGGGAAGGGTCCTTAAGCTCTAAAACTTCAACCGCGACTTTCCTATAGAATTGTGTGGAGCACGCAATTGAGTTCCCACACTGCACCGATCCTCAGAGGGGTCCCTACTTACTCACCTTGGGTGGTTCCAGGGGGGTCTTAACAATTCTGCACCCTCTCGACACTGTCTTGACTTGAACGGTGGTTCTAATACCACTATTTTAGTATATGGTTTGTTCCCCCTCTCGGGCCCACTGTGTATTAGTGCTGTTTAATATAATTTTTGTGCTTAAGTATTGTGTGCTTTGTGATTATCTCCATGTAGGTTGCCGTACTAGATGGTGTTATATTAATAAATACATATTTTTGTAGCTACTATGTCGTTCTCCTTTCATTTAACCAATACTATACGGTTACATTCTGGTAAACCAAGCTGCTTAACATTCCTTCAAGACTAAGCCTGAAGGCTGCTCTCCACAGCTACCATTTGGATAGCTTTATAAGTTTATCTTTGACCTTTTAAATCACCATAAAGGTTGTTTGGACTGGTGCAAGGTGCCCACTTTAATTAGTGAACAGCATATACCAGGCCAACTACTCCCATGGTGACACTGTATGCGGATGATATTATACTGTATGTTGCACACCCTGCTGAGAATCTAGCCCCTCTGCTTCGCGAGATCACTCGTTTTGGGAATCTCTCGGGACTGCATATTATCTGGACAAAATCATTTGCATTTCCATTAACAAACGTACGAGACCGTGTGTGAAGGATTCCCATTAACATGGTGTGACATACTCATTATTTGGGAATTATCCTGTACAAGGACAAGGAACAGATAGTGCTGCTTAATTGTGGTCCAGTCTTGGAACGGCTAAAAGCACAAATTGATCGCTGGATCGCTCTGCCACTCGCCATGGCTGGCTGGATCGCTATAATTAACATGATCCTATTACCAAAAATGCTTTCTCTTTCATAATATTCCCATACCACTCACCAACTCTTTCTTTGCTAAGTTGTTTACACACTTGTCTCGCCTGGTTTGGGGAGGACGGCAGCCACGCATTGGATGGGACATTCTAATACTGCCATATGAGAAGGGAGGGTTTGGAGTCCCAAGAATGCAATTATACTACTTGGGAGCACAGTGCAACTATGCATGGCATGGGTATCGCCCAGATGACTGACTGCCATATACAAAATCCGAGGTAGACCTGGTGGCAAAAGTGCCGCTACAAGGGCTCCTGCCAGCCAGGCTACCACTTACTAAAGTGGATATTCATACAGTGTCAAACACATGCTGGGCCTGAAGGAAAATGCTACGAGTATTGGAGGGCGCGGAATTATATGCCTCCCAAATCCCACTGATTGACAACCCATGGGTGCCCTTAACGTCTGAGTCCTTCGTAAAGTGCACATTGCGGCGGTTCGGACTGTGTACATTTGGGAATGTATTTCACTGGGGTCACATTTATTCACGCACAGAAGATGTGCGCTTCACAGGCTCTATACTCCTGGACCAGTTTGAATTGTCGAGACTCCAAAATGCGCTGAGGAGCCGAGTATCCACCTGTCCCCTAGAACCAGACCACTTTCCCCTGCTGAAGCTACTCCTAACTGATACTGAAGGTGGCAGACTTATATCTACCATGCTGGTCTAGAACATATGCCGGCGCGTGATGGTAAGGTTAGAGGCGGATCTGGGACACCCCATTTCAGATAATATCTGGAAAGTGTTGCACTCACACCATCTGGTAATTAGACACAAGCTGCTACATTACAAATACTTGCGCAGGGTGTATATGACGCCAGTTAAAATGGCACTCATTGATCCGTCCCGTACTGCAAACTGTCCCAAATGCCAGGCCCTGGAAGACTACATACACATGACATGGACATGCAGAAGAGTGGCAGAGTATTGGGCACACATATTCAAGGCGCTGCAGCAAATGACAAGTCTCACAATTAGGCCATCTCCATTGCTGGTGCTATCCGGATACGTTGTGGTCCTAGACCTCAATTTATATGCTGCAATAGTCAGTACATAGTCAATAAATCCAAAACATTTAGAGCATATTATTATAATTCATCTGCTCATTGTAATAAATACTATGGGGAAGGAGAAAAAGCAACGGACCAAATTCGATTATTACCAAGCAATTGAATTCTTTGCCTATCAAAGAGTTATTCGTTATTCACACTATCAATTCCTGATATCAAAGGAATGTTATTAATGATTCACAATAGTACAAAATTACATTCATAGGTGAATTTGCCCAAAACAGGAACGTGCAAAAGTAGAAGTGATCAGAAGTGTTGTTGGTGCTTAAAGAATGAAAAAAGAGGAATCTGAAAAAGTGACAAAAAAGTTAGGATCAGTATCCGTATTAAAATTACCGTCCAAACATCCACCTGGCCACAATGATAATTATGTATTTAATCATTCAAATACAAAAGTAGGACATGTATTCCAAATTGAGCACATCAAATAAGGATCAACATGGGTGCAGGTGAGGTCAAGGGGTGAGCGTCGACGTTTCGACTCGTCTTGTGGCCTAAAGGATAATTTAAACCTCGGCCGTGCAAGTCTTCATCAAGACAAAGGAAGGGATGGGGGCAGTTTCACCAAGGCTTGGTATCCCTAGAAGGATTAAGGAGATAATAAGGCTGTTGCATGGATGTTGTATACTATTTAAACCCCCAAACGGGAAAGTGCTTACCCGAGTATATACTCTCCATCATTGATGTATAGTAACTCTACTGTGTCTATACTGATCCACTACACTATGCCACCGTTAAGTCTTTTGTTTTTCGTTTTTTATTTATGGCATTTTTGGCTAATACAGCAAAAACATTGAATAATTTACAAAGTGCACATTTCCCTTTATAATTACATCGGGAAGCTCTGACACCCGACTATAACTCACAAGTCTGTTTACTAGGTCTATCATGACGCACGATTGGCTGTATGAGAACACGCTTCCATGTTTGTTGGTGAACAATCGCGTGTTGACCTTTTGGCGGACGTAGAGATCGTATCACACTGGTATGGCAGTAGTCTTAAAGACCTTATGAATTACTGACTGCCTGGCATCTTTTGTGGTACGGGAGTTTACTTACGGCTACTGCCGAATCCTCTTGTTTCAGGTGGAATAAAACGGTCTCCCTGAATACGGCGGAACTTCAACTGATCTAATTAGTTTTGCAAATGGTTTACCTTTAAGTTCCTGGGACCCCTCTTGTTTAAGGTAATTAACCATATGGTCCTTTTTCTGTGATCCAGCACAGTCTTTCCAAATAAGAAGTATATCTGGTATTACTCCAATACTATTTGTATCTTAGGTGCACAGTGTGGTGGACCAATGGCTCCCCTTTTCCCTGGGTTAATGCCTGATTTATGTGGAGGCGCCCAGGTCATCGATTAATATTCAGGAGATTGTTACCTCCTCGAGCACCTTGTGCGTTATAAGGTAATTATGATCATGGACATTATTGATTTTAATACGAGTATTCTATCCTTGTGGATAGTTTCTCATTTTAGCTCTAATGTTTGTCCCGTATGTGAAATTATATACCTTTCCCGGTGTGAGAGTCCACACACGGAAACATTTCTTACGTTCTTCCCTACTCGCGTAAGCACTTTCCCGTTTGGTGGTTTAAATAGTATACAACATCCATGCAACGGCCTTATTGTCTCCATAATCCTTCTAGGGATACCAAGCCTTGGTGAAACTGCTCCCAACCCTTCCTTTGTCCTGATGAAGACTTGCACGGCCGAGGTTTAAATTAACCGTCAGGCCACAAGACGAGTCAAAACATCGACGCTCACCCCTTGACCTCACCTGGACCCATGTTGATCCTTATTTGATGTGCTCAATTTGGAATATATGTCCTACTTTTGTATTTGAATGATTTTATACATAATTATCATTGTGGCCAGGTGGATGTTTGGACGGTGATTTTAATACTGATCCTAACTTTTGCTAAAGATTATAAATATTTTTTGTCACTTTTTCAGATTCCTCTTTTTTCATTATTCAAGCACCAACAACACTTCTGATCACTTCTACTTTTGCACGTTCCTCTTTGGGGCTAATTCACCTATGAATGTAATTTTGTACTATTGTGAATCATTAATAACATTCCTTTGATATCAGGAATTGATAGTGTGAATAACGAATAATAACTCTTTGATAGGCAATGAATTAAATTGCTTGGTAATAATCGAATTTGGTCTGTTGCTTTTTCTCCTTCCCCTAAGTATTTATTACAATGAGCAGATGAATTATAATAATATGCTCTAAATGGTTTGGATTTATTGACTATGTACTGACTATTGCAGCATATAAATTGAGGTCTAGGACCATTGTTTTCCATATCAACTTACACCCAGGTCCATGACCAATTGGGTTTCCCCATTTTTGATAATGGCTACCTTTGTGCAGGTGCTACAGGGTTTTGTGAGGGTTTTGTTTGTATAATTGTTGTACATGTTTGACTTACCAGTATGTTATGTAATGTTTCTCTGTTGCAATATATAATTTAGACTATGTCTGAAAAGGAGACACTTTCGTATAGCGAGGACTATATTGATAAACACCTAATTGAAGAGGGAGGTGGCACCTTCATAGCTAGTAACACCCTGAATGTAGATCTATCACTCAATGATAAAATTTCCAAACTGGAAAGGTTGGAGAAAAAATTGATAAGGACTAGATTACATGGACATACTTTAGCGAAATACCTTAGGGCAAACGTTATACCAGTGGAGTTACAGGTCAGAAATGAACCTGCTATCTTTTTAGATAACCCCAAATTTAAGGAAAATTTCAGCTACGTGTCCAATACATGTTCTAGACATTGGATGGTACTAGGGATGGAAACTGCGGTAGAAGAAGTAGAACGCCTCACGAAAGAAATTGCGGACCTCAAGAAAGAAATCATGGAGGATAAAGCACTGGTGAATGCGAAGGAAGCCTTAGAGAGGCTAGAAAAAACGATCCGGGAATTTGATATATATACCCAGGGCACCAAATTGGATAAGGTAGCACGGGATATAAAAATCTATGATAAAAAGAATACCTATCCTTACCTCCAAGATGGGTACTATGTGAGAGATCAACAGGGAGGTTTTTCCAGTCGTGGCAGAGGAGGCTACAGAAGATATAACACCTTCTCAGGTTCTTCATTTGGTAGTAGCTCCGATAGTGATTCGGACCGTCCTAGTACAAGTACCAGTACACCATCCAATATTGTGGGCCAAGCCAATCATGATCAACACCCTTTTTTTACCAGAGGAACAATGGTGGGCACAACGAGGACGTGGCCGTCCCTGGGGGAGACCCAGGGGCACACGGGTCCCGATGTGGAACCAAGGGACAGGGAGAGGGAGAAAGCAAACTCACTTCCAGCCAGACTCGCATGGGGAGATCAGAACGAGGCGCCAACACTACAGATGGTAACACACAAACCAGACGGTAACACACAAACCAGACAATCCTATAGGTAATCTCTCTGACTATATTTTGTCAGCTAACGAACAGCAGGTTGTATCCAAAGGCTTATCATTTGTTCCGACATCCACTCCTAACAACTTTAACTTAAAAATTGAATTACATCAGTTTTTTCATAAAGTTAGATTAAAATATAATTTCCAAAATACTCCACATAACCCAACTTTTTCGGCTAGTGGTCTCAGACCACCATCGAAATGAAATTCCCCTACCCATATGATGGCCCATAAATTACTGGCCTATGAACAAGTGGTGTTACGTGATGTGGATGATATATTGAATAATCGACAATACATTCCTTTCAATATAAGTAAACAAGAGAAAGAAGGCTTGAAGATGCTGAAGGACAACACTAACATTACTATAAAGCCCGCGGATAAAGGCGGTGCAATTGTTGTATTGAGAAATATAAGTATGATATTTTATCTCCGCTGGCCGTAGAAGGCAACTACGCACTTCTTAAAAGGGACCCCACAAAGGAAATCAGTGAACCCATCAGATAAATTACAGCTGAGGGGATGGGTGATGGGTTTATCAACCAACATAAGCATGACTTTTTGAATAAAAAACATCCGCGGATGCCCACTATTTACACGCTCCCCAAGATCCACAAAAGAATGGAGGATCCTCCAGGGAGACCTTTTATATCTGGTTGTGGTTGCCTTATAGAACCATGGTGTAAAAACATTGATGTTTTTTTAAAACCTATTGCTGTAGCTACACCCACCTATTTAAAGGATGCGATGCAAACCATCCAATTGATTGATGGTCGTCCACATGATCCAAAAACTTGCCTTTTGGCAACGATGGACATTACTGCCCTTTATACCAACATCCCCCAACAATCTGCCTTAACATGCATCCAAACTGTACTCAATCAAAGGCCAGCTCCGCATAGAGTCCCCACTGAATTTATTATACAGTTGCTCACGATTGCTATGACTAAGAACTTCTTCATTTTCCAAGATAAATATTCTGTCCAAACGAAAGGCCTGGCGATGGGGGCAAGTTTTGTCCCCAATCTGGCTATCATATATATGAGCGAATATGAGCAACAGTACATATTTAGTCCGTGTAATCCATTTGGGACCCATATATCACTTTGGACACGTTATATAGACGATGTCCTGTTACTTTGGAATGGCAGTAAGGAACTCCTTAAATGTTTCCATGAATGGCTTAACAACTGCTCAGAAGACATCAAATTAACACTTGAAGCTGATAGTGAATCCATTAGCTTTCTTGACATTCTAATCAAGAGTGAATCTGGGAGGTTATATACGAGTCTCTACAGAAAAGCTAGTGAACGTAATACCTAGTTGAGGTACACAAGCCACCACCCTCGTAACCTCAGGGACAATTTGCCATTTGACCAATTCCTGAGGTTACGTAGGACTTGCACCAAAAAGGAAGACTACTTTGATGAATCGGCATTAATTGCCAGATTGAGTGAACGGGGTTACCCACTTAGACTTCTCAAAAAAGCGCGAAAGCGTGCCTGGCCCAATCATAGACAACATCTACTCATACCCAAAGAAAAAACGGCCAGTGAAGATCGCCTGGTGTGTGTAACCACATTTAACACCAAAAGTAATGCCATCAAAAAGGTAATCAATCGACATTGGCATTTGGTTACAGATGAGTTGGGTAATATACCCCCTCCTCTACATGCATTCCGTAAAGGAAAAAAATATTAGGGATCACCTGGTTAAATCATTACTCACTTCAGTATGTACCTTGAGTCAAACTACACTGTGGGGGCTTCCACCAGTGTTAGGACATAAGAAATGTGGGACTTGCAAAGCCTGTTCAATGACTGTAGAATTGACTATGTTCACACACAATAATCGATCATACACACTCAAACAATTTAGCAATTGTAACACATCTGGTGTGATATATGCCATCACCTGCCCATGCGGTTTTATGTATATTGGACAGAGGACTCAAAAAATTAAATGTCGTATATTGCAGCACTGCAGCCTCATTCGTTGCAAAGTACAAGGTGCACCACTTGTGGATCATTTCTCTACTTTTCAACATGATGCCAGCACACTAAAATGGTGGGTCATTGAGAAAGTTCTACCAAACTCCCGTGGCGGCGATCTGAGTAACATCCTCAGTAAACGAGAATGTAGATGGATATATTCGCCTATCACTGTCCTAAAGGGGCTCAATGAACAGGAAGAGATCAGGAGACAAGTAGCTCTGTTAGACCTGTAACAGTAATCCTGTACCCTAATGCAATTGTAATTGTATCAGGTGGAGTATGCCTGTCATTATCATGACTGTAACCATGTATTACATTTGTAAGATGTCTACCATCATCAAGACTGGAATTATGTAATGATTTTTCATACACGGAAGGTATAATGTTTTAGATCTTATATTATTTGCCTACAAGAATTGTACAGACCATATCCAGTCATTGATAGTTATGTTTTCATGTTTCATGTAATGTCTCATGGTTTGTGACCCGTTTGGTCTAACTGTATATTTATTTATGCACAGTAGTCCTGTTATTATCGTGATTAGTATTTGTGCTCGATTACGTGTAGCACACAGTGGGCTGTACATAATTCCTAGATTGCTCCGATATGCGGTGACAGTGAATACATATTTGCACCACCCTGTGTTTTTCTTCCTTTTAATTATTTTATGAATTCAGCTTTCATATTGGAGGACTTGTCAATTGCACCGTTACTCTCTATCCTTGATGTATAGTAACTCTACTGTGTCTATGCTGATCTACTCAACTATGCCACCGTTAAGTCTTTTGTTTTTTGTTTTTTATGTTCGAGGCATGTGGGCTGCTAAATTCATATCTATTGCATAGATCGCCGCCTAGTGTTGGGTCCGGATGATTGCACATTGTTGTCCTGGATGAGTCTTCGAAGTATCACGAGATAGGTGGCTCCTCCCCTGGACTACAGTGCGCATGGGCATCGACTCCATCCCCAGATTGTTTTTTTCCGCCATTGGGTTCGGATGTGATTTCGACGTCTCCTGTCGGAATCGATAAAAACTGTTCTCTGAAGGCCAAAAGGCTTTCTAACCTCGTCGGTATTGTTGGCGTTCGGTTCTCGTGTATACTCCGACTCTTCGAGTCGGTTTTCTGGGGAGTCGCGTGACTCTTCGGTCATCGAGGCCCTTTGACGCAGCAAGACCCCGACGTAACTACAATGGAACGAAGTCCGTTCAAAAAGTGTCTCGTGTGCGGTTCGAAGTACCCACACATGGACGTGCATCCTGTATGCAACAAGTGCCTGTCGCCGGACCACAAAGACGCTCAAGATTCGGCGCGTGGCGCGCCTTGAGGCCCAGCGATCGGCACCGGCCCCGGTGGACATCTTCAACGACCCCGAAGCAGACGAGCAAGAGCTTCAGCTTCAGATCTCGCCTCCATCGGCGGAGGTCGAGGCCGACTACGGAGAGGCCGTGGAGGGCCTGGACCTAGACGAATACGTCGAGGAGGTAGGGGATGACGAGGAAGTTTATGGGGCCGCGGAAGATAGCTCGGAGGAAGAGCTATGCCCCGTCCGTACCATAACTAAGGCTCAGGTCACGGGATCGCCACTCGGCCTTACCCACGACCCTCCACCCAAGTCCTCGGCCCCGACTTCAAAACCGTCGTCTTCGGAGGCTTCCAAGCCAAAAAAGGCAGTCGACCACGAAAAGGCACCCAAAGGGGCCAAGGAGGCCGGCTCCAAGAAAGTCGTCTAGCATGTGTCAAGTAAGGTGGTGGAGTCGACGTCGAAGAAGACTGTCGAGAAACCTTCACCCAAGACTGCCGTGCCGAACTCTGAAACCACGACGCAAAGGGGAAAAACTGCCGATCCGAAGCCGGCGGCGTCGACGCCTAAGGCCAAGACAGGGGACCGGACCCTTGCTGTCGAGGGTGCGTCCGCGCACAAACAGAAGTCGTCAACGCTCGGATTCTCACCTGGTGGTGGATCGAGGGCCTCGGTCGGATCGACTAAGCCGTCCGCTTCTTTTACTAAGCAGGTCGCGGACTCCCTGAAGAGGATACGGGACAAGGCGTCGGAACCGAAAACGTCCTCGGTACCAACGGCGGCTGTCCCGCTGAAGAAGACTTCGACGCCAATCCTCTATACTCTGCCGCCGAAGGTAGCGCCGAAGGCTTTCGCACCTCGTACGGTGCCCGATGACTCAGAGGGGCTGCAGCAGACTCAGCGTACTGGAAGCTCTGCTCGACCACTTTCGCAGGACGACGATTCGGAGCATTTTATCGACGCCGACACGGGCAAATTACTTCTCTACAAGAGGAAAATTACATCCCAGCCGGTGGACTCCTATGTAATCCCTCTAAAAAAGAAAAGGCCTGCACCAGATACTCCAGAGCTTGTGGAACCCATTCCTCAACAGCCTAGGAGGAGTCCGACACCTTCACCCACCTACTCAGATGGGGATGGAAATGAACAGAATGATGAGTATAACTTCCCTGCCAATAATGACCCTGATGAACAGCAGGACTCATGGATAGACACTGGTGACCAGGGTGACCAACAGGTGGTTAATGACCCACAGCTTTATGGAATAAAGACTTCTCCTACTGAAGACTCGGCGGCATTTAATGCCTTAATTGAACGGGCGGCTGCAAATCACAAGGTGGAGATGCATGCCGACCCTGTGGAAGTTGACTTTTTGTTTGATACATTCTCTGCATCAGAAAAGACTGTCAAAACACTGCCAATGCTTAAAGGGGTTCTCAAACATGCCAATGACATTTTCAAGGAACCCACCAGGGCACGGGTGGTCAACCCACGTATAGAGAAGAAATACACACCGGCACCTGGGGACCCTGCTTATATACGAGGCCAGTTGCCTCTGGACTCTTTGGTCGTCTCCAATGCCCGCAAGAGGGCGAATTCACAGACAACGGGTGAAGCTCCTCCCCCGGACAAAGAGTCAAAAGTGCTGGAGGCAGGGGGCAAAAGGGTGGCAGCACAGGCTGCAAACATATGGCGCATATCCAATACACAAGCCCTGTTGGCTAGATATGATAGGGCGCATTATGACACCTTGGAACAGCTTTTGCAACACCTTCCAGACAAGTTCAAAGAAGGAGCTGAAATGTTAATCCAAGAGGGCAAGCTCATTTCTAATGCTGCGATTAAATGTGCGCTTGATGTTGCAGATACAGCAGCAAGGGCGGTGAACACTAGTGTTATGTTGAGGCGTCAGGCTTGGCTCCGCATCTCACGGTTCAAGCCCGAGATCCAAACAACTATCCTCAACCAACCCGTCAATCCAGACAGACTGTTTGGCCCGGAGGTTGACACCACCCTTGAGAAGATTAAAAAAGACACTGAGACTGCTAAGTCCATGGGTGCACATCAGTCTCAGCAATACAGGGGCAACAATTTTCGTCGCTCAAGTACAAGGGGTGTTGCCAGAGGACACTTGGCACAGCAGACAAGTTTCCATAAAGGAGGCGCCCAGGCCTCTTACCCCAAACAGAATAGAGGTGGTTACAGAGGAAACCGCGCCAAGGGCAGAGGCAGAGGCAACAATACTTCCTGTTCCTCTGCTGCCAACAAACAGTGACTCCCTGTCACTGCCCCCCGACCATCCATCACCTGTCGGGGGCAGACTCCAACAGTTCCTGCCAGTCTGGAAAAACATCACCACAGACAGGTGGGTAAGGGAGCTTATCCAGTTCGGGTATTGTTTGGAGTTAACGTCCACTCCCCCCAACATACCCCCAAGACAACGTCCTATGTCAGCAGAGCACTTGCACTTGTTGCAGCAGGAGGTTCTCGTAATGCTGCAAAAAGGAGCAATAGAGCTTGTGCCAGTGGAGGAGGAAGGCACAGGGGTTTATCCCCTGTACTTCTTAATACCAAAGAAGGACGGCTCACTCAGACCCATTCTGGACCTACGCCCCCTCAATCTATACATACTCTCGGAACATTTTCACATGTTAACGCTACAACAGGTTCTTCCACTATTAAACCAGGGAGACTTCCTCGTAACCTTGGACCTCAAGGATGCTTATTTTCACATACCACTCCACCCATCCCACAGAAAGTACCTCAGGTTTACCATACAGAACAGGCATTACCAGTTCAAGGTCCTACCCTTCGGAGTGACCACTGCCCCCAAAGTGTTCACGAAGTGTCTGGCGACCGTGGCGGCGCACCTCAGGAGACAGAACATACATGTCTACCCTTACCTGGACGACTGGCTCGTTCAAGCCAAGTCGGAACAACAGTGCGCCGCGGACATGTCCCACACTATTCACCTCCTTCACAGTCTGGGGTTCTAGTTAAACTATCCAAAGTCGCACCTCCAACCTGCCCACGTGCGGCAGTATCTGGGCGCGACCATCAATACTCTGGCTGCCACAGCACAGCCAAACCCGGCGAGGATCGACAACATCCAGTCGCTAATCCAGAGGTTCAGACCCCAACACTCACTCCCAGCGAGAGTGTTCATGCAGTTGATAGGCATGATGGCCTCCTGCATCTTCATAGTCCCGCACGTGAGACTGCATATGCGTCCGCTCCAGGAATGTCTAGCACATCAGTGGACGCAGGCTCATGGACAGTTGAAAGACCTAGTGTTGGTAACCGGTCGGGCATACAACTCTCTGCATTGGTGGACTTCACACAACCTTTGCAAGGGCCGACCGTTCCAAGAGCCTGTACCACAGATCATCCTCACGACGGACGCCTCTCTCCAGGGTTGGGGGGCTCATGTGCTCCACTACACGGTGCAGGGACTATGGACGACACAGCAAAGGAAGATGCACATCAACAGCCTGGAGTTGATGGCGATCTTTATGGCGTTAAAGTCCTTCAAAGTACATTTGTGCAACAAGGTCGTGCTGATCCGGACGGACAACATGACGGCCATGTACTACATCCAGAAGCAGGGGGGTACGCACTCTCCACAGCTGTCTCCTCTGGCTCAGAGCATGTGGAAGTGGGCCATTCAGAGGAACATCTTCCTCATGGCGGAACACCTTCCGGGCAAGGACAACCAGATGGCGGATCTGCTCAGCAGGTACAGCCATCAAATGCACGAGTGGGAGATACATCCCTCTGTACTCCGGCCGTACTTCCAGCAGTGGGGTCATCCGGAGATAGACCTGTTTGCCACAAAGGAAAACGCAAAATGCCAAAGCTTTGCCGCCAGGTTCCCTCACCCACAGTCGCAAGGCAATGCGATATGGATGAACTGGTCAGGCAGATTTGCGTACGCTTTTCCCCCAGCACCTCTCATTCCGCTGGTGGCAAGAAAGCTAAAGCAACACTCTATGACGCTCATCCTAGTTGCTCCAACGTGGGCACGCCAACCATGGTACACCACGTTTCTAGAACTCTCCGTGGTACCGCATCAAAGGCTGCACCTCACACCCAGGCTCTTGACGCAGAACCATGGCGACATTCAGCATCCAGACCCGCAACAGCTCAATCTGGCGATCTGGCTCCTGAAGTCCTAGAGTTTGGCTACCTTAATCTGCCTCCTGAATGCATGGACATCATCAGAGAGGCAAGAAAACCCACTACCCGAGCTTGCTATGCAGCGAAATGGAAGCGTTTTGTCATCTACTGTACAGAGCATAACATAAATCCGCTAGATGCATCCATTCCGAACATCATTTGCTACTTGTTGCATCTTTACAAATGCAATCTAGCGTACGCTTCCATTCGAATACACTTGTCAGCCATAGCAGCTTATCTTCAGAACAGGCAGCACCTCTCTGTTTTCAGGGTGCCTGCCATTAAAGCTGAAGCGGGTCATTCCTCCCAGGACCCCACCCGCTCCAGTATGGAATCTCAACGTGGTCCTCACTAGGTTGATGGGTCCACCCTTTGAGCCTCTACGTTCATGTGAGATTCAATTCCTGACATGGAAAGTGGCTTTCCTCATTGCCATCACGTCTCTCAGACGTGTTAGTGAGCTACAAGCGCTCACAATACAAGAGCCATTTATTCAGGTTCATTCCAACAGGGTGGTGCTCCGCACTAACCCCAAGTTCCTTCCAAAGGTGGTGTCACAATTTCACGTCAATCAGTCAATTGAACTGCCCGCATTCTTTCCAAATCCAGAGACGGTAGCGGAAAGAATGCTCCATACCTTGGACGTTAAAAGGGCGTTGATGTACTATATTGACCGAACACAACCATTTAGAAAAACACAACAACTATTCGTTGCCTTTTCAGCTCAGCACAAGGGCAACCCCATTTCCAAAGCGGGAATAGCCAGGTGGATCGTTAAATGTATTCAGATTTGCTATCAGAAAGCTAAACGCACTTTAACGATCCCACCCAGAGCACACTCCACACGCAAGTTAGGAGCCTCCATGGCATTCCTGGGAAACATTCCTTTAGAAGACATTTGCAGAGCAGCCACGTGGTCCACACCACACACGTTTACCAAACATTACTGCGTAGATGTGCATTCCAAACAGCAGGCAGCTGTAGGACAAGCTGTTCTCAAGACTCTATTTCAGACTTCTGCAGCTGGCACGGGCGGCCGCCGTTAATGGAGGGACTGCTATATATTCTATGCAATAGATATGAATTTAGCAGCCCACATGCCTCGAACTGAATATGCTACTTACCAGTATGCATCTGTTCTTGGCATGTAGGGCTGCTAACATTCATATCGCCCACCCTCCTCCCCGGCGCCTGTAGCAGCTGCAGATTGCTTCTTGCATTCAATCATTAGCATGGACATCTTTAACACTGTCATGCTCCATCTTTGCCGCAATGGCTAAAAACAATCTGGGGATGGAGTCGATGCCCATGCGCACTGTAGTCCAGGGGAGGAGCCACCTATCTCGTGATACTTCGAAGACTCTTCCAGGACAACAATGTGCAATCATCCGGACCCAACACTAGGCGGCGATCTATGCAATAGATATGAATGTTAGCAGCCCTACATGCCAAGAACAGATGCATACTGGTAAGTAGCATATTCATTATGGCATTTTTGGCTAATATAGCAAAAAAATTGAATAATTTACAAACTGCACATTTCCCTTTATAATTACATCGGGTAGCTCTGACACCCGCACTATAACTCACAAGTCTGTTTACTAGGTCTATCCTGACGCACGATTGGCTGTATGAGAACACGCTTCCGTGTTTGTCGGTGAACACTCGCGTGTTGACCTTTTGGCGGACGTAGAGATCGTATCACACAGGTATGGCAGTATTCTTAAAGACCTTATGAATTAATGACTGCCTGGCATCTTTTGTGGTACGGGAGTTTACTTACGGCTACCGCCGAATCCTCTCGCTTCAGGTGGAATACTACGGTCTCCCTGAATACGGCGATACTTCAACTGATCTAATTCGTTTTGCAAATGGTTTAGCTTTAAGTTCCTGGGAACCCTCCTGTTTAAGGTAATTCACCATATGGTCCTTTTTCTGTGATCCAGCACGGTCTTTCCAAATAAGTAGAATATCTGGTATTACTCCAATACTATTTGTATCTTAGGTGCACAGTGTGGTGGACCAACGGCTCCCCTTTTCCCTGGGTTAAAGCCTGATTTATGTGGAGGCGCCCAGGTCATCGATTAATATTCAGGAGATTGTTAACTCCTCGAGCACCTTGAGCGTTATAAGGTAATTATGATCATGGACATTGATTTTAATACGAGTATTCTATCCTTGTGGATAGTTTCTCATTTTAGCTCTAATGGTTGTCCTGTAGGTGAAATTATATACCTTTCCCGGTGTGAGAGAGTCCACACACGGAAACATTTCTTACGTTCTTCCCCACTCGGGTAAGCACTTTCCCGTTTGGGGGTTTAAATAGTATACAACATCCATGCAACAGCCTTATTGTCTCCTTAATCCTTCTAGGGATACCAAGCCTTGGTGAAACTGCCCCCATCCCTTCCTTTGTCCTGATGAAGACTCGCAAGGCCGAGGTTTAAATTACCCGTCAGGCCACAAGACGAGTCGAAACGTCAACGCTCACCCCTTGACCTCACCTGGAACCATGTTGATCCTTATTTGATGTGCTCAATTTGGAATATATGTCCTACTTTTGTATTTGAATGATTATATACATAATTATCATTGTGGCCAGGTGGATGTTTGGACGGTGATTTTAATACTGATCCTAACTTTTGCTAAAGATTGTAAATATTTTTTGTCACTTTTTCAGATTCCTCTTTTTTCATTCTTCAAGCACCAACAACACTTCTGATCACTTCTACTTTTGCACGTTCCTCTTTGGGGCAAATTCACCTATGAATGTAATTTTGTACTATTGTGAATCATTAATAACATTCCTTTGATATCAGGAATTGATAGTGTGAATAACGAATAATAACTCTTTGATAGGCAATGAATTAAATTGCTTGGTAATAATCGAATTTGGTCTGTTGCTTTTTCTCCTTCCCCTAAGTATTTATTACAATGAGCAGATGAATTATAATAATATGCTCTAAATGTTTTGGATTTATTGACTATGTACTGACTATTGCAGCATATAAATTGAGGTCTAGGACCATTGTTTTCCATATCGACTTACACCCAGGTTCATGACCAATTGGGTTACCCCATTTTTGATAACGGGATACGTTGTGGACATCCCCTAAGCGATGCGTAGGTATGTTGGTACAGCCCTACTCATTGCCAAGAGGGAGCTGGCCATTCATTAGGGTTGCAGGAGTACACCAACTCTTGAACAATGGCTTATTTCTTTATTTATTTGAAGAGTTTTATAAAGTGCGAACATGACCCAAAAAAGGGTATTGGAGTGCTGTACAAAGGAGGGTACAAGGCAAGCGTTTTAAAACAAGGGTGCGGTACAAAATAGAAAACACAATGTTATTAAAAAGTTGCAGCAAGTGATACATCAAAAAGGACCTGTGAGGAGAGAACATAAATTAAGAGCAATCAGAAAAAGAAAGATTGTTCAGCTGACAAAGGGAGTAGATTAAAGATGGCAATCAGAGCTATTGCAGTATATGATTGTTCAGTATTAGCCACTTGACATGTTTTTTGAAACAGGTAGTCGAAGGGTTGGATCTGATCTCAAGAGGAAGAGCGTTCAGATTCTAGGAGCAAGACACGCAAGGCACGGTTGTTAGTTTTTTTTATTGAATTTGGGTGGTTTCAAAAGTAGAGTATCAGAGCTTCTTAAGTTCTGACTCGAGCCAGATAGCTCAAGTTTTTTTGCTAGGTAGATGGGTGAATTGTAGTGAATTGCTTTGTGCGGGTGATATGGTCATGTTTTCTGGAACCCGTGATGAGTCTGGCTGAAGCGTTAAGGGTGGCTTTAAGCAGAGCCGGACTCGCTCTAGGAAGGCCTGCAAGGCTTAAAAGTTTAATGTACTGTGATACTAATAGTGAATTGTTGGCAGGGCAGGGTTAATGTTCTGTTGTAAAGGTGCCTAACTGGTGCCACAGAGGAGGAAACTGATATGGCACTGTAAGGTGCGCTGCATGCACTGTTACTTAGACACAATGACTTTAACGATTATGTCAAGGATAATGAGACAAAACGTACTGATGCACAGAAGCTTGTAATCCTACCAATATAAAATGATAAAAATAAAGTTAAAAAAAATCCTCTGCCCAACTCAATACGGATTCCGCAGCAACCGCAGCACCGAGACTGCCCTCCTTGCTGCCACGGATTACATTTGCACACTCTTAGATCGTGGCCACAATGCAGCCCTCATTCTGCCAGAACTCTCTGCAGCCTTCGACACCGTCTCCCCCCGCACACTGGCCACCAGACTTCACAACGCTGTAATACAGGGTACTGCTTTGGACTGGATCTCCCCCTTCCTCTATGGCAGAACACAAAGAATAAGACTTCCGCCCTTCCTCTCCAAAGCCACAGAGATCAGATGCAGGGTACCCCAAGGATTCTCCCTCAGTCCCACGCTCGTAAATATCTACATGTCCCCCCTTTCAACCATCGTCAGAAAATGTACTCAGCATAGAATCTTACGCCAACGACACCCAGCTCATCCTCTCCCTCACCAAGGAACCTGACATAACCAGACACAGTTTCCAGGAAGGAATGAAGGACGTCTCATCCTGGCTGAGCAGCAGCTGCCTGAAGCTCAGCTCGGAGAAAACTGAAGTCCTCCTCCTTGGATCCACCTCCACCGCATGAGACGACACCTGGTGGCCCCCTGCCCTCGGAAACCCTTCCACCCCCACGGACCATGCCCCAACCTCTATCATACTCTACTCCTCTCTCACCATGAACTGACAGATCAATGCCGTATCCTCCACATGCTTCAACACCCTCTGCATACTCTGCAAGACCTTCAAACGGACCCCCCCCCTGAATCCAGGAAGACCGCCACCCATGCACTCATCACCAGCAGACTGGACTGCGGAAACGCCCTCTACGCCGGAATCAACAAATCTCTCCTTCACAAACTTCAGACTGTCAAGAATGCCGCGGCCAGAGACTTCCACCGCATCCCATGACCTGACCATATCACCTAGCACCTCCGAGACCTCCACTGGCTCCCCATTGAAAAGAGTGACCTTCAAGCTGGTTGCACATGCCTACAAAGACCTCCACAACACCGTACCCCAATATTTCAACAAAAGAATTTCCTTCCACGACCCAAGAGAAACCTCTGCTCCGCTGACCTAGCCCTGGCTGAAATCACCCTCATCCACAGAGCCAGAACAGGAGGCAGATCCTTCTCCTACATCACAGCCAAGAACTGGAACAAACTCTACCTCAGCATCAGACAAAAACCTACACTGCAAGCCTTTAGAAGAGATCTCAAGACCTGGCCTTTTGGATGACCTCGGAGCTGCCCAAACCCCCTACCACACCAGAGCCTTGAGATCCTTACGGTTGAGTAATGCGCTCTATAAATCCCTGATTGATGGATTGACCGGTGTGCTTCCTTTCTTCTCTGCCGCCAAACAACAAATAAAATAACAATGTCCAGCACTATAACTGTACTCTCTCCCACCCCAGTGACCCTATGAATGATTTCAATCCGTATTCTGTTGAAGCACATGAATTGGGTCCAGGTGCGGACTACTTTATGCTGACCTCATAGGTTCTTATGCACAATCAATTTGTTTGTTCTTGCCTCATTATTGATGTGGCCAGAAAAATCTCAAATCCTCCCCCTTGGGTCTTTGGAGCGCATTACAGCCTCTATTCCACCTGCTTGTTATCTAGTTGCAGGTTCTGTAGCGGTTATGGTGGTGATGGTTGGGACTAAAGGGTCAGGCGAAGTTTTTGTCTTCGGCACACCTGGCAACCTCGCTTCTGAATAGTTTTTATCAGACGAATGCAGCAAGGATGGCCTGTCGTACTGGTCATGGTACCTTTGGCAGTTGCGGCCCTCCACTTGCTGAATGCAGACAGGTCCTACAGCAATGTAGGTACAGCTGTCATTGAGACAATTTCCCAGCAATGATGTCTGTTGTAATGTGGTTTCTTCCCTGGCAGAGGCAGCACCAAAATCACAGCCTGCAGCGAGTACAAGCCTAGCATGATGGGAATTCAAATTTGTGCCTCTTTCAGGGGGTTGGTCTTAGCAGATCCATAAAGAGAGAGACTGGAAGATTACATTTATAGCTAGGGGCTCCTGGCTTTGCTGTCTGAAGACGTCACCTCCCTATGTTTTTTGCGCTGGGGTAAGCAGGGCTTCTCCTGACTAAATCATTCCCTCTCAAGCAGATAAGCTTCTAGGTGATGCTAGGCATGCTCTCCTATCCTCCAGCAGAAAGGGCAGGCTTCAGGTATGTCCCCTCACATCTAGTAAACTGGCTGTCCAGTAGAAAACAGCCCGGTCACACAGCAGTCTTTTCAGTACTCTGCAGAGTACTCCCTTCCTTGTTCAAGTAGAACTGGAACAAAGTGAGCTGGTTTCGATTCTACTTTTTAACACATTTTTTCCACACTGTGAATGTAGATCCATTGTTTAATATTCCAGAACTGGTTTACATCGCATCTACTTCAATTGTAATTTTCAGGCTGTTTATCATACACAGCCTTTGTGGAAGGTGATAGCATTTGCAGAAGTTAATACCACGGCTGCTCCAAACAGAAGTATGCAAAACAAAGTTGCAATTAAGTGTGAGATCTTACTTGCCTGTGTCCTCCCTCCCGAAGCAGTAATTGGTTAGGAGAAGAGGATAGGCCCTGTGTAAAACTGCAGAACCTGTAGTGCCACTCCTCACCTCTACCACCTACCAAATGTCCGTACTTGGGAAGAACAAATCAGCAGCCCTTTGCTTAGCAGGTGCACACTGAATTTTTAAATGGAGCCCTGTCACCATTCTACTTTACTTCAGTGGCTGGCTCCACACCCTCCAGCTACAGGAATTCAGTCAGTGCAAATTGATTGTTTGGGGAATCTGTTTTAACACTCTTTCTGATGGATACATCTTCCAGTGGATTCCTCACCTTGTGAATATCCCCCTGCGTCAGCAAAGTTCGGAAACTTCTTTTGTAGCACGCCGGCGTGGACGACGTCATAGGAACACGGCATCGTGCGCGACTCCGACTGACGTCACTGACCCTTATTAGGCCTACGTCGGCGTGATGACATCAGTTCCCTTTTTTCCGTGTCGTCGATTCTAACGGTTTCGTGGGATTCTCTGTAGCTTGAGAGATACTTTGTGGCTTTTCGTTGTTAGAGTGTTTCTTGTTCTTCTAAATCTGCATGTCTTCGAAAAAAAATACGGGTTTAAGCCGTGTGGTGAATGCGGTAAGATGATGTCGATAACGGACCCGCAAGAGGGCTGTGTATGGTGTTTGAGCTCGGACCATGACGTCCAGGGTTGTTGTTCTTGTAAGAAAATGAATCCTAAGACACTTCGTGAGAGGGAAGCAAAGCTCCTTGTTGCCAAGATGAAGAACAAGAAGGACAGGAAGAGTTTGAGGTCTCGGACTCGACGGTCGAGGTCTCGTTAGAGGTCGTCTTCGGGTCATGCTTCTAAGTCATCTAAAAAGAAGCACAAGAAGAGAAGACACGAGTCTCAACGTCATTCTGGAAAGGGCTCGGACTCGAGACCGAAGTCGCAGGTGAAGTCGATTCACAATGATGTGGTGTCTCAGACTCCAGAAGTGCAAGACTCCGAGGGTGAGGCTTTACCTGCGGATTCGCCGGTTCATTCACCGAAGCCGGTGACGAATCCTTCTCCGGCTTCATCTCATTCTCCAGTCCGGTAAGATGAAGGAGAAGAAGAGGATGAAGTAGAGGAGGCTCCTTTGCCAGAGGGTTCGTCGACCCCGGTGCACCAGCCTGAGGTAGAGGCCGAGGTCGCGAAGACTCCGGTTTCTCGTGAGCAGCCTGTGAGCTCTTATCCTGCTTTTCCGGCTCCAGGTCAGGACCCTACTCAGTTTCTGAATGCAATGTATGGAGTGTATACTAGAGCTATGTACTCCTCTGGAGCACCGGTTGGTCCCACGGGTCCATTGGCATTCAATCTGGGTATTCCCCAGGCATATGCTCCTGCGCCTTTCATGCCATTCATGCCGGCTCCGACGCCGCCTTGGCATTTTTCGGCGCCGACGAAGCCTTCGACGCCGAAGCCTTCAACGCCAATACCTTCGACGCCGATGCCCTCGACGCCGATGTCGAATCCGAACCGACCTCGTGAACAGCGGTCTGGCCCTCCGGCTTCGAGTTCGACATCGGCTCCGTCGGGGTCGGTTCAGGATCCATCGACGTCATTCCTGAAGGAGAGGTCGAGGCATGACGCCCAGAGACTTCTGGAAGAGCAGAGGTACCATGATGCAGAAATGGAAGAGGGTGAGCTGCAAGATTCGGAGGATCTTTTCGACGATCTAAGGGAGGCTAGTGGTCTTGAGCTGTCTCCTGATTGGGAATTGGCCTCTGTTTCTGACACCCCTTCTAAGGATGTGACTCCTTATCACGTAGTTATAAGGAAGGCGGCAGATTTGTTGAACATAACTCTTCCTACTGCAGAGTTCAAATCGAACATTCTGACGGAGGTCCTTCATTCGCCATCTTCTGTTGTGGAGCCCATGCTCTCTTTCAATGATGCTTTGGCGGAGCCAATATCAGAAGTGTGTAAAAGACCACTTACATCACCTGCTGTTTCAAGGGTTGTTGCGAGAAGGTATAGGGTGGCTCCTTGTGACCCGGACTTTTTGTCTTTGCACCCTTTACCAGAGAGCTTGGTTGTGCAGGCTGCCTGCGGGTGCTTTTCCTCAGGTTCCTCTGGATAAGGAGTCGAAGAAGCAGGACCAGGCCGCAAAAAAAGTATTTTCCTCGGCAAGTATGGCACTCAAATCAACAAGTTCTACTTGTCTCATGGGACGCTATATCCATGCTTTGATGGATTCTGTCAAACAGCTAGTTCCAAAGATTCCTGAGGTGGATAGGAAAGACTTTCAAGAAGTGATTGCTGACACTCAAGCTGCTGCACGGCAGGTCATTCAGAGTGGGTTGGACACTGCTGACTCGGTGGCAAAAGTGATGGGATCTTCAGTAGCCACAAGAAGAGCAGCATTGCTGAAGTCCTCCGAATTCTCTGCGGATGTCCAGGCTGCCTTGATGGATTTGCCCTTTGATGGGTCAGGTTTATTTGGAAAGAAGGCTGATGCTGCATTGGAAAGGTTCAAGGACAGCAGAGCGACAGCAAGATCTTTGGGCCTACAGTCCAGGGGTACTGTGGGAAGGAAGTTCAGAGGGTTTGGCAGGTCTTCCTTTCGGACCTACAAACAGCCACAACAGCAACAGCAGCAGCAGCAAAATACGCTGTATAAGTCGTACAGGGGCAGGCAAAGAGCACGTCCTAGAAGTCGTCAAGCTTCCTCCTCCTCCTCTTCCGCTTCCCAACCCCCTACCTCCACAGCAAAGCAGCCCTAGATCCGCCATTCCGGATCATGTGGGTCCAGTGGGGGGCCGGCTTACCCATTTTCTGCGAGATTGGGAATTGATTACATCGCATCTTTGGGTTCTCAATCTCTTAGAGAATGGGTATGCTCTTCCTGTTCGGGAATTTCCCCCTAATTACCCTCCTTGCCAAGGATTTTTTGTGGAGGACCACCTGCAGCTCCTGCAGGAAGAAGTCCTGGCTCTGTTCAGAAAGGGTGCGATAGAGGTGGTTCCGGAGCAGGAGAGGGGTCAGGGGTGCTACTCCCGGTATTTCCTGATCCCCAAGAAGGATGGCAGACTTCGTCCAATACTGGATCTCAGGATCTTGAACCTTTACCTGAAGCAGGAGAAGTTCAAGATGCTCACCCTTGCGCAGGTTCTCCAAGCGCTGCTGGAAGAAGACTGGATGGTGTTGATCGACTTGCAGGATGCGTATTTTCACATCCCCATTCTGAAGTCACACAGGAAGTATCTCCGTTTTACGGTGGGATCACAACACTACCATAACACTACCAGTTTGCGGTCCTTCCGTTTGGTCTTACTACTGCGCCTCAAGTCTTTACCAAGGTGATGGCTGTGGTGGCTAGACACCTCAGAAGGTCAGGGGTTCCAGTATTCCCTTATCTGGACGATTGGCTGATCAAAGCAGTGTTTCCGGAGAAAGTGCTCCATCATCTGCAAGTCAGAACTCAGTTGTTTTACAGTTTGGGTTTTTCGATAAATGTGCCCAAATCTCACCTGGTGCCCTCCCAGCGCAACCTGTTCATTGGTGCGGTACTGGATACAACTGTATGTCGGGCATTCCCTCCTCCTCAATGGATTCGCGACATACAGGAAATGATTCATTTATTTCACAATGGAGCGGTTGTTCCAGTCTTGAAGGTCCTTAGTCTGCTCGGTCTGATGGCTTCCTGCATTCTGTTGGTCAACCATGCACGCTGGCATATGAGGACACTCCAGTGGTGCCTCCGCAGGCAGTGGTATCAACACAATGGAGATCTCAGGGAGTCTATCAGGATCTCCAGAGAAACTGCCGCGGATTTGTCTTGGTGGAGTGTGGAGGTCAATCTGTCTCAAGGAAAGCCCTTCCAACTACCTCCATCGGTGGCCACAGTGATAACGGATGCATCCACTCTAGGGTGGGGTGCTCATCTGGGGAATCTGGAGATCAAGGTTCTTTGGTCTCTAGAGGAAAGGTTGCTTCACATCAACCTTCTGGAGTTGCGGGTGATACGTCTGGCACTCAAGGCCTGCCTCCCTTCCCTTCGCGGTCGGTCGGTTCAGGTCCTGACGGACAACACCACCGCGATGTGGTATGTCAACAAGCAGGGAGGAGTAGGGTCGCTTTGTCTCTGCAGAGAGGCTCTGCGTCTCTGGTCCTGGGTTCAGGATCATCAGATTTGTCTGATGGCAAATCATCTGGCCGGAGTTCTGAACATGCGTGCAGGCAGTCTCAGTCGGCAGTTCTCGGCCGACCACGAGTGGAGGCTTCATCCAGAGGTAGTTCGTCCCGTCTTTCGGACGTGGGGAACTCCTCGGGTGGACCTGTTTGCCACTCACGAGAATGCTCACTGCCTGTCATTCTGCAGTCTCCGATTCAGGGAGCCTTGGGGGACGCTTTTCAGTTGAGTTGGGACTCACAGCTCCTTTACGCGTTTCCTCCCATACCCTTGATTCCTCAGGTTCTGAGGAAGATTCGCCAAGACCGGGCCCAAGTCATATTGATCCCCCCGGATTGGCCAAGAAGGGTGTGGTACACAGATCTTCTCCACCTCTCCTCGTGCCCGCTGCTCCATCTCCCTCTCAGGGCAGAGCTCCTCTCTCAGATAGAGGGGCAGGTTCTACACCCCCACCTCCAGACCTTACACCTTCATGCCTGGAGATTGAACGGGGCAACCTGAATTCCTTTTCTCTCCCACATGATGTGGTGGATGTCATTCTATCGGCCAGACGTGATTCCACCAAGTCGATCTATTCATACAGATGGTCTAAATTTGTGTCCTGGTGTGGGGAGAAATCCATTGACCCTTTGAGGGCTTGATTGTCTGACATACTTCAGTTTGCTCTTTTCCTGGCTCAGCAAGGGTTTGCTGTAGCTACATTTAAAGGTTATCTTTCGGCTTTGTCGGCATTTCCCTGCCTGCCGGATCAGCCGTCTTTATTTAAATCTCCTGTGGTTCTAAGGTTTTTAAAGGGTTTTACGAATAAATTTCCTCCTACTCCCTTTATTGTGCCTCAATGGGACTTGAATCTTGTGCTTACATTTCTGATGGGTTCTCCTTTCGAACCTTTGCACAAGTGTCCCATGAGACTTCTATCTTTTAAGACGGTCTTCCTGGTTGCAATATCCCTCGGCAAGGAGGGTAAGTGAGCTTCAGGCTCTTAGTTCGAACCCCCCATTCTTGACCATTCATGCTGAACGAATGGTTCTTAGGACCAGGGCTGCTTTTTTGCCTAAGGTGGTGGCTCCTTTCCATCTAGGACAGTCCATTACCCTCCCTACCTTCTATCCTCCCCCTCACCTTTCCAAAGAGGAGGAGAGACTTCACCGCCTGGGCCCTAAGAGGGCGGTGAGCTTTTATCTTGATAGGACAAGAGATTATCGAGTGGATGACCAGCTCTTTGTTGGGTTTGCTGGTTGCAGAAAAGGCAGAGCCGTGCACAAGCGCACACTTTCAAGATGGATTATACTATACATCAAGATCTGCTACTCCCTGACGGTTAAGGAGCCTCCAGAGGGTATAACAGCTCACTCTACTAGAGCAAAGTCTTCTACATCTGCTTTGTCTAGGGGTGTACCTGTAGAGGACATTTGTAGAGCTGCGACTTGGGCTTCACTTCACACTTTCGCGAAGCATTACTGCTTAGATTCCGAAGTGAGGAGGGAAGGCCACTTTGCGTGTTCTGTCCTCCAGGATTTTCTGGTATAGGAGAGTGGACACCCTCCTCCGGGAGTGGGGACTGCTGTGGGATTCTATTCACAAGGTGAGGAATCCACTGGCAGATGTATCCATCAGAAGAACAAGTTACTTACCTTCAGTAACGCTTTTTCTGGTGGATACAGTATCTGCCTGTGAATTCCTCACATGCCCACTCGCCTCCCCGTTGTCCACTCTTCTATACCTGATTCATGACATGTTTTAATGTATTGATATGTATATGTATATATATATATATATATATATATATATATATAGTGTTTTTCATTCATTGTCTACACACTGTTATTTTTGATATTATGTACTGTGTATACTGTATATGTATATATCTACTGTCATTGGTCCGTCCGGGTCCCCCGAAGGCACGGAAAAAAGGGCGAAACTGATGTCATCACGCCGACGTAGGCCTAATAAGGAGTCAGTGACGTCAGTCGGAGTCACGCGCGATGCCGTGTTCCTATGACGTCATCCACGCTGGCGTGCTACAAAAGAAGTTTCCGAACGTTGCTTACGCAGGGGGATATTTACAAGGTGAGGAATCCACAGGCAGATACTGTATCCACCAGAAAA
Organism: Lissotriton helveticus; assembly: GCF_964261635.1. NCBI lineage: Eukaryota > Metazoa > Chordata > Amphibia > Caudata > Salamandridae > Lissotriton > Lissotriton helveticus. Next base: position 1,472,145,553 of record NC_136057.1, on the reverse strand, counting down.
AGCGTTACCGAAGGTAAGTAACTTGTTCATCTTGTGCTATATTAAACCAGGGGCATTCAAAATTAATACCACTGATCATGGTACTCTAACCACATAGTACTTCTACCATACATGTGTCACACACTGCACATGCACAAATGGAATTTAAGCGTAAGGATATGGGATTCCCATAAGAGCAGAATTTTACTTGAGTGATCAGTAGATCACACTCTGTGACCCCTAGAAATGGTTCTAGTCACTCTACAGGTGTTTCTAACCAGTCGATCACGAGCTACCAGCAGCTCCTTGACACCTTCAGAGTAGCTCACAGCCTGGAGTTCATTTTTGAAAAAGCACAGGCTCGCATTTTTCTTTTAAACTTAAGGGAAGGCTGTGTTTATTTTACATTATTGTCTTCAGGCTGCAGGGCCTGATAATAAGCAGTGCTGGGGTCAGATTTCTGACCCAGGCCACAGAGGCAAAGAGCTAAAGCACTGAGGTATTTAACCCTTAAAGTACTTGCCAACTTAATATTGGCATGCGAGAACAAAATATTTCTGAATTCTTTTAAATGGTAGAAAATTAAAATGAAGAGTTAACTTAATGATTAAGTTAACTCTTCATTTTAATTTTCTCCCATTTCAAAGTGTCACATTTACAAACAGGGGTCTCTAGTTCCCAGTAGACACTGTGCCATATTTATAACCGAAAAATACAGTCCTCTTTTTTAACTGGGAGAAATTTAAAAAGAAAAATTTCTATGAAACATTAAATCTTAAGATTTTTCTCTACTTTCAATTAAGACAATTATGTCTTAATGTTTTATGAAGCATGTTTCTTCACTTTAAAATCCTCCCATTTAAACAAATGGCTGTATTTTTCTGTTATAAATATGGCACCTTGTCTACAGCCCACTATGAGCAAGATGCCTGTTATTTGTAAATGTGGTAATTGTTATTGGGATTACATTTAAATGATATGTTTTTTGGAATCGATATGTGCACAAAGTTAACTCTTCAGTTTAATTAACTCCTGTTTTAAAGTGTCGCCTTTACACACAGCAGGCATCTTGCTCGCAGTGGCAAGTGCAGAAAAATGTTCCATATCATGAATATTTTTGCAGAACGTTTTCTGCACTTTAAATGTCTCCCATTAAAAAAAATGGTTTTATGTCTGTATTATACATTTAACAGTGCTACATATGACTTAAAGTATTCCAGTGCCACAAGTACATACAACATAGTTTCTCAGTAGTCCATACACATTGATGGACACACATGTTCATACATCCCCAAAGACCACACACTCTCTGACATACATGGCAGTCCTGTCATAGTGCCACTAGTCGAAATATTTTGTTCAAACCATAGTATCGGGCTCTATGGACATTAGGCTTAAAGTCAATGAAGCTGGGCGTAAGGGTGTCTGGTAACCATGCACGAGTTACTTAGTTCAGGAGTTGATAATGATTTTCACTGATCAGAGGTATTCTCACTGCAGAAAAGGTTTGAGACTCCTGCACTTGAGGCTTCACATCTTTTTAGTCTTGGCTCATCGCTGCACTCAACAATGGTAATTGGTAGCATATTACACCATGCATCTGCATATATATTATACATACGCACTTTAAGTTTTATTTTTTTTATTCCCAACACCTTGACTTTACCACCGCCTATGCTGTAGAAAACAGTCTCATTGTTAACTGAGGTATTGCGTTCTGGGCTTTGTCTTTGTGTTGTTCAACATCACGCTGAGAGTTCAAAAAGCTATTGTGAGAAGTTGGCCTGGTGTAGGATGTTCACTATTCTAGTGAGCACCTTGTACCAGTCCAAACAACCCTTATGGTGAGTGGTTGTAAGTCAACCTTATAGACAAGCTATCCTAGGGGTAGCATGGACCTAAGCAGTCTTAGGCTTAACTCAAGAGGGCATGTGAAGCCAGCTATTTTACCATATGCAATCCTTTTAATACCAAATGAAAGGACACCACACAAGTTATATATTATAAAATATATGTATTTATCACTAGAATAATCCCCTGTACTCTTTATGATGACAGAAGCACAAGCGTTAAACAAAGAACTTCATATAGCATACAAAAGTTGCACAAATATGGATAGGCCCTGGTGGCCCTTAAAACCATATACTAAAATAGTGGTATAAGAAACACGTCACTAACAATGGTAAGGCCTAGGGCCTTGAGAATCGCTGGGGCTACACTGGACTAACAAACAGAAGTTAGGACGGGAGCGGCCCACAGGATGCGGGAGCAGTGTCTAAATGCACACACGTGCACCAATGCAAGTCAATGGTGCGTAAAAGTTAGAAAGTTGCAGTTTTGGAAGTCTTCCGACTGGACTAGAACTTAACCACTTAAAACTAGGACACTAGGGATGTATATCTCTACAGGAGCACCGTAGTGCTGGTGTTACCTCACCCACAGGAAGCGGGTGCATAGGTGTCAAAGTGTGTCGGGTTTCGTAGTGGAGTTCTATGGAGCCTGGAGGAAAAGATGCTGCAGGCGACCAGGAGAGAAGAGTCCGGTTGGATCCAAGGGTGGATCAAAGATGTAGAGTACCTGAAAGCAGAGGGGACAGAGTCTGGGTCACTAGCCAGTGACCAGGAAGGAACCAGGTGATGTCGGGCGCAATCAGGTAGTTGTCGTGAAGCTTGTCTCCGCTGCCACGTGGACCCGGGGGCATCGACGATGACCAGGAGTCTGACACTAGCTGTCCCACGAAGGCTCTCGCTGTCGACGGTGTCGGCTTCCTGATTGGAGTCAACAGGCCTTGGCAAATGCAACCTCTGCAGGAATCGAAGATGGCTTCTGGATCAGACCAGCAAGGTCTGATGGGTTGCTCCTTTTCAGGGGAGCAAGGGCCAGTCTGGAGCAACCAGACCAGCGTTGTAAATTTGAAGGTTCGTCGTCACAGAGGCCACTAGCCAACGGGCAAGTGACCGGACAGATGCGTCGAGCAGGAAAATGCAAAAGGGCCCCACGCAGCACTCGGTTTCTCAATCCCGAATGCACAGCTTCAAAGGTGCCTCGGGAGCTGCACAGGAAGCACTTCGCTGGCTTTCCAAGATGGACGGTCCCACGTCTCACATTGCCTCCACGGGTCTCCGCTTTGCTGTGGCTGTGGATCGGGCTGTTGGATGTCTGGGAGTCTGGTTCTTGTCGATCTCTGTCGTTCGAGCTCCGCTAGGAGCAACGGCAAAGCAAACCTTTGAGCGCTTGATGGTGCCTGCTTGCACAGGGTGTTCACTCCTTGACCACAAGGGAGATTCTTCAGTCTTCTACGTCGAGTAGGATGTCGAAGGGTCCAGAGTTATGTATCTAAGTTTCAATCAGGATTATCTAAAGTCTATGGACACAGCTCCTACCTTTATTCCAAATCAAGGGGCTGGATTACCTGCTAGGTCCCTCCTATGGGTGTGACCCAGGAAGGGGGTGGTTACACCCCTTTCCCTTTGTCCAGTTTCGCGCCAGAGCTGGGGCTGGAGTGCCCCAGCACCGGTTTGAACTGGGCTATGCATGGGAGACCTTGTGTGCCCCAGGCAGTGTCTAGTTTCACTCAGCACTCCCTGCCCCAATCCACTATCTCCTGTCTGGGGTGGTGTCAGCACCTCCCTGTGACAGGAAACCTTTTGTCCAGGCCTCCCCTGCCGGAGTTTCGGTCAGCAGCAGGAGGCCAGACTTGTGTCTGTGGCAGCAGCATCCATTTTGTGATGCTGAGGCTCTGGTTAGTTTTAACCGTGTTAAAGTACAGGAACATGTCTTCTCCCTCTAGAAGGGTGGAATGCTACCCCCGTCGCCAGAACTGGCGAGGGGGTAATATTCCAAAGTGTATGACACCTTACACGACATGTTTTGATAAAGCCAAACCAAAGTTAGCAATAACCGCGAGGATTATAATGCACTTAAGAGTATATGGTATGGCAATACCCTGGAACAGCAGTAAGGAAATGGTTCCGAAAACTGCAGACAGACTCAGCTCATGCTAGAGCACCATCTCACATAAAACCAAGCACTCTGCCTCCAGGATTGTTAAGGCCTGCCATAGGAGTGACTTATAGGTGCATATGTGTCTATATGTTAAAGGTAGATATAGGAATACTATACCTAAGCAAGGGGTGATTACACGACCTTGCCCCAGCTGAGTGGTCAGCCAGTTGTGTCAGTTTGGATGGCCAGCCAGGGGTGGCAAAATATATGCTGCAGCCCCTGGTAGGCCTTGGGTGCACCTATGCTCTGGGTACCTATAGTACACTATACAGGGGCTGATAAGGTGACTCAATATCCAATTAGTAATGTACCTAGGGTACATGGAGTCCATTTTACAGAGAGAGCAGATAGCCGGGAGCCCTGATTAGCAGGTTCACAGGCCAACTAAGTCGAAAACCAGCTAAACACAAGGCAAAAAATCTGGGGTAACCATAGTCAGATATCCATCCTCCTACAGCTATACATTGGTACAACACCGAGTTTGTTTTGAAATGTGCCCCCCCCCCTGCTACATTTGTTTAGTATATTGTCTTTTCCATAGGAGTACTCTTTTGTGCCTCTTGCTAGAGGCCTTGTAGCTACGACTAACTGCTCTCCTTTTTAAAAGTCTTGTTTAGAAGGTTAATGCAAAGATTAACAGACGCTCATCAGATCTCCTACCCTCCCTCGACACATCTCAGACCCTCCGGTGAGCAGGCCCTGGCATAAATAGTTGGAGTTTTATTCTAAGCTTTAGTCATGTAAACTGTCTTTCAGGCCTCCCTCTTGCACTGTTGTATTAAAATTGTGATCCAAGGGGGCGTGGCCAACTGCCGAGCATGGCGGCAGCCTGAAGCGGGAGCTCCCCACGGCATAGCGGCCCTTAATGAAATCCGATCACTTATCCGATACATCGCCTGCCCGAAGTAGCGGTATCAGCTCAGGAACCGTAGCGGCACTGCCCGGTCCAGTCCCGGTGAAAATCGGAGTTCGGGAACTGCTTCGTCCTGCAGTGCCGGGTTGAGGCCTACGACTGCCTGGCGGCGCCGACCTTGCGTGCCTGGAGAGTCCCGGCGGAAGTGCACCCTCTCTGGCCTCGACGCGGTGACATCGACCGCACCCCCCCCCTCACAGAACGTCAGTGAGAGTCGCTCCGGCCCTGCGCGCTGCTGGCGCGGGCCCCCGAGGGGACGGGGCACCCTGGACTATTGGAGCCGGCGGCCTGAAGATGAACTCTTCGAAGCGGAGAACCGCATTGTAGAAGGTGCCTCCCCTGGAAATCAGTTGGGCGCCATCTTGGGATCGGAACCTGGCGCATACGTCCCGAGGTGAGATTGATCGCACTGGGGGCCCTGTCATCCTCACACAGTGGCGATACACACCGAGACCCCACGTGTGGTTGGTGAAGGAGCGGGACTAAGCCCCCTAGATCCTGGCACAAGCGGCCACAGTGGACTCTATCGGGGGGGGGTCAGCGCCCGGACAAGTATTGACGGCGCTGGACGCGTCAGTGGCGCCCTGGGACTGCTGTTGAGGGGCGTCCGCCTGCTGTGCAAAGAGAGACCGAACACCAATCGACGGGGGGCGCCCTACCTAATTGATCGACTCCGTGGGGGCCGCCGGACTTCTACTCTGAATGGGCTTACATACCAAAGTTGCTGAGTCAAGCCACTTGAACATGAAGGGGGAGCGCGACTGACCGACTGGCCACTTTGGAACAAACTGGTGGGGTGTTACAGAGCTGGTGCCGCGGTGCGGTGCTCGGAGTGGCCACACCGGGATTAAACCACTAGACATTGAGCTGGACACAGTAGCTACAGTTCCGCCGCTGCCTGAGGGCCCTGTGTGGAGCGGTCTGAAATTCTGGAACCGGCGCGGACTGACTGGACTGAGATCTCCCTGATCTACGGTGTGGCCTCGCAGCTCGTTGTACTACGGTGCCAGGGGCGCCACTGTGAACAGGCTACACACTCTGAGAGTACTTCGCCATGGCGGGCAAGGGAACTAGAAGTACCTCGACACAGGCAAAACTGGACAAATTTGCATACGCGCAGCACGGACACTCCCAGGTTGGAGGGCGAAACTCCGCAGGCGCGACTCCGGACACAGAGGGGACAAAAAAAGTGACTTTAGAGGATATTATGAAAACCCTCTCCGAGGTACAAACGACAGTGGGATCCATTTCTTCGGAGGTTACCCTGTTGCGGGCTGACTTCAAGAAAATGTCGGAAAGGGTGTCCCAGGTTGAAGTGGTGACAAAGGCACTCGTAGAAGACACTTCGGACCTACAAGTAGCAATGGAACGCATGGAAAAAGTCACTAAGCAACTAAAGGAGAAGCTGGACGATCAAGAAGGGCGCTCCCGGAGAAATAACGTGCGCATCCTTGGCCTGCCGGAAACAGAGGGAAAGGGTGCAATGGATTTATACGTAGAGGACCTCATCAACACTAAACTGCAACCGAAAGGCTTGTCAAATTTTTTTCCAGTCGAAAGGGCGCACCGAGTACCTGGCGCGGGACACCCAAGCCGGGAGCCGCACCACGACCCGTACTGGCTAGACTCTTTAATTTTAGGGACAGAGACGCAATTCTACAAGCGGCAAGGGTCTCGCCGCCCGTAAAAATCCAGAACTCGACTCTGGCCTTCTTTCCGGACTATACGGCGGAGGTGGCCAGGCGCCGGAAGTCCTTCGCTGAGATCAAAAAGACGCTGCGAGACAAGGGCCTACAATACTCGATGCTGTTCCCCGCCAAATTGCGGATCGTGGCAGAGGGAAAAACGTGGTTCTTTGATAACCCAGAGGTGGCACGGGACTGGCTTGACGGATGGAGACAGGTGGGACGGCCCCACCATCCACGCAGAGACCGACGGAACCATCACAGCGGCGGGCCGGCGGAACACCCGTCCAGTGATCCTTTGCACGGAGATGGAGCTGCAGAACTGGAATCTGATCTGGAAAGGGACCCATTTGACTCGGGGCAGCCGGTCAAGACCTGAGTAGTGCACTAAATGCATGACGGCACAATTGCAACATGTTGGAACCTGAAGCTGGTGAAGCTGAGTAGGGTAGGCATTGGCCGGTGCCTGTGAGGGACTCACCAACCCCACGAGAAAGTAAGACAGTTGGGGATGGAATTAAGCACTCTGCCAAGTTGGGGATGCGGGCGGGAAACAGTCCGTGGTGCAGGGAAGCAGGGAGGGGGGGGGGGGAGAAGGGAAGTTAATGTTCTTGTTTTTCTTGTTTCCGTTTATGGTTCTGGTCTTCACTTATTTCACGCGTAATGTTACCACCCTGGGCAGCGATATACTCCTAGGCCTCAACACGGACGGCACCAGCACGTTGCTCACGACACTACTACAACGACTACATGGCCAACCCACCTCAGAATGCTCCCGCTAGGGGCGCCACGGTAGCAGTAGGGGTGCCCCCTTTGCGCATGCTCACTTGGAATGTCAGGGGCCTGGGAGACAAAATAAAGAGGGGCCTGGTGTTGCAGGCTATTAAACGTCAGAGCCCGGATGTGGTTATGCTCCAAGAAACACACCTTGCAGGGACGACATGCAAAGCACTCGATAGGCGCGGATATAAAATGGTGTCGCATGCAGACTTGACGTCTGGATCTAGGGGGACGGGGATACTGCTTTAAAAGTCGTCGCCCTTTCTTGTTACACAACATGCGACAGATGACCAGGGACGCTTCGCAGCGATACACGGCCAGTGGGAGGGCAAGCCGCTCAATGTGGTATCAGTGTACATCCCCCCAGCACTACACTCCATAGCGTTACCTGCACTGGGTAAATTCCTCCTGGACCTCCCTGAGGGTGACACAATCATTGGGGGTGACCTAAATGCTATAATAGACTCGGCGCTAGACGCCTTTCCCACAAGGGTCTGCGCAAGAGGGACTACACCACTCCCCGACTTTCTAGAGGCACTGGGCATTGTGGATATATGGCGGCATCTGCACCCTGCAGCGACCCAGTACACCTTCTACTCCGCAGTACACAACAGCCTGTCTCGCATAGATTACTTCTTGTTCCTGGGGGAGGGACTGGGCGCGATAGACAAGATCGACATCCTACCCAGAGGCATATCTGACCACTCACCATTAGTTCTCACCCTTACTACTAGAGAACAGAAGTGCGCTAGGATATACCCTATTTACCCAAATTATCTCAAAGTCCCTAAAATAAGACAGAAACTAAAACTAGCGACGACACACTACTTTACCGAAAATGAAGGAACGGTGGCCTCACCGTCGATTCTGTGGGAGGCTTACAAAACCGTCCTACGGGGGACTGCAATAGCAGCCATCACAGGGCACAAACGAGACTCCCGGAAAGAACTCACAGAACTAGAATTGGCACTCCATAATGCAAACACGACGCATATGGCAGACCCCTCCCCGGCTACGACACACACACTGCAGCTACGGCAACAACAGTACCAGGCCCACCTCAGAGCGACTGTGCAGGGTTACATCTCGAACACTAAACATAGAATATACGATGTGGGCGACAAGGCGGGGAAAATGCTGGCATGGTTGGACAGGAGAGAGGGGGGTGCAAGAGGTATCCAGAGACTCAGTACCTCTGGCGGACAAACACTAACACACCCGGAAGACATAGTGCGCACTTTAGCACATCATTTTCAAACCATATACACCCCTGATAATATCGTAACGGCACAAATGGCAACAACCTCACTGGCAGACATTGTCATCCCCAACATAACACCGGAGACTGCACGGGACTTAGAGGCGGATCCTTCGGAAGAAGAAATCCAACTGGCGATACGTTCGCTACAGTCAGGCAAAGCACTGGGGCCTAATGGTCTGCCTGTGGAGTGGTATAAATCAATGGCTTCAGAACTTAGTAAACCCCTACGGGACATGTATTTGGAGAGTAGGGAACGGGCAGAATTGCCGCTGGACCAACGCACAGCCACGATAGTGGCAATTCCTAAGCCAGGCAAACCCCCAGCCGAATGCACCTCATATCGCCCGATATCGTTATTAAATGTGGAAGCAAAGGTGCTGGCTAAACTTCTGGCCAACCGTCTGATGCCGCACCTGAGCACCCTGATCCACCCCGATCAATCGGGTTTTATGCCCCATAGAAGTACGGCGCTAAACCTCCGAAGGGTCCATGGGGTACTGGCTCGGTCGCACCTCCTCACGGAGAAGGCGGTGAGCCTCTCCCTTGATGCCAAAATGGCCTTTGACCTAGTAGAATGGGAATACCTCTTTGAGGTGCTTGCACGTATGGGCTTTGGGTCGAAATATATAGCATGGATACGACTACTATACACCAAACCAGTGGCGCAAGTAGTGACTAATGGCCACATCTCACCGGTGTTCCCATTGGGCAGGGGGACCAGACAGGGGTGTCCCTTATCGCCCTTGCTCTTCGCGTTGGTGCTCGAGCCCTTAGCAATCCTACTCAGAAACACGCCCTTATTTAAGGGCATTCAGTGGGAGGAGGGATGGGAAGACAGGGTCTCCCTATATCCTGACGACATGCTCATTTACATGGTCGACCCCGACAACGGAATCCCAGCCCTGCTGGACATTTGTAACTCACATGGGAAGTCATCAGGTTACACCCTGAATTGGTCGAAATCGGTGATCTTCACACTGAAGGGGCCGGCACCGAGACTACAGGAAAGCTGCCCACTGACGGCACCAACGGCCTCCTTTAAATATCTGGGCGTTATTATTACGCATTCCGAAGCGGAATTTTTCGCTGCTAACCTAAAACCACCTATGGATCGCCTGCGCGCAGACGTTAAACACTGGGCGACCTTGCCCCTCACCCTCCTGGGGCGAGCAGCATTATTTAAAATGATGGCACTCCCCAGATTTCTGTACATATTGGAAAACACCCCCCATCCTGTCCCTCCGCGATACTTCAAACAGATTGCGGCGTTACTCTCCAGCCTACTCTGGAACAATGGTCCAGCGAGAATAGCTTATGACAAATTGGTGAGAAGTTGGTATGAGGGGGGGATTGCCCTTCCCAATATTCAGCTCTATTACTGGGCGGCTCAACTCAAAATAATTAATCACTGGATCCACACCCCCGAGAAACGACCCAGCATACAGGGCAGATTGGGCACAATTGGGGACAGACTGCATGCTCTCGGTACTGTATAATAAGTCGTACCTCAAAACTCTACACGGCCCAACACGGCACACAGCAACCCTCTGGCATTTAGCACAGGCACGACTGGGCTGGACAGGGAGAATCACAAAAATGACACCATTATGGGACACAAAGTCACTGGGAAACCTTAGAGCGTGCAAAGGGTTTGCACAATGGGACCTGATAGGAATCTCCACGGTGGGCGACCTCTGGGACAAAGACACAGTGATACCATTCCCACAACTTCAGCGGCAGTATGATCTCAGACCCACTGAAACATTTCGCTATATACAAATTAGGCACGCACTGCTCCAGGCCATCCCACCGGGCACTGATCTGCCAGACTCCTCGCCACTTGAGGACAGGTTATTGACAGACTACATGCAACAGAGCGCCACTTCCCTCACTTACAAAAAACTGATCAATAATTTAAAGGATTCCACGATAACACTTAAGAATCGATGGGAGGGGGAAATCAGTATGATGGATGAATCGGAGTGGAATGAAGCCTTGGCCTCCCCAAGAGAGGTAGGCATCTCGGCAAAATTTAGGCTGGTGCAACTAAAAATATTACACCGCATCTACTACACCAGGACACTACTCCATAAAATACATAGAGCGCCCACCCCCTTCTGCTTGAGAGGTTGCGGGGAGGAGGGAACACTGCTCCATACACTATGGGACTGCTCACGAATACAAGAATTCTGGAGGCAGGTACTGCGCACCGTCTCCCAGACACTTGGGGTTTCCATTCTACCAGAACCGCGGAAATGCCTTTTGAACGTCTGGGACCCCAATGACCTAGATAGATACGGATTACTTTGGGCCACGCTGGCCATGACAGTAGCTAAACGTGATATTGCACAAAAATGGGGGGCTCCAGACTTACCTACGGCAAGCAGATGGGCTAACAATATGGATACCCTGATGATCACGGAAAGGACTGTGTATATCCTTAGAGCGGCCCCCCGCAAATGGAACAAGGTGTGGACAGCGTGGAATGTTTATAGGGGCGAGATCTGTGAACCCTTACCAGAGGGAGGCGAAATAGACTCCGAGGATGAGGAGGAGTGATGGCCGGGAAGGGGGATGTATGCTTACTAGTGCTGAATGCAGCAGCGTGCTGGAATGACTTACCTGGATGTGGGCATTACAACGAGGAGGCCTGCTGATGGGTGGAGAAGTGTACAGTATAAATGAAAGTGATGACCTAAGTTTGGGAGAGGGAGGGGGGGGGGAACTTTCTCTTGGAGTTCGACTAATGTTACCCACGTTGGGTATCACGGGGCGAGAGAAAACTGTTAACTTCTGGTAACATAAGTCAGGATACACGGAATAGCATATACAAAATAGAGATGGGGAACGAGATTAGAACACAGAATGCATGCTACCGATTACGTATACGGAACTGTATTATGAGATTGCGAATGTACCAACTTGGAAGTATTATAATGACTGGATAATATGCCTTTATGTCAATAAAAGTTTATTAAAAAAAAAAAAAAAAAAAAAAAAATTGTGATCCAAGGGAGTGGAGCTCACATGCCGGAGAATATCATTTTCAAGGTTGGGGCCAGAACCCTATTGTGGTTTTCTCATTTACTCCAGTATTGGAGCTTTCATAGATTCACATACCTGAATCATTTCCCCGTCATCGAGACGGGAGTCTCCGGTATATAAAAAGCAATGTTTAGCAGTATAGCTAACTGAAAAAAGGTCTAGGCCCATTTCCCTTTTGCAACCCATAACCTTTGTTATGTAAAAAAAGGACCAAACTTTTCCCTTAGCCAATCAGAGCTCCTCACCCTCTAGAACCCTCCTGAGAGAACCTTTTGCCCCTCAGATTTTCTACCGGCACGTTGTGGTAGGGAGTCTCCTATGAGCTCTGCTCAAACTCGGGATTTCCAACTTTGTAGAAGCTTGTTTTCAGGGCTGTTTCTAGGTGTTTTGTCACCCTAGGTGAGAATTGAAAAATGCTGCCCCCCTCCCTTTTATTTTATTTGCAATTTGAACCAGTGAGTCTGTCAGTGTGTTTGTGCGCGTGTGGGTTTTGGTACCTGGAAAAGAGTTTGTGTATGTGTGGGGGGGTGTGCGCGTTTGTGGGCATGTCTGCGTGAATGTGTTGTTAGGTGTCTACAGAAAGGTTGTGTGCATGTGGTTTGCTTAGGTGTTTCTGTGGGGAGTCGTGTGTGTGTGTTGGATGTATAAGGAGTTTGTGTGTGTGTGTTTGAATGCGCGTGTCTAGATATGGAGATCGTGTGTGTGTGTTTGGGTGTCTACATAGGACCTCTGAACCCCGGCACCAATGCTCCTGCTGCACTAATGGAGGCTACGGCTCTGGTCGGTGCATCTGATTAACGAAGGAACTGAGATTAGAGAAGGTTTAAACCTAGTTCATGGCTCTGGGCCCACAGCAATGGAGTACTGTAATGTTGCTGCAGCACCTGGCCTCGCGCTTGATACATTAGGGACAAGCATACCTTTTCCGGTCCAAGGTGCTTGAATGTGCAGAAATGGAAGCGAGTGACAACAAACTTCTTCTGCATGTCTAGCTGCCACAATCTGATCCGAGGATGCATGTCCATTTTTCTGTACTACACCGGACACTCAACACTCCTCACTGGAAAGCACAGGGAGCACATTTCCTTAAACAATGTAAGAGCAGAAAGGTATTCCACCATCAAACCTGCACCATTAAAGGCCCTTCCATAATGTAAGCGTTTCTGAATCCCCTTGCTCCGATACCCCTGCGTCACATCCTGTTCAGTGACACACTTGCTCCTCCGAGAAGAACAGATTTTCCGGGACGTATTGGGGAATATCTAGTTCTAGACAAGAAAATATACAAAGGTACCATGTGCAGCAGACAGCCGCCTTGTGCCCTACAGCACATTACACTCAATGACGCAATGCAAAATGGTGGGGCCCACAGGCAGAATTTGAAGAGGGCCCCTGAGTCTCCCATATCTCACAGATAAATCTTGGCCTTCAGTGTGGGCCCACTGGAGGATTTGCAGTCACCCTGCACCAGAGGGACGGCAGGGTGTACTTTATGCCCTTTTTACATTAACATATTCCCTCATATGCAAAACTCCCTCTCCGCCATTCTACATGTCTCTACATGAAGGAAATGATGTCTGGTGAATGTTGGAGCTGTTCAACAGGGCCTCAAATCACAGCAGCACGTATATTGTAAAAGCGGTGCCAATTTTGGAGGATTGCATGCAATACGTGTCCCCTCTTTTTGTTGAACACGGTCCTCTGCCTTCCTCCTTTAATCCCACTTGTAAAAGAAATATGTGCTGTTAACAGTGAAAACGAAAGCCGTTTGTGACAGTGACTGTAAGTGCTCAGAGAAAACCTGCATTGCAGCATCAGTGTTCTGAACCACCGAGTCCTCTCAGCACCTCAGCCGTCCCCGCTGCTCCAGCCGGATCGTGCTGTTAGAAAGATGAGCTCCGGAGCTCATCCCTTGAAAGGCCTTGCCTGATAATGCGCAGGTAACACCTAGCGTTCCTGAACTCCGGAAGTGAGTTTAATCCGTCAACGCAACACAAGGCAATCCGCGAGTCCTCTGGAGAGGCAGTAGTGGCTGGCCCCTGAAGCACACATAGAGAGAGGACATTTCTGCTCTTGCCCGCATCCAGAGATAGATGCACACGTATGCACGCACACCTCCGCGCCAGTCAGATGTGCGTACATTCACAACTACAGGTACAACGTCATATACACACATTAACACACACCTGTGAGGGAATTAAACTGTGTCAATGTCCTGAAGAATAGGCTCAGGGAGCCACTCTAACCTGTGTTATATAATGAGTTACGAACTTACAATACAAACCAAATGGGCACCAGGGGCATAGCACAGGCCCCTTCAAGCGGGGGAGGGGGCACGGTTGAGGGAGGGGGCTCTACTCGAAACTAAATTAAGCGAGATCACGTCCCTCGCCTCACACCCCCACCACCTCCATGCGAGCCGCTTACCTTGTGCATTCCCTCTGCTGGTCAGCACCGCGATGGCTTTACCGGAGCCCGAAAGATTCTCAAAACACTTCTTGTCTGTGCCCCATGATCATTCCGTGCCTTCCCTTAACAAGGGTAATGAGTTAAAAAAAATACACTTAAAAACTACCTGGCTCTTGGGTGACCTGGATCCCACCCCGGCCTCCCCCGGTACCTGCTGGGCCTCAGGCGGGAACTCTCTGCCTCCAAAGGGTCATGCGCACACGGGCCCCGCCTGTGGCGCAGAACGTGACGGCACGTCACGTCGAGTTGTAAAAGGCTCAAGTCGTTACACAATGCGCTTTTGAGGTCTAAGGCCATTTCGATTCCGTAACTCATGTTTTTTTGCCGCCCTCCTCCTTTTACCGCCCTAGGCAGCTGCCTAGTCTTGCCTAGTGGTAGAAACGGCCCTGCTTGTTTTCATTCTATTTTCTTGTGGATTTGAGATTCTTGTGACCTGTTATTCATCTACATCCTTTAGAATGTCTGGAAAAGAGAAAAAGGGTCTTTTTAGAGCCTGTGCCACCTGCTCTAAAAAGGGACTCTACACTGATGACCCACATGAAGACTGCATTTATTGTCTTTATCCGGACCACCAAGCCAAGGACTGCAAAGTATGTCGCATTTTCTCTAGCAAGACCCTTAGAGATCGTGAGGGACACCTTTTAATATGGCTTCAGAAGATCAGATATATGTAGGAATGACTATCCTCAGGATATGTATTGCCTCATATTGGAAAGACCCGAACCCCCCCTCGTTTTGTCAATGGCAGGCAAGGTTATTCGCTACGTTCAGGTTGGAGTGGTCCATTTATGCCAAGAAGGGGCGAAAGGGCAAACAAAGGGGTCTATTAGTTTGGGGGCCCATGGCCAATTGGCTAGAGTCTACTAATGTTTAGGTTTATTCGTACCTGTAAGCTTCTCTTTTTGATGAGTAATAATCTGGACTCACTAGGAGCTGTCTTACCTTCTTCTGTTTTTCTTCTCGTTTTGTAGAGTGTAATATTGTTATTTGAAATACTGCCTGTAACCCTCTTCTTTTTTTTCTTATTTAAACCCACCAGGATGTTTCTTTCCTTGTAACCTTGGATCCCGGGGGGAGGGGGGGGGTGGGGTGGGGGGGCTAGTCAAGTAAACTTCAACCTGTATTGTAAATTGTCAAATCTTTAATAAAACTTTTTTTAAAAAGATCAAGGCCAGAAAGGAGGTGGTTTCTAGTGATAGTGACCAGGAGTCCTCCACTTCATCTAGGAGATCTCAAAAAAGGACAAGATCTCCTCAGGCTCATTCCTCATTCCTCAGGGGAACGTACTGAGAAGGCCCTAAAAAAAGACAACTCGTGTCTTCAGGGCGTAGTCCTTCCAAATCTCCTGAGCCAAGAGAAAAGGAGAGCAAAGGACACACTTCTAAGGAAAAAGTATCCAAGAGAGCCTCTTCTGAGCCTTCAAAGACCCCACCTTTGGTCTAAGAGTCCTTCAAGAAGCCATCCTCTAGTATTCCTGAGGAGAAAAGCAAAAAATCGATATTGTCGACGAGAGTGTCGACGAAGAAGTCCTCGTCTATGGCGACGACCACAGAGGTACAGAAGCTGCCATTGATTGTGATAGTGTTGTCAGCGCCGACGGGAGCGTCGACGCCGGTAACATCGACGACATCGTCGACGGCAGCGATGACTAAGACCATGTTGACGACGAGATCGTCGTCGACGGTGATGACAACGGGGTCGTCGTCGACTATTACTATGTCGTTGGCGAGGAATGGTTCTAGTGCAGTGTCAACGTCGACAACATCGTCGATGGTAGTGTCGACGGCGTCCGCGTCGACGGTAACATCGACGACCTCGTCGACGGCAGCGATGACGAAGACGATGTTGACGACAGGATCGTCGTCGACGGTGATGACAACGGGGTCGTCGACGACGACGATTACTGTGTCGTCGGCGAGGAATGGTTCTAGTGCATTGTCGACGACAACAACATCGTCGACGATAGTGTCGACGGCAATCTCGTCGACGGGCTCGTCGACGAGACAAACTCCAGAAAAACAGAGGAAGATGATCACACCAGCAGTGACTTCCCTGGGAAAGATTACTCCTCTGGTTCCATCGCACCTTTTGGAGGAGGAAGAGTCGGATGAGGAGGATGATGACGGACCCTTCGGGTACGCCAGTAGCCCATCGCAACTCCACGTGAAATGTCAGGAGGATGATGATGAAGAGGGTTATGAAGAATATCACAGCCTCTCACAGCATCGTTACCAACAAGGACCTCAGGAGGAGATGGACGCTATGCCATCCTCAATGATGATGGACTTGCAGTTCATGTTGGCAGATTATAAGAAGAGGTTTCCTCCGTCAGTAGTCCCTCAGGAAGTTCCTCTTTCACGTCCTCGTTCTATTCCGGCTACTCCAGTCCGCAGCAGAGAATCGTGTAGGAGAGTAGGGTCTGCAATCCTATGATCACCCAGATTTTTGCTTTTTGCTTCACTGGTTTACGACTTTCCCTGGCTGTGGGCCTGCTAATCAGACCCACAGCCTAGCTGTTCTCTCTACTCCAAATTGTACCCAGGTACTGAATTGGCACTGGGCCCTCTCTTGTGTCCCTGTAACCAGGGCAGAGGTGTACCCAGAAGTCTCCCAGGGGCTGCAGCATGTATTATGCCACCCCTGAGTTGACTAACTAAACCAGACACAACTGGCTGCTTGACAGCTGGGGCAAGGTGGTGTAATCACCCTTTGCTTTAGATATAGTATTCCTATATCTAAACCTAAAATGGACACATATATTCCTATCAGTCACTCCTATGGCAGGCCTTAACAATCCTGAAGGCAGAGTGCGTGGAATAATGTGAAATGGTGCTCTGGCATGAGCTGAGCCCGTTTGCAGCTTGCGGAACCAAGTCCTAATAGCTGTTCCATGATAACGCTATACCATATACTCTTAAGTGCATTATGTACCTCGCGGTCATATGCTAACTTTGGTATAACATTATCAAAACATGTCGAGTAAGGTGTCATACGAATTGGAATACTAACCCCTCGCCAATTCTGGCGACTGGGTTAGCATTCCACCCTTCTAGAGGGACACGACATGTTGGTAACCTGTAACCCCGGTTAAAGTCAGACATAGCCTCAGCTCCACAAGATGGATGCTGCCACCGAGACACAAGTCTGCCCTCCTGCTGCTGGGAGTCCTCCCAGCGCGGGAGGCAAGGACAAAGGGTTTCCTGCCAGGGGCGGTGCCAGCACCGTCCCAGACAGGATTTTGTGTATTCTAGGTAGGCAGGGCTTTAGAGGAAGGTGACTGCAAGTGGCACCCCGGTGCTCACTGTGCATATGCCGGCTTGAACCAGTTCCAGGGGCACACCAGCCCCTGAGCTGGGGAAAGCCCGGCATGGGAGAGGGGTGTACCCACCCCCCTTCCTAGTCCCACCCATAGGGCAGGACTTAGTCGCGTGCCAGCCCCCTTTTGCAGGATAAAGGTAGGAGCAGGCCCCCTTCCAAATTAGATCATCTTTGAATCCTGAACCAACTTTCCACGAAAGGAACTCAAGACTCTTCTCAAGATTTCTCCCTTGTGACTAAGGAGTAGTCACCCTGCAGCAGCAGGCACCATCCAAGCATCGCGGTCTGCTGTAAGTCTCTCCTCCGGATCAAGACTGCCCAGCTCGACGAGAACCGGCTTCCCTGGCCCCTCTGACCTCTACCTGCATCTTCAGCCCAGCTGAGACCCGTGGGTGTGACGAGACCTCGAGGGACCGGCCATCTTCAAGACTGCACGACGCTTGCCCAGCACGACTCCCGAGTGACCCTCGACCGAGTGTTTTGGGGTAAGAGAAGCCCCAACCCTGAGCAGCTCCAGCACCGAAGTTCAGCCCCCTTGCATCCACGAGACCCTCCTGGTCCACTCCAGACGCCATTTTAAGTCCACCGCGTGGGCTTGCATTTGCCAAGACTTGTTGCCCCAATCCTGGGTCCAGCGACGTCGACAGCAGATATCTTCGTGGGACAGCTCGCACCTCCATCCTGGTCGCCGACAACGCCTCCGGGTCCGAGAGACTGCAGAGCCCAGCAGCGCCCACTCACCTGGTTGAGGTGACTTCGTCCGGTGCCACTCTGGTGCCCACCTAAATCACTGGCTAGTGATTCAGAACTTGGTCCCCTCTGCTTACAGGTCTCCTTCTTCACCGATCCAGGCTTGGATCACCACGAACTTCTTCATTGGTTGCCTGCCAGCAACTTCTTCCTTCAGGCTCCTGGTTCATCAACGAAGAAACCCGACGACATTTGAACCCTATGCAGCCGCAGCCCCTGGGCTAGGTAAACCGAATACTCCGGTGCTCCAGCGTAGACCAACTCTCTAAGTGTCTAGATCCACTTTCGTTTTTGACCTACCTATTCGGGTTCGCCCGAAAACACTAACTTTGCTTTTATTAGCCTCCATAGACTTTTTCCCGCCTTACGCGTGAGAGTTCCCACTCTGCACACGACGTCCCTAGGCCTCCTGCTTGTAATCTAAAGGTTCAGTAGTCCAGTCCTAGCGATCCTAAAGCCTATGAGAATAGTTACTTACCTGCTAGTAATTCGCATTCCACTTGTATAGTATATGGTTTTTCGTGCCCCTCGGGCATTTGTGTAAATTGTGCGACTTTAAGTATTTCTTTAAGAGTTTTGTTGTGTGCTTAGCTCCCTGTCTCATAAAGAGCCAGGGTAGTCTTGTTATAAATAAATATACTTTATTTTTCATAACAACTTGTGTGGTGTCCTTTCACTTGGTGTTCAAGGGGTAAATGTGATGGTAAAACAGCTGGCTTAACACGCCCTCTAGAGTTTAGCCTAAAGACTGCACGTGTCTATGCTACTAGGATAGCTGGTCTATCAGGTTGACTTACAACCAAACATCAATAAGGGTTGTTTGGACTGATACAAAGTGTTCACTAGAATAGTGAACATTATATATCAGGCCAACTTCTCACAAATCGCTGCTGGACACTACTCCAAAGACGCCTCAAGTCCAACAGCACCAGGATCCGGTTACCACGGATGACGAGGACCATGAGGAGGTTGAGCTAACGGAGCCCCACAAAGAATGGGATGACTATTTAATCCCATCCCCACCATCACCCACTCGAGGGCCGGCGGATTCTCCACCAGTGGATATTGGTGGATTTCACAACTTTATGGAAAGAGCTGCAAAAAGATTTCAGCTGCCTATGAAGACAACTCAGGCAGAACGTTTTCTTTATGACTTTAAAGAGCCTTATCAAAAATCAGTCAGATCCATACCAATCATCGACCATGTATGGAAAGAAGGTTTGCAGGTGATGGCAATCCCAGCGACGGTTACATCTGTGCTCGCTAGGTGGGACAAGATGTATAAGGCGTCCTCGGACTCTCCAGCGTGTTTGCTGGGCCATCCTAATCATTTCGCAGGCAGTGCAACACAAATCAAAGAACCGGTCAGCGCCTATTTCTGCACCGCCGGACAGGGAGGGACGGCGTTTGGACAATGCAGGTAAAAGATTCTCCTCAAGGTCAGCTCTCCTAGTCCGAGCAGCTAATGCCCTAGCCATTCTGGGCAGATATGACAGGCAGATGTGGTGCGATATAGCACCATATGTCGACCTCCTTCCGGAAGACAGTAAACAGGAGGCGAAGAAGATTCTGCAGGAAGGTGAGAGGACTTCAGCTGAAGTCATCGAGTGTGCCATGGACATAGCTACCACAGCCTTTCTTTCCCTAGGAGGAGCAGCAGTTTTACGGCGCCAGGCTTGGCTGAGGGCCACTGCCTTTACACCGGAGGTCCAAAATAAGATTCTGGATCTACCTTTTGATGGGGAAGATTTGTTTGGACGTCTGGTGGATGTGATTTTTCAGAGTATTAAGAAGGACACAGATACGGCGAAGGCCTTGGGTACTTTGCAGTATCGGAAGGTGCCCTTTCGAGGCGCCCGTGGAAGAGGACAACCTTCTTATAGAGGTGGACACCAACAAGGAAGATACATCTCCTATTCTTCCTCATCACAGCACTACCAGCAGCAATACGGCCAGAGGCAGTCTGGAAGCTACTCTAAGTCTGCTCCCAGAGGACGTGGAGGGTCGTCCGGGTAAAGACAACAACAAAAGACAATGACAACCTTCAAACTCCGGATTTTTATCCTCCTACCCAGTCAAATGTTCCCCTGGGCGGTAGAGTAACTTATTATTTACGTCAGTGGCAAAGAATAACATCAGACAAATGGGTCCTCCACATAATAAAATTCGGAAATACTCTAGAATTTCTACGCTTCCCTCCTCCCATGCCACCTACGTATCAAGTAGTCAAACACCTATCTCAAATGCGTCGGGAGATTCAGGCAATGCTCCGAAAGGGAGCAATAGAATCTGTATCGAACTCCCAAAGAGGGAAAAGATTTTATTCCCGTTTCTTCTTGATCCGGAAGAATGCTCTCAAGTGGCGTCCGATCCTGGACCCACGGTCCCTAAATGTCTATCTCAAGAAACAGTCATTCAGAATCATGACCCTCCAAGATATTCTGCTACTCTTAAACCCAGGAGATCAGATGACCTCCCTAGATTTACAGTATGCATATTTTCATATCCCCATCCATCCTTCCCACAGAAAGTACCTTCGATTTACAGTGGCCAAAAACCATTACCAGTTCAAAGTGCTGCCATTCGGCCTCAAATCTGCCCCGAGAATTTTTACAAAATGTCTGGCACCGGTGGCAGCTTATATCCGAAGACAAAAACACCAAATATTCCCATACCTAGACGATGGGTTGATAAAGGCTCCATCGCAGAAGGCGGCTCAAGCTTCAACTTCGGCTTACATGGACTTGTTTGCAGATTTGGGTCTGACTTTAAATGTAGAAAAATCGTCTCCTCAACCATCCAGAAGGATCACGTTTCTGGGTACAATCCTAGATACGTCTCAAAACAAGGCATTCCCATCCATAGAAAGACAATTGGGACTCGTCTCTCTGGCCAAAGAGTTCAGGAGAAAGTGTCTTTCAGTCTGAAAATACAAATCACTTCTGGGGACGATGTCTTCATGCATACCACTCATTCCCCATTGTCGATTGAGAATGCGTCCGTTACAAGAGGCGCTAGATCTACAGTGGTGCCAAGCAAATGGATCCTTCGAGGACAAGGTCAAAGTCACGCAACCAATGTTGCAGGCGATAGCGTGGTGGACTCACAGAAGCAACATCTTGGTGGGTCTTTCCTTCCTGACCGAACCAGCTCCATTAGTGGTTACCACGGATGCCTCTCTCGAAGGATGGGGAGCAGTCCTCCAGGGGTTGCAAGTCAGCGGCCGATGGAAACAACAGGAACAACACCTTCACATAAACCTATTGGAATTAAGGACAATAGGATTGGCATTGTTGGCCTTCCTGCCAAGAGTAGAAGGAAGATCGGTGCTAGTGCGGACCGAAAACACGACCGCAATGCACTATATAAACAAACAGGGGGCACAAGATCGCTCTCTCTGTCAAGAGAAGCTCAGAAAATATGGAAATGGGCTGTAAATCACAAGGTAACTCTGAAGGCTGTACATCTTCCAGGGGATCAGAACACGACATCGGACACTCTCAGCAGGCAAAAGACGACCCGTCACGAGTGGGAACTCGATCTGGACACACTACTGAAAATCTTTTCCAAATGGGGAATACCAACAGTGGATCTGTTTGCCACAGACCAGAACAAGAAATGCCAATTCTTTGCAAGCTGGCATCACCAAAGGGGATCGTGGGGGAATGCGTTTTCGATGGCATGGTCAGGCGTCTTTACCTACGCTTTTCCGCCGATTCACCGCCTGCCGCGAGTGCTCATGTAGATGAAGAAGGAACCGTGCAGGATAATACTAATAGCCCCTTGGTGGCCCAGGCAGCACTGGTTCATGGAACTGCTCCTTTTACAAGAGACAGAGCCAGTACCTCTACAGCCAATACCAGAACTATTGACTGTGGCTCAGGGACAAGTGCGGCATCCAGACCCAACATCACTACAATTAGCGCCCTGGCTCCTGAATACAGGGAATTTCACCGCTTAAATATTCCGACAGAATGCAGAGAGATCCTGGCAAAGGCGAGAGCTGAAAGCACTAATAAGACATATAGGATGAAATGGGAAAGATTCTGCTTGTGGTGTCAGGAGAACGACTTACATCCCCTGCAAGCAGAGGCACATCAGATCATCCCATATTTACTAAGTCTGGCAAAGTCTGGATTGGCCCATGCCTCTATTAAAGTGTATTTGGCGGCAATTTCTAGATACAGGAGAAGTTCAACGGGTCCATCTCTGTGGTCGGAGAGGATTGTAAAGCAGTTCATGAAGGGGTTGTTTAGAGTGTACCCACCTGTCAGGCCTCCACCTCCTCTTTGGCAACTAAATATTGTTTTATCACAATTGATTAAACCACCATTTGAACCAATTCACAAAACTGATCTAAAATTCCTATCCTGGAAGGTGGCTCTCTTAATAGCTCTAACATCAGCCAGGAGAGTGGGAGAAATACAGGCACTTACAATGCAAAAACCTTTTCTGCAATTCAGAGAGGACAGGTTGGATGAGCCATTGATCCTTGAAAGATTCTTTCCTCAACCATCTATGGCGGCAGAGAGAACTCTCCACAGTCTGGATGTTCAGCGTTGTCTGAAATTTTATTTACAAAGGACAAGAATTTTCAGAAAATCAACATAATTGTTTGTGGCTTTTAGTGCCCCCAGGAAAGGATTCCCGTTGTCGAAGCGGGGAATTGCACGATGGATCTCAAACGCCATTCAATTCTGTCATCAGGCTGCGGGAAAGCCGTTGAGTGCACGTGTTCGTGCACATTCAACAAGAGCTGTATCAACCTCTACTGCTCTATTTTCAGGTGTCTCAATTCAGGACATCTGCAGGGCGGCTACCTGGAGGAGTACGCATACCTTTACCAGACATTACAACCTGGACGCTCACGCAAGAAGTAATGTAGCAGTGGGACAAGCTGTACTGAGGAACCTTTTCCAATAACGGTGAGCCTTCTTTGTCATCCCTCCTTCCTTGGTTGGTAAGATAAGCACATTTTATTAATGTACACTGTTTGTTATAACATTTATGAACAATCTGTCTATGGAGATTTTTATACAGCTATTGCTACGAGAGAATGACGTGTTACCTGTTTGGGAAAAATAGGTGACAGAACAAAATGTGCTATGATTTACTGCTCGCTATTCTGATTCAGGTATGTGAATCTATGAAAGCTCCAATACTGGAGTAAGAAAACAAGTTACTTGCCTGTAACAGTTACTTGCCTGTAACTGCAGTTCTCCAGTATTGGAAGCTTTCATAGATTCACATACGCCCACCCTCCTTCCCTGAGAGGCTCACCTCGGATTAGGCACAAAGAGTGTTATAGCACAAGTGCCTGAAAATCTGAGGGGCAAAAGGTTCTCTCAGGAGGGTTCTAGATGGTGAGGAGCTCTGATTGGCTAAGGGAAAAGTTTGGTCCTTTTTTACCTAACAAAGGTTATGGGTTGCCAAAGGAAAATGGGCCTAGGCCTTTTTTCAGTTAGCTATACTGCTAAGCATTGCTTTTTATATTCAGGAGACTCCCGTCTCGACGACGGGGAAATGATTCAGGTATGTGAGTCTATGAAAGCTTCCAATACTGGAGAACTACAGTTACAGGTAAGTAACTTGTTTTCATCTCTACCACCAATGTCCTTGTCTTTTCACATGTTCATGCTCTGCTATTTGATTACCTGTTACTGTGATTTGAACCAACCCACTCCTGGGCAGAGCCTTCTCAGTGCACATCTCTTCATGTCATGTAATTTACATACCAATGGGTTGCTGACCTGCTGCTCTTGTACAATGTCCGTTCATTTAGGCTGCTCCCTGCCTATCGTGGGTGGACTCTGCAAAACCGATACCATGAATAATTCCCCCCTACCTTCCTTGCCCCATTTGATGTGTGTCTTGACTATGCTATGCGCTAATAACCCATGTTATTGTTTATGCACTGTTTTTCTCCTATATTATACTTTGCTCCTTTAACTGATGTAATTTTGTAATTTGTAACTCACTGATCCTCATGTAAAGTGCTCGGATACCTCCGGGTCTAGCCAGCGCTATATAAAACTCTGCAAATAAATAAATGATTGCATGTTTACCTCTTCATTTGGGTTCCCAATTTCTCTGCCCACTGTGGACTCATTAGAGGAGAGGATCTTAACCTTTTGACTTCTGTGTACCCCCACTGAATCATTACTGAAATCCAAGGATCCCCACTGAGTAATTATTGGAAGATGCAATTCTATCATTTGAACCGCAAAACAATTTACAAAAAAATATACACCAAACAAATGCTCAAGTATTGAAACATTTTGTGTAATCCGTAGTCCAATATAGCAAAAGTCCTCAACTTTTCATTGTTGCTTCCTTAATTGTATGTACTCTAATAATGTTAATTTAATTTCGTTAAAGAGTCCTGGACTCCCTTGAGTAGGCATTGCGGACCATCATGGGTCATCAGACCATAAGTTAAGAACCACTACATTAGAGCATAGGCTATGGCTAGTTGCATAATGCCTGTTACTTTGGGTAGCTTCATTACTGCTCCTGGGTGAACCTCTGAGTATGTACTACTGTTAGCTGCATAATGACAATTATCATGGGCTGCATATGGCCACACCTGGTTATATGCCTTGATTGCATAATCATATTTCCTATGGTTGTTCCCCTTGTGGACACATGGTAGACCTGTCCGATTTCATGTTATGGCTCGTTGTACATTGTCTATTCTCATAGTACTGTAGGGATAGGGCCTCTTGTAGCTTTTGTGCCCCTGTAGCTACAGAGCTGACCCTTGGATTCTACTTCATTGCTCTGGGAACAAGTTGGAGCAGGTCCAGCGTTTCTGGTTTCCTGACAGATCTCCCAAACAGTGCACACGGTGGTCATGTGCACACTTTCACTGGAAGCAAGCTATACCCTGCTGATAAGCCCATAACAAAGGCGATACCAGTCCTGAGTTACTTGTGTTCTGATGGATATTTCTGCCTGCGGATTCCTCACCTTATGAATTGAATTACCCCCATGTGCAGCGTTCCAAGGAAACTTTTCTCCTCTGCTCTCACACGTCGATGAGGACGTCACAATGAAATGGCTCTGCACGCTACTCCGCATGACATCATCGGAGCCATGAGACCTCGTTGGCGTGCTGACGTCAGTTCCCTTTTTCCGCACTGTTGATACGTAACGGTTTTTCCCAGGGCTCTCCATTTCTGGGAGTTTCTTTGTTGCAAGTCTTCGTAGCAGCGAGTATGGCTAGTCGGAGGAAATCTGTTTCAAGCCATGCAGGGAATGTGGGGGCCAGATGTCTATCACTGACCCCATGAAGACTGTGATGTCTCTCTTCGGACCCCGACATCGGAGAGTGTTGGTCATGCAGGTGCATGAACCCCAATGCAGAGGGAGGCCAAATTGTTCAATGGCCGAAGCCAAGATGCAAAAAAGGGGTCAAAGAAGATCGAGGTCCCGCTCCAAGTCACTGACTCTGCATACTTCAAGGTTGTCGAAGAAACAGAAGTGACACCATGAGTCTCTGTGTCATTCGTCAAAGGATGCGATGCCGAAGTCTGTGTCTCTGGTTCTCAGTCGTCATTGGAAGAATGAAGTCTCCTTCTCCTGAGGAGACTCCGGCCCCATCTCCGAGAGTGGTGACTACACCTGCTCCAAGAGAAGCAAAACCTCTTCTGTTGCCGAAGTGGACTACTCCAGCTCTGGCTCCAGAGTCTCCGGTGCCGCAGCCGAATGTGCAGCCGCCTTGAGCGGCTTCAGAGCCTGCAGGGCTGGATCCGGTGTTTCCTGCCTTCCAGACTTCAGCTACGGATCAGTATCATTTTTTTAATGCTATATTTGGCTTGTTCGCTAGAGCGGCAAACCCTACTGGTGCGCCTGTTGACCCCCTGGGTCCGCTGGTACACTCCCTGGGAGGTTTGCCACCACATTTCCTACGGGTACCTTTTATGCTGACGGGTCCAGAGAGTTGGCCTCTCCCGGCGTCAAGATTTTCGACGCCTGTATAGTCTCTGAAGGCGCAAGTGCCACTGGATGCATCTACCCCGGCGCCGTCTAGTTCTGAACTGGCCCGACCTTGACTGGCGATGACTACTGTTCCGGTAGACCTTCCTTCAACGCCGATCCCGAAGTCGCCGGTGCTGTGCCTGGTGCCTCGGCCTGTTCCAATAATGAGGTTTAGAAGAGAAGCACAGAGATTAATGGAAAAGGAGGAATACCAAGAACCCCAAAACAACAGTAGAGGAAGTGTAGAGGTAATGATAGACGATAGGCTATGTGTGGTGCAGTGTAGGTGATATCAGTGAAGTGTAGGGACCTATATATGTGAAATGCAAAGTTAAAAAATCCCTGGCTAGTAGAAAAAATACAATTTATTAACTTCTCTGGCTGGGAACGTTAAAAAAGGGGTTGTGTAGGTAGAGCAAATTGCTTGCTACCTGCAGTTCACATATATAGGTCCCTACACTTAATGATATCACCTACACTGCACCACACATAGCCTATTGTCACACTAACTAGTGCTCCCACGTAGTTCGTAGGTCGCAGCACGCCCCGCCCCGTAGAGGGACGGGAAGACCCCCATGATGAAGCATGACACTAAGGGGTTCTTAGTGTGTGTGGGGTATTTTAAAAGCACATAGTGCCCTCATCATGTCATCTCAAGAGAGGGCCTCGTCTCACATTTAAACAATCATCACTAGAATTAAAAATTATTCACCTATACACATTGATAGAATCCTGTTGTTTATATGGAATACCAAGAACACCACGATGAGGCTGGGAAAGGGGAGATTTTGGATCCTGATCAGGATTTCGAAGGTCTGCAGGAGGCTAGTGGCTTGGATACCTCTCCTGAATGGGAGCTCTCATCTCAGTCTCCCAATGCAGGAGGTAACTTCTTATCACGCTGTGATCAGTAAGGCAGCGGATCTGCTGGACTTGCTTCTTCCCACAGTAGAATTAACATCTAACATTTTGACAGAGGTGCTCCATTCCCCTTCTATCTCGCAGCCTTTACTCCCTTTAAACAAGGCTTTGGCTGAGCCCATCCTTGATGCATGGCAGAAGCTGATGACTGCTCCAGTGGTGTCCAGGTCTGTGGCAAGGTCAGTCAGTCAAGTTATTCGATCAATAACATGATCATACATGATAATACAATAATTCAATGATACTAAAAACATAAAAGAGTGACGTCTTCATAGTCCTGTACATCATTCAAGAGTGGTGTTATAGGATCATAACTAAAATAGATTTCTTTTAGAATTGCTTTAAAACCTAGAGTAAACATTAAAAAAAATGCATCTGCATTAACAAATCAGGCCATGGCCGTCATTTTACACCGCAATCCCTGACTAACCTCAGTGCATACTTTCCCTAAAGGGTCCAGAGTCCTGCTCCACTAAATTATTTTACCAATTTGGACCTCTGCCACCAGGCATAGAGCAAATATCTGGACAGTGTAAAGACAAGCCACCTTGTCGTATCTGATCTAAATACACGTAGAGCATCTGAGGGATGTGTGATCAACAGCAACCGACAAGCCAGGATAATCCATGATTTTCTCAGGACAGAAGAAGACAAAGTGTTTAATAGTTTCTGGGATAATACTACAGGATGGACACAAAGGAGTTACAGTAGCGTTCGCCCAACTACTTTCATGACATTCTGTAGGAGAACCCCAATCCTAAATTGTACGTAAAGTGCTCGTGGCTGAGTGGGTTCCACATGCCCATATAAAGATCAAAATGAAAACAACTTCTTACATTTAAGAATCTGGTGGTTAAAGTGCCAAGTGACCTAGTATCAGTGCAGAAAGAATCAATAAAATTCCAGTATCTTTTTTTGATCTGGGAAACCATTTTTGTAATTAACTGCGTATCATTCCACATGGTCCCCAGCCCTAATTAAAAAAAACTCATTAACCTTTTCAAACCAAACGCCCTGACTGTCTTTGAAGGGTTAATAGTTCTTCCACAGCGTCTTTTACTGGAATCTGGGTATTATAGGTCAAGAAACTTATCCAAAACATGAGCACCTTGAGGACAGCAAAGTGAGTAATAGACCTTAGTCCGTGATCAAGTTGTAGGGGTAATAAAGGCGTGTTCATTGTAAGATTAAGAATCAATCTTAAAAATGTATTTTCCGGGACCTCTAGCTGATTAAGATGCTCAATCCCCCACAGCTCCGCACCATAAAGGGCTGCTCCCAATCCTTTGGCCTGATGTATTTCTAAAATGGGAGAAATTGGGCAGAAGGTTGAATTTTTAGCTTTCCTAACTATTGCACAGTCCACTTGCTGAAGTGTCAGCACACTCTTCTGGATTTGGGGAGTCCATACCATATTGTCGTCAATTCTAATACCCAAATAGTCAAAGACCTTGACCTGCTCTAGGAGTTTGGTACCAAACCTCACTTCCCCTTGGTGGATTTATAGGGATTCAAAACCATAAACTTTGTTTTTGAACAGTTTATTTAAAGGCCCCCATCTTTGCATGCTATCGCAAAGTTAGTTAACACGTTCTGGATGCCCATTGGGGTTTTAGAAATGAGCAGATACCCTCTCTGCGAATAACAGAGAGGGTATCAGCTTGCCTGCTAGTTTTGGCGCGTCACCTCTTCAATCTTAAAGATCACTTATGAGCCCATTCATGTACAAGGTAAACAGGGTTGGGCCAGCACACAGTTCTGGTGCAGCCCTTTGGAAATCAGTATGTTATTGGTTAAACTACCATCGGAGTCCCACTTGACCTTCGCATAATTGTCTTGATGTAAGTGGACCAGAAGTTGGAGCAGGCCATAGAGGAGTCCAAGGTCCTTAAGGGCAGCCTAGAGCCTTGTGCTTTCGATGGAATCGAATGCCGTTTTAAGGTAAGCAAACACAACCTACAGATGGCCCCTCTTGATCTTAACTTCCTTCCAGATGAGCAGGACAAATCGAAACACCTGATGTAGGGTGCTCATGGAGGCCCCCCACCTCGTATGATGGCATTAAAAACAGTATATAACAAAGAGCCCCATATGTTGGGTTCAGATTTGTACAGATCACCCGGTAGTCTATCTAGCCCTGGAGCTTTCCCTGTCTGTAGTGAGCTATTTGCATTCATAGTTTCCTCTAGGGAAAAGCTGAGTACATCTTCCACTGCAAGCTCTGAGTTACTATACAATCGACAAATGCTCCATGTCTTTTGGGGCGCTACATCCACTCTCTAATGGATTCGGCCAAGGAGGTGCGCTCAAAACTACCGGAGGAATATCAGGGTAATTTTCCGAAGGTTCCAAAGGGTGCTCAAGCTGCGGCCTTCCAGGTCATACAGTCTGATTCGGTTGCCAGGGCGATGGGATCGTCTGTGGCAACCAGGAGGCACGCTTGGCTACAGGTTTCAGGGTTCTTTCCTGATGTCCAAGTCACCCTGTTAGACATGCCTTTTGACGGATCTCCCCCATTTGGGGCCAAAGCGGCCTCAGTGCTGCAGCACTTTAAATACAGTAGGGCGACAGCAAGGTCTTCAGTCTCAGTCTAGGGGCTTTGGATATCGCAAGTTTCATGAGTTTGGCAGGACCTTATCCTTTCGTGCCAGACAGCAGCTACAACAGCAGCAACAGGACGCAAATCCCCAGGACAAACCTTAGAGGGGAAAGGGCAGAGGTTGTCTGCAGGGTCCAGCACAGCAACAAGTTTCCTTCTCCTCCTCCTCTTCCGACCCTCGAACTGGCATGGCAGGGAAGCAGCTCTTGCTCTGCCATCTTAGAGCATGCTTGTCCCATTTTCTGCAACATTGGAGGTTTGTTACTACATAATTCTGGGTGTGGAACATCGTAGAGAAAGGGTAGACCCTACCCTTCCAGGAGTTCCCCCCCCCCCCGTCTCCTTTCCCGCCCAGTCAGGGTTTGTGCTCGAAAGAGCACCTTCTACTTCAGCAGGAAGTTCTGTCATTACTGCAAAAAGGTGCGATCAAGGTGGTTCCAGAGCAGGAAAGGGGTCAGGGATGGTACTCCCGATACTTCCTGATTCCCAAAAAGGACAGTCACTTGAGGCTGATCCTAGACCTCCGGGTTTTTAATATTTACCTCAAACGAGCGAAATTTAAGATGTTGACCCTGGCTCATGTTCTTCTTGCGCTGCAGAAGGAAGAATGGATGTGTCGATTGATTTGCAGGATGTGTATTTTCATATTCCTATCCTGAAGTCTCATCAGAAGGATCTCTGTTTTACTGAGGTGTCTCAGCACTACCAGTTTGCGGTCCTTCCCTTCGGCCTTACTTCCGTACCTCGAGTCTTCACAAAGGTGATGGCGGTGGTGGCAGCACATCTCAGAAGATTGGGAGTTCATGTTTTTCCCTATCTGGACGACTGGCTGCTCAAAGCAAAGTCGCCAAAGATGTTGCTGCATCATTTGCAAGTAACAATGCAACTGTTGTTCAACTTGGGATTTTCGATAAATGTACTCAAATCTCACCTGGGGCTCTCAGCGCACCCTGTTCATAGGGGCAGTACTGGACACTACTGTAAGTCGAGCTTTCCCGCCTCTACAGAGGATTCAGGATATGGTTCCACTTTTTCAGAATGGAGTGGCTGTTCTAGTCCTGAAGGTCTTGCGTCTGCTCGGTCTGTTCGCTTCCTGCATACTGTTAGCCAACCATGCATACTGGCATATGAGGGCCCTTCAGTGGTGCCTCCGCAGGCAGTGGTTTCAACACAACAGAGATCTTGAAGAGGTGGTCAGGGTCTCAAGAGACACTGCAGAGGAGCTCCTGTGGTGGAGTGTGCAAGGCAACCTTCCTCAAGGGAAGCTGCTTCAACCGCCTTCTCCGGTGGCCACAGTGATAACTGATGCTTCCACTCTAGGGTGGGGAGCTCATCTGGGGGTTCTGGAGGTCAAAGGCCTTTGGTCTCCAGAGGAAAGAAAGTTTTACATCAATCTTCTGGAATTGCGGGCGCTATGTTTGGCTCTGAAGGCCTTTCTTCCCTCCCTTTGCACTCAGTCGATTCAGGTCCTGACAGAACCCTACCGCAATGTGGTACATCAACAAACAGGGAAGAGTAGAGTTGTATCTTCTTTGCAGAGATGCTCTACTTCTATGGTCCTGGGCTCAGGGCCATCAGATTTGCGTGATCGCAAATGATCTGGCCAGAGAACCGAATGGGAGTTCAGACAGTCTCAGTTGGCAGTATTTGCCCGATCACGAGTGGCGTCTCCATCCAGAGGTGGTCCATCACATTTTCAGGATGTGGGGATTTACTCAGTTGGCCCGTTTTGCCACTCACGAGAACGCGCACTGCCCGCCATTTTGCAGTCTCCAGTATCCGAAGTGGGGAGAGTTTGGGGACGCGTTTCAGTTTAATTGGGGTTCACAGCTTATTTACGTGTTTCCTCCCATACCCTTGATTCCTCGGTTTCTGAGGAAGATTTGTCAAGACCGGGCCCAAGTCATACTGATCGCTCCAGATTGACCAAGAAGGGTGTGGTACACAGACCTCCTTTACCCTCCACTCAGTCTCCCTCTCAGGGCAGACCTCTCGCAGTCGCAGCGGCAGGTTCTACACCCTCATCTCCAGAGCCTGCACCTTCATGCCTGGAGATTGAACGGGGCAACCTGAGCTCTTTCTCTCTCCCACCGGATGAGGTGGATGTTATTTTTTCGTCCAGAAGACACTCCACCAAATCTGTCTATTCTGGTAGGTGGGCCAAGCTTGTTAAATGGTGTGGAGAGAGATCGATTGATCCTTTGCAGGTTCATTTGTCTGATATTTGGAGTTTCTCTCTTTCCTCCGCACAACAGTATTGTACAGTAGGTACTGGCAAGGGCTACTTGTCGGCTTTTCTCTCTTTACCAGATAAACCCTTAAATCTCCCATCCATAGTTATGAGGTTCATTAAGAGTATCACAAATAGGTTTTCACCCCACTCCTTTTATCATGCCTCAGTGGGATTTGAATTTGGTTCTCACTTTCTTGATGGGTTCACCCTTTGAACCATTGCATAATTGCTCCTTAAGGGTTCTGGTGTTTAAATCAATACTTTTGGTTGCAATCACTTCCACTAGGAGGGTGAGTGAGTTGCAAGCTCTTAGCTCCAAACCTCCATTCACGTCATTCCATGCGGATAAGATGGTTCTTAGGACCAGAGATGCTTTCCTGCCTAAGGTGGTCACTCCTTTCCACCTAGGGCAATCTATCCCTTTATCCACTTTCTTCCCTCCCCCTCACCCATCTAGGAGAAGAGACTTCATTGCCTGGACCCTAAAAGGGCGGTCAGCTTTTACCCGGACAGGACCAAGGACTCCAGGTTTGACAACCAACTGTGGGCAAGATAAAGGGCAAAACTGTCCACAAGAGAATGTTGTGCAGGTGGATCCTCCTCTGTATCAAGATCTGCTACGCCTTGGCCAAGAAGGAGCCTCCTGAAGGAAATTGGAGCTCATTCTACCAGAGCGGAGTTGTCGTCTTCGGCTTTAGCAAGAGGTGTCTCTGTGGTAGACATGCGCAAGGCGGCAACTTGGGCCTCCCTCCACAATTTTGCTAAACACTATTGCTTGAATTCAGAGGTGAGGAGGGATGGCCACTTTGCATGTTCTGTAGGATTTTTTGGTATAGGCAGGCAGGCGCCCTCCAGCAGGAGTGGGATTCATAAGGTGAGGAATCCAGCGGCAGATGTGTCCTTCAGAAGAACAAATGACTTACCTTTGGTAAAGCTTTTTCTGGCGGATACAGTATCTGCCTATGGATTCCTCACTGACCCACCTGCCTCCCCATTGCTTGTTTGCTTATACCGAAAAATAGTAGATGTATATTTTATTGTTGGAATAATGTGATACTTGGCACAAGGAAATGTCTATGATTAAGATTTTCCAGATTTGGTTGTGTTTTGTATAGTATGTATACTTGTGGAAATTTTGTCAGCTCAACTGTTTGCCTCGAAGGCACGGAGAAAATGGGTGGAACTGACATCAGCACGCCGACAAAGTCTTCTTATGACACTGACATCACATGGAGTCGCGTGCGGAGATGTTCCATTGTAACATCCTCGTCGACGTGGGAGAGCTGAGGAGAAAGGTTTCAGTGGAATGCTGTGCATGGGGGTAATTCAATTCATAATGTGAGGAATCCTCAGGCAGATACTGTATCCACCAGAAGAAATCGTGACTGAAGGTAAGAAACTTGTTTTTCTGGTTCAGGGAGGGCTTGGATATTCAGGCTGATTTGCTCCCATTGGAGCAGGGTCAACACCGATTTGCTTATAGCTGGGTTCAATCTGAGGTGGCATGGTGTGCAAAATAACAATAGATTGGGATGCAGACCTTAATAATTCCAGTTGCTGGAATTAATTAAAGCATTCCATCCATCACTTTTTGTATACACCCAGAGGTGTGGCCAGGGAAAAGAGAAGTTCCTCCTCCTCCTCTTTGGTCAATCAAAACCGTTTCATATTCCCACTGGGTTTGGTGACAGTCTGACTGGGGAAGCAGTGTTGCCATCTTCAAGGTGCACCTTAAAGGTACCCTAACTGGTTTTCCTGCAAGGTGGAAGACAAACATCTCCCCACTCTTAAGCCGTTGTTCCTGCTGTGGGAACAGTTTTTACTCCCCATTAAGGTCGAGTGTTGCCAGAGCAAATTCACCTATAGGAGCTTCAGGCAGGGAAAGGGTAACTTTCTTAATTTTCCTTTAACTAAATATTAATTAAAAATCCAACTTCACCTTTGATTTGGGTTTTTTAGAAATATTAAGAATGGTGGTTGGTTGAATTATTTTTCTAGCTGGTCACACACCCAAGATAGCAGAATTAATAACTGAGTCTGTACTCTAGTTTTCCTTGTAAAACTGCCAGAGCCTTCCACAAAGAAAATAGCTGTTGATGCGTTGTCACTGTAGGGACATGGTAACATTAAATTCATCCATGTCCCACTTCTAAATACCATCAACCCTACATTGTGTACTACAAGGCTCATCTATAGGGTTGACTTAATATTTAAAAGGGGTATGTTGAAAGGACAGACAGCAGTGCTAATCTGCAGCAGTCTGGTTACACTGATAGGCCTGAACCCATGTGTTCCTGTGTCACACTAGTGGATGGTGCAATAAGTGCTGCAGTCCACAGGTGACTTTTAATTTTCCATGCCATGGGTTTCGTTTCTACTCCATATACAATTACCCTATGAGAGTTAAATATGCCAATCGGGCATTAGCCAATTTCTACGTGTTCCAGGGGTCAGAGCACATACATGAGGCTCTAGACTGCAGTGCCCCAATTGATTCTAAAAACCAGCAACCCAATAAAATAAAATTGGGATGACCATGCAAAAAGGGACCTGCTTGTTAAAAGCTTTTTTGTTTGTTTGATCTGTTTAAGTTTTCACATTTGTAAGATACATATATCAATCACAAATATAATCATCACAACCAGTATATATTTAAAACATTCAAGTCAATTACAGCTGACATTTGTAACATAAACATAACTCAGCCAGGCTGGTCATGACAATAATGTTTAATGAACAAAGCCCCCCTACAGGGCGACTGTATCAACTCCATCTGCACCATATGCATATCCATGATATACCAGAATCACAAAGTACGAGCAGTACATAGGCACACCATACATACATTGTTCCCAATGGCTACAGGCGGCTTGGCTGCTTTTTTAGGGCTGCAAGAAGAGCAACAATAAACAAACTATAAACCAATAAAGAAAAAGCGAAAAGATAAAAAAAGGGGGGGGAAGAAAAGCAGGGAGGGCAGGAGACTCATATTGATACCATAGACACTCGTAAGCCGCCACAAGCGCCCCCTGGGCAGATCTTGATGTTTCCAATTGAGTCGTGGGCTGCAGCAACATGAGCCAATATACCTGGATGAAGAAGGCTTTTATGTACAGTCTCAGTTGGAGGTCTTGTGTACCCAGTGTCCTGCCACTCACATGATCAAATAGCCCATCTCACCATCGCAGATATCCAAGTCTGGCTCAAGTGGGATGTCTTAAGTCTGACAGAACTAGAGGTGCATTGAAGTGGCTTTACACCTAGATCTCTGGGCTGTGGAGATGAATGCGTGCTCTGGTAACGAGGTTGATCAGACCATGACCGTAGTCAAACAAATTGTTATGGCTACTTAGGTTTCGCCTGTGGTGCAGAAGTTGAGACTGTGCAGTCAGGAGGATTTGAGTTCGTACCATGCGGCAGCTGTCATCTCTGCAAGAGACTCTACTAACAGTGCACTAGAGATGGCATAGCACTCAGCTCACAACAACTCAAGGCACACCATTCAGTCACTATCTGTTTTCAGTGGTGGACAGTCCTACCTGCATGGCTCCTTGCCCTCTTCATGCACCTGAGCTGTGGGTCGACCTTGAAGGTGGCTCCTAGCTGTAGTGATTCCTCCAATAGCTCTCTCCATCTCCAAAGTGATAGATCCTTCCATCGAGCATCCTCCTAAGCACGTCTGCAGGATTTTTGTGGAAGTTTTAGGTCTATTACTGAAATGGGAAGAGGGCTAGCAGTCATAAACACTAGTCCCGGAACACATATATTTTCCCAGGATCAGTCCTGTGGATTACCTAGTGCGGGTCACTACGAAATCCAAGCAGCACTGATCCAGGTATGCCGTCCTGTATTTTTGTACTACCGAAGTAAAACAAAATGTGGCTCCCAGAGCCCCCTTTATAGTGGGTTACATCTGAATTCTGTTAAATGAATGAATGTTCTTTATTGTTCGATTCGTTAAAATTATTACAATATAAAAGAATTAAGAAAAATCGATAAAGAATGAGTAAGACTAAATGAAGAAAGGATTTTAAATTCACAAGCACAATGCCCACTTTGGCTGGCAGCAGTGATCCAATCCGGTAAATTGGTGTTCGTGCAAGATAATGTCAGCAGCGTCTAGTATCCCTTTTTTCTAGCCGTTTAGATGTACCCTTTGGCCGAGTGGAGTAATTAAGTATTATTGTGCAGGATTGTTAAAACATTTCCGTATACTGTCCCAGCAATGAGTTCAAAATAATAAAAATAACTCTTTAAAACAACCTAAGAGATGGTTGTCTCATTTGAATGCAAGTTGCAAGATTGGGTTTGTCTAAAGTGCTTATGGTTTAGATTTTGTTGTAAAGGGTAGTGCAAGAGCATAGAATGTAGTGTAGCTCCTATTTTCCCAATAGGCTCTGCGCATTGGAATAGTACCTACAGCAGTAAAGGCCTAGGCCAGACGTTAACTAGGTCTACTACTGTCGATACTAGACTTAATTTTTGGGTTTGCCAGCTAAGCTCAGAGTTCGCTAGAAACTTTCTCGAATGTTCAAGGAAGGATTAACTCCCCTGATTAGACAAGAAGGGATTTAGTTTCTGACAACCATAGAACAGGACAACTTTGCTCTCCCCTAATCAAGAGTCAATCTCAAGAGTCGTGTGAGCACAAGGCAATTATTTTACTCAGTCAGTACGTGCATTCTTAGTCTCATCAGAATGTAGAGAAAAGGAAGAGACGGGCGTGTTCAATAAAAGATGTTATTTATTGATCAGTCTCTTTTCTCGTACAAGAGAAATGGATCGATATTATTGCAATACTTATTGTTAAGTAAAGTGCATACATTAGAAGCAATAGTATAAAATAATACTGTAAAAACATTGATATGGTTTCTGAGCCATATGATGTTTAAAATGATTAAAATATATTTACATACACATATACATTTGACTAAACGTACTCAACTGGTGTTTCTAAATACGCCTACCCCGTGTACCTGACCTAAGTCTAATGCGTGGGCGGGAATAGAAAGTTACAGTTTAAGTTAAGTTTGTTTTTGCCAAGTGAATAACTAAAGAATTCTCTGTGAGGGGTTATTCAGTTCTGTACCTGGAATTTAGGATGAATGAGGAATGGTATCTCTTTCTCTGCTCTCGATATTCCAGGCTGCCTGCGAGGGCTACCCGGAAGCGCCGGTGCTGGGTCTCTCGGCTTGAGATAGCAGCGCGTCTCTCAGCGCGTCAGGAAGGCGGGGCTGTTGCCTGCGGGGTCTGCTTCTGCTCTCGGCTTCGGCAAGTATGGCTGCTCCGTCTTGTCACCACGCGTGTGTTTGCATAGGGCAAGGTCGGCAATATTTATACCTTAAAGGTGCCGGGATTGACGTAAGGATGGACATAGGTACGTCAATAAAGATGTCATACGACTTGCTCGTTAGCACATTCTTTACTAAAGTTCTCTGTGAAATCAAAACAATGGCCGCACGGATTATCCAGGTTGTCATAGGTTTGATTTGTTATGAGAACGTCGTATGCCTTATCAGGGGCTGGAGGAATGTCGCTTGTCTAATTAGATCTCAAGCGTTATGACCTAATCAGATAACACGTTCCTGTGCCGTAGTGTGACTGCGTCAGATAACGGTATCTGCATCATGGGGGTTTTCTTGCCTCATGGGCTGACTGTTAGTTAACTAGCTAGGTAGTTTAACCAGAATAGGGTCAGGAATAGGGGGATCGATTCAGAACCTATAGAAATACACGACACCCACTCCACGCTAACTATGGTCATATCTACTAATCTATGCATAGTATAACATAGTACAACATACTATAGAGTATAGTGTATACCTTACCACCCCAAAATACATAAATGCATTTTGAAATTTTCAAATATACTGAAAAATTGCAGTCATATATATTGTATGCACTTAAGCTATGAATTAAATGCAAAAGTAATCACGCATTTTATGCATTATTGCTTGTTGGTATATGAGAAATACACATGAAATGGCTCTTAATATGGCTATACAGAAAGAAAAGTCGAAACCATTTCATCACATAATATATTTTGTGAACATACCAGCGGGCAGCTAAAGTCTATATATAAAGTATCTAAAAATAGAAATCTTAGTTCTCTAGGAATAGTTTCTTACTTTAAGCAGATCAGTGTCCCGGGGAAAAAATATATAGAAAAATTTTTTTTAAGGGCTTGCTGAAAAAAGTTGCTGTCCGTGAACTGGATTGTAATTGTTCATGTGACTTTATTTTTAAAGTTGAAGGCCGAATTCAGGGAACGCCGTGTGCGAGTTTACTCAAAAGTCTCTATTTCTGTTCCGGAGAGAACATCATATCATTCAGGCTTTCGAAAAAACTGTCAACAGCTTCATGGGAAAGTTCCACTAAGTCGGAAATAGGGGTAACCATGCATTCGTGTGCATGATTGTCTCCATTGACATTCTGATTTGCATTGCTGACAGAAGGTCGTACCTGTTCGATGCTGCTTTCATCTCGAACTTCACTACCCTTCAATCGTAGTGGTGAAGATTCCAGGAATGCCGTCATCAGAATTGGCAGCCTTTGAGGGCAGCACAGTGCGTGAACCTTGGTAGGAACCAACAGTGTATCTGCATCCACCGGCGCATCCGATTGTAGCGTCAGACAGGTGTCTAACACGCATTCTTCTCCGCATAGCAGACACCTTAGTACAGGTAAAACACACCTTTGCCACATTGGTCGAAATGATAGAAACCAAGTCATGTTTAGGTCTCTAAGCCGGGAGAGTCCCAGGATTTTTGATATCCGGTCCCGGTATCCAATGGCTAGGATCGTATCTTCCATTGTCGCGAGAGTTTGATCTGTGACATGGGTTGCCATAACGGAAAATAAGGACTAGGAATAGGATTCCTGCAATTAGTCCCAGGATCAGGGGAAGTCCGCCAAAAATCGAATGGACGAAATCTGGAAAAATACCCAGTATGGCTTTGAATGGTGTTAATGCCATCGAAAATACTGTCTTAAATACCTTTGAGACCCCAGTGGTATCAGAAATATTTAAGATTTCGCTCAGGATTTCCGCGAAATGTACGGGGGAATTAGTTGATAATAATGTATGTATCTCTGCAGTCGTCCTTGCGACTTGTAGATCATACGTTTCTTTAGATGACGTGAGCCTTGTAGGCGTCTGAAGAAGCACTGTTTTCATTCTGCTTAAAGTATCTATTCGAATAGAAGTAATTTTCAAACCGGGCCATGCCCTTGCCTCCCTGTCTGGAAAGGAGCTGGGGAACAAAGAACGTCCACAGCACTTGACCTTCGCCGTCGTAGTGACGAGATAAGGAGTCCCGGGCATAAGACTACAACATCTGCGGTCTACAATAAGAATGTAACTCCCATTATAGAGTCTTTGAAAGAATGGTTCTATTTCAGTTGCAGGTGCGCCTTGCTGGTGACATGAAAGGTTGTATGAATTCCCTTCACAGGCTCCGTGCAAACTAATACCGTTACACAGAAGCGTGCCGCTTAGTGACATAGCACAATTGTTGCCACTAAGAAACACTTTCTGTCCTTTGTTACTGACACATGCATGTGAATAGGGCAGGTTCCAAGTTGTTTTAAGGTACCCCTTTCCCAATTTCTCGTACATGCCAGCCTGTATATATTTTTGGCAGTATTGAAACCTGAAGGTTGAGATTGGAATATTTATGATTCCGTGGATTATCCATTCACTGACAGGTCGTTCTGACATTGTCATTGGTAATCTTTCTAGTTTTTCAATGCTCAAGATTGTATAATCAGCACCCTTCTGCGCCATACCGATTTGTCTATCAGTAAGGTTAAAGATTTGGAATAGTGACGTTGTGTTGATTAAACGCCAAGGCACGTAGCCTGAACGCAGATTTTGTAACGTCCAGCCAAGCTGTACAATAGAACGCAATTGTGACTGTCCATGTTGTAATAACAGTAAGTCTTGCGATAATATATCGATTGCTGAAGACACAATGCTGTCCAATGAAAAAATTCTGGAGGACAGAGTCATTAACCCATTGTCCACTACAGAAAGTGATTTTTCCAAATTAATACGATCAATTTCACGTATTCTCTCTGCTGTCTCAATTTGAGTAACCTTCCAGGCCTCATTGTATGCTGCATATACAGAGGCTGCTATGAAACGCTTATGACGCTGTTTGCGTGGTCCCAGTATGAAATCACGCAAGTCAGCACCATCAGTAAGTAAAGTTAGGTGTTGCTTAATTTCAGGCAGTGTGGAAGTTTGTAGCCATTGAAGGCATAATTTGCCCACACTGTAGGTTGTTATTATCCCTGGGTGATGTCTTTGGGGATATCTAGGGTCTGGCCTGGTCATTTTGAAACCCTGTGTTTTATTCAGGAATCTATCTTGACAGTTATTTGTATCTGTGGGCCAGATCAACCATTGTTTCCAATCAGGATGTGTTCTGTTTTGGTTAAGTATATGGTTTATGTCTATTTCTTCATCTGTTTCAGAGCTATTGCTAAACATTGTTGGCTTTGGAATAGACAGGTTATTTAAATCTTTGATTTTGGCTAAGCCAAGACAGGTGGTTTGTTGAACAGTGTCATTTAAAAATATCATTTGTTCTGGGATCATGCAGGCTCTAAACAAAGCTTCTAAACCCTGTACTTGCCATTCTTTTGTACCCCAAACACTTTTCAAATCAACATTTTTGTCCCAATAATCAAATCCAAAAGTATTCATTTTTTCAAAGAACGAATCAGAATAAATCAATTTTGTGTTGGTTATCATGGTTTTCATCCCTGTCTTGTTTGACAATTTGTAATAAAATGTTTCAGCATTAGTTATGTTAAAACCTGAAAAATATGAATATTTGTCATAAACGGTTCTAGAGCTCCCTTTTGGAGGTGTAGCACAATGTTCCCATTGATTATAATTTAAAACATTTCTAGGTTGTGCAGATTTATGCAAGAAATGGTTACCATAATGGTTATAGCAATACATACTATCATAATTTGTAGAACCCTGCAAATAATCATGTTTTGTAAATTTAGCAGACATTACTAAGTCAGACATCATATTATTTATACTTTCAAAGTCCCAATCATCAGCAAATGAGTTTGGTTTTGCAAAATCACTCAAGGAGATCTTGATTTGGTGTGGATATTTCAGGATCTCGACCGGACCATAAATTTCATAGTCAGTGTTGTCCCAGGCTACCCCACCAGGTATTGGAATTGCTGTGAAGTTGGCTGAAGAAAGTTCTGAAGAAAGTTCTCGTTTCTCGACGTGTGAAGATGTGTGTGGTTTGAGGACCAAGTTGATGTTCTGACTTGCTGTGTCCATTTTAGCATATTTTCCCTCAATGAAGCGTCCCAAGGTAAATACCATGATGAGCCAAAGTATGAGGATAAATGCACCAAAACCCACCCAAAATTCAATCCATGGAGAAATCAGATATGTTTCTTTTAGTTGTTTCAAAAGTTCCTTTGCTTTGTCTTTAAAGGATTTTGATGATGGCTGTGTCTTTTGTTCACTGAAGCCGTCAGAGGAATCATCGAAGTTGATGAAGTAACCAGATGCAGTTCTGTCAATTGTTCCAATTGGTTCAGGATTTTTGTTTTTTGCTTTTTCACTTGGTACTTCAGTATAGATTGGTGTCTCTCTGCTAAATCTCTTTATATGGCTTTTCAGAGGTCTTAGTTCTATTGCATTGTTGCATAGTCCTTGTTGTTCTTCTGTAGGCGTTTCGAATGTGATGAGCCTCTTTGATAGGACCTCTGTACTGGTAGCAAACCTTGGTGTTCTGCTACTTATTGGGAGTCCACTTGGCCTACTGTTTGTTATCGGCCACATGTTGTGGTTTTACCAGGTCGATGGATACAACTCGGTTCTCCTTTTTTCCAGCAAGTGGCGGTAGTACAACTGATCTTGTCCCGTTGACAGACAAGACAGGAACTGCTTTTCTGTAAGAAGGCCCAAATTCCTTCTTTACCGCGATCTTCTCCCTGACTAGATCCCCGACTTTTGGAATCCAGACAGGTCTTGCTGGGACAGGTGGTGAATCTTCAGTGGTCGTTGGCTGTTGTTTCAACTGTATGTTGCTCAGGTCTTTTCTTGTTTTGTTTAAGTCCTGCAAAATAGCCAAACGGTCTTTGACATCAAAGGTTTTTTCTATTACCACTGAAGTCTGACTATCAAGGTCAGAGATCAACATCCTAGTTCCGAATAATAATTCGTACGGACTGAATCCCTTCAGAGAATTTCTTGGCAAGTTATTTAGACTACGTTGGACACTTATTAGATGTTTGACCCACCCAGCTCCCGAACCTAATATCCTTTCTATTATAGATTGCTTTCTGCCTTGGTTTTTTCTTTACACCGTCCCATACCCTCAGGAAGGAAGTGAGAAGATTCCCGCTGGGCTGTGCTCATTTGGCCATGTTTCCCCCCCAGGCTGGTTTGCTTGAGTGAAAGAAATGGTCGAACGTAGCATGCTCTTAGCGTATATGCCATTTAGACTCGCAAATCTTGTATAATAGTCCGGACGTCAGCCGAGTGCTGGTGATCTACATTATAAGTGGAAACTAGCCTGTATATGTTAATCGCAAGCCATTCTTTTTGCTGGTAATATTATCTGCCTTGATACGACGAGGTATTAAACTGCTTCTCTCCCCACTGCGATCTCTGTTGCAGTTTGGGCAGTTTTTTACAAACATGGTGTAGTGCAGGCTCATGCCTGGCCACCAGTACCGTGATTGTAATTCTTCCAGAGAATCTTTTAATTTAAGGTGTCTGTGACCCTCGCCCATGTGTGCGTCTGCGATTAACAAGTTTCTCCTGTCCATGTTTGGAATCACTCTATCCCCCACTCCAGGGATTCGAGCAAAAGGGACGGAGTTTGCATCGATTATGTATGTATAATTGAGTGGATAATTGATCGGTAACGCTGAGCAGTCGCCTTTTGATGACGTTTTCACCGCCAGCAATGTTTCGCTGTCAATGTATTTTAATGTACGCTTTTTTCGATCTACGGGAGCCGGTTTACTGGCTGCCGCTGTGGCTGTTTCAGCCAATGAATTCCCTACAACGTGAACGCCATCACGCTGGTGACTCAGTGAGTGTGTCACGTGAGTCTTTGGTAGTTCTTTTTTCAAAAGAGCTACTTGTTCCCAGAGCAGTCTCTGCTTTATTGGTGCATCTGTGTCATCTTTGTAACCGTTCTGAATCCATGTCTGCAAATCCTTGTTATATGCTTTGACGCAGTAATATGAATCTGACACTATAAGTGTCGGGAATTCGCGATCCGCATTATCTAGCGCCATTTTCAAAGCTAATATTTCAGTTTGTTGTTCTGAATTGGTTTCTACTGAGTGTGTCTTTGTTAATAGAGGTCTTAGTTTACCTCCGCGCCACACTTCTTTTGTAATCTCACATGTGGGGTTGTATGCTTGTTCTCCCCAAACGGAGGGTTGAGCATGTCCGTCTGTATAGATTACACAGGCGTAATGTCGTAGAGGCAGAATGTCGATTGGCAGAGGATACGTCTTTTCATATTTTAGATTTTTCAATTCTTCTAGTTCTTAAAAGACTGTCAACCAGGCAATACTTGATAATTCATATCCTCCGTACTGGATTTTCAGATGGGCAATTCTGGATTTTTTGAAGTTGAATTTGTAACCCTCTGCAGCGAAACCAAGTATTATGGTGTTCACTCTTTTCAAGTGAGTCTCCAAGTCATCATCTGTTAAGTAAATGTCATCGACATAAGATAATGCTTCATCATCATATAGTTGTAGTAATTCTGTTACTCTCGCTGAGAATACCCCCGGGCTGTTCTTGTACCCCTGGGCTAACCGACA
The DNA here is from genome assembly GCF_964261635.1 of Lissotriton helveticus. Taxonomy (NCBI): domain Eukaryota; kingdom Metazoa; phylum Chordata; class Amphibia; order Caudata; family Salamandridae; genus Lissotriton; species Lissotriton helveticus. The sequence goes on along the minus strand of NC_136057.1, from coordinate 1,472,101,786 downwards.
GAATTGTTTTTGAGTGCCATTTACTGAGAAAGCTGTTAAATATCTGCTCTCTGGTGCTATGTTTTGACAAAAGAATCCATTGGAGATGTCCAAGGTTGTTTTGTATTTTTTGCGCACTATGTTATTCATTAGTGCAGCACTGTGTGAGTTTTGCACTGCAAAAGTTTTGCAACATGTGTTAAGGTGTCGGTAATCCAAAACTAGGCGATATGAATTGTCTGGTTTGGAGACCGGAAACAAAGGATTGTTCATTTGTGAGGTGCAAGTTTCAATCACCCCCTGGTATTCTAGCTGATCTAGTATTTCATTTACTTGTTTTTTAGCTTCTTGCTTAATTGGGTACTGCCTTTGTGCAGTTGGTTGTGATTTTAACTGGACTTTGTGAGGAGGAGAATCCTCATCCCATCCTACATGATTTTTATATAAAGCAGGTGCTAAGGCCACTGCCCACTTTCTAGCAAGTGTATATTTTTTATGAATCGGTATTTGATTCGAGAAGGCAGGCATAATTACTTCTTCGCCATGAGGGCACTCCCTGACAAACTCTGGTGGCCAGTCTTTTTCAGCTAGAAGGATGTCATAGCCTTTGGAGAGGTTATCCCAAAATAGTCCCCTAATTTTCCTAGTCTTATCTCCCTCTATACGTAATGTTATCTCGTATATTTTGTGGGGCTTGCTAACTCTGGTATCTGCAGTTTCCACTTGAAGGTATTCATTCGTGTCCACTGTCTCCAGATGATTCATAAGGACTTTGCGAGCTATGCTCACCTCTGCTGCGCTGTCTAGCATTGTCTGAGCCCACTCTCCGTTTTTCAGTTGTGTCCTCAGTATTCTCGGCATTGTTAACTACCTTGATACTGGCTACCTTCTTTTTTGGAAATTGTGATTTCTTTTTCAGTTGAGCAGGTTCCTTGTCTTTGGACTTGGCGTGCTCTTCTGATCGTCCTCTTCTTTCCGATTTCTGCGAGGAATTCTGAAAAGATTGAGAGGGACGTGTATCAATGTCTTGATATCTATCAGGTTTTTTAATATTATCCCTATTTCTAAGGTTATATCTATTCCCAGAGGGGTCACTCTGGGGTGACCTTTGTCTCGGGTTTGGAGATTTCTCTCTTCGCCTAGGAGACCTTCCTCTGGACTGGAATTTCTTTTCTTTAGGATTGGATTGTTTATTTCCATCCCAGTTCTTTTTTGGTGAATTATTATTATTATTAAAAAACATTTTTTCTGGACTTGTAGTCAGTTGCGGTTTTACTGGTATTCCACCTAGACTATCTCTGCCTAGTTCTTCATAGGATTTTTCTATGATTCTGGCAATTTCAGCTGGTTGGTCTGCTATATCTGTCTCTTTTAACCTCTGGCGGATCGCCACGTTTGCTGCTTCACCTTTTATGTTGGCTAATAATATAGCCGAGACCTGCTTGAAGTCTTTCAGTAATTTCATACCAAGAGTTAAAGCAGGTTCTGGACCGTATTCATCTTGAATTTGTTTTAGCACATCTGGTATTACCGAAATGGATGGAACACCGTGCGTTTTTGTATAGATGGAAGCAAAGACTGTACCCCAAGTGTCACAGTCCTCAATGTGTGGTGCGATTCCCATTGGGAGACATATAGTCAGAATCCTGTGTTTTTCCAGCGGGGTGGTGTCAGGAAACACCGCCTCTATTTGGGTAATTTTCTGTGCCAACCAGAATGGTATCTGTTCCCGTTTAGCTGGAACCTTACCTAGGCAGGATTGGATGTTCTGTGGTGTAATTTTATTTGTGTTCCCCTGGTGAGGGGTCAGCTGTGGAAGTTTAATCGCTGGCTGAATTGTTGAAGTCCGCATTACATACTGAACTAATTGTCTGTGAATTTTTAGTAGTTGTTTTAGCTGTATTAACAGCTCTGCTGCAGGCATTCTTTCGATGTCTGGATGTGGTGTGTATCCGGCTAAGACCGGCCACGTTGCTCCTGGTCTTCCTAAAGGACCGAGCCTTGTAATGTGATTGTTATGTATTAGGGCGCCATCAAATAAGAGCAAATGCTCTTGGAATTTGAGTGGTACTTCCACCTCCTCGAAAGGAGTGTACGTTTCAGGAGGTTCCTCTACTTTGTAATAGTGGAAGTACTTTGTTACAGCATTTGCTGCTGGAAAATGTATCCATGTATAGTATACCTCTGTCTGCCGATATTCGTGTGCCTCAATTACGAATATGACTGTGCCACCTCTAGGTGTCAGTCCATTTTCTATAAGTTTTAAGGTTATAGATCTCCTTTTAATGACCGGAATGAGTATTATATCCGCGTCTGCTGCTTGCATGGTAGCATCAGCATCTGCTATTTCAGTAGCTAATCTAATTGCCTCTCTTTCTCCATCACTGTCTCCCATTTTACTGACAGGATGGTATTATTTTTATTTGCAGATCAGGTTTCTTATGGAATCAGAGATTAGATGCACAATATTCTGGAACTGTTTTATCCTTCAACGTTGACTAGACCAAGAACCATACATAGGAGTTCCCTCCTGCGAGGTTTTGGAGGATATAATAACCTTTCACCCACTCCAGACGTCTTTGGAGTATTTGGGAAAAGGGGTCTGAGTGAGAAAGCACGACTGAGTTACTCTAAATGTCTTACGTTAGTTTTATCGCCCTTTCCAAACGCGTTGGGCGCCATGTAGTGTAGCTCCTATTTTCCCAATAGGCTCTGCGCATTGGAATAGTACCTACAGCAGTAAAGGCCTAGGCCAGACGTTAACTAGGTCTACTACTGTCGATACTAGACTTAATTTTTGGGTTTGCCAGCTAAGCTCAGAGTTCGCTAGAAACTTTCTCGAATGTTCAAGGAAGGATTAACTCCCCTGATTAGACAAGAAGGGATTTAGTTTCTGACAACCATAGAACATGACAACTTTGCTCTCCCCTAATCAAGAGTCAATCTCAAGAGTCATGTGAGCACAAGGCAATTATTTTACTCAGTCAGTACGTGCATTCTTAGTCTCATCAGAATGTAGAGAAAAGGAAGAGACGGGCGTGTTCAATAAAAGATGTTATTTATTGATCAGTCTCTTTTCTCGTACAAGAGAAATGGATCGATATTATTGCAATACTTATTGTTAAGTAAAGTGCATACATTAGAAGCAATAGTATAAAATAATACTGTAAAAACATTGATATGGTTTCTGAGCCATATGATGTTTAAAATGATTAAAATATATTTACATACACATATACATTTGACTAAACGTACTCAACTGGTGTTTCTAAATACGCCTACCCCGTGTACCTGACCTAAGTCTAATGCGTGGGCGGGAATAGAAAGTTACAGTTTAAGTTAAGTTTGTTTTTGCCAAGTGAATAACTAAAGAATTCTCTGTGAGGGGTTATTCAGTTCTGTACCTGGAATTTAGGATGAATGAGGAATGGTATCTCTTTCTCTGCTCTCGATATTCCAGGCTGCCTGCGAGGGCTACCCGGAAGCGCCGGTGCTGGGTCTCTCGGCTTGAGATAGCAGCGCGTCTCTCAGCGCGTCAGGAAGGCGGGGCTGTTGCCTGCGGGGTCTGCTTCTGCTCTCGGCTTCGGCAAGTATGGCTGCTCCGTCTTGTCACCACGCGTGTGTTTGCATAGGGCAAGGTCGGCAATATTTATACCTTAAAGGTGCCGGGATTGACGTAAGGATGGACATAGGTACGTCAATAAAGATGTCATACGACTTGCTCGTTAGCACATTCTTTACTAAAGTTCTCTGTGAAATCAAAACAATGGCCGCACGGATTATCCAGGTTGTCATAGGTTTGATTTGTTATGAGAACGTCGTATGCCTTATCAGGGGCTGGAGGAATGTCGCTTGTCTAATTAGATCTCAAGCGTTATGACCTAATCAGATAACACGTTCCTGTGCCGTAGTGTGACTGCGTCAGATAACGGTATCTGCATCATGGGGGTTTTCTTGCCTCATGGGCTGACTGTTAGTTAACTAGCTAGGTAGTTTAACCAGAATAGGGTCAGGAATAGGGGGATCGATTCAGAACCTATAGAAATACACGACAAGAAAGGCTTTTAAATTCATGTCTAGCATGCAGTTCTCCTGCTGGGAAAAGTGATTTGATCCAGAACCAAAGTGTGTGTGCTAAGCTAAGAAGAGTAGGTAATTTATGACTTACTCTGGAAAATTGATAAACCTCTCTAGGTCCAGGCTCTGCTTTAGCTTCAAAATCAAAATCCTTTAAAAACAGCAGTAAAAGATGGTTGTCTTGTTACAGTGCAAAGTGCTAGATTGAATTTGTCTGTGGTGCTTGCGCTTGAACTTTTGATTGTTGAGGTCCATTCGATCCCTGGTGGGAAGGGGGTGCAAGGGAGAGAAGTTAAATAGCAATTATGCAGCCCTGGAGAACCAAGAAGTTGGCTAGTGAGACTGGTTTGATCAGAAGGCAGTTATGCTCCACCTCTCTTCCCTTGATGAGGTTAAGTTTCATGGTGGGTAGTTTTGTTTGGCCCGGTCGGATGCTTTCTTTAAGGAGCTTTCAACCCCCAAGGGGTACTTAACTGTTCCGGAGATTGATAGAGTCTGAACTGAATTAAGGCAGACCAGTATTGCTTGTCTGCAGGAGCGCACCCCTGACTAGATCCAGGAGGACGCGACCAATGTTGTAAAGCATTTTAGGACCCTAGTTGAATTTTCCCGATTCATGCCCTTATATAGGTATAAAATACTGTATCCTTATATAGGCATAGAAATCGTAACCATATTAAGACACAACTCAAGTAGTCCTAATACGGCTTGGCTACTTCCACTAGTTCCGAAAATCTACATCGATTTCTTGGAAAAACCCGCCTTCAGCAGTCAGGGTCTTCCCCCTGCATGAATATTAATTTATCCAAGAAATCATGGAGTTTTCAGAGAATTAAGTCTCTAATGACGTTGTTATGTCCAATCTTACGTCAAACTCAGCACCTTTAAGGTATAAATATGCCCACACTTGTCCAAACAAACACACGGTGGTTTGGAGCAGTTCGACTATCTACTTGCCCGACGCGCCCTGCTGCAGCAAGTGCCGAAGGATGCCGACCCTCCAGCTGACGCACTGAGAGACGCTGTACTTTCTCCTGCCAAGAAATCCAGCTCCAGTGTTTCCAGGCTACACTTGCTGGGAAATCGAGTCCTGAGAGAGAGAGAGATACCAGACCTCCTACATTCTAAAACCAAGGTACGGAGCTGATTAGACCCTAAGAGAATTCTTGGATAGATTCTTGGCAAAAAGAATACTAAAACTAGGCTACACCTCACTTACTTCTTCCCTTGTACTAGACCTAGGTTAGGTACACCGGGGGAAGGTGTATTTTAGAAGCACCAGTTGAGTACTTTTAGTCATTATTTATCACTGTATGTATTTTAGGTATTTTATGGCTTAGAAACAATATCATGCTTTTACAATATTATTTTATAATACTCTTTGTACTTGTACGCCTTGTACTTTACCACAAGTATTACGATTGCAGTAGTTCATTTCTTATGCTTGAGAAAGAAGACTGTTGAAAAAATACCTTTTATTGAAAACACCCACTCTCTATTTCTCTGCACCTCTGGTAAAATGAAGCATGCATGATTGACTGAATGAAATAACTATCTATTGTTTCCGCGACTCTAGAGATATATTTCCTATTCTTGGGGAACAAAGTTGTCATGTTTTAAGCGGTTGTCAGAAACTAATCCCTTCTTGTTCATTCGAGAAAGTTTCTAGTGACCTCTGAGCTAGCTGGCACACACACAATTAGGTCTAGTATATTCGGTAGAGACTCAGTCGACTTTAGTCCTACGTCTAAACTACAGGATACACTATTCCAATGAGCAGAGCCTATTGGGAATATAGGAACTACACCACATGGTGCCCAACGTTTGGTAAGGCGATAATTTAATGCTAGATACTAGAGTATCTCAGTCGTGCTTTTCACACAGACCCCTTTTTCCCGTAAAATACTCCAATAGACGTCTGGAGTGGGTTAAAGGATAAAATATCCGCTTTAAACTGAGTAGGACGAAGAATCCTATGTATTAGTTTTTAGTTTGTTCAACGTTGAAGGATACAGTGCTCCAAAATATTGTGCACCTAATCTTTGTTTCCTTGAAAACTTGCTCTGCAAACTTTCATTAAACAATGCCGGATAACGGCGACAATAACACAACCAGTGGAGCAGCAATAAATGCAACCCAGCAGGGTGTAGACATTTCGGGGTTTAATGAGGAAGACGATGATGCTATGATCATCCCGGAAAACTTAAGGAAAACTATAGCTATAAAACATATAGAAAATTGTCCTATCACCTAGAGGTGGTAGAGTTATATTTGTCATAGAGGCACATGAATATCGGCAGACAGAGGTATTCTATTCATGGATTATCTTTCCACAAGCAAATCCAACAACACATATGTTCCACTACTACAAAGAAGAGGAACCTCCAGCGGAATACGTTCCTTTCGAGGACGTTGAAATTCCACTAACTTACCAAGAGCATCAGCTCTGGTTTAAAGGCGCCCTACAACATCAAAATCACATTACCACTTTCGGTCCACTAGGTAGACCAGGAGCAACATGGCCGGTACTAGCCAGCTATACACCACATCCTGATATTGAAACAATGACAGGTCCTGAACTATTAGCTCAGCTAAAACAGCTGATTAAAATACACAGGCAGTTGGTTCAATATGTCATGAGGACTTTACCAGTCCAACCAGCTGTAAGAATTCCACAGCACATCCCTCATCAAGGGAACAAAAACAAAATTACACCACAGACTATACAGTGAGTCATTGGTAAATTGCCCGCAAAACGAGAACAAATTCCGTTCTGGTTAGCACACAAAATTACTCAAATAGAGGCAGTATTCCTGATAGTACACATCATGAGAAACACAGGATTCTGACAATCTGTTTACCAATGGGGATTGCACCACACGTAGAGGACTGCGACACTTGGGGTACAGTCTTTGCTTCAATCTACACCAAAACACATGGTGTCCCGTCTATGGTGGTAATACCAGACGTTCTGAGACAGATTCAAAATGAATATGGTCCAGAACCGACCTTAAATCTGGGTATGAAATTACTGAAAGATTTCAAACAGGTCTCGGCTATACTATTAGCCAACATAAAAGGTGAAGCAGCATCAATGGCGATCCGCCAAAAACTAAAAGAAACTCCTATAACAGAGCAACCTTTTGAACTTGCCATAATTATTGAAATATCTTATGAAGAACTAGGTAGAGCTAGTTTGGGTGGGAAACCAGTGAAACCTCAACTAACTGAAAATCCTGAAAAAGTTTTTATTAAAAATAATCTCACTACTCCCAAAAAGAAGTGGGAAAACACCAAACAGACACTTCCTAGAGAGAAGCGTTCTGAGTCCAGTGGAGGGTCTCCTCAACAAGAGCCCTCTGAAAAGTGAGATAACCTTGGAAATAGGGATCATTTGAGAAAACCTGACAGATATCAAGAAAATGATGCACGTTCCTCTCGTACCTTTCAGACTTCCTCGCAGAAATCCGAAAGAAGAGGACATTCAGAACAAAAAGAACGAACAGCACAATCCAAAAAATACGAAAACACATTATACGAAAAAGAAGGTAGCAAGTCTAAAGATTAGACATGCCGAGGATCTTGAGGACACAACTCAAGAACAGGGAGTGGGCCCAAACAATGCTAGACAGTGCAGCAGAGGTAACCATAGCTCGCAAGATCCTGAAGGATCATCTGGAGACAGTAGACTTGAATGAAAGTATCCAAGTTGAAACTGCAGATACCAGGGTTAGTGTACCACATAAGTTATATGAAGTAACACTCCGGATGGAGGGGGACAAACCAAGAAAAATTAGAGCACTCTTTTGGGAGAAGCTCTCTAAGGGTTTTGACATCCTACTAGCTGAACAAGACTGGCCACCTGAATTTGTCAAGGAGTGCCCACATGGCGAAGATATAATTATGCCAGCCTTCTCAAATCACATTCCAATACATAAAAAATACACATATGCTAGGAAATAGGCTGTAGCCCAGGCCCCAGCACTATACAAAAATCATGTAGGATATGATGAGGATTCGCCTCACCATAAAATCCAGTTGAAAACTCAACCAACAATGCAAAGGCAATATCCTGCAAAACAGGAAGCTAAAAAACAGGTCAGGGAGATTTTAAATCAACTTGAATACCAAGGGGTGATTGAAACATGCACCTCATCAATGAACAATCCTTTGTTTCCTGTTTCCAAACCAGACAATTCATATCGTCTAGTTTTGGATTACAGACATCTAAACTCCTGTTGCAAAACTTTTGCAGTACAAAACGCACATAGTACAGCACTGATGAATAACATTGTGCGCAAAAAATATAAAACTACATTAGATATCTCAAATGGTTTCTTTTGTCAAAACATTGCACCTGAAAGCAGGTATTTGACCGCTTTCTCCATAATGGGGGCACAGCGACAATTTTGCCGTCTTCCCCCAGGGATTCAAGAATAGTCCAGGTTTATTTTCAGCCAGAGTAACGGAGTTACTACAAATATACGATGATGAGGCATTGTCCTATGTCATGACATCTATCTTACAGATGATGAATTGGACGTACACTTGAAAAGAGTGAACACCATCATACTGGGGTTCGCTTCTGAAGGGTACAAATTCAATTTTAAGAAATCACGAATTGCCCACCTCAACGTCCTATTTTTGGGATATGAGTTATCAAGTGAAGGCAAAAGCCTGGCAACAAACTTTTTAGAGAAATGTGCGCTGCTCCAACCTCCAAAACGCTGAAAAAACGTAGTCAATTCTAGGTTTCCTGAATTTTGGAAGAACTTATGTTCTGAATTACGCAGAAAGGGTTAAACCTCTCTACCAACTAATCAAACCTGATTTCAAACCTACTAATTGGACACAAAAACACACAGAAATTTTGTGTTCAGAGCAAATAGACATGTTAGCAAAAACACACTTACAAACATGCGATAAAGTGCGTAACCTAGTGATCCGAATCATCCCAGGGAGATGCGGATTCACATACCTAACCTTTAACGAAGGTGAGATGGTACCAATAGCATACAAGTCACACTTGTACACACAATCTGAAATGAAATTCACTTCAACAGACAAAATACTGACAGCGGTTCAGACTGCTGTAGAAAAGAAAGATCCCTCGCACTGGGTAAACGCAATAAAATCGTTACACCTGTACCTTCCTTAGAGGCAGTGACAAAAGCAAGCATTCCAAATGCAAAAGCTCTACATCCAAGATGGATACAATGGGTTAACTCTCTTGCTGCAACAGACGTAGAATACGTTTTTGACCCGTATTTAAAAACACAAGAATTCCTACAATACGAATTAGAATGTCCTCTGCCAACTGAAATTCTGCCACTTGAACATTACGGCTGTATAATATATACAGACGGATCAGCACAGCCCGCAATTGGGGGTAAACAAGCTTACAGTGCTGCGTGCGCGATTGTTAAAGATCGCTGGCGCGAAGGTAAATTTAGATCTATGGTCACTAAAACTCATTCTCTCGGAGACTGTACAGCTCAGCGAGCTGAACTACAGGCTTTCAAGATGGCGCTTGAAAATACAGATCGCGAATTCCCCACATTCATAGTGTGCGATTTGTATTACTGTGTCCAGTCTTACAACGAATACTTGCAGAACTGGGTTCAGAACGGCTTCAAAGACGCTAAAGGTGGCACAATTAAGCATAAACTGCTATGGGAACAAGTAGTTCTCTTGCAAAAAGAACTACAAAAGACTCACGTGATCCATACACTGAGTCATCAGCGTGATGGCGTTCACGTTGCAGGGAATTCATTGGCTGATGAGGCCGCAAAGACAGCTGTGCAAACGGCTTCCGTAGCTGCAATCACTCGTTCAAAAACGAGAATAGACGGTGAAACAATGCTAGCAGTGAATGCTTCAATAAAAGGCAACTATGCAGCATTACCACTAAACTATCCACTCGGTAATACATACATAATAGATGCAAACTCTGTTCTTTTTGCTCGAAGCCCTGGAGTGGGGGATAGAGTAGTTCCAAACAGGAACAAGAGAGGTGATTTGGTAGACGAAGCACATATGGGAGAGGGTCTGACACATCAAGGGATATTGCAATCTCTATTAGAATTAGAAGAGATGTACTGGTGGCCAGGAATGAGCGCCGACGTTTACAAATTTGGAATTGACTGTGAGACCTGTTACAGAGATCATAGCTTCGAGGACCACCAGGTACCTAACTACAGTGTAACAAGCCCAGTTCAGACACCATTGTTAGACAGCATTAGACTATCTACACGTCACCATAGATGTATGCGGTCCCACATATATTAAGACAAGATTCATTTGGATATGGCCCCAGCACTCGGCTGACGCCAGAACTGTTATAAAAGATTTGCGAGTCTTTATCGGCACATACGCAATCGGCACTCCTACATTCTGACCAGGGTCCTGCGTTTAACTCTAGAGCTTACAAGGAGGCCATGGCCAGCTTGGGCGTTGCATTGCGGTTTTCGAGTCCCTTCCATCCTGAGGGAAATGCGGTAGTGCAAAGGAAAAAACGTGACCTAAAGCAATCTATAACAGCTAGGGTATTAGGTTCGGGTGACGGGTGGGTTAAACATTTAAATAGTGTCCAACGTAGTCTTAATAATCTGCCAAGAAATTCTCTGGGGGGAATCACTCCATATGAATTATTATTTGGTACTAGAATGCTTATCCAGTACCTTGATTGTCAAACTTCAGTGGTGGCACAGAAATCATTTGATATCCAAGACCGTTTGGCTGTTTTACAGGACTTAAAAGAAACAAGAAGAAGTCTGAGTAACACATCACAAAGCCCAACGACCACTGAAGAAAAACCCCCTGTCCCAGCAAGACCTGTCTGGATTCCAAAGATTGGGGATCTAGTCAGGGAAAAGATTGCGGTAAAGAAGGAATTTGGGCCTTCTTATAGAAAAGCAGTACCTGTCTTAGAAATTCTTGGAACAAGATCAGTGTTACTACCGCCGCTTGCTGGAAAAAGGGCGAACAGAACAGTATCAATTGACCTGGTAAAACCACAATCATGTGGCCAATAATAAATAGTAGACCCAGTGGACTCCCAAGAAGTAGCAGACGACCACATTTGGCTACTATCCAAGAGGTTCAAACTGAAAGACTTATCACCTTTGATAAACCTGCAGTAAGAAAAGAAGGACTATGCAACAAAGCCATGGAACTTGTACCTCTTGATACCCAAATAACAGTTCGTCAAGAAACTGTCACGCCTGCCAGTATTCAAAACAGGTCGCGCAGGTAAACAAGAATGGACGCCTTGTAACGCGCATGTGCAAGGGGGTCAGGCAAGAGTTATAAGCCTGACTTCCCCTTCGCACCAGTGCTTCGCGTTCTAGTGCACCGTGATCCTTGCGTCGCGTCACTTCCGCTTTGGCCATTTACCCCGGTGTTTGGACTTGGGCTTCGTTGCTACCCGTTCCCTGACGCCTGCGCCGGTGCCTTGGGAGTAACGAGGTTCTGGATCCTCGTTCTGATCCTCAGAGGTACTTCTGTTTTACGAGCTAGCTTCAAGCTCATGTTAGAGAGGCTTTCGCCCCTCCCACTTCGCCTCCGTACTTATTATTGAATCGGACTCGAAGTTCCCCCCATACTATCCTGGTGCCGGCTATCTTCTACCCCATATTCCTCGGGAGACTAACCTGCTACTCCCGGTTCCGCCCACCGGCCGGACTTATTGTTCCGTCGGCCGGCCGGACCAGGGCAGAGCTAGTGTTAGGTCCGTCCTGGGGCATTGTGGTAGTCGTGGTCTGCCCAGGGACCCTTTATTTGTTCCCATGCTATTCCTGATTTTACCCCTTAACGTTTGGACATCCACTGGTTTTGGAGACTGGCATTCGTCACGGTCGGGGAAGGAGAAGATATGGTAACGCGCTTTTGCGCACTTTTACTTCTTGTCTATTACAGTTAGTCAGGTAGTGAATTGAAGTGTTTATGTATGTATTCCTATTTTGCAGATGCTACATTCTCGAGAATTCAGCTCATAGACTAACTTACTTCCTTTAAGTTCCCTATATCTTGATAGGGTAAGATCTGATTTCGCATTTACATATACACAATGATTGTAAATTAGACAAGAGGTGACATACATGTATCTTCATTACACAGGCACATCAATAGAAACATTCCGAAGAAGAAGCTAACCGATTCCTGTACTTGCCTTGTTGAACATTGATATAGTTTTGGAATTCTAGAAGCTTCAATCGGTAACCACCCACATAGAAAGGCCACAATGTTAATGTATGTATTTCTGGCTGTATATTGACCATTGTCTTTCTTTTAGTTCCTGTTTCCAACCGTTTGGGAGAACTGTCCGTGGAGTCCTTTCTTCCCTTTTTGCTTTCCTTGTTTTGTTCCCTCCTTTCCCTCCATATCACCATTGCGTTCTAGGGTTTGATAGACGCAAGGCGTGTAGAGGGGAAGGGTTGGGCTTGTCTACGGGTCCTGGCACTCCTGCAGAAACAGCTCGTGGATCCTTACAGAAACACCTGTCTACAATGATATAGCCTCTGACTATACTAATATGACAAAGGAAGAAACAGCTCCAGCGATTCCGAAAAATCCGGATGCAATACCAACTATTGACAGAACTGCCTCTGGCTATTTTATCAATTTCAATAACTTTTCTGAGGATCCCAGTTAACCAGAAATAACACCAGCAAATAAAGATTTTAAAGAAAAAATAACAGAACTCTTTCATCAACTTGAGAAAACATATCTGGTTTCGCCATGGGTTGAATTTTCGATAGGATTAGGTGTACGTTTTCTACTACTATGGCTCATTCTTGTTTTGAGTTTGGGACAAATGATAGATGGAAAATACAGTACAATGGACACAGCAAATAAGAACATCAACTTGCTCCTGCAACCTTACAAGTCATCTCATCGTGAGCGAAGAGACCTGTCATTAGTGAACATCACAGCCGTTCCTATACCTGGTAGTATAGCATGGGACACAACTGACTATGACATTTATGGCCTGGTGGAGCTGTTGAAGATTCCACACCAGTTTAAGGTTTCTTTAAGTGATTTCGTTTCATCAAGCACCTTTTCAGATGATTGGGACTTTGAAACTGTTAATAATATGATGTCAGACTTAGAAATGTCAGCAAAATTTCAAAAACATGAACACCTAGAAGGTTCAACAAGTTATGAAGAACTGTATTGTTTTAATCATTATGGTCACCATTATTTGCACAAATCTGCAAACCCTAGAAATGTTTTTACTTATAATCAATGGGAACATTGTCCAACACCGCCAAAAGGCAGCTCGAAAACATTTTATGAAAAGTTTCCATACTTCTCAGGGTTTACTCTCACCAATCAAGAAACATATTATTTCAAAAATATGAATTAGACAGGAATGAAAAACATGTTGACCAATACTAAGCAAATTTATTCTGCAAACTTTTATGCTCAGCTCTCTACATTAGGTTTTAACTTTTGGAAAGACAACATTGAGACAAAAACTGTCTGGGGCACAAAAGAATGGCAGGTGCAGGGTTTAGAAGCCTTGTTCAGAGCTTGCATTATACCAGAACAAATTATATTTTGGAACAACACGGTTCAACAAACATCATGTCTTGGCATAGCTAAGATAAAAGATTTAAACAAACCGTCCACACCTAAGGCCACACCTGACAGTAATGGCACTGCAGATGAGGAGGTAGACGTAAAATAGATTTTAAAACACAGAACCAATCCTGATTGGAAACAATGGTTAATCTGGCCCATAGACACGAATAACTGTCAAGATAGATTCATGAACAAAACAGAAGGGTTCAAAATGAATAGGCCAGATCCAAAATACTCCCAGAGACAACATCCAGGGATAGTTGCCTTGATTGGCTACAGAAATCCACACTTCCAGAAATGAAACAACACTTGACCTTACTTAAAGAAGGCGTTGACTTACGAGACTTCTTACTTGGGCCTCGTAAACAACCTCAAAAACATTTCATATACGCCGGTATATACGCTGCGTACAACGAAGCTTGGAAATAACGCAAATGGAAACTGGAGAAAAAATACAAGAAATTGATTTTATTCATTTAGAGAAAACACTCTCTGTAGTGGGCAATGGGTTAACGACTCTGTCCTCCAGAATTTATGCTTTGGACAGCATTGTATCATCTGCCATTGACATAATAGAACAGGATTTGCTAATGTTACAACATGGCCAGTCTCAATTGCGTTCTGTAATGCTACTAGGCTGGACGTTGCAAAATCTCCTTTCAGGCTATGTGCCATGGCGCCTAATCAATACCATGTCATTGTTTACTGTCTTTAACCTTACAGATAAACAAATCTCTCTGGCACAAAGAGGAGCAGACTATACGGTGCTAAACATTGAAAAACTGGAAAGATTACCATTAACTGTTTCTGAAAAACCTGTCGTTGAATGGATAATACATGGCACCATAACGATACCGTGACGATTTTCCAATTTCAGTATTGTCTACAGCATATACCTGCGGGCCTGTATGAAAGGTTGGGTAAAGGATACATTAAGTCAACCTGGTCTTTACCATACACACACAAATGTTGGAGTGGATGAAAGGAAGTATTTCTTAGTACAAACAATTGTAAAAAATCACTAAGCGGTACACTTTTATGTGAAGGTATTAACCTACATGGAGCCTGCGAAGGTTCTTTAAATAACCTTTCTTGCCACATGCACGGTACTCCAGCGGCCGTGATAGAACCGATTTTTAAGCAGCTTTCCAATGGGAGCTACGTTATGCTCAACGATCACAGCTGTTGTGGCATTCTGCCAGGAAAAGCGTATCTGGTTAGTGTGTCAGCCAGGGTCACTTATTGTATGCAAGTATTGTATTCAAAGAGTACTACAGACAGGGAGTCGGTGTTATGGCCTTCACTGAATGTTAGAATCGGAGGTCTCTGGTTGGCACAGGTATGCACTTGTGACAAGCAGGGACTTTCTCCTCTAGTCAGGGCAAGGGCACTACTCCGTAAGAATAACCCCTGCTCACCCTCTAGGTTGCGTGGCAGACAAGGCTAATCCTCAGGGCGATAGTTAGTTAAGCATTTATGATCACATACAGTAAACCCACAGACCCACCACAGACGGACACCAGTCTTAAGGTTGTATCACAAATATGTAGACTTTATGTAAAAGATATACTTCATATGCAGGGTTACTTTACAAGACCATATAACGTTTAGCGATTGAGGCTACCAGATTTAAATACGGTAAAAAAGGGGGTGGTGATGGACGGAGCATCCGAACCAATCAAACACTCACACCCAGTCAAAACATCTGGGTTGAATCTGTCACCGTTCTTTAGCCCACTCTGCCACCCCAGTTCAGACATGGCTATATGCAAATCAGTCTGACCCTGTGTCTCATGGGAACAGTCCATCCCGAACTGCCAAGCCATGCCTTCCCTGGACCGGAAACAAGCTTCCGAGGACCGTTTTCTGGCATTACAGCCGTCTTCAGCCCGGCTTGCTTGAATCCAGTGGCAAAGTGAGCAAGGGACTCACGTCTGAGCATACTCTGAGCATACCCTGCCACACTTATGGCGGCCAAAAGCGGTACAGAAGGGGGTGGTGATGGACGGAGCATCCGAACCAATCAAACACTCGCACCCAGTCAAAAGATCTGGGTTGAATCCATCACCGTTCTTTAGCCCACTCTGCCACCCCAGTTCAGACATGGCTATATGCAAATCAGTCTGACCCTGTGCCTCATGGGAACTGTCCAGCCCGAACTGCCAAGCCATGCCTTCCCTGAACCGGAAACGAGCTTCCGAGGACCAGTTTCTGGCATTACAGCCGTCTTCGGCCTGTCTTGCTTGAATCCAGTGGCAAAGTGAGCAAGGGACTCACGTCTGAGCATACCCTGCCACACTTATGGCGGCCAAAAGCGGTACAAAAGAGGGTGGTGATGGACGGAGCATCCGAACCAATCAAACACTCACACCCAGTCAAAAGATCTGGGTTGAATCCATCACCGTTCTTTAGCCCACTCTGCCACCCCAGTTCAGACATGGCTATATGCAAATCAGTCTGACCCTGTGCCTCATGGGAACAGTCCAGCCCGAACTGCCAAGCCATGCCTTCCCTGGACCGGAAACAAGCTTCCGAGGACCGTTTTTTGGCATTACAGCCGTCTTCAGCCCGGCTTGCTTGAATCCAGTGGCAAAGTGAGCAAGGGACTCACGTCTGAGCATACCCTGCCACATTTATGGCGGCCAAAAGCCGTACAAAAGGGGGTGGTGATGGACGGAGCATCCGAACCAATCAAACACTCCCACCCAGTCAAAAGATCTGGGTTGATTCCATCACCGTTCTTTAGCCCACTCTGCCACCCCAGTTCAGACATGGCTATATGCAAATCAGTCTGACCCTGTGCCTCATGGGGCCTGTCCAGCCCGAACTGCCAAGCCATGCCTTCCCTGGACTGGAAACAAGCTTCCGAGCACCGGTTTCTGGCATTACAGCCATCTTCAGCCCGGCTTGCTTGAATCCAGTGGCAAAGTGAGCAAGGGACTTACGTCTGAGCATACCCTGCCACACTTATGGCGGCCAAAAGCGGTACAAAAGGGGGTGGTGATGGACGGAGCATCCAAACCAATCAAACACTCACACCCAGTCAAAAGATCTGGGTTTAATCCATCACCGTTCTTTAGCCCACTCTGCCACCCCAGTTCAGACATGGCTATATGAACTATTTCATGTGTGGGTAGGAATTGGTACGTAGACCCTTGACTCTACCTGCACCGGCGTTGTGCTGCCACCATTGGGAGTTGTTTCCAAACTTTTTGCTTTCAGCTCCAACTCCTTTACTCTTATTTCGTGATCTAGCTGGAGTTTCTTCTCCGCCATCGCCATCTGTCCGTTCAATCTTGCCATCTCGACTTCATGCGCTCTGGTCGCGGCCCTGTCCGCCAGCTCCTCTGGAGACAGGACTCCCTGCAAAAAACACAGTTGATGGACAGAATGTAGAACAATGTCATACATTCACCCCAGTACAAGGATCTGGGCCTAAATCCATCGTTTTTTTGCACTCCACACCACCCTGGGTTAGACACTGGCTATATGCAAATCAGCTCTGACCCTGTGCCTCATGGGAACAGTCCAGTCCGAACTACCAAGCCATGTCTTTCCCAGACCGGAATCAAGCACCCAAGGACCGGTTTCTGGCTATCAGCCTTCATTCAGCCTGGATACCTTGACTCCAGTGGTGTGGAGAGCCTGGGACTCACGTCTGAGTATACCCAGCCCTCTTGGGGTGAAAATTGCAAAAAAACACAGTTGATGGACAGAATGTAGAACAATGTCATATATTCACCGAGTACAAGGATCTGGGCCTAAATCCATCGTTTTTTTGCACTCCACACCACCCTGGGTTAGACACTGGCTATATGCAAATCAGCTCTGACCCTGTGCCTCATGGGAACAGTCCAGTCCGAACTACCAAGCCATGTCTTTCCCAGACCGGAATCAAGCATCCAAGGACCGGTTTCTGGCTATCAGCCTTCATTCAGCCTGGATAGCTTGACTCCAGTGGTGTGGAGAGCCTGGGACTCACGTCTGAGCATACCCAGCCCACTCGGGGTGAAAATTGCAAAAAACACAGTTGATGGACAGAATGTAGAACAATGTCATACATTCACCCCAGTACAAGGATCTGGGCCTAAATCCATCGTTTTTTTTGCACTCCACACCACCCTGGGTTAGACACTGGCTATATGCAAATCAGCTCTGACCCTGTGCCTCATGGGAACAGTCCAGTCCGAACTACCAAGCCATATATTTCCCAGACCGGAATCAAGCATCCAATGACCGGTTTCTGGCTATCAGCCTTCATTCAGCCTGGATAGCTTGACTCCAGTGGTGTGGATAGCCTGGGACTCACGTCTGAGCATACCCAGCCCACTCGGGGTGAAAATTGCAAAAAACACACTTGATGGACAGAATGTAGAACAATGTCATACATTCACCTCAGTACAAGGATCTGGGCCTAAATCCATTGGTTTTTTGCACTCCACACCACCCTGGCTTAGACACTGGCTATATGCAAATCAGCTCTGACCCTGTGCCTCATGGGAATAGTCCAGTCCGAACTACCAAGCCATGTCTTTCCCAGACCGGAATCAAGCATCCAAGGACCGGTTTCTGACTATCAGCCTTCATTCAGCCTGGATAGCTTGACTCCAGTGGTGTGGAGAGCCTGGGACTCACGTCTGAGCATACCCAGCCCACTCGGGGTGAAAATTGCAAAAAACACAGTTGATGGACAGAATGTAGAACAATGTCATACATTCACCCCAGTACAAGGATCTGGGCCTAAATCCATCGTTTTTTGCACTCCACACCACCCTGGGTTAGACTGGAATCAAGCATCCAAGGACCGGTTTCTGGCTATCAGCCTTCATTCAGCCTGGATAGCTTGACTCCAGTGGTGTGGAGAGCCTGGGACTCACGTCTGAGCGGGTGTTCCAAATAAGCGACATTTAGGATCAGCGGCAATGTGACCCTGGTCGCCGCACCTGTAACAGGTGATGGGCCCTCTCTGAACAGGTCTACCTGTCGGCGCCCCGGTCTGCTTCGGGGGTGGAGGAGGCTGAGAACCTTTCCCTTGGTTCCCTTGGGGATTACTTTGGGGGCCTTTTTGGAACCCTTTCTGTTTTCCCCTGTCCCCCCCATTCTTCTGCTGGGGACCCTGCCCACCTTTGGCTGAGTCTCCCACTGGACCCTTGTGGACCCTGGTGCTGAGCCAGCGGTCCGCTTCCTCAGCAAACTTCCTCGGGTTGGACAGCTTGCTATCAATCAGGTGCTGGCGTTGCTCAGGAAAACAATTACCGGACAAGTGCTCCCACGCCATTAAATCAAGAAGCCCTTGAAAATTATTCACTTTGCTACCCTTCACCCAACCATCCAGCGCTCTGCAGAAAAAGGTCACATAATCCACTTACCTACCCCCAGGAATCTTAGTACAACCCCTAAACCTCTGTCTGTATATCTCTGGGGTTAACCCAAACTTGGTCATTAAGGCATCTTTCATGTGTGGGTAGGAATTGTACACCTCGGAAGGAAGATGTAGCAGGGTGTCCCGCCCCTCAGTATGGAACCGCCCCCACAACCCCGCTCCCCAATCTCTCTCTGGGACCTGGTGGGAGAACATGGCTACCTCGTAGGCCCGAAACCACTGCCCTATGTCATCCCCCTTAAAGTATTCCTTCACCACATCTTTCGGTACGTAGACCCTTGACTCTACCTGCACCGGCGTTGTGCTGCCACCATTGGGAGTTGTTTCCAAACTTTTTGCTTTCAGCTCCAACTCCTTTACTCTTATTTCGTGATCTAGCTGGAGTTTCTTCTCCGCCATCGCCATCTGTCCGTTCAATCTTGCCATCTCTACTTCATGCGCTCTGGTCACGGCCCTGTCCGCCAGCTCCTCTGGTGACAGGACTCCCTGCACCTCTATAAGGCTATCTGGTGGATCCACCACCAGCTGATTCTCTGGCTCTCTCGACTCCTTCCAGGCTCTCAGTGCCTTGATGGTCTGGGCTTTGTTTTTGCACCCGGTTTGGGCGACTCAGAACTTTAGGCAGAAACTTTTTAGCTGCTCGACTCTTTAATTTTCAAGCCCTTCTCAATCGACATCATCTAATCCAGAGATGATAGAGGCTGCTCTCACTACGTGGTGATCAGTAATTCACTGTACATAAACCATAAATGCAAATTCGAAATCCTCACCACTGCCTCCAATGTTAGAATCAGAGGTCTCTGGTTGGCACAGGTATGCACTTGTGACAAGCAGGGACCTTCTCCTCTAGTCAGGGCAAGGGAATTACTCCGTAAGAATAACCCCTGCTCACCCTCTAGGTTGCGTGGCGCGAGCAGACAAGGCTATTCCTCAGGGCGAAAATTAGTTAAGCATTTATGATCACATACAGTAAACCCACTGACCCACCACAGACGGACACCAGTCATAAGGTTGTATCAGAAATACGTAGACTTTATGTAAAAGATATACTTCATATGCAGGATTACTTTACAAGACCATATAACGTTTAGCGATTGAGGCCACCAGATTTAAATAGGCAATAAGTCTTAAGGGTTCTTGGTCAGCAAGGTATGATGACAGGGAAAACAAACGTTGCGGACCCTGAATCCGATATGAACTCGGGATAGAGTTCAAGTGTACCTTGCGTCGAGTGTACGAGGCGTTTCAGGCGCGGCTACTGGTGAGGGCAGTCCCGGGACGAGGCCGACGGTTCTCCGGAGGATCTATCCGGCCCGGTGCCCCCTCGAGGTGCGAGGCGGGTGAGCGGGACAGTGTGGAGGGTTGTGGCGATCCGGGGTCTGATGCAGCTCACGGGGCGAGGCGCCGTTCAGGCCTGCGGGGCGTACTACTTCGTAGCATGCTAGGTCGGACCTGTGGATCTGTGAGGGGCGTCGCGTTCTCGGGAAGACTGGTGCAGCACCGGACCTCCGGTACCAACGTACGGAAGGCCTTTCTTGAGATGCTGCACGAGCCTTGGTATGCAGGAGGGCGAAGCGAGACAGTTGGGTACGTTTCGACGTACGGACCGCGTCCAAGGCTATCGGATGCGCTCCGTGCAGATTCCGGCGGGAGAAGATGAGAGGCGCACAACGCGCTCCGTGGCAGGCGAGGTGACAGGAGAGCGGGCGGCCCGGCACTGAAGCGGAGAGCGACTCAAGCTTGAGCGGGGCTCTCTGTGGCGGGCGACCAGGCTCCGAGCTGTCACGACCTTAGGAGGGACGAAGGCACCCGAGTCACAAATCCGGCGAGGGAAAAGAACTAAAGGCCCAACAGCAGACGGGCACAGGCAGAATAGAACCCAATGGTCCTGGGGTTCCGTTCAGTGGGCAAGCTCGAGATCAAGCCCTTGGAGATCGTTTCAGGCACAAGTCTTCAAAGTCCTCTCTGGTCTCAGCAAGGCATCTCTGCAGGCCAGTCCCTCAGGTCAGGGACAGGTTTCCTTCCTTCAGCTTCTCTTGGTCCTTCTAGTCAGGAGAGGTTCGTCGTGGTCAAAACAGGATCTGATTTGCTAGGAGCAGGGCTCCTATATTTATACTCAATTTCTTTTGTCTTTGCAGGCCAGGGGGCCTGAGCCTGATTCAACCCGGTTTTGGAGCAGTCTGTTGACAGAAAGCTGCCGTCTTCTGTCAGGGTGCAGGGCAGGGGCATCAGAGGAGGTGGAGCCAGCATTGTGGTGGTGGAGCACAACCCTATTCAGTGTCAAGGACCACTCCGCCCACCCCTCCTGGTGTAAGCACCCTATTTATCACCTGGTAGCCCGCCTGGCGCCGGGAATTCCCCAGCCCTATCACTCACACAAACCCAGACAGCAGATACACATCCTGGCAGAGGTGGGCTGAAATAGTTAGGCGAGCAAATGCTAACTTTCTAAAAGTAGCATTTGCAAACACAGGATATTAAAATAAACCTTGCTAAAGGAAATATTTTATTATTCTGAGTTCAGGCATACTAAACTTGACGTGCCACCGTGTTCCCTGAGCCTGCCGGGACTATAGCGTGTAATAATTCCAGCAGCTCACCTTGGCCTAAGAGAACAGGCAGCCCTTCAATAGTAGAACGAAAAGGGCTGTAATTCACTATTAGGACATGCCACACACCAGGCTTGTCCTACCTTATGCTTACAATGCACCCTGCCCGTGGGCCTACTATAGGGGTGACTGATATGAAGTTAAGGGAGGTTTAGGGACTGGCAAGTGTGTGCACTTGCGCAGTCAGCGTTACAGTACCAGACTGTACGCAGGGTCTGCAATGGCGGACCCTAGACATATTTTACGAGGCCGCTTCTGTGGGTGGCGCAACCAGCGCTGCATGCCCACTAGCAGCATTTGTATTATCTACGAGCCCCGGCACTCCTCGTGCACGTTACTGGGGACTGACAGTAAACCAAATAAGCCAATCATGGAAATCAATTACGGATATGCTTTATATGGGGAGCACTTGCACTGCGGCATGGATTGGCCGTGGCGCAGTGCCCTGAGCATCGAACACCAGCAAAACACCTGAGGCACATCAGCAAAAAGTGGCAGGCGAGGTGACAGGAGAGCAGGCGGCCCGGCACTGAAGCGCAAAGCGACTCAAGCTTGAGCGGAGCTCTCCGAGGCGGGGCGACCAGGCTCCGTGCTGTCACGACCTTAGGAGGGCCGTGGCGCAGTGCCCTGAGCATCGAACACCAGCAAAACACCTGAGGCACATCAGCAAAAAGTGGAAGGGAGACTCACGCCAAGGTGCCAGGTCTAACACGTGTCCCCTCCAGCTGAAACGTGAGGAGAACTACCCTACCCCAGGGAGTTCCTCATCATTAAGGCGGAAAAACCTTGTCAGACCGTCAGCATTGGCGTGGTCTATGCCAGGGCAGTGTTCCACCGTGAAGTCCATACTCTGTAGGGAAATGGACCACCTCAACAGTTTCGGGTTCTCACCCCTCATCTGCATCAACCATCTGAGGGGCCTGTGGTCTGTCTGAACTCGGAAGTGAGACCCAAACAAGTAGGGTCTTAGCTTCTTCAATGCCCAGACCACAGCGAAAGCTTCTCGCTCAATCGCACTCCACCTCTGTTCCCGTGGAAGTAACCTCCGACTGATGAAGGCTACAGGTTGGTCCCAGCCCTCCTCAGTCATCTGTGAGAGAACAGCCCCTACCCCATGCTCTGAGGCGTCTGTCTGTACTAGGAACTCTTTGGAGAAATCAGGAGCCAGGAGCATGGGCGCCGTGCACATGGCAGTTTTCAGGGTGTCAAATGCTTCCTGACAGGTGTCAGTCCAGATCACTTTCCGGGGCTGCTTCTTCGAAGTCAGCTCTGTCAAGGGGGAAACAAGGCTGCCGTACCCCTTGACAAACCTCCTGTAGTACCCGGTGAGTCCTAGGAAGGCCCTCACCTCCGTTTGGGTATTGGGGGGTTCCCAAGCCAGGATGGTCTGAATCTTGGGCTGAAAGGGAGCCACCTGGCCGCTCCCAACTTGGTGTCCCAAGTACACCACGGTACCCTGCCCGATCTGACACTTGCTTGCCTTGATCGTGAGGCCTGCCTTGTGCAGTGCCGTCAACACTTCCCAGAGGTGTCGCAAGTGTTCTTCCCATGTGCCGCTGAACACTGCGATGTCGTCCAGGTAGGCGGCACTGAACTCGGCCAGCCCAGCCAACACCTGGTTGACCAACCTCTGGAAGGTGGCAGGAGCGTTCTTCATCCCAAATGGCATAACCCGGAACTGGAAATGCCCATCTGGGGTCGAAAACGCTGACCTCTCTTTGGCCCCGTCAGTTAAGGCGATCTGCCAGTACCCAGACTTTAAGTCAAACGTGCTGATATAGCGTGCAGCCCCCAACCGATCGATGAGCTCATCAGCTCTGGGGATAGGGTGCGTGTCGGTCTTCGTGACCGAATTGAGTCCTCGATAGTCCACACAGAACCGGAGTTCGGGTGTGGCTCCCGGCGTTACAGCCTTTGGGACCAAGACCACTGGGCTGGCCCAAGGACTGCTGGAGGACTCAATCACCCCAAGAGCAAACATCTTCGAGATTTGCTCCTTGATGCAGGCTCTTACCCTGTCAGTCACGCGGTAAGCCTTGTGTTTCACCGGCAAACTGTCTCCCGTGTCCACATCATGGACGCACCAATCTGTGACACCGGGAACCAGGGAGAACAAGTCAGGGAACTACCCCAGCAGTTGGCGGCAGTCACTCTGTTGCTCGGGGGTCAGGGAAGGTGAGAGGTTAACTCCGTCCACTGACCCATCTCGCTCAGAGGCTACCAAGAGGTCCGGAAGAGGTTCGGTCTCCTCCTCCATTCCGTCATCGGTTGCCAAGAGCATGCCCACTTCGGACCTCTCCAAATGGGGCTTGAGCCGGTTAACATGTAGGACCCTCAAAGGGTTCCTGGGAGATTGCAAGTTCACCAGGTAGGTGACAGGACTCTTGCGCTCCACAACCTCAAATGGACCTGTCCACTTATCCTGAAGTGCACAAGGCTCCACTGGGGCCAAGACCCACACCTTTTGTCCAGGTTGAAGCTCTACCAGAGTGGCATTCTGGTCGTACCACCGCTTCATCTCTTCCTGGCTGGCTTCCAGGTTTGCCTCAGCAAGTTGCCTGAATCGCCTGGTCTGGTTTCGGAAGGCCAGCATGTAACTGTATACACTCTGGGGAGGTTTCCTGGGAGATTGCTCCCAGCCTTCCCTAACCAGACTCAGAGGTCCTCGGACCGGGTGACCGTACAAAAGTTTGAAGGGACTGAACCCGAGCGACTTCTGTGGTACCTCTCGGTATGCAAAGAGCAGGCATGGCAAGAGGACATCCCGCTTACGCCTCATTGGTCCTTCTAGGCCCATGATCATGCCTTTTAGGGTTCGGTTGAATCTCTCAACCAACCCGTTTCCTTGGGGGTGGTAAGGGGTGGTGAACTTGTAGGTTACACCACACTCTTGCCAAAGGGATTTCATATACTTCGATATGAAATTGGTGCCCCTGTCAGACACCACCTCTAGAGGGATTCCCACTCTGGAGAAAATTCCCATCAGCGCTCGTCCCACCACGGGGGCCGTCACTGTTCTCAGAGGGATGGCTTCAGGGTACCGGGTGGCATGGTCCACCAAGACCAGGATGAACCTGTTGCCCATGGCTGTCTTGGGGTCCAGAGGCCGCACAATGACAATTCCCACTCGCTGGAATGGGGTACTGACAGCGGGGAATGGTTGGAGGGGAGCCTTGTTCTTCCCTCCACACTTACCACTTGCCTGGCAAGTCTGGCAGGTCCTGCAGTGAGCATCTGAGCTCTTGTGCATTTGGGGCCAATAGAAGTGGGTGACAAGCCTGTCATAGGTCTTGTCCATCCCCAAATGTCCTGCTAACGGCACATCGTGAGCCAGCCCCAGTAGGAAGGCTCTGAACTTCTGGGGTACCACCAGCGCATGGGCTGACCCAGGTTCAGCCACCTTAGGCTCTGAATACAGGAGGTCGTTCTCCCAGTAGACTAAGTGTTTTCCGGACTGAACACCATTGGCCTGGTCTGCAGCCTGCTGCCGCATACCTACGAGAAAAGGGCACTCCTTCTGCTCCTTGCAGAATTCCTCCCTGGAGGGGCCTCCTTCTTGCTGCCAATGGGTCAGCTCAGGCAGGTCCCCCAGTTCGGCGATCTGTTCCCCGGTAGGCTCCAGGGCATCCCCCTCGAGGTCTGCCTCCTCCTAGGCCGTGGGAACTTTGGGGGCCGGCTGCCTGCGCTTTCTCTCTAAGGCCTGTTCCTGGGCCTCTCCTTCAGGCTCCAGGACTTCTTCAACACCCCTACTGGCTGCCATGGACCGGCGGGTCACGCACGCCCAGTCGGGTAGACCCACCATCCGCAGATGAGTCGTTTTCTCCACCTTTCCCCAAGGGGAGTTCTCCAAATCGTTCCATAGCAAACAATCTACGTGCATGGAGGTCCTCACAGCGACTAGCAGAGTACCAGAGACCCGCCACTCAAAGGGAACCTGAGCCATCGGACACTGGCTCTCAGAATTGTCAGCATTGACAACCCTACAGTAGGCGTGCGGTACCACCTGCTCCTGAGACACCAAGTGCTGCCGGACGGCAGTCACACTGGCTCCTGTGTCTCGAAGAGCCTCCGCCTTCTTACCGTTGATGGTCACTACCTGCCCATATTTCTTAGTGTTACTGGGTAGGTAGTTCTCGGGGACCATCTCACTGTCTCCTAGCGAGACTAGGGTACTCTGTACAGGATAACCACCTACTTGGACTTCTACTTCCTCCCCAAAATTAAAGCTAGCCATTTGCCGGGGTGGAGCACCAGTGGGTGCGGGTTTTCCAAATAAGCGACATTTAGGATCAGCGGCAATGTGACCCTGGTCGCCGCACCTGTAACAGGTGATGGGCCCTCTCTGAACAGGTCTACCTGTCGGGCCCCGGTCTGCTTCGGGGGTGGAGGAGGCTGAGAACCTTTCCCTTGGTTCCCTTGGGGATTACTTTGCGGGCCTTTTTGGAACCCTTTCTGTTTTCCCCTGTCCCCGCCACTCTTCTGCTGGTGACCCTGCCCACCTTTGGCTGAGTCTCCCACTGGACCCTTGTGGACCCTGGTGCTGAGCAAGCGGTCCGCTTCCTCAGCAAACTTCCTCGGGTTGGACAGCTTGCTATCAATCAGGTGCTGGCGTAGCTCAGGAAAACAATTACCGGACAAGTGCTCCCACGCCATTAAATCAAGAAGCCCTTGAAAATAATTCACTTTGCTACCCTTCACCCAGCCATCCAGCGCTCTGCAGAAAAAGGTCACATAATCCACTTACGTTCCCCCAGGAATCTTAGTACAACCCCTAAACTTCTGTCTGTATATCTCCGGTGTTAACCCAAACTTGGTCATTAAGGCATCTTTCATGTGTGGGTAGGAATTGTACACCTCGGAAGGAAGATCTAGCAGGGTGTCCCGCCCCTCAGTATGGAACCGCCCCCACAACCCCGCTCCCCAATCTCTCTCAGGGACCTGGTGGGAGGACATGGCTACCTCGTAGGCCCGAAACCACTGCCCTATGTCATCCCCCTTAAAGTATTCCTTCACCACATCTTTCGGTACGTAGACCCTTGACTCTACCTGCACCAGCGTTGTGCTGCCACCATTGGGAGTTGTTTCCAAACTTTTTGCTTTCAGCTCCAACTCCTTTACTCTTATTTCGTGATCTAGCTGGAGTTTCTTCTCCGCCATCGCCATCTGTCCGTTCAATCTTGCCATCTCTACTTCATGCGCTCTGGTCGCGGCCCTGTCCGCCAGCTCCTCTGGTGACAGGACTCCCTGCACCTCGACAAGGCTATCTGGTGGATACACCACTAGCTGATTCTCTGGCTCTCTCGACTCCTTCCAGGCTCTCAGTGCCTTGATGGTCTGGGCTTTGTTTTTGCACCCGGTTTGGGCGACTCAGAACTTTAGGCAGAAACTTTTTAGCTGCTCGACTCTGTAATTTTCAAGCCCTTCCCAATCAACATCATCTAATCCAGAGATGATAGAGGCTGCTCTCACGGGGAGTGAACCAGGCATGGTTTGACGATACGAGATCTCTCAACAAGACAATAAATCTGTGGCTTCATTATAGGTCTGCTCTCACTACGTGGTGATCAGTAATTCACTGTGCATAAACCATAAATGCAAATTCAAAATCCTCACCGCTGCCTCCAATGTTAGAATCGTAGGTCTCTGGTTGGCACAGGTATGCACTTGTGACAAGCAGGGACCTCCTCCTCTAGTCAGGGCAAGGGAACTACTCCGTAAGAATAACCCCTGCTCACCCTCTAGGTTGCGTGGCGCGAGCAGACAAGGCTATTCCTCAGGGCGATAGTTAGTTAAGCATTTATGATCACATACAGTAAACCCACTGACCCACCACAGACGGACACCAGTCGTAAGGTTGTATCAGAAATACGTAGACTTTATGTAAAAGATATACTTCATATGCAGGATTACTTTACAAGACCATATAACGTTTAGCGATTGAGGCCACCAGATTTAAATAGGCAATAAGTCTTAAGGGTTCTTGGTCAGCAAGGTACGATGACAGGGAAAACAAACGTTGCGGACCCTGGATCCGATATGAACTCGGGATAGAGTTCAAGTGTACCTTGCGTCGAGTGTCCGAGGCGTTTCAGGCGCGGCTACTGGTGAGGGCGGACCCGGGACGAGGTCGACGGTTCTCCGGAGGATCTATCCGGCTTGGAGCCCCCTCGAGGTGCGAAGCGGGTGAGCTGGACGGTGTGGAGGGTTGTGGCGATCCGGGGTCTGATGC
Organism: Lissotriton helveticus; assembly: GCF_964261635.1. Classification (NCBI taxonomy): domain Eukaryota; kingdom Metazoa; phylum Chordata; class Amphibia; order Caudata; family Salamandridae; genus Lissotriton; species Lissotriton helveticus. The sequence continues at coordinate 1,472,073,924 of NC_136057.1, read as the reverse complement.
AGCTCACGGGGCAAGGCGCCGTTCAGGCCTGCGGGGCGTACTACTTCTTAGCACGCTAGGTCGTACCTGTGGATCTGTGAGGGGCGTCGCGTTCTCGGGCAGACGGGTGCAGCACCAGGCCCCCGGTTCCAACGTACGGAAGGCCTTCCTTGAGGTGTGGCATGAGCCTTGGTATGCAGGAGGGCAAAGCGAGACAGTCGGGTACGTTTCGACGTACGGACCGTCCGAGGCTATCAGATGCGCTCCGTGCAGATTCCGGCGGAAGAAGATGAGAGGCGCACAACGCACTCCGTGGCAGGCGAGGTGACAGGAGAGCGGGCGGCCCGGCACTGAAGCGGAGAGCGACTCAAGCTTGAGCGGGGCTCTCTGCGACGGGGCGACCAGGCTCCGAGCTGTCACGACCTTAGGAGGGACGAAGGCACCCGAGTCACAACTCAGGCGAGGGAAAAGAACTAAAGGCCCAACAGCAGACGGGCACAGGCAGAATAGAACCCAATGGTCCTGGGGTTCCGTTCAGGGGGCAAGCTCGAGATCAAGCCCTTGGAGATCGTTTCAGGCACAAGTCTTCAAAGCCCTCATTGGTCTTTTCCTCTCCGTTCTCAGCAAGGCACCACTGCAGTCCAGTCCCTCAGGTCAGGGACAGGTTTCCTTCCTTCAGCTTCTCTTGGTCCTTCTAGTCAGGCAGAGGTTCGTCGTGGTCAAAACAGGATCTGATTTGCTAGGAGCAGGCTCCTATATTGATACTCAGTTTCTTTTGTCTTTGCAGGCCAGGGGGACTGAGCCTGGTTCAACCCAGTTTTGGAGCACTCTGTTGACAGGAAGCTGCCGTCTCCTTTCAGGGTGCAGGGCAGGGGCATCAGACGCTCCGCAGGAGGTGGAGCTAGCATTGTGGTGGTGGAGCACAACCCTATTCAGAGTCAAGGACTACTCCGCCCACCCATCCTGGTGTAAGCACCCTATTCACCACCTGGTAGCCCCGACTGTCCCCGGGAATTCCCCAGCCCTGTCACTCACACGAACCCAGACAGCAGATACACATCCTGGCAGAGGCGGGCTGAAATAGTTAGGCGAGCAAATGCTAACTTTCTAAAAGTAGCATTTGCAAACACAGGATATTAAAATAAACCTTGCTAAAGGAAGTGTTTTATTATTCTGAGTTCATGCATACTAAACTTGACGTGCCACCGTGTTCGCTGAGCCTTGCGGGACTATAGCGTGTAATAATTCCAGCAGCTCACCTTGGCCTAAGAGAACAGGCAGCCCTTCAATAGTGAAGAACGAAAAGGGCGGTAATTCACTATTAAGACATGCCACACACCAAGCTTGTCCTACCTTATGCTTACAATGCACCCTGCCCGTTGGCCTACTATAGGGGTGACTGATATGAAGTTAAGGGAAGGTTTAGGTACTGGCAAGTGTGTGCACTTGCGCAGTCAGCGTGACAGTACCAGACTGTACGCAGGGTCTGGAATGGCGGACCCTAGACATATTTTACGAGGCCGCTCCTGTGGGTGGCGCAACCAGCGCTGCATACCCACTAGCAGCATTTGTATCTATGAGCCCCGGCACTCCTCGTGCACGTTACTGGGGACTGACAGTAAACCAAATAAGCCAATCATGGAAATTAATTACGGATACGCTTTATATGGGGAGCACTTGCACTGCGGCTCGGATTGGCCGTGGCGCAGTGCCCTGAGCATCGAACACCAGCAAAACACCTGAGGCACATCAGCAAAAAGTGGAAGGGAGACTCACGCCAAGGTGCCAGGTCTAACACTGAATATCTCTTCTATACGAATTGATACTTTAAGCAGAATGAAAGCCTGTCTTTTACAAAAAACTGTGCCACTGACCTCGTCTAGAGAAACGTATGATCTGCAAGTTGCAAGGACTTCTGCAGAGATACATGCATTATTATCAACAAACTGCCCAGTACATTTCGCAGAAATGTTGGGTCAAATCTTAAACATGTCTGATACGAGTGGCATCGCACATGTATTTAAGATGATCCTTTCATGACTGTTAACACCATTCGAAGCAGTCCTCGGCATTTTTCCAAATTTCGAGCACTCTGTGTTCGGTGGTCTGCCTCTACTTTTGGGACTCCTAGCAGGAATTCTATTTTTATTTCTCCTGCTCCGATATGGCAAGTCCAGTCACTGACGATACCCAGACTACAATGGAACGGGCTCTCCTGACCATACGGTATCATGACAGAATTACACAGATTCTTGGCTTGGCTTGTTTGAGATCTGAATACCACATGGTTCTTTCGTTCAGACCAATCTGGCAAGATTGCATCTTACCTGTTCTAAGAAGCCTGCTTTGCGGAGAAGAATGCGTGTTAGACATCTGTCTTACACTTCCATCAGCACTGCCAGCGGATGTTGACACCTTGGTGGGTCCTGTAACGACTCACACATCGTGTTGCCCCCAACGGCTGCCAATCCTGATGACGGCATTCATTGAGATCTCACCAGAAAATCCAGCTATTGGTGAGGTACGTGGAACAACAGGCACACAGGTACCATCTACATCGAACATTGCTAATGCGTCTGACGCTGACGGCGATGTTTCACATCTATGCACATTTGATCTACTTGATGAAGTAGTTCCACTTTCACCAACTGTGGTAGACCGCTTCTTTGCCAGCTTAGATGATTTGAGGTTTTCTCCCGACACAGAGAATAACTTTTGAAAGTTCACACAGCATTCCATGAACTCTGAAATTCGGCCTTTGGTTTTCAAAACAAACCCTCTAACTTGGGAACTCTATGTTTCTACAATCTACATTTGAAAATGTTTTTTCTTCATCCCAGAATAGACCCTTTTCCCTTGGCACAAAGTAATCTGCTTAAAGTAGAACTATTCTTAGAGAACAAGAGATTCATTTGATACTTCCTATAGACAAATATTTGGCATTATCTCATAAAAACGTTAACTGTTTATATATTATGCTATGGAATGGTCTGACATTTTTCTTCTGTAAATTTAGAGACATTTCATAACTGTAATTTCATGTTTCATTTAGATAGCATTTTTTAATGACCGCCATTGCTTGTAAAATGCGTACAAGACAAATACTCATGTATGTGTATAAACCATGTTTAATGCATTTTATGTATTTTGGGTGGGATTATGAACACATGCTTTAGCAATGTTTCTTATGCTTATAGATTAAGTAATATTATACATAATACGTGGAGTGGGTGTTGTATAGCATTTTAGGACCCTAGTGTAATTTTCCCAATTCATGCCCTTATATAGGTATAAAATACCGTATCCTTATATAGGCATGGAAATCATAACCATATTAAGACACAACTCAAGCAGTCCTAATACGGCTTGGCTACTTCCACTAGTTCCGAAAATCTACAACGATTTCTTGGAAAAACCCGCCTTCAGCAGTCAGGGACTTCCCCCTGCATGAATATTAATTTATCCAAGAAATCATGGAGTTTTCTGAGAATTAAGTCTCTAATGACGTTATTATGTCCAATCTTACGTCAAACTCGGCACCTTCAAGGTATAAATATGCCCACACTTGTCCAAACAAACACAGTGGTTTGGAGCAGTTCGACTATCTACTTGCCCGACGCGCCCTGCTGCAGCAAGTGCCGAAGGAAGCCGGCACTCCAGCTGACGCACTGAGAGACGCTGTACTTTCTCCTGCCGAGAAATCCAGCTCCAGTGTTTCCAGGCTACCCTTGCGGGTTGCTGAAAAATCGAGTCCTGAGAGAGAGATACCAGACCTCCTACATTCTAAAACCAAGGTACGGCGCTGATTAGACCCTAGGAGAATTCTTGGATAGATTCTTGGCAAAAAGAATACTAGAACTAGGCTACACCTCACTTACTTCTTCCCTTGTACTAGACCTAGGTTAGGTACACCGGGGTAGGCATATTTTAGAAGCAGCAGTTGAGTACTTTTAGTCATTATTTATAACTGTATGTATTTTATGCATTTTAGGTATTTTATGTCTTAGAAACCATATCATGCTTTTACAATATTATTTTATAATACTCTTCGTACTGTACGCCTTGTACTTACCACAAGTATTACGATTGCAGCAGTTCATTTCTTATGCTTGAGAAAGAAGACTGTTCAATAAATACCTTTTATAGAAAACGCCCGTCTCTCTATTTCTCTGCACCTCTGGGGAAACGAAGCATGCACGATTGACTGAGTGAAATAACTATCTATTGTTTCCGCGACTCTAGAGATATATTTCTTATTCTTGGGTAACAAAGTTGTCATGTTTTAAGCGGTTGTCAGAAACTAATCCCTTCTTGTTCATTCGAGAACGTTTTTAATGACCTCTGAGCTTGCTGGCACACACACAATTAAGTCTAGTATATTCAGTAGAGACCTAGTCGACTTCAGTCCTACGTCTAAACTACAGGATACACTATTCCAATGCGCAGAGCCTATTGGGAATATAGGAACTACACTACACCAATGTCGGCGGGGGCTTAGGGTAAACTTGCATAGGCATATTATGTGAATTGCGTCCTTTTTTGGGTGACCGCAGAGTCTGCAAGCCACCTTCCATTCGCCTCTTGACCAAGGGGTGCATGTGAATGTGAAGGCAGAATCCAAAGACCATGTTTAGGGTATTGGCCTTTTATCCTACTGTTCAGATACCAAGGTTGTGTAGCTGTTTAATACCATCCGAAGCTTGAGACAGTTTTTGCGGTTACAGACCATAATGCCACTTGGCCAGACAGACAGTTTGATGCATTTAGAGAGTTTCTGCCAGGTGAATGAGACCTAGTAGTTCTTCCCAACCATACGTTGTAGAGTATGGTGGTCTCCTCAGTGGATTTAAGTCTGTAGCAGATGGTGGCAAACACTGCTTGTCTAGCAAATGACTGCTTAATTTTTCCAAACTCCAGCATGATGTGGGCAGTTGATGTGTAGCTGGGGAGTTGGAAGATTTGCCTTTAAGTTCTTGCTATTGTGGTATCAAGGTTTGTTTTTTTTAAATCTCTGCTCTGTAAAGCCTCACTTCCGTAGGCCAGGGTTGGCACCACCTTTGCTCTGGCAATTTCTAAAATGGGGCACACATCTGTCCTTTTAGGTTTCTGAATAGGACCCTTAGCCCTGCTGCCAGAACTATCCCTTTTCTTTTGATTTCTCCCTTATGGGATTTAAATGTTCCATTGCTGTCGAATCAGAGGCTGAGGTATTTGTATTTGCTTGTTTTGTCAAACTTGATGGAGGCAAGAAACTATTTAGCCTTTACAATTAATCTTCTGAAGCAGTTCATGATTTTTGTCTTCTTGGTGTTTGTCATGCCATTCATGGTGGATTATGCTTGAATGGTGTTCAGAAGGCACTGCAGGCCGACCTTCGTCTGTCTATCACCAGCGTTGAGGAGATTTGAGAGTAGTATGGAGCCGAACTTAAGGGCATGGGATTTGATGGAGGTCAAAGCAGGGCGGGAGGTCTGCCAGCAACAGATTGAAGAGTGTGAGGTCCAGGACATACCCCTGTTTGAGTCTGCAAGATGTTGGAATGGCCCTAGATAGGTTGGCTCTGCTTCCCAGTTTGATTCTGACCCAGGTGGTTTTCAATAGCTCCTAAGAGCACCGGGGGTATAAGCCAGCTTCTTAATTTCCCCCAAAGTCCGTTTCGGGTTACACAGTCAAAGACTGCTTTATAGTTGATGTAGCAGAAGTAAGGAGGACATTTGGCAGCTTTTCAGGAATCAAGCAATAAAAACAGGGCCATGATGTGTGTAGAAGTCCCTGTTATTTTTTAAATCCCTGTCTGGTTGATCGGGATAATTGAGTTTGTGGTGGCCCATTCGAGAAGGTGCTCTAGTAAAATGCCCGCATAGTATTTTGCCTCATGGTCTATGAGGGCTTTGAGTCTCTAGTTCTCTGCTTCTGATTTGTTGCCTCCTTTAAAAGTAGGTGATGTAATGGAGCCTTTCCAAGATGCTGGCATCATTGCTCTTGTTAGGGCGTGATAGAAAAGTGGGGCCATGAGCTCAACCCAATTTGTTGGGTTGGTCCTGTAGATGGCCTGGGTGGGGGATACCATATGGGCCATGGGCTTTGGTGGTTCTGCCCTTGGTCATCTGCTGGTGTATGGCGTTTGCATCAATGAAGGGCACACTATCTGTGTCTTTGGGCTGTGCTGCTGTCGTAACCATTGCCCTCAGGTTCAGCAACCCCTTCAACATCTGGTGTTACCACTGTTCCGGTATGGGAGTTGAAATGGACATACAGGAAGGTGACCCATGCTTTTTCAGAGGCTCGATTCCAGACGAACCTGTGATGAATTTCTTAGGGCATTCACCGTTCTCCAAAACGTGTTGTGTTTCTTAATGTTCCAGATTACTTTGGCCCAGAAGGCTTCGGTGTTTTGCCTCTTTACAGTCCAAGTCGCCCATTTTAGCTCGTGTTTCAGCTCCCGTTTTGTGTGCCTCAGTTCTGCTATAAAGATTTCACTGCATGGAGTCTATCGGACTGCTCGAAGGGCCTTACTTACATTCCATTTCTATTGTTTTATTGACCCGCTCTTGTGATGATTTTGGTCGTTCATTTGGTGAGCTACTGGTGGGGGGCCCATTTTGGGTTTACTCTTGAGGAGTTTTGTTTAGAAAACGAGTCTGTGCAAGCTTCCCAGTTCTCGCTTGCCGAATTCCTATTGCTCCAAGTTTTTTGAAGATGGAATTCAGCTTTTTGCGCCAGTGTTCCTTAGAGCCTTCAGGTTCTGTTGTGGGACTATTTTCACTCGGGTTGAGGGCAAATTCCAGCTCCTGGGCCAGGTGATCTCTCTTAGGCCCATTTTAAAAGAAACAACTGACTTTAGAAAGGGCAGGTATCCCCGCGTGTAATCAATTATGAAGTTTCAGTCGAAGGAGTGAACAGACCGAACTGGGAGTATGTCACCTTGGAATCGACAGTTGTTGACCCATAGTCTCTGGTGGTCTAATTGTCTGAGTAGGTTGAAGCCCTTTGTGTCCTTCTTCCCAGGGTCAATCAAGGCTTGCATGGGGGGGTTCCCATTGACACTCCTGTGCCTCTATGACTTCATTTCTTGTTGTTTCATTTTGTATGTGTATTTGTGTTTGTATAGCGCTCAGCCGCGGTCCGTGGAGGGAGTTACGGTGGGGCAGGGAGGCGGGGAGGGGGAGGGGCATTGTGCGCGCTACGAATTTCGTTTTATTAATTAAATTGTGTACTTACCTGCAATTATCCATATGCCAGTTTTTAGCATCCTCCACCCTGCCCCTCCCCCTCCCCGCCTCCCTGCCCCACCATAACTCCCTCCACGGACCGCGGCTGATAGCGCGTAAATCACCCGTAGGTCTCAGAGCGCTTGCAGATGCTAGAAAGGAGAACCAGTACACTAGGTAGCTAAAAGAGCCATGTTTTTAGGAGTCTTCGAAATCTCATGTGGTTGGATTCGATCCTGATGTTTAGGGGAAGGGCATTCCAGGCAGCTGGGGCTAATTTGGAAAAGGACATATCACCATTTCTGACCGTGCGAACTTTGGGAATGGTGAGGAGACATTTGTTGGCGGACCGAAGGGAACTGACTGGACAATGGTTTACAAGTTTCTTCTCTAGGTATTTAGGGCCAAGTCCATTGATGGTTTACCCTAGTAGTTTCCTATTGAAGTCACCTGTCACTATAACCATGGAGCTTGAATGTGATGCCCCAACTTTGAAGATTTTTTCGATCAGTTTTTTTGTCTTAGCATGGTCTTTATGAGTGGGTGTTGGATAGATGTTTATTATTGACACTGTGATTTCTTTCCATTGTCATAATCAGTCTTTGAAAGTGTCAGAATCTGTTATTTGCACCTTGCTCGTAGCTTTAAGTGCTTTTGACAGGTTAATGCATTGTGGGAGAAGCCCGAGGTTGAAGCCGGTTCTAGGGCCCATGTTTCCTGTAAGGCTTTTACCGAAAAGGTTTGCCTGTAGCTTTATGATTTCACGTTGTCAAGCATACTGGCCAGGCCGTGTATGTTCCATGAGCAAAGTCTAAGGTTGGATGTTGTCTGTTCAGCGCTACCTGCTTGTTATTGACTGATTCACTTCGAGAACAATGGCTGGCTGATAGTCCTTTTCATCCACCCCAATAGTTCGTTGGGGTCTCGTCTCTACGTTGGGTCATTGAGTCATTGAGTAATTGGTTGGCTCTAATCCACTAGCTTTATCCACTTTTGGTGTCAGTGCACCTTTTACGTTCTTGAGAACTGAGTAGGGCATTTTTGGGGCTCTTGTTTTCTCTGTCTCTGGTCCTCATCAGCGGGTGCCGGTACCTGGGTTCCTGAATGTTTCCACGACTATTCCCCAGTCCATACATTGTTTGCGCTCATTGAGAACTTTTTGGGCGATATCAGTTGATCCCCCAAATGGCCTTGTTTGATTCGCTCTGGTGCTGGACTCATAAATTGAATGCTACACTTCCCAGCATTCCGTGCGGCACACACGCCGCGCACAGCACCATCGAGCACCAGCAGGCGCTTAAAAGGAGGCCAGGGCTCCTGCAGTGCGGGGCGCGCGTGGCCTCGCCCTAGCCCGTCTGCGCCCGTCAGCCAGGGTAGGGCTGGGCTGGGCCACGTCCCTTTCACTGGACTTTTCGGACTCCTCAGAAACTGGTCAGCATTTTCTGTTATTTATACTTGCTTATAGTTTTACGTTTATTTCCATTTAGAAAATATGAATAAGGCTAATCGTAAGGGGCAGGAGGCCCAGGGGTCGTAGGCACTTTGGATGCTTTTCTCACACGGGCTGAGTCGGTCCTAATTCACGAAATTGAGCTCACTGAAAGGAGACTCTCTGTAGATCCTCGTAAAGTCTCCTCCGAAACCTCCTTGCCCCCCCCTCTGCTTATCCCAGATTCAGCAATTGATTGTATGCCTCCAGTGAACACTCTGTTCCAAGCACCCCAACTAAATGATTTACCCGTGGCAGCTAGTATTCCATCCCCTGCACCCGCTCCCCCCCATAAAGATCCTTACACGCCACCAAAGATCTGTGCAGCTCAAGGGTGGGGAGGGCACAAACAAACAAGCATTTACAATGCAATGGTTTCACCTTTGGAAAAGTTAGAGCTATTGGCATTGTAAATGACAACATTTTAATTTATGTGTTGGTTTTAAAAACAGATAAATAAATGGCATTGTCATTTACATTGCCATTAGCCTCTGCAGTCACTCTGCAGTCCCTAGCACTCCATAGCACTCCCTAGTCACTCTGCACTCCCTCGCACTCCCTAGTCACTCTGCACTCCCTAGTCACTCTGCACTCCCTAGCACTCTGCACTCCCTAGCCCTCTGCACTCCCTAGCACTCCCTAGTCACTCTGCACTCCCTAGTCACTCTGCACTCCCTAGTCACTCTGCACTCCCTAGCACTCCCTAGTCACTCTGCACTCCCTAGTCACTCTGCACTCCCTAGCACTCTGCACTCCCTTGCACTCTGCACTCCCTTGCACTCCCTAGCAGTCCCTAGTCACTCTGCACTCCCTAGCACTCCCTAGTCACTGCACTCCCAAGTCACTCTGCACTCCCTAGCACTCCCTAGCATTCTGCAGTCACTCTGCACTCCCTAGCACTCCCCAGTCACTCTGCACTCCCTAGCCCTCCCTAGTCACTCTGCACTCCCTAGCACTCTGCACTCCCTAGCACTCTGCACTCCCTGGCACTTTCTAGTCACTCTGCACTCCCTAGCACTCCCTAGTCATTCTGCACTCCATAGCACTCCCTAGTCATTCTGCACTCCCTAGTCACTCTGCACTCCCTAGCACTCTGCACTCCCTAGTCACTCAGAACTCCCTTGCACTCAGCAGTCCCTAGTCACTCTGCTCTCCCTAGTCACTCTGCACTCCCTAGCATTCTGCAGTCACTCTGCACTCCCTAGCACTCCCTAGCATTCTGCAGTCACTCTGCACTCCTTAGCACTCCCTAGCACTCTGCAGTCACTCTGCACTCCCTAGCACTCCCTAGCACTCTTCAGTCACTCTGCACTCCCTGGTCACTCTGCACTCATCACTCTGCACTCTGCACTCTGCACTCACCACTCTGCACTCACCACTCTGCACTCACCACTCTGCACTCACCACTCTGCACTCTCTACTCTGCACTCTCTACTCTGCACTCTCTACTCTGCACGCTCCGGATGCAGGGCAAGCTGCCCGTCCCCTGCTTTATAAACCGTGGGGGTTAAGATAACATCGAAAGGGTTATTGTGTTACACAGGAACACCAACTGTGCCAGAAAGGGCAACAGGATGCCAGCCGAACCAATTACATAAACACCCAGGGGCACGAGACTGTTGGGAGACGGCATAATCAGTAAAGGCATATGTTGGTTCTTATGAAAGCCTTTATCATGTAGGGAAAAGGGAAATGTGCAAACTTTACACGCTCGGGCGGGATTACTGTCTGCAGTCATATCCTCGGCCATTCCAGCTCCTTGGAGTGTAAGATATCCTCTGGGACTTGCACCGACCTCTGAGCAACTATAGCTGCGCCCCTTGTCCACACTCCCAAGCCACGCCTGTAGGCCGTGCCATACCCGGCTGCACCGCAGCTCGCACATAGCCTGGCCAGGGAGGCTAGGGGACAATAAAATGGCGCGGGGTACTGAACCCCCACCGGGCACTACCACGTGAATCTAATGCCTCTTTAGTTGTTCACTGCCCGCTTCCCTACGACATGACCCCGCTTGGGAGCCTGCCCAGCGTGGGCCAGGGGGCGACCTCTCCACCTCCTTACCGCCGGAGATGGGGGAGGGTGGCCCGAGGCAATGTAGTCTACCCGGCCCACTGCCACACAGCAAAGCTACAACGGCCACCCCCCCAACTGGAGTGGGCCGGCGCCCAAGCCGGGGAGACCACCAGGTAACTGGTGCTCCTCGAATGGGGAATGTGAACTCCTTGCCCGCCACCTACTCGGAGCACCAGCCAGAATAGGGAGAAGGTAGCTGAGTGGTACCGCTGGTCCCCCTTTTGCCTGCTGAAATGAGCCTACGAAATGGAGCCTGTAGGGCCAAGGGTAAAGTGACAGTACCCTGGACGTGCACAATGGATTCCCGGCTCGCTAAACAGCTTCCCGCCAAAAAGTACAACTTAGCACAGACTCCTCTAAAGCGCGGAGAACCCACAATGCCATCCCACCTGCTTCTAGGCCTCTCCATGCGTCTGGCACCCTATTCAGGTCTGGCATGTTCAAATATTACTTGGTGCGAGTGCCCCGCGTGGCTACATGCACGCGCTCACCCCCGCCGCCCCCGATTGCCTTCTGTGCCTGGAGGGGGGGGACACCAACAGCGCCGCCCTTGTCCGCCATGCCCTGAAGAGCCGCTCAACCAGGGAAAAGTCACCTGTGACTCTGCCAGTGTGCTCCGCTCTGCAGGATGCAAAAGGCATTGGCCCCTCACGCCGCCCACGCCTTCTAAACCCGCGTACCCCGCCGCTACTTGGTAGTGAACTGGGTCATTTGCGCCCCCCCTAGACCGCGACACATGACCTCGACGTGGGGTGGGGGTCCGTACAACGGGAGCCTCGCCCCCTCCCCTCCGTGCAAGCCCCCCCAGGCAATGGCCTTTTGGTTGCCGCATCCGAGATGAAGGAGGGGCAGGAGGGGCAAACTGAGGACTCACCGCAAGGAAGAACTCCCAGACCCCAAAAGGCAGCACGAAACGGCAGACGGCGTGTCCCGCAAGGCAGTGGCCGCCAGGAGAGATCGACCCGCCCGCCCCAGCTCCACGAAAAAATGTCGCCTGCATGGCCGAGAAAAAAAATAAAAAATAAACAACCGCCCACCGCCGCATGACGAGCGCAAGGGGGCGGGATGAGTAAAAATCGCGGGAACGCCCACGAATCTGCTCGCAGAATGACGAGCAGATCTCTCTTCCAATGGCTAGCCTCCATTTATGGAGCTAGCCAATGGAAAGAGAGGGTGGGACAACACACACATACTGTAAACATTAGATTTCGCCTGCGCCGAAAAGCTGCGCGGTGCGCAGCTTTCGACAGGCGAAACCTAAAAAAGGAAGGTGGGTGGTCTGCCCCAAACCTCGCACGAGGTTTGTAAAGTGGCTAAAACAAAAGGGACTATTCGGGGTGGCGAGTGTGGTCTCAATGTCGTTTTGGCCCCAGGTAGTTTGAGCCCAACAGATGTTAGAATTGTGGCCAACGTCAGACAGGTGTCTAGCGATTTTGAAGATGTCATTGTAGCTAAACTCGAAGCGAAATTTGCGGCTATGCTTGACCCGTTATTTGCAAAACTGTCTGGCATAGACTCGAGTTTGGCTAAAATAGAGCAACATCTCTTTTCCCCAACGCCCATGGTGAGTAAGGGATTGCCAGGTGGTCCAATTGGATCCAGATTGGCAACGGTGCCCAAAACAAGACCGCCTACTAATGAGGTTGGTTGTAGCATTAACGCTGCAGGGACGGCACCTATGGTAAACTCACACAGCTTACATACTACTCCTGTCAATATTGGCCGTAGTAGGGAACGAGTTGGGCGCCAAGGCCCCTAGTTGTCACAAGGAGGCATAGAGAGTTCTAGTAAATTCCTTAACCTTCCACCTGAAGCCACACCATATACCATCATACTATCAAATGTGCCAGTCCTTTCTCCAGGTAATGATGAACATTGGTCATCACTTAAGAACAAGGCCATCCATCTGTTGAATTCTAGAACCGGGTTGGGCAACTCCCTATTTCAAGAATTCAAAATGATACGTAGAATCTCGTGGGTTGGGAAAACACCGAAATCTTCCAGAGGAGATTGTGTGGTGCTGAGCTTTGGGTCCCGGCTCCTTGTCCAAACTATTTTGGATAGGGCTGGGTCCAGGCACCTAAGTAGGGATAACATCAACATATTGCCATTAGATTTTTTTTATCGAAACACTTCTCATGTAATAAGAAGGGCCGACCTAAGGGATGTAGTCCAGGTTCAAGGCTCCTATGATTATGCAGTCCCCACACCCAACAGATTTGAGCTTTTTTCTATAAGACTCCGCCCCTAATGGCCGAGTTGGCGAGGGTGGTCGGGTACAAGGCTCCACTAACAAAGGAGGTTCCTTACCACCCATACCGAATGGTCAAAATCATGTAAAGTCTCTGGGTGTAACAAGGAGGGGTATGGGAAGGGATTGTGGCTTGTCACCCGTTGGCAACCATTTGAACGCAGGGGTTACTGCTCCTGTGGAGACAAGTGGCCCACGCCACCAGCCAGGTTATAGCCACAATCCCATGATGTTGTAGGACTCAAACTAGCCTGATGGAACATTGGTGGGCTTTCACAAAAAACTGTTTCTGTAGATTGGTCCATATTTATTGAGGGGCTAGATATGCTGTTTTTCCAAGAGTCCTGGGCTCTGGACCATGTATTCCGCCATGGCTACCTAAACTTTTCTAAGGCTGCGGAATGCGGACAGCGTGGTAGACCAAAAGGGGGTCTCACTTCTTGGGTCAGACAATCCGACCATTATAAGGTGGAGGAGCTTCTAATCAATTGTAGGGATATCCTTATAATTAGGCTACAGCAGGCTAATGTTCCCAACCTGCTGCTTATGAATGTCTACTCAAGGGGTGTGCAAGGTGGGAAAGCTTCTCCCACTGTTGTATTTTTAGCTACTTTTTTTATCTGAACATAGAGGTGATAAAAATGTTATAATAGCTGGTGATTTTAACTGTACGTTTGAACCCCTGGACCTCTGCGACGTAAATCTTAGTGCAGAGGAGGATGCTCAGTGGTCCATTCCCTCGTTGGATCTTCCTGTAATAAAAAGATGGACGAATGCAGCTCTTCAATTAAAAGTTTTCTGTTTGGAACAAGGGGTTGGGGCTGTTAATGAGAGATCCGCTTCAGACAAGCAGGGTTTGCATACCTTTAGCACTGGGCTGCGTAGTAGTCAAATAGATTTTTTTCTACTCAATAAGGAATTCTGGTCCAATCTAATAGATAAAGTGGTCTGTGAACACACCGAGAGTGACATAACCCGTTACTGCTCTCTTTACATCCCGTGTGTACTCTTCGTGGAGTTGGTATGCCCCACGTATAGACTATGTGGAGGCCCAATGGACAAATTATACTAGACCAGTCAAATGGGCAAATGTTACTAAAAAGGATGAGCACATGAAGCAAATGAGTAGTTTGGTAGTCAATGCTTTAGGTACTTTACAGTCTTGTGCTACACAGGAAGAGCTTAATCTTATAGTCGTGCAGGTCCCTGAGGAACTTTTTACCCAGCTTAAAAGCTTTTTTATTTCTAAAATTTAAAAAACCTTTGATTCACTCGGGTTTCAAGGCCGCCGCCAGGTATGACACCTCATGCCGCACGGCATATAGAACCCTAGCTAGGGCAATCAGGTCAAAAGATAGGGAAGAAATATGCAGGGCTAGGGCCAAATATAAGTTAGCCCAATATTGCGCCAAAAGGGACTGAAACGAATAACATTGGGTGGAACTGCTTAAAGCATGTTCGGGGAGAAATTTGACCGCCTTCTGGCACTCGGTGAAGTGGGGTAGTGGGGCCCCTAGCAAGGTGCCTACGAACTACGTGGATCCAGACCAGTGGGTATCACACTACAAAACCCAGTTTGCATGTGCTGGGGACGTGCATGATTGTTTTGATATGCCACCCCCCATTTCCACTCTATACTTTACTAAGAAAGAGGTGGAAAATGCTCTACTCTCAGTCCCAAGAGGCAGGGCACCCGGGCCTGATTGCATCCCCGCAGACCTGTTCCTTTACAACATACATAACTGGGCATCTTACATTCAGCTCATTGTGAATGCTATTGCTAGTGGAGCATCCATGCCCGGTACTTGGGCAGGAGCAGAAATACTCCCTATCTATAAAAAAGGGGATCGCTCTCAACCAGGGAACTATAGGCCCATAAGCCTCATTGATTGCATACAAAAAGTATCGGCTAAGTTGGTATTGAGTAGAATCCAGGCCTGGATGGAGGAATGTGACATTCTGTCCCCCCTCCAGGCAGGGTTTCGGTCATGTACTAGTACCATTGACCAGGTGTTCAGGTTTGTTCTCATATACTGGTGTACCGTAGTACTAGGGGAAGGCACTATATATGCAGCCTTCGTCGACCTTAAGTCGGCTTTCAACCTTGCTCCCCATACTAAGATGTGGCGCATCTTTTTTGGAGTTAGGTATGCCGTTAGACATTCTGGTGCTTATGGTCAAGTTACATGCCGCTAATTACGCAAAAGTGAGATGGGATGCGCAGGGAAGTACCACCAAAAAGTTTCCTGTAGAGAAGGCAGTAAGACAGGAGTGCGTTTTAGCACCCACCCTCTTCTCATTAGTAGTGCAGTATTTTCAGAACGTTCCTACGGATGCTCCATCATTAGCAGGGACTAAGATCCTGTTACTTATGTTTGCAGACGATACCCTTATATTCTCCAAGACACGAAAGGGCCTTCAATGTGCCCTCTCAAGATTTGAGGAGTTTTGTCAGGACCATGATCTTATTATTAACGTAGACAAAACAAAATATATGGTCCTAAACAAACACAAGAATATTATGGGTAGAGTCAAAATGAAGGGAGGTACTCGGGAACAAACTGAGATTTTTACTTATCTAGGGGTAACCATTGGCAAAAAACTAAGCTGGAAGCCCCAAATAGATTTGCTCTCTGTCAAGCACACCCAACTCTCGGGTGCCTTGTTGAAGGAGCAGAGATTATCATATACCAAACATATTGCCCCTGCACTACAAATTTACTTCACCAAAATTGGCGCCTCGATTTTGTACGGGGCAGAGCTGTGGGGTTATGCCAATTTAGATCCTTTGGTGACAGCTCAAAATAAATTATTGAGGTCATTAATTGGCCTCCCTCAGTTGCTACCTTTATATTTAGATCTGGGCTGCCATTCGATTGGGGATGTGGCACACTTTAGGCCAGCTGCATACTGGAGAAGACTATGGGTGACCCCGGAGCTTTCACACAATGCCCAAGCTTTATTAGACGTTAGAGAGGCTGATGGCACAAGCAACATTCCATGGTTAAGGCGTGTAAAAATCACTCTCTGTGAGATGGGGATGAGCCATTTATGGACATCCCCTGCTGACACTGTATTTCCAGCCAAAACTGAGTTTAAGGCAGCGTATTGGAATTCGCTTATTATGAATCGGTTTGCAGCTCTAACTGGCCCCTCATTATCAAGAGCCTTCCTTTAGATCAAGCATGAAGTAAAATATGAAGGCTATTGGGATCTAATAACCACCCCCAAAGACAGGAAACTGTACCATCAGTTTAGGGTGGGTTCGCTCCCAACTAATGTATTTACCAATAAATGGTGTAGCTCGAATAGCAGCATTTGCCCATTTTGCTCTGATTTCAACGAAACACTGGTACATATTCTTTTTGTTTGCCCAGCCTATAGTAAACCTAGGTCCAGATGTCTGAAATCCATATGTTTAAATTTTGGGGACCAGGTCTAGCAGCGAGGCATTCAGGATTCTAAAATCATCTATGGAAGAGTCCACTGTGATCGCTGTTGCTAAGTTCTTGGGCTGGGTGTGGGTGATTCGTTGGAAAGAAAGGAGCCCATGGTAAATGTTTCATGCTCCATAGTCTTAGATGAATATTTTTGCACTATACACTTTATTGTACTGATACTTTATGATTAAAAAACTGATTTGTAAGCTGAATCAATGAAAGTTGGCATCCCAGGCGGCAGTATTGCCGGGGTGAATTTTTTGCGCTTTTAAGTTATTTATTGTACAATCAAGAAATTTATAGAGTGCTTGATTTAATCTCACCTGATCTATTTTATGTTGTAAATTGGACATATTTTATCTTCACCTCTATGTATTATGTATCAACTTTTGTGATTTTTTTTTTAAGCGAAATAAAGTTTTTGACTGACTGAATGTATTTGATTTTGGTGGAGGTGTCCCTGGCGAGTGTTGTGATCTGATTTAGCAGTTGATGATGTTGCCTCAATTTAGTATATTGTCATTTCCCATTGTGGTATACCAGATAAAACCGGGTTATGATTGGTCCCCCTTTTTGAGGGTTTATCTGTATGCTCCCGTCTGTCATCAAAGGGTTGGCTAGAACTTTTGTCCAGGTGCCTGTGGGAGGCCAGTTGCCCTTGAGTTTTGTTTGTCGGGTCGCATCTCATTTGCACGTAATTAGAGGCATGCATGCAACTTGACCATAAGTACCAGAATGTCTAACGGCATACCTAACTCCAAAAAAGATGCGCCACATCTTAGCAAGGTCGAAAGCCGACTTAAGGTCGACGAAGGCTGCCTATATAGTGCCTTCCCCTAGTACTACAGTCGGGTGTCTTCGAGTCTGGAAGTTGCAAGTCATGTACCATGCCTCCCAGATTCTCCTGAATTTTTATGCCCATCTGAGGGCTTACAGGGTCCCCGTGGCCCTGATGCCTGTGGGTAGACAGTGGCAATTGTGTGAGATTTTTGCCTGTTCTTTTTAAGGAGAATCGTTTTGAAGTTGTTGTTTTGGAAGTTGACTGGGCAGGGATCACTGTCTGTATTTGTCTCACCCTGGTGACCATCAGCAGATATACCTGAGCCCGACCCGAGGACTCAGAGCGTCCTGTGTCCCCTTGTGGGGAGGGTTGGCGTGTATCAGTGGCGGGTTTTCCAGCTTCTGCTGTTTTCGATGGACTGGTCTATGGGGGTACGTTCAAGATCTGACCAGAAACACATGGTTCTGTCCTGGGATTCTCTGTCTGGTGCCGATCTGTTAGGTGTAGATTTTATCCGGGTTACTTGTTCTGGTGATTCCCCGTTTGTTTAGGACTGATCTTTCTGAGACCCTCCTGGTGTTAAGCCCTTTGTGTCAAAGATGGAGTAGGTCCCTAGCCAGTTTTTTTGGGGAAGTTTTTATTTCTTGATTTCCTTTTTAGCATCGCTTTGATCTTAGTCCTGCTCATATAGTAGTGACGGGGGTGTTTCTTGCATGCCTTTCTGAGAATTGATTGTTGGAGGAAGGAGGACTAATGGCAGGGAGGGTCGGTGTGTTGGCCACGGCTGCTGGTTCCGTTAATTGAATCTCCAGGCCTGCTCCGCTTTGCAGAATCTGTCCCGGAGAGCATGCGATTCTGTTGAAGCTCGATGGCCGCGTTTAAGTCCTCACAGAGCACTCCCAGGGTTTCAGTTAATGTGCTGAGTTTCTCTAATATGGGAGAACACATGCACCTCTGGGTAAGCTCCATATCCTCGTCTTGAGCTCTTTTGATGAGCATATTAAGGTTGGCGACTTTTCCAGTCACTGCCAACCACATGCACCGCCAGGGTATTCAATAGCCTAATTTGTACATCCTTTTTGGTGAAGTGATAGTCGTTTGCATCAACCATTTGATTGGATGGTGTTCCGCATAGAGGACCAGACTACGTTGTTTGGAGGATCGTTTTGCACTGCAGCTTTCCCTAGATGTTGGGACCTGAGTGGAGATGGAATTTTCTCTGTGTTGTCGTGATTGTTCAGTAACATATAAGTTAACATCTCATCCCACTCTTGCGTTTGGTAGGAAAGCTCCATTTGCTCCGCTTGCATCAGAAGGGTTGGGCCCTCTTGATTGGTGTAATTTCTGTCTTTTCTTGTTGACCCTAGATTGCTCACCTCCTCCTCTGCCGCCTGGCGGGTTATTTTTGGGGTTGTTAGTGGAACCAGGGGATCATTTATCTGTGCCGAGGGCCTCAGTGCTACACGGTGGGTGAATAAGTCTTGGGCTACTATGGTGAGTAAACCATCTGGTCTTGGCCTTCAAGTTGGTAACTGCTGCAATAACTGCTCACGTCAGATAGTTGACTCTCCGGGATGCTACAGGACTAGTTCAGTTCAGTTCAGTTAGTTTTTATTTCGACAATTAAAAATCATCATAAAAATACATCATATCAATACATTTTAAAAATACACCTAAAATATCATTAAACTCTATTTCTGAACTTACAATAGTGTTTTAAAATACAATTAGTTAAAATTAGATCAAATTGACCCCTAGTAGCGTAACATGTAAGGCAGAGAGATAAAAGTGGGCATTAATTTACATTCACAGTTAGATCAGTTTCTAGTGTTTCTCAGTCTAACTGCTACTTTTAGGAAGCTTGAAATGGCACACAAAGTGTAGACATCACTTGCTTTCTGTAAAAATAGGAGGGCTGCTTTCGCATGACGTAATTTCTGTTTCCTCAAGATGTGAAGCAAGAATCGACGCCTCGGCAATTGATAAAATGGGCATAAAAATATAAAATGAAGGGTGTCCTGCGGAGACCTATTGTCGCAGCCGCAGGCACCCTTCTGCTCAATCGTTAAGGTAAAACCAGAAGGATAAGCTAAAATGTTAGGTAAAAGATTGAGCCTAAAACGCAGCATTAAAAATCTCGCATGTTGGTTATGCATCAAGAACAAGTACGGTTCCATGCCTACCCCATTAGCTACTAAATCATATGCCATTACTGTCGTTTTAGCCTTTGCCGCATTGGCTCTGGATCTATAAGATTTTTCTAAAAGCAAATTCTTAATAACAAATTTACAATTGGTCGTGATTTGCGAGATGTCAAAGAACAAGTGGGACTGATCAATCTCTGTCAAAGTGTTTTTAACATATCTTAGCCAGGGAATTTGCATGGCATTGTCCCTTTGCAAACAGTCTTTGACAATTTCCCTTGTTAATTCAGCCTCAGGATTGGTCCATATTCTGATCCAGGCTATGATTGGCTTGATGTTAACTTGATCCGTGATGTATTGGATTCCCAGTTCTGAGTGGGCGATCTCAGCGGCAGTGGAGGGGGGGGCTTTCAGATTTCTCCGAAGAAACTTGTCTTCTTCGATTTGTAGTTTTTTCCCATCCCTGAATCCCCACACCTCTGCACCATATAGTGCCTTTGGCATTGTAACTGATTTGTACAGGGTCATTATTTGTTCAGGGCACCATCGACCCAATCTGTGCGCAAAACTTAGAATGGCTCCATTTGATGCAACCAGTTTAGAGCAATGCTCCTCCAGTAATGGTTTAAAATGCATGTCGCAATCCAGCAATAGGCCCAAGTAAGGAAAGGTGTTCACTATTTCCAGCTTGTGTGTCCCAATTTTAAAAATAGGCTTCTTGGTTGGTTTCTTGCCAGCCATCATGACAAATGATTTTTTTAAATTTACAGACAAATCCAAGTCGGCCATAAACTTCACAAACCCGTTCACCAGATGTTGTAAACTATTCGGTGTTCGGGCTAGGAGGACCGCGTCATCAGCATATAACAATACTGGAATCTGGCGCGGTCCTACTCTCGGGCAATCCACGGCAAGGGAAATAAGATTATTTTCTAAGTCATTGATATATAATGAGAAGAGAAAAGGCGCAAGGATGCATCCTTGCCTTACGCCCTTTGAGCAGGGGAAAGATTCAGTTCGCCCTCCCTCATTGGTGTAACGCACCCTTGCCGTGGTTTTCCAATGGAGCTCCTTTAAGATTTCTATGAGCTCCCTCTCAATTCCCGTTTTATACATCATAGCCCATAGTTTATTTCTATTAACATTGTCAAAGGCAGCAGCCAAATCCATAAATCCCATGTATATGGTGCCACTGCTTGCTTTCGTATATTTAGCCGTTAAGAGATACAGATTCAAACACTGATCACTAGTGGATCTGCCCGTTCTGAAGCCGTACTGTGTCTCCGCCAGGGTGCCATGTTCCTCTGTCCAGTTCATTAATCGATTTAGGATCACCCGTCCCAGTATTTTCGCGGAGACATCAATTAAAGAGATTGGTCTGTAACATTTGGGATCTTCTCTGCTACCCTTTTTGAAAATGGGCACAATCAGGGCGGAGGACCAAGAACGTGGTAGACCTGACCTGATAGCTGCGTTGAGGGCCATTGTTAGGATTGGTGCCCAGAGGTCTAGATTACTTCTGTAAAGGTCGGGTGGTGTACCATCGGGCCCTGGCGCTTTATTGGAGGTGAGACCTTGAATCGCCGTCTTTATCTCTTCCAGTGTGAGGGTTACTTCTATGCTCCTGCCTCCCACCCATTCTCCCTCCTGCATGCCTGTGTTCGTGTTGTTATATAGGCCCTCAAAGTGGGTGACCCAATCTTCTGGGAGGATTGTGGATGCAATGGTTGGTGCTGTATTGTCGTGGAAACAAGGTCTATTCACAATTCTCCAGAATTCCGAATAATCCCTGTTTTCACCTGCCTCTCTTAAATCTGCCCAGACTTGTGCCTGCAATACTGCTTTCCTTGCCCTTACACAAGACTTGTAACTTTGTCTACAGTTAGCTACATGTGCCGTGTTCCTTGGTTTAGCTTTGAGGGCTTTTTTTAAATTCCTCAATGCCTTAGAACAGGTGGAGTCAAACCATCGTGGATGGTTCACTTTTGGCTTGGCCGAATCTTTCACTTCCAGTAATTTATCTGCTAATTTTGTTAAAGCTTCAAACGCTGCTACTACCTCTGTGGCTTCTATTTGGGGGTTCAGGCATTGATCTACATATTTCTCCCCTTTTTGGACTAAGGCTTTATAAAATTCCTGGGGGTTTATTTTTGTCCATTTTAAATGTCTCCCCAGGGCTGTCGGTTGCAACCTACCCTCCATTCTTTTGACCTTTTTCCTGCAACCCATATACCTTAGTTCTAATACTAGTGGGTTGTGATCACTAAAGGAACTCCACTTTGTAGTAAGCTTTGTAATGCGGGGTGTCGCAAAAGCTGATATAAATATATAGTCAATTATTGATGAGCACCCTTTCCCCTTAAATGTGGGGACCTACAGGACTACTTAAGTTGGGGTTCGTTCTCGACTCTGTGTCCCCACTTGCCGTACTTCCCTTTCCTACTTTGTCCAAGTCATCTGCGTTATTCAGGTGTGGACATGGGGTGTTGTCAGCCTCGATGGGAAGATCAGGTGAGGAGACCAGGATCATAGCTGAATGATGGAGTGAGATGCTGGTGGCTTTTTGAGTTTTGCTGTGTATGACTATGATTGGTGTCAGAGGCCAGGGCAGGCCCACATTGTGTGTTGTACTCGAGTAAATGGCAGTGCTTGCGTCATTCAAGAGATGAAATGTTGTTATTTTCGGTTGGCTGTCATGATGGCCCACTGGTTCCCGGGCTTTTCCCTGGGTTTCTGTTTTGCCAAGGGTGGGTTTCTTCCATTTACTCCTAAGTGGCGATATGTTTCTGAGTTTTCCCAACATGTTATTGATGAAGACTCCCTCAAGGTCCATCCCCTGTACTGTGTGTGCTTGGTAATTTGGCACTCCAGCTCTGCCTGCGAATTCCGCTCTACTGCTCCATGGAGCATAACTATGGTGCTTTCTCAGTTACCTAAACTGCCACCCCCCATGTATTATGGCCTCTAATAGTTTACGGGTGGCACGAGCATGCTAGATGACACTTAATCTTGGGATTGGTAAATGGCAGGCAAAAAATGGGAGCATTAACGGCAAAACAGTCACCCCACCAGCAGTCATCTGTGCCACCCGCTCAGCCTCTTCCTCTGCCTTGCAGCTCAATCCTCGCTTGCCTTTCGCTACCTAGCTCCTCCTCTGACTACAGCACTCCGTGTGCCATACTGGGTTCTGTTGAGTGGTGTTACACTTCACACTAACTATTCAACCACTTTCCTTTCGTCCGCCGACTTGGCAGGCAGAATAATGTATGTAGGTTTTTCCTGAGAGGCTTGTGAGACACTGGCATTATTGGAGTTGCCTTCCCTCACCTGGCTGACTCGTAAAGCATGTCTGCGCCTACAACTGGGGCACAATGGAGGAGGAAGGGAACAGGGATTGTCCATACATTTCAAATGGATCTCTATGTCCTTCCATTCTTTCACTGAGTGTCCGTCTCCATCCATCATTTTACAGATGCCTGGTCCATTTCAAGTGGCTCTCTGGAGTGTTCGTGGGTTACACAGTGACAATTGCCCTGTCCATCATGCTTTCTTTGTCTTATGCTTTATGAACCACTCTTACACAGAAGGTCCAAAATGGATTCTTGTGTCCCTGCAGTCACTTCACTCTTGTTCTGTCACAGAATCACAGATCAAACAAATGCACCATTTATGCCTTGCATGAATGGTAAAAAGAGCCCAGGTAAAAGGTCTGGCGGAAACCTTTTTAACACGTGAGGCCAATAGGCCTCTCTTCACATGCAGGTAAAAAGAAAAAGGTCTGTCCGTACCATTATAATCAAATGGTGCCACCACTGCCAGCATTTCGCAAACCTTCATGGGAATGGTTCACTTAACAAATGGGAACCTTAGGACACAGATGCACGCTCTATTGAGCCATGCAGGTGATCCCATCCCAACAAATAAACAATGTAAGAGTGTGGCTGACGATTCATTAACAAAACACTTTTATGCTCCTGGTATTTGGTGCAGAAAATGTAATTTTAAAAGAAACATCAGTACACCTTACTATGTGGTTGGTTGAAAGATAACAATGTTTAAGAGGAGCAAATCTGTATTCCTCTGATTTGCTTAGACTATGCTATAAAATATGTCTTTCCTTCCATTAAAATGGCTTTGCTCCGTTGCAATGTTTTTATTTGTTTGCTATGCTCATTTGCCATATTCTTAAAAAAAGGATCCTGTTCTCAGTTTTGTGACTCATCACTCTCCATCTCACTCTTTCTTTTTTTAGATTTTACATTTATGGCACTGGCACCATTTAAGGCAAACACTATTGTATAATTACTATATGGGAATTGGGGGGCAGAGCTTGCCAGGGCTCAAGATGGCTGCGTCTTAATCGCGCCCAGGAAGCTATCGTGAATATCCGGCAAGAATCCTGACATCACAGCGAAAATAATCTCTGACTGGGACACGCACCTGGATATACTTGCTAAGCGCTATCAATTGGTGCCCTTATCGACCCGCAAGGTGATTCCGTAGCGCATGGAGTCGTGGAGGCCTAGCGTAGACTGCAGTGCCCTGGGGATGCAGCCTACATCAGAGACTGTGGGCGGTGGAGCCGACGTTTCCCCTAGCCCCTCTGACTGGAGCTCCTCATCCAAGCGGAGGTGCTAGCACTGTTCCCGTTTGGCCCTCGTGACGAGGTGACTTCTAGGTGGAGTGGGGACTGCGCGGTATGCCTTCCTGAAGCCTGCCGGGTGGGACCACGCCACGGGGCCTGAGATGGCTCCCTGTTGATTTTGCAGGTTCGGACTGGGGTCCCGCTCATTGGTGCCGGAGTGCGCGGCATATTGTCTGCCCCTTTCTGTGGAGGCCGCAGACCGCCA
Source organism: Lissotriton helveticus (assembly GCF_964261635.1). Lineage (NCBI taxonomy): Eukaryota > Metazoa > Chordata > Amphibia > Caudata > Salamandridae > Lissotriton > Lissotriton helveticus. Next base: position 1,472,049,706 of record NC_136057.1, on the reverse strand, counting down.
GATCCTGACCACGTGGAGTACGCTGGGGCCGGAGTGAATCGCTGGCTATTGCGGCCATGAGGAGCAACTGGCAGAGAGGCGAGACACCTAAGCAGAGTGGCCTGCATGCGCTGTGTCCTGTGTACTGTGGCCTGGGCCTGGCTGCGCTTGCCCTCCGGACTGTGGGTTGCCTCGCATGCGCAGACTGACTGTGACAGCAGAGTTGTGGTGAGTGCTACCCCTATCCTTTGCACAGGGGTGGGAGGCTACTCTCATTCACCCTGCGCCACATACATAAACCCCAGTTGTTGCCCTGGCATTGAGGGAGGCCCTGAGATCTGCCCTAGGCTCACTCACCTACTACCTGAGGTCCGTGGCCTCAGAGACATTTCCTGGAGAACCCGCATCTGCTCGCTGGCGGGGTCAGCTGTCATACCTGACTTGAGGCTGGGTGAAGTCCTTCCATTTCCTCCTGCACCTGGCGGCTCTCTATACTGAGTATTGGGTGTCTCCAGATTACTGCCTGCCAACTGCCTATTGCCTAGGCTTATAACTTTGGTTGGTACACAGGTGAAGCACTGCGCACTGAAAGAAGCGGAATCTGCGAGGTGTCGCAGTGCGGACTGGCACCCCCCACCAAAATGGGTAAGGTGGATAGATCTAAGCTCAAGCTGTAGTTTGAAACAAAGAGGCGAGCAAGGCCCATTCGCCAGATGAGCAGAGGGACATGGATGAGGAGTCGACCGGAGATATAATTCAAATTTTTGGCCGCTGTGCAGAAAAGCCTGTCCACCATAGATGGGAAAATTGATTAATTAGCCTAATGTATGGACCGCATGTCGGAGAGTCTCGATGAACATGCTGAACGTCTGGATATGGCTGAACGGGGTGTAGCGGAAATGGAAGAGGCTCAGACATAGACGGACTCTGTCCAGAAGCTATTTGGCAAGATCCTAACTGTAATACAGGACAAGGCCGACGACTTAGAAGCCAGATCAAGGAGAAGCAATATTCGCATCTCTGGCCTTCCTGAATCCGCACCCACAGGCAATATGGAGTTATTTATCAAGAAGCTGTTGGTCACGCTGTTGGGCTGCGATACCTTTTCTTCCCTCTTGGTCCTAAGCCTCCTCTGGGCGCGACGCCTCGCCCATCATTACCAAACTCTTAAACTATAGGGGCAGGGATTTAGCGTTGAGGCAGGCCAGAGAGAAAAGAGATCTCCAATATGAGGGCTCCTCGATTGAGCTCTTCCCGGACTTCACCATTAAGGTACAGGAGGCCCGGCGACAGTTTGCCCCCTTGAAGCAAGCGGAAGCTGCAAGACTATAACCTGGACTATGCAATGCTTTACCCTGATAGGCTCAGACTCACCATGAACAGAAAATCTAAGATATTCCTTGATCCCAAGTCCTTACAGAAAGCCCCCAGGGACTACACCAAACCCAACGAATGGAGCGGAGAAGCAGAGAAATTGGCCAAGGCTACTGGGGGCGATCTGGAGGAACAAGACTAGCATGACGGGCTGGCGAAATACCACTGTAGCTTCTGAAAGGTAGGTGGCAGTGGAGATTGCTAAAGGATGTGCACTGCTAAGGGGGACTGGCCCCTGAACTCTGGAAGATTAAGGGGCCATAATTGTTTGTACATTGGTGCATGTATTTGATTAATATTGTCACAATTACTACGTTTTTGAACAATTGTGGGCCATTACTGTCATTACTGTCATACTACAGCCTATAGGGCAGACTTAGTGAGTGGAAGGGGGTACCCAATTCTCACTGTTGTGTTTAATTTCATTCTGATAGGTACTGGATGTCTAATATTTGCTTAGATGGCGGTACTAGACCTCTACTATGGTGAATACTAGGCAGCGAAGAGGCAACATCCACCCCTGCATGTTACCCGCTTAATGGTGTTATGCCACATATCTATTGAATGGGGGGGAAGCTTCAACCATGACAAGTTGGGGATGACATTGGGTGGGGGGGATTGTCATTGGTTTGTTGTACTGCTCACGGTGTACTTAATGCTTGTATTTTCACCACTGATAGGACGTTACTGCAGTCTTGGATATTGAGTAGCACGACTAACATAAATGGCACATATATAGCAATGATAAGTAGTATTAGTGCAGGGCCAGGGTAGCAAAGTGCAGTTCCTAACTTGGAATGTAAGGGGTCTCAACGACTTCAGAAAGGTATGAAAAGTGTTAGCCTATCTCACCAGACATGGTATAGATGTCACTCTTTTGCAGGAGACCCACTTGCCCATGGACAGCAAACTATTTACGCGCAGACGACTGCATGGCCCTTTTCACGTGGCTTGCTTTTCCACTCACGTAAAGGGGGGGTACTCACTTTGGCTAACCCTAAATATGAGATCACCTTAGAGGCTATCAAGTCAGACATGGGGGGCAGGTATGTTATCTGGAGGGGGAGGGGGCGGGTATGTATTTTCTCATTGTTAATATTTATGGTCCAAACTTCGATTACCCACAATTATTTCGTGAACTGCTGCAACGCTTGCAAGGGGATACCTCTCTGCCGCAAATTTGGGGAGGGGACTTCAATTGTGTTTTTGACCCGACATTTGATCGCTCTGGAGGCCCGTCGACCGCAGCTGAAACTATCATGGATTCTATTACCCAATTAGACATGGTAGATGTCTGGAACACACGCTCTCCGGGGGCGGGGGGCTTCACCCACTATTCTGCACCTCATAACCGCCATACAAGAATAGACTATTGGTTCACCTCCAGAGCCCTGCTAAACCATGTTCGAGACTGCGTGACTCACCCTTGTTCTTATTCGGACAACTCACCAATACTGCTGGACATTGAGTGTCCGCAGAAGAGGCCAGCTTCATTCACGTGGCGCTTTCCGCCTACTCGATACTAGACAGTGTTTTTAAATCTGAACTTTCGGAAGCTATAGAGTCTTTCTTTGAAACCAATATAGGCCCGGTAAGCCAGTTTGCCATGATCTGGGAAACGGTTATGGTCTTTATACGTGCGATCGCCATTTAAAAAAACTCAGGGGTCCTCCAATCTCTAAGGGTGAAGGCTAGAATTACTCGAAAAACGTTTAGCTGAGCTTGAGCAGGAGGTTTTGGTGGGTGGTGATGACCAGACTGCGGAAGAGTTAAAAAAGAAGAGTACCATGAAGTAGCAGACAATGAGATTAAGCATATGGGGAAGTACGCGATTGCCAAAATATATGGGAAAGGTGAACGACCAGGGGCAGCCCTGGCAATATTGCAACATGACATAAAGGAGACAGCAGGAGTTACAGAACTCTGCTCTGCGTCAGGTGAGATAATTAGAGATCCGGCTACCATAGCTGATAGATATAGTCTGTACTATTCAGAACTGTATTGCTCCAGAGGATCTACGGATAGCGCAGCTATATTAGATTACCCGGAACACAACAAATCGCCATGGCTGGCTGATGAACACAGAGAATATCTTCTGAGACCGCTGGACTAGTGGGAAGTTATCACTGCTTTGAAGACTATGCGCTCTGGTAGCGTCCCGGGACTAGACTGCCTTACCGTTGCATTTTGCAAGGAATTTAAAGTCCTCCTGGTTCCCCACTTGATTACTCTGTTCAAGGAGAGGGGCAAGTGTGGTGAGATGCCCCCTCTATGTTGGAGGCATTGATAGCAACGCTCCTGAAGCCGAAGAAAACGCCCAATGAATGTTCCTCGTACAGGCCCCTTTAGTTACTCAATGTAGACACCAAACTATTTGCTAAATGGTTGGCTAACCGTCTGGCCCCGCTGGTGTGACAGCTGGGTGGACCCGAACAAGTGGGGTTCGTTCCAAAACGCAATTTGACATACAACCTATGTACTGTGTTCGAGGCACTAAAACATACTAAACCAGAGATTGAAGCGGCAGCGGTCTTCCTTGATGCAGAGAAGGCCTTCGATTCCGTGGAATGGGCCTTCATGTCATCTGTGTTGAGGAGGATGGGCATGGGGGGGGGCAGTCTTTTTACAGTTAGTGGCGGTTTTATATCATTCCCCTACAGCCAGGATTAGGGTGGGGGACATGGTGACTGTCCCGATCAAGATTCCCAGAGCACTCGCCAGGGGTACCCATTATCACCACTATTATATGCTTTAGTTGCGGAACCACTGGCTTTTGCCCTCAGGGAGTACCACGGACATAGAGGGATCCGCTTTCTGGGATGCAACTTAATCCCCTCCGCTTATGCTGATGACACACTCCTGTATATCAGAGACCCTGAGTCCAGTTTGTCCCCAGTGCTGAGAGAAGTGGTACGCTATGGGGAATTCGCTGGCCTTAAGATAAATTGTACTAAATCTACAATGTTCCCATTGACGCTGGCGATGGAGCCTATTGAATTGGACTTCCCGCTCTCCTGGTTCACTGATCCAGTTTGCTACATGGGAGTCCAGGTTCACACAAACTCAGAGATTGCATTCACCGATAATTATGGCAGGGCAATCGCCAAACTGGGGGAGGAAATGGAGCACCGAATCCGCTTGCCATTGCCACTCTTTGGCCTTATCTCCTGATGAAGATGGTGGTTTTACCTACATTTTTATTCTTGTTCCTTAATTTGCCGATGGTGCTCCCCTCACACTTCTTTAAAGTTGTTAAATCATTACTGGTGAAGCTTGCCTGGGCTGGTAAACAACCCTGTGCCCAGTGGAATGTTCTCACACGCCCTTATTCCATGGGGGGGTCTAGGTGCTCCAGACGTAAGAGCTCTATTATAGAGTTGCGCAATGTTCGCATGCTTATCACTGGGTACACCAGAGTAATGTCCTGCCACACCCTCAAATTGAAAAGGTGGCGGAAGCACCTGTCCCTCTCACAAGCCTGCTGTTTAACACCCCATCTAGGCGAGCCGGCATAATGGACTCAATTAATGCTATGGTACATGCTTGGCACAACTTACTGAAGTGACAGGCGGGCTCTATCTTGTACTCCACCCACCGACTCCGTTGGAGTGGTGTCAATAGTTACCAACTTGCAGTGAAAAAGGTAGGTTGTTAGAGCTCTGGGGACACTCCTGATCACCAAAATTGGAGACTTGTTTTTGGACGGCGCAGTCCACAACTGGACTAACATTGAAGCAGAGGGACATAAAGCTACTCCACTGGCGTGATTTAACTTCTTTAGGGTTATTCATGGTCTCCGCTGACTGCTTGGCAAAGATCTGATGGAGCAGCCTGAGTTTGCCCCCCCCTATCTTTTATATTGCACACTAATTCTCCCAACAAGATTGTCTCCACCATTTATAGTATAGTGCCAGACTATCGCAAGAACGTTTACACTAAGACAAGGCTGGAGTGGCAGAACAACCTCAACATGATTCTTGATGATGCCCCTTGGCGTTATTGTTGTGAAACCACGCAACATATCTCCCTAAACGGTAGGCACCAACTTATACAGTTGAAATTTTTAAACAGAATCTATTTCACTCCAGCACGGCTTCATAGATACGCCCTTCGTGATTTCGCAGAGTGTGAAAGATGTAGAGCCAGCCCAGCAGGGTTTATGCATCTTGCCTGGTCATGCCCAGACATAGATAATTTTTGGAGATTCATATTTTTATAGCTAAGTGACATAATAGGGGTACCTCTGCCCCGGACCCGTTGCTGGCCCTGCTGGGACATTCTAGAGCTAGACCATTATGGAGGGATACACGCCATCTAGTGGACATGGGCTTACTGATAGCGAAGAGCAGAATAGCAATGCGATGGGCCCGGGGCCCATTGTCTCAAGATAGTCTAAAGACATGATCTACTGCAACAAGCAGTCTGAGCTATATAGCGATCTACTTCCCCCATCAGCACTGCCCCAAAAGTTTCTGCAGTCTATATCTGAGTTATTTCGCTGGAAGGGAGTCAAATATACCTGTTGAAGGGAACTTGCTCAACTCTTCAGATTGTTAGGAATGTATGTTTTGATCCCTTCTTTGAAGGGACAACGCTTACTTGAAATGTGTTTTACCACTACTTGAAAGCCCTGCCTTGCTTAATGTGGTTGAGAAACATATAGAAGCCATGCCCGGGTTTGTATTGTTTAGGTTGAATTATATGCTACTTTGTGAAATGTGCCACCCCAAGGATTGTATGCTTGTATTGTGTAATATGACCAGATCACCAATGCTGTACACTGTGGATGCTATTGTCTTATGGTTTTGTTTTGTTTTTTGCAACAAAATTTAATAAATAAAAATATACTATATGGGAATTTGGGTCAGCCTTCTGCTGCCACTGACTGCCCCACCCCTTTTCCACTTGAACCTTCGTCCATTGGTATGAGACATTGCCTACCACAATTTGGCTCAGTCCACAGGAGTGTATCAGTTTCACAATTGTTCTGGTTCATCTTTGGCTACGTCCTTCTGCCTCCATTGTAATGTATTACGGTCGGGTTTACAGTCAGCAAATGGCCTAGTAGCACTGAAGAGCCTTCACTGACAAAATCACCTGAAAGAGAGGTGCTACAGAAAAATGGCACTGAAGCTTAGATAAAGTGATGGATGGTGTTAGAAGTTGTGTTTCTGGTAGGAAAATGTATGTACCCTGACCAAGCAGGAACCACAATCCTAGTCTGAGTAAGTCACATACAACACACCCTAAATTATCCTGTGCTCAACTGCTGGTAGATTGGCACAGAGCAGTCAGGCTTAACTTAAGAAGCAATGTGTAAAGTAATTTTGCAACTCTTCAAACAGTTATGCACAAAAACACACCAATAGAGCTTAGTTTTATAAATAAAACAACACCAAAACAACAAAAATCCAAGAAGTGGAAGTCAAGAGATAAATTTTCAAAGAATAAATGTAAAAAAGGGCTTAGAAGCAAGAAGAGCTTAAATGGGTTATCTGGTTGTGCTAGACTGGGGCAAAGGTTCAGGTCAACTGTGATGGACTGCGGGCAGGATACAGAGACCCACGTGGGCCTGCTGAACCAAAGTACCTTGATCTGGAGTGTGTCGACAACGAAGATGCGAGGTGCAGCCGAAGTGATGCATCGAGCCCCGCAGTGGATGATGTGCCTTTTATTTTTACGGAACTGCAGCAATGCGTCTGTTCTGAATGCGATGCGCAACTGCTTCTCCCACAGTAGATGATGTGTCGATTCCAAAGTCGATGTGCTGGGTCCAATCCACGCAACGATAAGCATATGCTGGTTCTGACTCTTCCAAGGGTGAATATGTGGTGGTTCCAATGAGAATGTGTGGGTTCTGGAGGTAGAAGCATCTTAGACCTCACGTCCAAGGGTCCAGGAATGGGGTGGCACCACTTGGCAGGGTAGACTCAGAGCTTGTAGAGCCCAGTTGCAGGTAGTTGAAGTCTTTGATATTCCTAAGGCTTAGAACAGGAAGCAAGCCCTAGAAGTCACTCTGGGTTCAAATGATGCAAGTCCAGTCCTCCTCACGCAGGCAGTAGAACAGCAGGGCAGTACCTCAAGGCAAGAGTCCAGCAAAGCAGCAGTTCTTTCCGCAGAGCAACAGTTCTTTTTCCTAGCAGAGTGATCACAGGTCCTGAAGTCATGTTGTGAGAGGTCCAGTACTTATACCCAGATGTGCATTTGAAATGGGGGAGACTTTAAAGAAGGCTTTGAAGTGCACAGCAGTCCTCCCTCCCTGCCCTGACTCACTACAGGGGGTGTATGCAGCCCTTTGTTTATGGACAGGGCACAACCTATTCAGGTGTGTGAGGCTGTGCCCAACTCCTCCTTCCCGTCTCCCAGGAAGACACAGCTAAGCTCCCTTTGGTGGCTGTCTAGAGGGAATACACAAAGCCCAGCTGTCACCCTACCCAATCTGACCAGATACAGGCAGCATGCACCAAATGACAAAAACAAGCAAATGCAACTTTCTAAAAGTTGAATTTGCTAAACTGTAATTTAAAATAAAACTTCACCATCATTTGTATTTTAAATTGTGAGTCTAAGGGCACCAAACTTGAAAAGTCTCTCTCTTTGCAATTGGGAATCAAACTTAAAAGATGTAATAATGTACTCCCATTGTTATCCTATCGGCGAGATAGGCAGTGTAGTAGTGACAACCCAAATTGGTTTTTTTCACTATCAAGACATGTAAAACTTAAAAGTGCATGTCCTGCCTTTTAAATACATTGCACCGGGGCGTGGCCAAGATGGCGAGCTAGGAGGACGCATCCTTCCGAGCTCCCGAGACCCCGGACCCTGTGTGCCGCCTGTCGCCGCTGATCTCCCCCGGATCAGGCGGAGCCCGGCGCCCGACGAGCACGGAAGAGCAGCGGAGCGGTCAGTGAGACCCCGGCGTCCTCCGGGACGTTGCAGCGGTGTGCCAGGCGTCCCCTGGCGGAGCGGCCTGTTGCCGGGCCGGGACCCCGGCCGGACCTCCCGGCGGTGCCAGCCGACGATCGGCTCCGGGACCCCAGCGGCACCTCCGAGACACCCAAGGGGGCAGCACCCCCGCGACCTGTGATTTCTGGAGGCGGCGGAGGGACGCATCGCAGCGGGCCGGCGGCCTGCCACCCGAGCTGCAGTGTGCCAGCCCCCGGGGATCGCAACTACGCGACCCCGGGGATTCAGTGACGGACGAGGCCTACCCTGAGGCCTGCAATCTGGGAGCACGTCACGGCGCCTCACTTTGTAGGAGGGATTGGCGCAACGGGCTGTCCGCGCGCCGCAGCGCCCTGGGCTGCCCAGGCGGGGGACCTTGGCGCTGTCCCCCCCCCCTCCCGGGGACCATCGGAGGGCCTATAGAGACAAGGCGGAGCCCGGCCCAGAGACTTTGCGCAAGACAGAGCCCACCCTCCTTCACCACACCTCACCCCGGTACCGGGCCGGAGCCCCCGGAAGCAGACACTTGAGGTACAGGGGCTGTGGGCCTGGGAACCACGTGGCGCAGCGCACCGATTGCGGTGAGGGCACCTGCCTATTGAGACGCGGATTGGTGTCGCGGTGGGAGACTGCCCGGGCCCGTTTGGGCGGACTACGCTCCTGTGGGCGCTGCAGAACCAGCATAGCGGCGAGGCCCACCTACCTTCCTCCCCGACCGCACTCTTCTTCGCACTATCTCGGGGGTGATACTCCACGACTGGGACGATCGCTGCCACCCATCTTTGGGGGACGACGAGGGGGTGGACCAGCGGCGGTGATCGCACCGCGGAACACCGTGACAAGGAGCGCAGACGTGAGCATCTCAACCCGCCCCACCCGGGTCCTTCGCGGTGCCCCCTGTGCCGCGGTCCAGGCCTGTCGCGACGATGTCGGGCAACCGAGGTGGTAAGAAAGGTGACCGCACCCTGCCTGGCATGCTGAGCAGGGCAGCCCCCCCCCGACAGGACAGGACCCAGCCCGCCCCGAGCCCCCCGTCCGGCTCTCGAGGGGCTGAGGGAGGGGAACCCCCGGTGACTCGATCGTTTCTGGAGTCGTTGTTCAGCACTCTTCGGGAGGACTTCCAGGCATTGAAGCAGGAGGTGGCGGGAGAGGTCAGGGAGGTGCGGCGGGAAGTCGATTCCCTGGGGGAGCGGGTGGTCGTTGTGGAGGAATCCAGTCACGCCCGAGATGAAGAGATCACGCACCTGCAGCAGGAAGTACTGCGCCTCAGGGACCAGCAGATCGACCTCCAGGCCCACGCTGAAGATCTCGAGAACAGGTCCAGGCGCAACAACATCAGGGTTCGCGGCGTTCCTTCTGGAGAGGAAGGGGAAGACGTGGCTGCGTACCTGGGCGACATGTTCCGCGACATTCTGGAGGAGCCTAGAGACTTCCAAGTGCGGATAGACAGAGCGCACAGAGTGGGGCCGCGGCGCCGAGCCTCCGCGCCCGCTCCTGATATCCTGGCCTTCCTGCCGGACTTCCTCTTGAAGGAGCGAATCCTGCGCGAGGCTCGACGTCGGCGGCCGCTCACCTTCCGGAACCATCCAGTGGCGCTGTTTCAAGATTTGTCGACGATCACCCTTCAAAAGCGGAAGTCCTTCAAGATAGCCACGGATTTTTTGAGAGAACACGGCACACAATATTCCTGGGGCCACCCCTTTCGGCTCATCTTCCGCTGGAACGGCACCCTGCATCAGCTCCGGTCCCTTCAGGACACCTGTGACGTGTTGGGGATCACAGCTACAGACGCCGACACTCCTGCTCCGCCCGGGCGGCGCGCCACTAGAGATGGGTGGCAAACTGTCCGCCGGCGCCGGGCCTCTGCTTTGCCCGCGCGACCGGCTTCACCGGCGGCCAGGGCTGAGAGAGATGACGCGATACTGGCGGTTACCGGTGCCACATCGCCAAGTGACATAGCCCTGACGGCCTGAGCACACTCCGGGGGGAGATCCTGATGGCCTCATCTTCATAGCAGGTGCGGGGGTTCCGGGGGGGAGGGGGCGGCGGGGGGGTGCTGGAGGTGGCTGGACGTCCACACGAATACTCTACCACAGACTTGTCCACTAGGGACTGGACTGGGACAATGTTCTTCATTCCAGGGGAGTTGGATTGTTGGGGATGTTGGGGTACATGTTGGGGTACAGGGTGGGGTACGGGTGGGAGAGAGTTGGGGTTGGAAGGGGGGGCTCGGGGAAGCCGCGAGTCCAGCAGTTTGAGGGGGAGAGGTCGAGTGTTGGTTTGGTTGGGGGTTCATTGGGGGGACTTTGGGGTTTTGTGCTGGGCTGTCATGCTCTATTGCTCCTCCTCCTGTTGCTTCGCGCCAAGTGCGCTAGGTTGTAGTTCCGGGGCTGCTGGCCTCTTGCCTTTGTTTGACCTTCTGCCGTTGCTCCTCATGATGTTCCTTGCCGACACTGCTTCATTGATCGCGGCCCTGGTGTCGCCTATTCATGGCCCTTAAGGTAGTCACACTCAACGTGAAGGGGCTGAACAACCCGGTTAAGCGTAGGGCGATCCTCTCCCTCCTGGAGAATACTCAGGCGGACATCTGCCTTTTACAGGAGACTCACCTTTTGACACGAGATTGCATTAGAATGAGGTCATCGAAGTTCCCAACCCAGTTTTTCTCTTCAGGGTCCACTAAAACAGCGGGGGTTGCTATCCTGGTCTCTAGTAAATTCAGGGGAGAGGTCTTGCATAAAGTAGCGGAACAAAAGGGGAGGCTCCTGGCTTACAGAGTCAAATTGGGGGGTTTGTTATTCACAGTGGGTTCTGTTTATAGCCCGAATGACCGCCAGGATACATTTTTACACTCAGCCCTCGAACACATTACAACTACACCCGACAGACACATACTCATCGGGGGGGATTTGAATATGGTCTTTGATTCACTCCTGGACAGATCTGTGCAGCGCCGCCCACACACCGGGGAGTTCTCGCGACTGAGTCACTCCCGCCTTAGCGAGCTTGACATACACGACCTTTGGAGACGTCTACACCCCGCTACCCGGGCCTATTCTTACTACTCCCACGCGCACAGGACATATGCGAGACTGGATCACATTCTAGTTACAGGGCCTATGGCCGCGCTGGCGACGGCTTCCGACATAGGGGTGCTCTCGTTGTCGGATCATGCCCCGGTGTCGGGTTCCTTTCAGCTTCCGCCGTTGTCGCCCTCTCGGGGGGTTTGGCGCCTCAGGGACATGCTGCTACACAAACCGGCGGTGGTGCAGAGGATCCGCGACGCGATATCTGAATACCGGTCCCATAATGATAATGGGGACACGTCTCGTGCGACGCAATGGACTGCCTTGAAGGCGGTGCTCCGCGGGGAGTTCATTTCCATCTCGTCGGCGGAGAATAGGGACCGACAGCGGAAACGGGATGAGCTTACGACACGGGTACGGGAGCTGGAGCAGATGCATCAGAGAACGGGGGCACCCAGGGTTTGGAGGCAGCTTAAAGCGACGCGGAAATTGCTCTCCGCGCTCGATATGGACAGGGCGGAGTATGCGGCGCTCCGCTTGAAGCATGCATACTACTCTGGGGGCGACAGATGCGGCCGACTCCTGGCTAACAAGCTTCGGGTGAAACATCAGCGTATGCGGGTTACGGAGCTCTCCACTCCGAGCGGTGTGAAGGTGACGGAGGACCCTCAAATTGCAGAGGGATTCCGCCGATTCTACGCCGACTTATACACAGGCGAGCCTCCGTCGTTGCTCGCGGAGACTGCATATCTGGACTCGATTGACCTCCCTTCTCTCACCCCGGAGCAGGCGGAGTACCTGGAACGGGACATTCGCCCGGAGGAGGTGATTGCGGCTATCTCCCGGCTTAAACTCGGGAAGGCCCCAGGGCCCGACGGCTACTCCCCGCTTTTTTACAAGACGTTCTGTCAGGACCTGGTCCCCCTGTTGACGAGGCTCTTTAATTCTTTCGCGGAGCCGGGTGCCATTCCTCCGGACTTGCTCTGGGCGACGGTGTCGGTTATTCCCAAGCCGGGGAAAGATAGGTCCGAGTGCGGCTCCTACCGGCCGATCTCGTTGCTGAACGTGGATCTCAAGCTCTATACGGGGATCCTGGCGTCTCGCCTGGCACAATACCTGCCGGGACTTGTGGACCCGGACCAGGCGGGGTTTATCCCCGGCCGGCAGACGGTGGACAATACTAAGCGGGTGGTGCACGCCCTAGAGAAGGCCTCCTGCGTCCCTGGGGAACTCATGCTCTTATCAGTCGACGCGGAAAAGGCGTTCGACCGAGTGCGCTGGTCTTACCTTGACGGTGTACTTCGCAAAGCGGGGATAGGGGAGAAATTCCGCACGCTTGTCTTTAACTGTTACAAACACCCGACCGCGGTGGTGCGGGTTAACGGGCACAGCTCCGACCGCTTCGCGATTGAACGGGGGACCAGGCAGGGATGCCCTTTGTCCCCACTTCTCTTCGCTCTTTATATGGAGCCGTTTGCCCAGAGAGTCCGACAGAACGCAAGGGTGACTGGCATCCGAATGGGAGGCTACATCCACACCATCAGCCTGTACGCGGATGACGTGATCCTTCTACTTGAAGATCCAAAAGAGGCACTCCCGGCCTGTATTGCCGAGCTGGACGCCTTCGCCGAAGTAGCGGGCTTTAAAATGAACATGAGGAAATCGTCGGCCCTAGACCTCTCGCTGTCTGACGCGACGCGCCTCGAGTTGCAGGGGCGCTTTCCCATGAGTTGTTCTAAGGACCTAATCCCGTACTTGGGTGTCCTGCTGGCTCCCTCCCTCCCCGCTATGGTGGCGGCGAACTATGCGGCGTTGGGCAGAAAGATGAAGGAGGAGTTGTCCCGCTGGAGCAAGGGCACGTTGTCGCTGCTGGGTCGGGTGGCCGCTGTCAAGATGACTCTTCTGCCACAGGTCCTGTACTTGTTTCGAGCGCTACCGCTTCAGCCACCGAAGGGGTGGCTCCGTCAGGCACAAGCAGATATAGCACGTTTTGTCTGGCAGGGTCGCAAACCCAGGCTTAGGAGAGCCTTGTCTACTCTGGCTCCAGAGTCGGGCGGCCTCGGCATCCCCGATCTCCAAAAGTACTTTCAAGCGGCGCAACTGCGGTTCTTTGTGGAGTGGAGCAAATGGGAATCTGACAGGCACTGGCTTTTTCAAGACCAAGCGGTGGCGGGCAGAACTCTGCAAGAGATACCCTTCATGCGCAGGGAGAGATGGGAACGCGAACTAGGGAGGGTACTGAGCCATAAAGAATGGGACGAAATATCTTATCGCGCACGTCACTCAGCTTATCACACTGGGCTCACTGAGACCTTCACTAAAATGACTACATATTGGTACTATACACCTCAGCGACTACACGACATGAACCATGGTCTTCCCGACACCTGCTGGCGCGAGTGCGGACAGACTGGTACCCTCACACATATTTTATGGGACTGTCCATCGCTAGATCTGTACTGGAAAGAAGTCCTAGATGAAATCGACCACTGTTTTGACATTGAACTGCCTCGCCTACCGGCTTATGTTTTATTAGGGCTGCCCAATGGGTTGATGTACCCCCTGAGATCCAGGAAGGGTAGGCAGATAGCAATTGCATTGGGCTCAGCGATCCAGAACATACTCATATATTGGCGCACCACTACCATTCCCGACACTACTGGTTGGCTACACAGGCTGTGGCATGTTCTAGGTATGGAGAAGCTGTCCCTTATGGTGGCAGGGGAAGTTGATAGGTTTGTGGAGCTGTGGCAACCCTTCGTCACTCTATTGCAGTCGGAATTCAAGGAGATTACTTGCCCCAGATACCTCAGGCTCATGCGGCTGACATCCTTGGCCACTCCGCATTCTTAGTCGCCCCTGGGGGATCTCTGTGGGACAGGAGGCAGATCCGCTGAACTGTTAACAAGGGCACATGACTTTGGCTCGGCACACCGTTATGGGGGGGGGAGGGGACTTTGGGGAGGGCGGGAGGGGCAGTTCTGTTGGGGGGAGTTTTGTTTTTTTGGAGTCAGTCGTCATTGCTTCTTCGTCCAGCATATGTTCCTTCCACTTGTTCTGAATGTACCATTTGCATATCTGAAGGCGCTCAGGATGTGGGGACTCACCATGGCCTCTTTGTGACGACCAGTTTTTGTTGTATGTACTGTTTTATACTTATGCAATAAAATGCTTTAAACCTAAATACATTGCACCCTGCCCTGTAGGTCATAGAGGTCTTACCTTAGTGTGACTTATATGTATAAAAAGGAAAGGCTTAGGCCTGCCAGGTCAAAGTTGCAGTGTAAACTTCACCTACAGGCTCTGCCATGGCAGGCCTGAGCCATGGTTAGGGGGCTTCTAAAGTGAGTGGCAGAATGAGTGTTGCAGTCCCAATAGTGGTACGAAAAAAATGTGGCCCAGTGAAAACACAACAATTACATCAATATCTACATCACCTGAGTGCATCAAAGTGCAGTCATGAAGGTGAGTGATGGAAGGAGGGCAGTGGACAGTGCGTACATCTAATAACATAAAAAGGCCTATCCAGCCTTAGACACAGCTAAATTATTTCCACTGACAGAATGTCAGTAGCTGGGGGACATGGTGAATCTCACTGTTGTCCACATTTAATAGAAAAAGCATAAAGTTGTCAATGTTTTGACCCAAGGTAACCATAGGTGATTCTACTCCTTACAAATGGGTCTTCATCAAGACCAATGGGGCACCCTTAGTCCACCTTGAAATGCGGTGGAGAGGACATGCCTGGAGGCTCCAGTCTCAGAGAGGGACGAGTTCTTGATGATAAAATGTGGATATAAATCAGATTGTTCAAAAGTGTTAGACGGTTGAGTAAATCAAAAGTTCCATCCGTCTGGTCAAATGGCTTTGGATCCTTTCTTTAGGACATCTGTCGGCTGGCAGATCAACTTAAGCCCACTAGTAGCATTTGATTTGCAGTCCCTGGCACATGTAGTGCACTTTGCTAGGGACTTATAAGTACATTAAATATGGCAATTGGGGTTATGACAATGTTTCCATGTTTAGGGGAGCGAGCACAAGCACTTGTCAGCAGTGGTAAAGTGTGCAGAGTCCTAAAATCAGCAAAAACAAGGCCAGAAAATGGATGGAGGCAGGCAAAAACCTGGGGGAAGACCACCCTAAGGCTGTCATGTCTAACAGATTGAATGCTTTAATTAATATCAGCCACTGGTATTTACTTGGTCTGCATCCCAGTTCCTTGTTGTTTTGGATACCATGCACCCATGAATATGCAAATCAGTCTTTACTCTAGTCCAATGGGAACAGTCCAGGCCAAACTGCCATGTTGGGTCATCCCTCAACTGGAACACCAGGAATGGTTTTGCCCTTATTAGGGCTCATCAGCCATCTATAACTTGGTTTCAGTGGTCTACGTCTGGGCCAAAACTGATTTGTATATGACTAGGCCCAAACTGAGGTAGCATGGTGGGCAAAAAACAATGGCTTGGGATGTGTCCCAAACGATTGTGGGTGGCTGACATTAATTTAAGTATTGCATCCGTCACTTTCTTTTTGATGGCAAAAAAGGATATAACAATTGTTTTCTGTGCTATCTTTTTAGGTCTCGCTGAAGCAATGCGTTGTATGGCGAGATTCTAGTAAGCGGTCCGCAAAGTCTACCCAAGCTGCGGATTAGACACAGTTCATGTGAGACAGGCGCGTGCACAAATCCAGCCACATCACACACCACCATTTGTCTGTGCCTCGGCATCAGACTTCACAGGCTGCCGCTCCCCCCCCAATCAGACTTCAAAGGCTGCCGCTCCCCCGCCCCCTGCTTCAGACTTCAAAGGAATGCGCTCCCCTGCCCCTGCAATGCCGAGAGCTTGTTTATAGAGAGCGGCTCAGTTTTTCTTAGAACAAATCCACCCCTCTAGTTTTATTTCTTACACATTCAATTCCAAGCCTGATTTTTCCACGTTTTGCTTTCTTTTCTTTTGTTTTATTTTAGGAGATCGTGGTAACACTTTTTATTAGTGGTTTTAAGTGACTGCAGTCTTGTGGGGTTGCCTAGAGAAAGCACACACTTTTCTTTCCTAAACCATTTTTCGCGGAGCAGTCCTGCTTTGCTCAAGTAACCTGCGAGCATTTTGTAGGCAAGTGCATTAATTGTGAGTATTCTGCATCCATGCTCTAGAGCTCGTGAGCATTTAGTATGGAATGCTTATCTTGCTTAGCTTTTCCTCTTAAGTGACTCCATCCAAATAACACTTGGGTAAAAAAAAATTGAAAAGTTTGCAAAAGTGCAGATTTTCAGATGAAAACTATCCTTGTAAAAATGACAGGAATGACTTGTAGTTCTTTGCAAGGACTGTGGTTACTTCACAGGAACAGAAATACATGGCCTTGCACACCACTACTTGTGATCCTGTGTCTAGTACCTGGGATACAGAAGCACTAATGGTCATTTGATACCACAACACTTAGCAATGCCTATAGAGTCAAGTCAATGGAATCAACCCAATCCATTCACGCAACAACTTTCATTCTCATCACTCAAAACATGTGTATCATTAAATTTTCTTGGAAAAAAAACCAGTAGCACCTTCTCACAATAATTTCCTTATAATACACACCATCACACCCCCTCACCCCCCTCACCCTCACAACCCTCTCACCCTCACTCACCCTCACACCCTCACCCACCCACACCCTCACACACCCTCACCCACCCTCACCCACCCTCACACCCTGACCCCCACACCCCCATAATCCCCTCACCCTCACACCCCCGCCACCCTCACCCCCATCACCCTCACACACCCTCTCACCCTCACACACCCTCTCACCCTCACACACCCTCTCACCCACCCTCACCCGCACACCCCCTCACCCTCACACACCCTCACACCCCCTCACCCTCACACACCCTCACACCCTCACCCTCACACACACCCTCACACCCACTCACACCCACTCACCCCCCTCACCCTCACACCCCCTCACCCCCTCACACCCTCACACACCCCCTCACTCTCACACACCCTCACACCCCCTTACCCTCACACACCCTCACCAGCACAGCATAACAAAATATAGCATAGCATAACAAAATACAGCATAGCATAGCATACGAAAAAACAAAAAGGATAGCAAAACATAGCATAGCATAACAAAATAAAACATAGGAATAGTAAAACAAAACATAGTATAGCATACAGCATCACTCAGCACCACCACAGCATCAATCAGGGGCACCACAACATCACTATGCGCTACCACAGCATCACTGAACGCCACAGCATCACTCATTCGCCATCGCAACCATTCAACAACAACTGGTTCAAATATGTTCTCTCAATGTTTCAAGCTTTATTACAAATGTAACAAAAAGATGTTAATATTTCACTTCTGTTCTTGGATTTTCGTCACAATAAAATACACTGAACATAATCTTCACAAAAGTTATTTAGAAACGTTTAAGCTATTGCCATTATAAATTACAATAACTTTTATTTAAGTATTAATTATTTAAAAAAATGTAAAGCCATTGTTATTTGTAATATCAATACATGTAAGGCACGTAAATAAATACAACACATATGGCATTACAAATGCTATAGGTGTCACATTTGCGAAAGTTATAACTATTGGCATTGTTAATGACAAAGCTATTAATTTAGCTATTTTCAAAAACAAAACATGAATAAAAAATGTGTCATTCACAATAAAAATAGCTCAAACTTTCCTAATGCGAGACCTATTGCATTGCAAATGCTTGTTATTTTTAGGTCTCATGTAAGACAGCGCATGTACTGTTCTGTTGCAGGACACATTGTTATCTGTTCTGTTTAGAGCCGGACCATTGGTTGACTTTATTATCACTCAAGTGCTTTATTATTTGTTTTCTTGTGTTTGTCTTGCTCCTACGTATCAAAAAAAAAGGAGGTCTCCTTAACAATCCAATCAGGGACAAGGAGGATTAATGCCTGTAGAGTCAAGTCAATGGAATCAACCCAATCCATTCACACAACAACTTTCATTCTCATCACTCAAGACATGTGTATCATTAAATTTTCTTGAAAAAAAACCCAGTAGCACCTTCTCACAATAATTTCCTTATAATACACACCATCACACACCCTCACCCTCACAACCCTCTTACCCTCACCCTCACTCACCCTCACACCCTCACCCACCCACACCCTCACACACCCTCACCCACCCTCACACCCTGACCCCCACACCCCCATAATCCCCTCACCCTCACACCCCCCCACCCACCCTCACACCCCCTCACCCTCACACCCCTCACCCTCACACACCCTCACCCTCACACACCCGCACACCCTCACCCACCCTCTCACCCCCTCCCCCTCACATCCCCTCACCATTACACCCCCTCACCCTCACACCTCCTCACCCTCACACCCGCTCACCCCCTCACCCTCACATCCCCTCACCCTCACACACCCCCTCACCCACACCCTCACCCACACCCTCACCCTCACACCCCTCACCCTCACACACCGTCACCCACTCTCACCCTCACTCACCCTCACACACCCTCTCACCCTCACACACCCTCACCCTCACACTCTCACACCCACACCCCTCACCCTCACACCCCCTCACACCCTCACACCCCCTCTCCCTCTCACCCCCACACCCCTCACCCTCCCAGCCCTCACCCTCACACCCCTGTCTCCCTCACCCCCGCCACCCTCACCCCCATCACCCTCACACACCCTCTCACCCTCACACACCCTCTCACCCTCTCACCCTCACACACCCTCTCACCCACCCTCACCCGCACACCCCCTCACCCTCACACACCCTCACACCCTCACCCTCACACACATCTCACACCCACTCACACCCACTCACCCCCCTCACCCTCACACCCCCTCACCCTCACACCCCCTCACACACCCCCTCACTCTCACACACCCTCACACCCCCTTACCCTCACACACCTTCACCCTCACACACCCTCACCAGCACAGCATAACAAAACATAGCATAGCATAACAAAACACAGCATAGCATAGCATAACAAAAAAAGCATAGGATAGCAAAACATAGCATAACATAACAAAACAAAACATAGGAATAGCAAAACAAAACATAGTATAGCATACAGCATCACTCAGCACCACCACAGCATCACTCAGGGGCACCACAACATCACTATGCGCTACCACAGCATCACTGAACGCCACAAAAAACCTCTAATTGAAAAGAGAGGCCGAACGAACTATCAAGGTATGCATAAAAAATATCTCCATATGCTACCATAAAGTGACACAGGTCACTCCCCTTTTGAGCCCAGAAGTATAACCCCACGTAACTCAACCACCAGAAACATAACAAACATTATTGTGCAAATGTCGAAAAAATGTTGTGTTAGAACCAAAAACAAAATGTTAGCCTATACCTGTGCCCCAGTAGAAGAAAAAGAATGTTTTCCAACTATCAATGCTTGTTTCTAATTGTATGTTTTTTTTAAATAGAACCTTGTCCTGATGAAGGTGCTATCGTAATAAACCGAAACGCTGCGTCGACAACTTTGAACTTTGTATTTTTAATGTTCTTCATGTGTATTGGCACATTTTAAAATTTTATGGCACTGCATTGCTGTTATCAAACATTGAATTGAATTGAATGTAATAAATTGTTCAATTTTTTAATACTGTTTTTTTAATTTATTGTTTTTACTTTATGTTTAAAACTGTACATCTACTTGATAATGTGGGTGTTACCCATCCGGGTTCTTGAGTTATGAGGGGAATATACAAGAGGTCTTTCATTTACTGAATATTGGGACTGTCTTGCTCCTACAGCATTGACTTATTACTATATCCTTCCACTGCTTGCTTTTTCATGTGGTACTTTTTTCTTTTTGTTTAAAACTCTAGGAGAATGCATGTGTTTTCTTCACGATCTTCACGCTTCTCCATCTGCATCTGCCTGTAATTGCATATTTTATCACCTGTGTTGTGTTTTAAACTTGGTGTTTTCCCCTGCCCATGATAGCCTCCATTTAGCGTATTGAATTGTAGGATTTGCAGTCCAACCTCAGTAGTTTGTCCCTCTCATTCCTTGGTGACAATTCTGTTTTCCCTCCAAATTTCTCCTTTGCTCTGTGCTAAGACCTGTATGTTAAAACAGTGCACCCCAGCCACCATTTTGTGTTCACAAGCCAGTGAAACCAGCCCCCCTGCCTCCCCCCCCCCCAGCAACAGGGATTTTCTACATCAGAGGGCGCTTCTTTGAGCTGTTTAAACTGTGTTTTACTAGGGCCTGTGCACTTCGTTTTTTGGCCAGCAGGGGTGGTAAAGTTTTATTCAAACAGTATTGTTAGATTTTCAAGTTAGTGAGGCACTTACCTGCTGAAGTCCAAAGTGTGGATTGAGCCTGTCTGTCTCCTAGGAGATTCAGAACAGGAGAAGCAACTTCCAACTCCCTGGTCAGCAAACCATGTCTGAGTTCGCTGGGACCTTATATTGTCTGCTAGTGGTTGGTACATGTCTACACTGATTGGTGGTTGTATCTGGTGTTTCTATTGGATTAGGGTTAATGTCCTCATTGGTTGGGTATTTGATGGTTCTGATTGGTTTCTGGGTCTGTGATTCAATCATTGTAGGGTTGGGACTAGGGCTAAGGTTAGGATTTCTATTGGAAGTAGGGACTAGGGCTTCCTAGTCTCCTATTGGCTCTAGATTTTAGGGCTAGTGTTGTGATTGGATAGTGTTAGGGCTAGGGTTCCCATTGGCCGAAGGGGTCACCTGATTACTAGGGCTATAAAAGGTCAGGCTTAGGGCATCTCAGTCCGGGCGTCGAGGCTAAGGGCAGAGAGAACAAGGGCAGTTTCCTGTTTGAGCCTGTTAAGGGCAGAGAGGACAAGGGCAGTTTCCTGTTTGAGCCTGTTCGAGACTGGTCGGGACTAGGGCCAGAAATGCTGCCCTTTTTCTCATTTAGCAATACCCAGCCCACACGATCCACATCCACAAACAGAGCAGCACACTCACACCAAATGTACACCACGCAAAACACTATGCACAAATTAATGTACCAGCCTGCACTACAAACCCAACCAAACCACATCTACACACCCTACTATCCCAACTACCACACATATCACCCATCACCTACAAACAGTACACAACTCTATCCTATACCACTAACCAATACACTCATCACTAACACAACGCCAATCAACACCATACCTAACTACATCCCATTCTTTTACTATACCGATCTCCTAAATCAAACCTTTCTAAACTCTTTCCTCTGAGTCCTTCCCTCCAAAACTCAGTTTTACTCATCCAAAAGCCTCCTCCTATTGCTAAGACCTAAAAAAAATATATATATCTTTCACTTTTTATCCCTCCACTATCCTTTTCAATCGAAATTAACAGACTAACATGTTCACTTCTCAAATTCCATATTAAACTATACTAATATACTACCCAAATAACTGAATAACATTTCCACTACTCAAATTACTTCATATTTTTTTACTATACTAATTTTCAACAGTAATCCTTTATGGGTTCCGGAGTGGCGTGCTACTCGCCAGAAAAGTGATTCAATACCCATCAGGGATAACAAGTGCTATATGAATGCAAATCTTTCTTCCCCTTTTATCCCTCTGCTATCCTTCTCACTCCAAGTAACTGACTAATATCCACCACTGAAATTAGTTCATATTTCACCATATTAATTCACCACTAATCCTTTGTAGGCTTCCTGAATAGCGTGCGTCAACAAGCGCTATATAAATACAAACCTTTGTCCTCCTCTATCCTTCTGCTATCATTCCAAATCCAAATAACTGACTAACCTATCCACCACTTAAAATGTACTTGCATGTTTCACTATACTAATTCAACACTAATCCTCTATGGGTCCCGGAGTAGCGTGCTACTCGCCGAAAAAGCGCTTTGACGCCTCGTCAGGGATAGTTAGCGCTATATAAATGCAATTACAATACATTACCTACTTTAAAACAAAAATAAAAGGATTTTTCCCCCTTCCCTCTTCAGCTACTAATCCTACCCTAATGGGTAACTAAAAATAAAAAAAGCAGCTGTGTAATTTTGTAGGTGTGTGCATGCTTGGATGTGCCTACTAAATGATGCATTGCGTAGCTGTGCTGCATAAGTAAAGTCATTGGCAAGGTCAAGGTCCAAAGGTGAGACCTATTGTCTTTGAAAACTCTAGATTTATTTTATTTTGTATACTTTTGTCTGCGCTTGCTGCCCATGACAGAAAAAAGCATTGGCAAAGAAGTAGTACACCATACAAACGTCAAACCTATTGGCTTTACCCAGTGCTTGACATGGTAAAATAGAAGTGCAGATGCCTAATACCAGAGTACCTGCCTACCTAGAAGTGGCGGTACTCCAATTAAAATATTGCACTTCTACAGAGAAGTACTAGGTTTTCTCCCTCTCAAACTTAAGCAGTAAAGGTACTAGTAGTACTTGGCAGTACCAGCAAACGTTTCTATTACTTGTTCTCATCCTTGCTTTTTAGGTCTCGCCTATGCAACATGCATGCGCTGCATAGGAAAAAAACCTTTTGCAATTGATTCGCTTTTGAGGCCAAAAACGTGCACGCGTTCCATTGCTTTCAATGGCAACGCATGCACGTTTGGCGATTCCCTTGCAGGAGCGAGCCGGGCCATATGGTAGCAAATATCGCGCTCGCTCCCGCAAGGTAAACGCTGCGTGTCCCTGCTCTCTGCCGCACTCCCCTCACCCCCTACTTAATTATTCACCTTTCGAGACTTTGTTTAACATCCTTAACACTGGAACATAAAAGGAAGCTCGCTCTAACCACTCAGCAACATACAGCATTTTAAATAAACTAGTAACCAAATTATAAGGTTTTATTTCCATGTAAAACTAAATTCCATAACTGTAGGAGAGTAGGATCTGCTTCCTATGGTTACCCCCACTTTTTGCTGTGTTTCACTGGTTTTTCGACTTTAGTCTGGCTGTGGCCCTGCTAATCAGGACCACAGCCTAGCTGTTCTCTCTCTATATTGATTGCATGTACTCTAGGTACATACCAGATTAGTTACTGGTCACCCTTATGACTCCCTAGTATATGGTACCTTAGGTACCAAGGGCAGGGGTACCCCAGAGGCCTACCAGGGGCTGAAGCATTTATTATGCCACCCCTGGGAAGCCTTCCAAAATGGCACCACAGGTCTGCACTTGCAGCCTGGGTAAGGTGGTGTAAGCACCCCTTATTGAGATACAGTAGACCTATATCTACCTATATATATAGACACATATTAACCTAGAAGTCACTCCTATGGCAGGTCTTGACAATCCTGAAGGCAGAGTGCTTGGTTTTGTGTGAGAGGGT
Organism: Lissotriton helveticus; assembly: GCF_964261635.1. Lineage (NCBI taxonomy): Eukaryota > Metazoa > Chordata > Amphibia > Caudata > Salamandridae > Lissotriton > Lissotriton helveticus. The sequence continues at coordinate 1,472,026,040 of NC_136057.1, read as the reverse complement.
GCCCTAGCATGAACTGAGCCCCTCTCCAGCTTTCGGAATCCCTTCCTTATAGCTGTTCTATGATGTAGCCATACCATATACTCTTAAGTGCATTATAATCCTCGCGGTTAATGCTAACTTTGGTTTGGCTTTATCAAGACATGTTGTGTTTGTTGTCAAACACTTTGGAATACTACATCCCCCCCGCCAGTTCTGGCAGCTGGGGTAGCATTCCACTCTTCTAGAGGGAGAAGACATGTAACCACTTACTTACCCAGTAAATGTTTAAAAGAGCCTCCGCATCACAAAATGGATGCTGCTGCCACAGACACGAGTCTGACCTCCTGCTGCTGGACGAAACTCTGGCAGGGAAGGTCTGGACAATAGTTTTCCTGTCCAGGGAGGTGCCAGCACCTCCCCAGACATGTTTTAGTGTATTGGGGCAGGGTGGGTTGCATTCAGTGAATGCTTTTCAGACACTGCCTGGGGCACACAAGGTGCGCCATGCATTTCCCAGCTCTGGCGTGAAACTGGACAAAGGACAAGGGGTGTAACCACCCCCTCCCCAGGTATTCCCATAGGTGGGACCCTAGAGTGAGTCCAACCCCTAAACTTAGTAGAAGTATAGGACCCCAGTCCCTAGGACTTTAGATTACCCTGGACAAAACTCTTAAGACGAAATCTTGGACCTTCGACATTCCATATCGACTGGAAGAAGGAAGAAATCTCTCTTGGGGTCAAGGAATGACCCCCCTGTTCTAACAGGCACCAAAGAAGCATCTTGCCGGTCTGCATTTTCAAGGCTCCCGCCGGATCCCGAAGAATCTGCGACACAAGACACAGACTTCCAGACATCTCCGAGGCTGACACGAGTCCCCAGCGAAGCTGAGACCTTAGCTATCACGAGAGACGTGGGACCGGAACTCCTGGACAACCTACAAGTTTGCAAGTGCACCTACTTCCCGAAGTTGTGCATTGGGCTATTTGTTGCCCTTGCCCCGAGCACCTTTTGCACCGAAGCTGAGAGGCCTACACTCCACGATTGTTCTGTGGGCCCGCTTTCTTAACCGCAGCTCGAGGCTCCTTCAAGATCTCTAGTCCGTTGGCTAGTGGGTCCCCACGAAGGACAATCCTTTGTTTCTTGGGCTTTCCTGGTTGCTCCAGACGTGCCCTGACTCCCCTCCAAAGGGTGAGCCCCTCAGACCTTGCTGGTCTGCACCAAATCCAATCTTGTCATCTTGCTTGGGTTGCTGTTGCCAAGGCTTGTTGGGTCCAATCTGGATACCGACGCTGCAGCACTCGACATCCGACGTAGGACAGTTTGAATCCAGCTCCTGGTTGTCGTTGACGCCTCCTGGACCTCGTGGCTGAAGAGTCAAGCTTCACCTTCTTCACCATAAAGCACCCGACATTGGCTGGCATCTTCCTGTCGCCATCCTGGTCACTGGCTGGTGACCCAGACTCTGTCCCCTCTGCTTTCAGGTTCTTCAGATCTCCGATCCACCCTTGGATCCATCTGAACACTTTTCCTCTGGTTGCCTGCAGCACTTCTTCGCAGCTCTCCATTGGAATCGCGACAAAACCCGACACGAAAAGACACCCATGCACCCGGCATCCCTGGGTGAGGTAACACGAGTACTTTGGTGCTCCCGTGGGTCTTGACTCTTGAAGTGTCTAGTTCTAAAGGGGTTCCACTGCAGTCCACTCCTAAGTGTCCTAAAACTTTAAAACTGTAACTTGAATTTCCTCCATAGAAGTCAATGGTGATGTGCGGCTGTGTTTAGACACTGCACGCGTCCCAGTGGGTCTCCTGCGTCCCTACCTTGGGTGGTTCCTGGTTGTCCCATTGGTTCTACAGGCCCTAGGCCTCACTTCTATCCCTCACGTGGTTCTTATACCACTTTTTTAGTATATGGTTTGTAACTTGAATTTCCTCCATAGAAGTCAATGGTGATTTGCGGCTGTGATTAGACACTGCATGCGTCCCAGTGGGTCTCCTGCGTCCCTACCTTGGGTGGTTCCTGGTTGTCCCAGTGGTTCTACAGGCCCTAGGCCTCACTTCTATCCCTCACGTGGTTCTTATACCACTTTTTTAGTATATGGTTTGTGAGGGCCCCTAGGGCAAAACGTATACTGTGCTAGTTTACTGTGTGCTATTTAAGTCCTTGTATTGTACTGTTGCCTCTAGCCTCTTAAAGAGACTAGAGGGGTTGTGTTTAGAATAAATACATATATTTTATATATATACCTTGTGTGGTATACTTTCATTTGATCATTCAAGAGATTATAAACTGGTAAAACAAGCTGCTTTACATTCCTTCAAGACTTATCCTGAAGGCTGCTCTCCACAGCTACCACAAGGAAAGCTTTCTATAAAGGTTGTCTTAAACCTACCATCAATAAGGGTCGTTTGAACTGGTGCAAGGTGCCCACTAGAATAGTGGACAGCATATGCCAGGCCATCTTCTCACAATAACTAGAACAGAGTGGGTCTCACATAACCTAGATTGCCGAAACACTAAAATAAATATGCAGATAAAGAAAAAGTGCCACGGCGGCCATCTTGTGGAAGTTCAGTGTATTGATTAAACGTGCTGACAAATGGTTAAAAGCCACAAGGGGAAAGTGGCGAAGAGCACAATCTCATAAAAACAAATCTTGGGAGATGCAAAGCTTTTGTGCAGAGTCAGGAGGACTATACCTGAGGATGTACCAGCTCTGTCCTTGGTACAGCTGGGTGTATGAATTACGAAACAACGCCTTTTCTAAAGAATATTTAGCAAGTAATAGGACGTGGTGGCACAATTTTTGAATCAATAGTCGATTTGTATTGTGTGTGCCCCTAAGTGCACGCGCCAAGCTTGCACCATGCTTTTCATTGGATAAACAATACGGAAATGAAAGTACATTTTGCAGAGCGCTGTGTCTGTATTGATTAAGAAAGTGTAATATCCGCCTGCACGTTTTTGTGGGCCGCCTTCAATATATTGAAGTCAAGCGAGCCTGTAAGTTATTGTACATACGAGTGAACATCGTCGTCTGCGCCACTCGGGAGAGAAAGCGTGGTGGGCAGAAGTGATTAGGGCTGTTAATTTCCTGTGGAGATTGCAGGAAACGAAAGCCCTCCTTCACTTCTCCTTGAAGAGGGGGTTTACTATTGCTTTGTTAGGTGAACTTACATGGCAAGCATCGAGTACCAAAGGTAGAGGGTCACTATATGCAGGCAATATATTCCAAGACAAAATGTTACAACTACCACATCGACCGAATCACTACTGCGCATTGGAAGACTAGGTACATTCAGGTGGAGTTAAGAAAAGTAAGTATATATTTACTTTACATTGTAATGATAGGTGATGTATTGAATGAATTATTTATGTCTATTGATGTTGTTGACCTTGTTATAGTGATATCCATCAGCGTCAACATCACAAACAAAAAATGTTATGTCATTTTGCTTTACGCCACTGCTGCTAGAGGCTTGTGTAGTCATATTATATTATGCCATGTATATTTAGAGAGTCTAAATCCTTCCCGGCTGCAATACCTGCCTTGTGGTCCTTACCGTTTCAGTACCTTGTCATTGAAGCAAGTTGGAAAACGTTTCTCCACCTCCTTTGGTCTTCATTCCAAGGTCTGGGAAAATCCACATTTGAGTTTAGCAGGACTCCAACTCGGGTGCTCATTGCCGCCGAGGGTTTTGTGGTGGATATTTTGCAAGCAAATTGCAAGAAATACGAGTTTGAGATACACGCAGAATATTACATTGCAACTTTTTGCTGCTCGAAAGTTCTAACAAAGTTCCCTGGAAACTAAACTAGCTTCCCGCACTCCTGCGTTGGTACCTTTAACCCTTCTGTACCTGCTCCTCCCTGTGTATTAAAAACATTTAATTAGATGTGGCAGTGTTATATTGGTTTAGAATATTGCACGTGAATGTGAGAAGTATTCGGACAACAGGTTACCCCAGTCTTACCCGGTTTATTTATATTTCGAATCGCAGCGGAGATGGGCTTACTACTGTCTTCTAACTGAACGTGTCAATTGTTTTTGTAGGTAATTGTTCGCCTTTTTTAAGTAGCGCTAAATACATTGGTGCTGGCACACGGTAAGAGGCGCTACGAAGCTCTGGCAAACTTCTCAATCTATGGAAAACTATAAAGTGAACAATAATTGTAATGTCCCAACCAGCCAGATAAAAATGCTAAATCTAGTGAGTAAGGTGTATTAATGAATGAATGAATGAATGAATGGATGGATGGTGAATGGACGGGTTGCGTGAGTTGATGGCTATCTTGGAAGGTTTCCAGTCGGGATTCCCAATCTACATTTCAACCAGAACCAGGGTGTAAATAAACAGTATCGAAAGTTACAAGCAAAAATCTGGAATAACACTTTGTGAACGCAACCGGTGGTAGATGTTTGCAAACACCCTACCCCCTTTGCCATCCTCTCTCGCCCCTGGCAGGTGCTGTCCATCTTCGGCAAACTTACTACGAGCCACTCTGATTCATTTTTAGGTCAAGCTTAGCGCTCGCAAACGTGAATCCCGTTTCTCCACACCTTCATTTCAACCCCCTCCTTGGTTCCCCTTTGTTGTTCGCTGTCTCCCTCGCCCGAACACCACTTTCTCTCTCGCTTTCCTGCCGACTCTGTGGTTGTGTGCCCCCTATGCCCTTTTAATAATCTGGAAAAACCAAAGGTGATGATGGACGGAGCGTTGACAATACAAACACTCACCCCCAGTCAACTGATCTGGGTTTAATCCATCACCGTTCTTTAGCTCACTCCGCCACCCCAGTTCAGACATGGCCATATGCAAATCAGTCTGACCCTGTGCCTCATGGGAACAGTCCAGCCCGAACTGCCAAGCCATGTCTTCCCTGGACCGGAATCAAGCTTCCCAGGACCGGTTTCTGGCATTACAGCCGTCTTCAGCCGGGCTTGCTTGACTCCAGTGGCAAAGTGAGCAAGGGACTCACGTCTGAGCATACCCTGCCAACTTAGGGCGAACACAGAAAAACCAAAGGTGATGATGGACGGAGCGTTGACAATACAAACACTCACCCCCAGTCAACTGATCTGGGTTTAATCCATCACCGTTCTTTAGCTCACTCCGCCACCCCAGTTCAGACATGGCCATATGCAAATCAGTCTGACCCTGTGCCTCATGGGAACAGTCCAGCCCGAACTGCCAAGCCATGTCTTCCCTGGACCGAAATCAAGCTTCCCAGGACCGGTTTCTGGCATTACAGCCATCTTCAGCCAGGCTTGCTTGACTCCAGAGGCAAAGTGAGCAAGGGACTCACGTCTGAGCATACCCTGCCAACTTAGGGCGAACACAGAAAAACCAAAGGTGATGATGGACGGAGCGTTGACAATACAAACACTCACCCCCAGTCAACTGATCTGGGTTTAATCCATCACCGTTCTTTAGCTCACTCCGCCACCCCAGTTCAGACATGGCCATATGCAAATCAGTCTGACCCTGTGCCTCATGGGAACAGTCCAGCCCAAACTGCCAAGCCATGTCTTCCCTCGACTGGAATCAAGCTTCCCAGGACCGGTTTCTGGCATTACAGCCTTCTTCAGCCGGGCTTGCTTGACTCCAGTGACAAAGTGAGCAAGGGACTCACGTCTGAGCATACCCTGCCAACTTAGGACGAACACAGAAAAACCAAAGGTGATGATGGACGGAGCGTTGACAATACAAACACTCACCCCCAGTCAACTGATCTGGGTTTAATCCATCACCGTTCTTTAGCTCACTCCGCCACCCCAGTTCAGACATGGCCATATGCAAATCAGTCTGACCCTGTGCCTCATGAGAACAGTCCAGCCCGAACTGCCAAGCCATGTCTTTCCTGGACCGGAATCAAGCTTCCCAGGACCGGTTTCTGGCATTACAGCCGTCTTCAGCCGGGCTTGCTTGACTCCAGTGGCAAAGTGAGCAAGGGACTTACGTCTGAGCATACCCTGCCAACTTAGGGCGAACACAGAAAAACCAAAGGTGATGATGGACGGAGCGTTGACAATACAAACACTCAACTTCAGTCAACTGATCTGGGTTTAATCCATCACCATTCTTTAGCTCACTCCGGCACCCCAGTTCAGACATGGCCATATGCAAATCAGTCTGACCCTGTGCCTCATGGGAACAGTCCAGCCCGAACTGCCAAGCCATGTCTTCCCTGGACCGGAATCAAGCTTCCCAGGACCGGTTTCTGGCATTACAGCCGTCTTCAGCCGAGCTTGCTTGACTCCAGTGGCAAAGTGAGCAAGTGACTCACGTCTGAGCATACCCTGCCAACTTAGGGCGAACACAGAAAAACGAAAGGTGATGATGGACGGAGCATTGACAATACAAACACTCACCCCCAGTCAACTGATCTGGGTTTAATCCATCACCGTTCTTTAGCTCACTCCGCCACCCCAGTTCAGACATGGCCATATGCAAATCAGTCTGACCCTGTGCCTTATGGGAACAGTCCAGCCCGAACTGCCAAGCCATGTCTTCCCTGGACCGGAATCAAGCTTCCCAGGACCGGTTTCTGGCATTACAGCCGTCTTCAGCCGGGCTTGCTTGACTCCAGTGGCAAAGTGAGCAAGGGACTCACGTCTGAGCATACCCTGCCAACTTAGGGCGAACACAGAAAAACCAAAGGTGATGATGGACGGAGCGTTGACAATACAAACACTCACCCCCAGTCAACTGATCTGGGTTTAATCCATCACCGTTCTTTAGCTCACTCTGCCACCCCAGTTCAGACATGACCATATGCAAATCAGTCTAACCCTGTGCCTCATGGGAACAGTCCAGCCCGAACTGCCAAGCCATGTCTTCCCTGGACCGGAATCAAGCTTCCCAGGACCGGTTTCTGGCATTACAGCCGTCTTCAGCCGGGCTTGCTTGACTCCAGTGGCAAAGTGAGCAAGGGACTCACGTCTGAGCATACCCTGCCAACTTAGGGCGAACACAGAAAAACCAAAGGTGATGATGGACGGAGCGTTGACAATACAAACACTCACCCCCTGTCAACTGATCTGGGTTTAATCCATCACCGTTCTTTAGCTCACTCCGCCACCCTAGTTCAGACATGGCCATATGCAAATCAGTCTGACCCAGTGCCTCATGGGAACAGTCCAGCCCGAACTGCCAAGCCATGTCTTCCCTGGACCGGAATCAAGCTTCCCAGGACCGGTTTCTGGCATTACAGCCGTCTTCAGCCGGGCTTGCTTGACTCCAGTGGCAAAGTGAGCAAGGGACTCACGTCTGAGCATACCCTGCCAACTTAGGGCGAACACAGAAAAACCAAAGGTGATGATGGACGGAGCGTTGACAATACAAACACTCACCCCCAGTCAACTGATCTGGGTTTAATCCATCACCGGGAAGTCATGGCTTGGCAGTTCGGGCTGGACTGTTCCCATGAGGCACAGGGTCAGACTGATTTGAATATAGCCATGTCTGAACTGGGGTGGCAGAGTGGGCTAAAGAACGGTGATGGATTAAACCCAGATCTTTTGACTGGGTGTGAGTGTTTGATTGATTCAGATGCTCCGTCCATCACCATCCCCTTTTGTACCGCTTTTGGCCGCCATAAGTGTGGCAGGGTATGCTCAGACGTGAGTCCCTTGCTCACTTTGCCACTGGATTGAAGCAAGCCGGGCTGAAGACGGCTGGAATGCCAGAAACCGGTCCTCGGAAGCTTGTTTCCGGTCCAGGGAAGACATGGCTTGGCAGTTCGGGCTGGACTGTTCCCATGAGGCACAGGGTCAGACTGATTTGCATATAGCCATGTCTGAACTGGGGTGGCAGAGTGGGCTAAAGAACGGTGATGGATTAAACCCAGATCTTTTGACTGGGTGTGAGTGTTTGATTGATTCAGATGCTCCGTCCATCACCACCCCCTTTTGTACCGCTGTTGGCCGCCATAAGTGTGGCAGGGTATGCTCAGACGTGTGTCCCTTGCTCACTTTGCCACTGGATTCAAGGAAGCCGGGCTGAAGACGGCTGTAATGGCAGAAACCGGTCCTCGGAAGCTTGTTTCCGGTCCAGGGAAGACATGGCTTGGCAGTTCGGGCTGGACTATTCCCATGAGGCACAGGGTCAGACTGATTTGCATATAGCTGTAGGAGAGTAGGGTCTGCTATCCTATGGTCACCCCAAATTTTTGCTTTTTGCTTCACTGGTTTATGACTTAATGTGGCTGTGGGCCTGCTAATCAGACCCACAGCCTGCTGTCCTCTCTCTAAATTAATACCAATGCACACCAGGTGCATTACGAAATGGAACTGGTTCACCTTATTGGCCCCTGTAACAGTGTACCCAGGTACCCAGGGCATAGGTGTTTCCAAGGCCTACTAGGGGCTGTAGCATGTATTATGCCACCCCTGGCCTGGCCTCCATATTTGACACAACTGGCTGATCACCCAGCTGGGGTAAGTCGGTGTAATCACCCCTTACTTAGGTATAGTATGTCTATATCTAACTTAAATGGACACATATGTTCCAATCAGCCACTCCTATGGAAGGCCTCATCAATCCTGGAGGCAGAGTGCCTGGAAATATGTGAGATGGTGCTCTAGCATGAGCTGAGCCTGTCTGCAGCTTTCGGAACCACGTCCTTTAGCTGTTCCATGATACTGCCATACCATATACTCTTAAGTGCATTATGAACCTCGCGGTTAAATGCTATCTTTGGTTTGGCTTTATCAAAACCTGTCGAGTAAGGTGTCATACGAATTGGAATACTACCCCCCTCGCTAGTTCTGGCGGCGGGGGTAGCATTCCACCCTTCTAGAGGGACAAGACATGTACATAACCTGAAACCCGGGTAAAGTTAAACATGAGCCTCAGCATCACAAAATGGATGCTGCCATCACAGACACAAGTCTGACCTCCTGCTGCTGGGGTTCCTTCCAGCGAGGGAGGCTTGGACAAAGGGTTTCCTGCCTTGGGAGGTGCTAGCACCACCCCAGACAGGATTTTGTGTATTGGGTAGGACAGGGCTGAATAGAATGAGACATGCCTGGGGCACACAAGGTGTCCCTGTGCATAAGCCAGTCCAAACCGGTGCTGGGGCTTCACAGCCCCAGTCTTGGCGCGGAGATGGACAAAGGAAAGGGGGTGTAGCCACTCCCCTTCCTGGTCCCACCCAGAGGAGGGACCTAACAGGTAATCCGGCCCCTAGATTTGGAATAAGAGTAGGAGCTGTGTCCCAAGACTTCAGATCATCCTGAACTCGACTTGAAACTAAGAAGAAAACTGGACTTTGACATTCTGCTGCACAGAAGACTGAAGAGAATCCCCCTTGTGGCCAAGGAGTGACCACCCTGTGAATACAGGCACCAACCAGCAACTCGACGTCTGCTTTGCCGCCGCCTCCCGCCGGAGCCCAAGCCCAGAGCCCGACAAGACCTGGATTCCCAGACATCTCACAGCCCGATCCACAGTCCCTGAAAAGAAGAGACCCGTGGAGGCACCGAGAGACGTGGGACCGGCCATCTTGAAAGACCCCCGAGAAGCTGACTGCGCAGCACCCGAGGTTCCCACGACGCTGTGCTTTGGGGTTTGAGAAGCCCCACCACTGAGCAGCATCTGCACCAAAGATCAGCATCGCCACGATCTGCGTGGGGCCCTTTTGCACTTTGCCACTCGACGCGTCATCCCGGTCGCTAGCCCGTTGGCTGGTGGCCATCTTGGCGACGAAATCTACGATCTACACCACTGGTCTGGTTGCTCCAGACTGGCCCTTGCTCCTGTAAAAAGGAGCAGCCCCTCTGACTACTGGTCCGAGAAATAAGCTTTCTTCACTTCCTGCGTGGCTTGCATTAGCCAAGGCCTGTTTGCTCCAATCAAGTTGCCGACACCGCCATCAGCTAGAGCCTTCGTGGCACAGCTCGTGATCGACTCCTGGACGTCCTCGACCTCTTCGTGTCCACGTGGCTGAGGAGACAAGCTGCACCTCATCGCCTGTTTGCACCCGACATCGCCTGGTTCCATCCTGGTTCCATGGTAGTCACTGGCCAGTGACTTTGAACATTGTCACCTCTGCTTTCAGGTCTTCACATCTTCAGATCTATCCTTGGATCCACCGGAACTCTCCTCGACGACCCGCCTGCAGCATCTTCATCTCCAGGCACCTTCAACCTGCGTGACGAAACCCGACACTACTTGGCACCTGTGCACCCGCTTCCTGTGGGTGAGGTAACTCAGCAACGCCGGTGTTCCTACACTGGCACACACCTCTAGTGCCTAGATCTAAAGTTTTGTCCTTCTAGGTCAGTCGGAAAGTTCCTAAAACAGTAACTTTATAACTTTTACGCACCATTGACATTGCATTGGTGCATGCGTGTGCTTTAAGCCCTGCACCCGAGTCCCGTGGGCCTTTCCCGACTTCTTCACTGTTAGTCCTGAACAGCTCCAGCGATTCCCCAGGCCCTAGGCCTATTTCCTTTCCAATTGGTGGTTCTTATACCACTATTTTAGTATATGGTTTAAGTGGCCCCTAGGGCTCATCCATATTGTGCAACTTTTGTATATTTAAACTGTGTTGTGTTTTAACGCATTTGCTTCTGTGCTCATAAAGAGTATAAGGGATATTTGTAGTAAATAAATATATATATATATTTTCAATATATATCTGTGTGGTGTCCTTTCATTTGGTATTCAAGGGGATTGTGTATGATAAAACAGCTTGCTTCACATGCCTTTACAGAGTTTAGCCTAAGACTGCTTTGCCCACGCTACTAGGATAGCTGGTCTATAAGGTTGACTTACAACCAATCATCATAAGGGTTGCTTGGCATGGTACAAGGTGATCACTAGAACTAGTGAGCATCATATACCAGGCCAACTTCTCACATTGGTGAGCAGCGGTTGGGATTTGAGCTTGCTGTTGTTTTACCATTACAATCTTTGAGAGTATCATTTGAAAGATCATACAGGTACCTGTTAGGTACATATAAAACAAGACTAGTATACTTAAGTTCTACTGAACTTAGTTGTTGTAGAGGATAGGGAGTAGCACACCCTGACTACAACTACTAGATAGGTTTATTAGGTTAAAACCAGTGTAGGTAGATTGCAACATACCCACCCATACTAGAGCAATGTCTGGAGCAGAGGGGTCCACTGGAACTGTCCCTGTTGAGAGTGACCCTCCAAAGGCACCATCCAAATTTGCTATGTTAAACTTTAAAGAAATGAGGCAGCTGTGTACCTTAAGAGGTCTCAAGACGGGTCCAGCCCCTACCACAGCACACCTCAGAGAGCTTTTAGACCAGTCTGAAGCTCTAAAGACCTCTAAAGCAGACCCCACAGGGAATGTTGAAGGAGGCTCTCCCACTGAAGATGATAATACTGACACCCCTGTCCCTGTTGTCCAGATAGATGAGGAAAACCAGAACACTGGAGACACTCAGCCTGAGGATGAGGAGGAGGAAGAGGAGGAAGAAGAAAGTGATTCTGATGATGAGATACTTAGTCAGGTGCCAGTCAAGAGACTTAGCCAGGCTAACTTAAACCAATTTGGGACTGACTCAGGGTCAAACCCACTCAGACCCCCAAGTGGACTTAACCAGGAGTCTAGGAGGAGAAGGAATCACTCAGGTGAATCTGACACTTCCCATGCTTCTAGAGGTTCTCATGGTCACTCCAGAAGGGGGATGACTAGCCCTCAGAGAAGGGAACATGAGGCCAACATGAGAGAGGCTGAGCTTAGGATCCAGAAGAGAGAGCTGGAAGTAGCCCTGATCCAAGAGAAGCTTGCTAAAGTACGACAGCCTAGAGAGAGTGGATTAGGATCCACTGGTGGCAGCACTATCCCTAAGGATAAAGACAGGTCCTATGACAATAGAAACCTGAGTAAGATTGTGCCCCCCTACAAAGCTGGGGATGACATCCACAAATGGATAACTGCACTTGAGAGAGCCTGCAGAGTACAGCAGATCCCTCAGGAGCAGTGGGAAGCAATCTTGTGGCTCTCCTTTGAAGGTAGAGGCCGAGACAGACTCCTCACAGTTAGTGATGGGGATTCAAGAAACTACCTGGTCCTGAAGAGTGCTCTGATAGATGGGTTAGGCTTAACCACTGAACAGTACAGGTTAATGTTCAGAGAGACCCAGAAGACACAGACTCAGGACTGGTCTGAATTTGTTGAATGTGCCACTAAGGCTCTGGAGGGCTGGTTGCTGGGAAGTAAGGTTACAGACTATGAAGGATTGTACAATTTGCTTATGAGAGAACAAATTTTAAATAATTGTCAGAACCAGCCGTTGCATCAACATTTGGTTGACTCAGATCTGACCTCTCCCCAAGAATTGGGAAAGAGGGCAGACAAATGGGTTAAAACCAGAGTTAAGCAAAAGAACCAGAACCAGAACCAGGGTGGTGACCAAAAGAAAACAGACCAGAAGCGTGGGGAGACGAAAGGCCCAGAAGTCTTCAACAGGGCCCCAAACTAATACTGAGGGTGGGTCCCAAACTTCCAAGAAGAAGAAGAAGAAAGAAGGTCAAAGAAAACCCTGGTGTAGTAATTGTAAAAACACCTCTCACTGGACCAGTGAGTGTAAAAAGGGTGGAGTCCCCAACACTGCAGCCCCTAAGGCACCTGCATCCAATAGTACAGTAAGCAGTGTTGGTCCACAAACTAAGGGGGTAGTAGGTATCACCTTGGGAACTGAGGGAGAGTATGGCCTAGTCAGAACCCCTACACAGGTTGTTCTGATTTGTGATGTGGACATAGAGTTGTCCACTACTGTCAGCCCCAGTAATCTGGGCAAGTACAGGCAGACGCCTTTGATTAATGAAAAAGTGGCTCAAGCATACAGGGACACATGTGCCAGTGTCACTATGGTGACACCTAGATTTGTGGACCCTGGACAATACACACCAGGTGACAATTACCTGGTGACCAATGCCAGCAATGTCACTACTACCCATAGTGTGGCAATTGTTAATTTCTCCTGGGGAGGGGTAACTGGCCTAAAAAGAGTTGTGGTTAGTGCTGATCTCCCAGTTGAATGTTTGTTGGGCAATGACCTGGAGAGCTCTCTATGGTCAGAAGTTGAGTACAGGACTCATGCAGAGATGTTAGGGATATCATCACATGTCCTTGCTGTGACCAGGTCACAGGCCAAAAAGTGCCTCTCTGAACCTCAGGTCTTGGATCCTGGAACAATGGACCAAGCACCTTCCAAGAAGAAGAACAGGAGGGTAAAGGCTGTGCCTTCCCAACTGCCTACAAGTGAGGATCAGCCTTCACAGGAAGATGATCTTGAGACCCCTAAAGGAACAGTCCCTGAAGAACTTGAACCTGATCAGGGTGAGTTTCTGAGGACAGGGGGGCCTTCTAGGGCAGACTTGGGGCAGGCTCAGTTAACCTGTCCTTCTCTTGAACCCCTCAGACAGCAGGCTGCTGCTGAGGCTGCTGGGAATGCTCAAGGTACCCATAAAGTGTATTGGAATGATGGGCTCCTTTATTCAGAGGGTAGAGACCCCAAGCCTGGTACAACCAGGCGGTTGGTTATACCTCTGCAATTTAGGGGCTTCCTTCTAACCTTGGCCCATGATATTCTGTAGTACTGAAAATTCTGGACTCGAGAATTAAACTTCAACATAGCATGACGATTTTTATATCAAAAGACCGAGAATGGCTAGTACACTATGTACAAACCTTTTCGTCAATTTCGAGTGACGATTTCACCTCGAAATCGTCATTTTCGCTCTGAACCCTTGGCTTCCATTTTGTATGCGGCAGCCATTTTGTGAGTTGCCCTTTACATAGGCTTATGATACAGCTAAATTCGATCCCAAAGGACACGTACACCTTAATTGACTTTCCTGTGACCTGGGCTAGTTGGAACCACTGCCCCAGGCCGAACCTGTTTGGTCAGTTCCTCTCCCAGTGGCCGAATGAGATAGCATCAAGGCTCAACAGGCCATAAAACCTTTTCAGCACACACACACCCTGCCGAATCTTGCTCACACCTGTCCCTGCTCTTTTCTCTCACTTGCTTTATGATGGGGAGGTGCCCGTTTTTATTGGGGGTCCACCGATATCTGATGAAATGTTGGGCCTTGCCGGGTGATTTGTTGGGGGCTGGACGAACTGAAATATAGACATGTCATCATGACTCTGCTTTTCCTTTGTAACAAAGAATGTGAATAGTGTACTGTAAATTCGAAGAATGTTTGCCTAAAGCACAATATTTTGTATAAAAAGAGAAGCCTGACTTTGCAAGTTTGAGCAGTCTCCTGAGAATATACATCCCGTGTGTTGTACTTCTAGGACGCTTGTTTCTTGGTTGCAGCCAATAAAATCGATCCTTGACTTCACCTAGAAGACTCTGAGTTTTTGTGGTCTGAATCAGGAAAGGACCCGAGGTCTTTGGGTGTACCCTGGCACCGCTGGGTTACCGGTTTGGTACCGGTTCTGAAAAACCCAGTACCTCAGTTGGCGCCCAACATTTGGGGCGATACCAGCGATACCAGTCCAGCCAGAGGTTCGTGAGGAGCTTCGTGTGAAAATTCTGGAGGAAGGCCATCCACTTCATCGACCCCTGCATGTCGACGTGGTCCGAAAGTCTTTGCTGCGAGGTTCCCCGCTTCCCGACGGCTACAAAGGACTGCTGCCCTGGCTATCGTCCTGATTTGGACCCTTGAAGTTTGGTAGAGCGAAACGCTAAGACGAGTCTTCTGGTGACGTCATCGATATCTCAGTTAAGTATAAGTGGAGCGTCTCCCAGTCCTTAGTTGGTTTTGATTTGGAACTTGCAAGTGCCAAAGCCGAAGGACTCGTGTATTCACGAGAAATATCGTAATCGATAATCCTTTGAAGTTTGGAGCTAGACTAGAGAGCGAAGATGCCTGGTCTTAGACTTGGAAATTTGTTTTGTCTTGGTTGTAATAATAGGGACTCCCGATTGGAGGACTCATGTCCGGTTCCTCCGGTTGGAACTCCAACTTACGAATTATACGTAAAACATGGAGTAGGCCCCATCACATATAACGAAGTGTGGATCAAATACACCAGAAAAGATGGTGTTTTAAAATGGCCCCAATATGGTAGCTTTGACACAGAAATTTTAGACAATCTCGAAGTTAAACTTTTCAAAAAGAAAGCCCGGCCGGCGATGTTTGACTCTTTCCGCCTATGGCGAAAAGAAGCCAAACAGAAGGAAATTAAATTAGCGAAGAAAAATAAGAGAGAAGGGGGAATTTCGATAATGCAAGCTGCTATGCAGTATAAAGACAATGAAGAAGAACAGATGAGTGAGCAGTTGCACAGGCAACGTAAAATGGTAATAGATAAATGCTATCCAGTTTTGCCGCAGCTTCTTCAGCAAGATGCAGCAAAAGAGCTTGGGAAAGATCCGTTAATGACGCATTTATTAAGTTCGCCACCCCCCTATGCGCAGAATGCTACAGCACCTCCGCAACCCTTAGTTGCGCAACCTGTGATTGCATTGCCTCCTGCTCCTCCACAGCACCCACCAGCTGTTCTTCAGCTGGCTCCTGCTCCTTTGGTGCAGCCTCCTCAAGGCCCACCGATCACATCTGTTTCACCTGTGCTTTTTACGACTTTGCCTACTACACCTTCCATTTCTCCTGATGCTCCCTCTGCTATTGTTTCTGCTCCTGCCTTATCTCACCCTGTTCCTCTGCCCGTTCTTCCTTCAGTTTCTCCTTCCGTTCGGCAGAGAATGGCCAACACTGTTACTAATCTTTTCTCACCTCTTTTCGGGTCGCCTACTACGACCCCTAACCTGGAACGAAGACAGTTGCGAAGTCAACTGCCTGACTATCGAGAGAGAGATTTACTGAATCGTTTAGCGCATAAATGGGTTATGGACACTGTAAGGTATGATGTAGAGTCTGTCATGGAAGTCTTCCGTCAATGGGAAGCACCGACGCAGAGATATGTTTTTGAACAAATGTGTGTTTTCCTCTGTGAGGATTTGGAAGACAATGATCTGGAATACAACCCGCCCAAGTTGTGTCGTGTACGGTTCGAGTTTGGAGAGGGCATGATCGTAGGTCCAGATGTCGAGAGAGCGGTTGAGACATTGTTGTCATTTCGGAGTAAGGGGGGCAGTTCTCAGTCGTCATTTGAGCATAGCACATCCGGTAGGAAAAAGGCGCGACAGTACCCCATGAGAGAGGTTCCCCCACAATGGAGAGAGGGTGACGCAAATGCTCACCCACCTATTCTGCCACACTTTCAGCGGGTGTGGGTACATGTCCCATGGAGGCGAGCTGAAGTTTTAGCCCTTAAACAGACATTACCTGATCCCTGTAAAAATCCCGCAGGGTATTACAAAGAGTTGTCACAAACTACAGGGTCATGTATCATGAATTTAGCCGATATCGATATGTTATTTGGGAATGTTGTTCCACAGCCTTTATGGGGTAAGATTCGTCATACAGATCATGATCAGGAGTTAGGTGACTCATGGGCTAATATTGCTGCTGCAGATGCCCGACAAGTTGGTGGTGCTAAGCCTGAGCCTTTAGTAGCTGAACTTCCTGGTAAAATAATTGATTACATGAAAACGATAATGCCTGCAATACGTGTAAATTGGGATAAGTTGTCTGCATGTAAGCAGAAAAAAGATGAAACAGTCTCAGATTTCTTCACCAGGTTTGAAGAGACTTTTGTCGACCACAGTGGTCAAGATATGAGCACAGAAGGTGGTCAGTGTTTGTTCGTCGATAAATTCGTGCACAATCTGCTTCCAGAATTGTGTAAAAAGTTAAAAGATTCAGAGAGTTCATGGGCAGTTTGCTCCTCAGCACAGATATTGGCTACTGCACAGTATTACGAAAATCGAGACAAAGACGAGAAAGATAGAGCAGAAAAGAAAACGAAAGAGTTGAAAACGAAGGTTTTGTTACAACAAGCATATCCGCCACGTGGTGGTGGTGGCCAGAATAGCGGTGGTCAAAATAATAGTGGTCAGAGTAACTATCAGAATAATTATCAGCAGCCTCAACAGTATCAGAGGAACTCGCAAAGAGTCGAGTATACTCAACCACGTGTCCCTGTAGGCCCCAATCAGTGTTCATATTGCAAGGAAGAGGGTCATTTCAAGTATAGTTATCCTATTTTATTACAGCGTGCAAATGGTGCTTCTGGTGTAAGAGGTCGAGGTGTTCAGCAAGCGTCTAGAGGTAGAGGACGTGGAAATTTCCCCCAGAACACACAGTCTCTTCCACCTCAAAATTCGATGAATAGGTTTGATCAGCAGAATAACGCATCTGGTAGGACAGCTCAGTACTATACTGATGATTACTATACAGAAGATGAGCATTGGGAAGGTAATGATTGCTCGGACAGCCATAGACAAAGAGAGGGAGTTGTTTCAGTTCCAGTAGATCAGAGTGGACCTTACGTTGAGGTGATTACATCAGGTCTATCAGAGCCTTTTCTGTTGGATACTGGTGCTACAAAGAGTCTATTATGCACTCCAAACTCCCTGGCGCACCTTTGTCTGGCGAAATGAATGTATCTGTAGGTTTTTCTGGCGCCCCAGTTAGAAATCCGATTTCTGACCCTTTGTCTCTTTCTGTTGGTCCTTGTGAATTCGAAGCACCCCTTATTCTGACAACAGGTTGTGGTGAAAACTTGCTAGGATTAGATTTGCTAAAAAGATTGTATGCGACTTTGTACTGTTCTCCTTCTGGAGTACAACTTACACTGGGTAAGAAAGTGGTTTCTCCAATGTATTTGTCGAGAGACAAACTTCCAACAGAATTGTCATCTCTCCCTAATATTCTTTGGGCTACTGGTCCTAATGATGTAGGTCTTTTGGAAATACCACCATATGTTGTAACATTGAAAGCCAATGTTAGAATGCCACGAATTCCCCAATATAGAATTTCTAGTGAAGGTGAAAAAGCTTTGCTAGCGATCGTTTACGAACTGATTGAAAAAGATGTGATTGAAGAGACAAGAGGCAACATTTGCAATAGCCCTGTTCTGCCTGTTTTAAAACGAACTGATCCCTCTCAGCCACCTGTGTACAGATTTGTGATTGATCTTAGAGAGGTGAATAAAATAGTTGTGCCACAATTTCCAGTTGTCCCCGACATTACTGCCCTCTTGACCATGATTCCAGCTTCTGCCACCTGGTTTTCGGTGATTGACTTGAAGAATGCTTTCTTCAGCATCCCAATTGCTGAGGAGAGCAGGGATATTTTTTCCTTCAGTTTAGGAGGACGCAGTTTCCGCTTTAAACGCGCTCCTCAGGGCTACTGTGAAAGTCCATCAATATATAGTCAAGCTCTAAAGACACAGCTTGATACGATTGTTTTACCTGAAGGTGCTACTCTTGTACAGTACGTTGATGATTTGCTTGTTGCTGCAGATACTGAGGAAATATGTAAGAAAGCCACGTTGTCTTTGTTGCGTCATCTGTGTGATTTGCATCACAAAGTGTCACTTTCCAAATTACAATATTGCTGACAAGAAGTGACCTACTTAGGTCATCTCTTATCGAAGGAGGGAAGGAAACTGACCCCAGAAAGAATTCAGGCAATAGCGAAATTGAGTGTGCCAAGAACACAGAGAGAAGTGCGTGCTTTCTTGGGCATTACATCGTACTGTAGACAGTGGATTCCAAATTTTTCGTTATTAGCCAAACCTTTGGTGGCATTAACGTGTAAAGATACACCCAATCCCATTCCCTGGTCTGAAGAGTGTCAGAAAAGTTTTTCTGAATTGCGCACAGCATTATGTTCGGCTCCTGTGTTAGGTACCCCCAACTACAGTAAGCCCTTTACATTATATGTCCATGAGAAGGAAGGTTGTGCATTGTCAGTTTTGACTCAGTTGTTTGGGGACAAACAGCGTCCATGTGCATATTTTTCGTTGACTTTGGATCCAGTAGCTAGAGCGTTGCCAAGTTGTTTAAGAGCCACAGCGGCAGCAGATGTTTCTATCCGACAGTCTGCTGGTCTAGTAATGAACAATACACTAGTCGTGATGGTCCCACATGCAGTAGACACTTTGTTAAATAGAACCAAGACACAGCACTTAACTAGTGCTGGATTGTCAGGTTACGAATTAACATTGTTAGCTAGTCATGTGCACATAAAAAGGTGCAACACTTTAAACCTAGCTACGTTGTTGCCAATTGTAGAGGAATTAGATTCTTCAGAACAGCATGATTTCTTTCTTAGAACAGAAGAAGAAACGAAAGGGAGAGTAGATCTCTATGATACTCCTCTTGCTGAATGTGATGGTACATTGTGGGTGGATGGTTCATGCTTCAAGCTCCCGAATGGTGACACGACTGCAGCATATGCTGTCACGACTTTGCATACAATTGTTGAAGCTGCACGTATTCCACATAATTCAGCTCAAGCAGCAGAGTTGATTGCACTTACAAGAGCATGTGTGTTGTCAAAAGGAATGAAAGTGACTGTCTATACCGACAGTCAGTATGCATTTGGTGTGGCTCACAGTTTTGGACGACTGTGGAAAGAACGTGGATTCCTGACTTCGCATGGAGCTAAGATTCAGCATGGTCAGTTGGTGAATGAGCTTCTTGAATCACTGACCATGCCTCTGCAAGTGGCGATTGTGAAATGTAGTGCTCACAAGAAGGTGACTGATGATGTTGGTCGTGGAAATGCATTTGCTGACGAAATCGCGAAAGAAACTGCAAGGAATGTGATGAGCCGCATGTATGTTGCAGGCCCTGCAAGATGGGTTGGTGATGTTGGAATGTGTGAAGACACGATAGAGAGTGTGAAATCCATTCAAGCTGAAGCCACAGAGAAAGAATTGAGCATGTGGAGAGAAAGTACGGGTAGAATGGATGCAAATGGCTGTTGGATTGAATTGTCAGAGCATCAGAGATGGTTGTTACCCGATGCATATGTGCTTGCAGTGGTTACAATGGCTCATGGAATGGCTCACATCAGTGTGAAAGGGATTTGTAAGTTGTTGGCTCCAGTATGGCAAAATGCAGGAATTCCCAAGTGTGCAGAGAATGTGGTCAAGAATTGCATGGTGTGTCTAAAACACAATCCTGGTAGGGGAACCCCAACTCCAGCTGGTCATTTTGCACCTCCTACGTATCCGTTCGAGGTTTTGCAGCTAGATTTCATTCACATGGAGAGGTGCAACAATTTAAAATACGTACTCGTTGTTGTTTGTGCCTTCTGAAGATGGATAGAAGCATACCCCCTAAAAGACAACACTGCCTTATCCACAGCTAAAGCCCTTGTGAAAGAGTTCTTCCCCAGGTTTGGAATGCCTAGAATGGTCTGGAGTGATAATGGGAGTGAATTTGTGGGTCGAGTGATGAAGAGAGTGTGTGAAGGGCTAGGTATCCAACAAAAGTTCCACGCTGCAAATCACCCCCAATCAGCTGGATTAGTAGAATGTTACAATGGCACGCTTAAGTTAAAACTGGCCAAAATTCAAGCGAGCACGGGTCTTAAATGGCCTGACGCTTTACCCTTAGCACTCCTGTCCACCAGAATGACTGTGCATTCGCGAGTGAAACTTAGTCCCTATGAGATAGTCTTTGGCCGTCCGGCCAACATATGGGGAGTGCCAAGACCCACAAAGTTCAGCGAATTGGAACACCCTGTTTTGCTTGATTATCTGTATGAATTGACGGCTAAATTGCGTGTTTTGCATCAACAGGTTCACGACACCCTGTCTCCGGTCTCCGAGACTCCAGGTCACGCAATCGACCCTGGTTCCTGGGTCCTTGTCAAGAACTTCCAGAGAACCAAAAACGACCTGCCCAGGTGGACCGGACCGCACCTCGTCCTTCTTTCCACAAGATCAGCTGTTCGAGTGGAGGGGAAGGCAAACTGGATCCATGGGGTCCATTGTAAAAGGGTACCCCTACCTCTGCCGTATGACCAGTGGGTCCAGAAGGGTGTCGCTGACTCAGAAACTGAAACTGTACCCCGCTTTCTGCCCTTCAGTGATGCACGAGTAAAAGGAACATTTACTGAACAAGAGAGCGAGAACATTCTGCAACCAGCTGTATCACCGTCAATTCCATTGAACACTACAGAGCCTGAACTCCTGTTTCAGGATCAGACAGTACCCAGGAAAAAGCGCTATAATTTGAGGCCAAGACCTATGGACAAATAAACAAAACCTTTTTTTTCCACCTCCAAGTACTATTTTTGAAAGTGCAGCTCTCCCATCTGAGAAACTTGCTCATTTTTGTTTTTCGAACCGCCATCCGGGTTCCGCTGCTAGGGCCGCGATTGCCCAAAGTCTTTGGGGTGCAGCTGACGACGTTAGGTCGGCAGTTCTGGTTGGTCTAAGGGAGTTGCCCTGGACTGACAGAAGCATTCCTTAGCAGAATCAACCTCCCATCGCGGGCAGCACTTTAGAGAGGATGGAGTTTCTCGAGATGGAGAGACCTGCCAAGGAAATGAACTTTAAACACAAGATTTGTAATATAATGACAAAGAAAAGCTTTTTGATATTGTGCATTTTTATGCTATTCAGTGTGATGATATTTTTAATAAGTTATGTGTTATTCTCTTTTCGAGTAACATTTGCACCCACTACATCGCCCATACCTCCTCCTTCTACTGTTTCCCCACACTCTTTTCAACCCCTTCCTGAACACGAATCAGCTAGGAGATTAGAGTTTATTAATAACTCCTTTGTTCAGCTCTTGCACCAACACCAACTTGTAATGAACACAACTAACTGTTGGGTGTGTGGTCTTATGCCTCACACAACGGATAAAGGTATCCCTTATCTGGTCCTGCCTTTCAGCCACACTGGTTCTGTGTGGGCATACAGAACAATGTTCATATACGCACATGAAGTCTACCCCCTACGTTCTGTAACAGACAATCCTAAAAATAGTGCTCTAGTTAAGGGTATAGTAGACATGATTAAGGAAGGTATTTCTTATGAGACTATCCCGAGAGATGAGACACCAGTATACATAGGATGGAACGTAACCGGATATGGAGCTACTCTGAGTGAGAAACAGCAAGCTAAGAGATCTTCCCCGATTTGGATTGTACCCCATCAGGGTCATCTGTGTCTGCAAGGTAATGGCACGAATCCCAGAGCTCAGTTAGGGAAGAGTATCTGCACTATAATGTATGTTTTTGCAGCCCAGACTTCCCCTTCGTTTTTAGCAGCTAAGGGTACCTATTTCATCTGCCATGATAGAGCCTATACATGGTTGCCCCCTGACTTTTCGGGCTCATGTTTTGTTTCATTCCTGTTGCCTCCCACCTACACAGCAGCGGCAGATTACCACAAGACAAGGGTAGTTAGAGGTGTCTTGAGTGAAGAAGACACTGCAGGTCAAGAATTTGGGGACTTTGCAAAGGGTTTTCTGCCGTTCTGGGGATCCATGGCTAACAGCAGGAACATAAGGCAATTGACAAGGGTGGTTGAGTCCACCGTAATAGAAACTGCTGATGCCCTTAGTAACTTGACTGCTGAGCTCCAGTCGGATCGACTTATGACCCTTCAGAACAGGGTCGCTTTAGATGTCATACTTGCAGACCGAGGTGGGGTATGTAGATTGATCCAATCGAGTTGCTGTGTTTTCATCCCAGATAACGCTCCAACAGTGTACCAGGCCATCTCTAAACTGCATAAGATTTCCGAATCTATTCATGTGGATAAAGGAGATTGGTCATTAATGGGATGGTTCTGGGAACTGATATCCGGTTGGGGATGGAAAATTCTGATGGTCATTGGGATGGTCTTAGCCATTCTTTTCCTGTTCTGTCAAGTTCAAGTTCGGGCATTTATATAGCGCACTACTCACCCAGAGGGTCTCAAGGCGCTAGAGGGAGGGGTTCACTATTTGTCGAATAGCCAGGTTTTCAGTTCTTTTCTGAAGGAGATGTGGTTCTGAGTAAGGCGGAGGTGGGTGGGGAGTGAGTTCCAGGTTTTGGCAGCCAGGAAGGAGAATGATCTGCCACCCATGGTGGTTTTTCGGATGCGCGGGACTGCGGCGAGGGCTTGATTGAATGATCTTAGTTGGCGGGTGGGAATGTAGAAGGACAGTCGGGTGTTGAGGCATTCGGGTCCCAGATTATAAAGGGCCTTGTGTGCGTGGGTAAGAAGGCGGAAAGTAATTCTCTTGTTGACGGGAAGCCAGTGGAGATTTTTTAGGTGTCCGGTGATGTGCTCTTGGCGCGGGATGTCTAATATGAGTCTCGCTGACGCGTTTTGGATACGCTGGAGCTTTTTCTGCAATTTTGTTGTAATTCCGGCGTAAAGTGTGTTGCCATAGTCTAGTCGACTCGTGACCAGTGCATGGGTGACAGTCTTTCTTATCTCGAGGGGGATCCAGCGGAAGATCTTTTTGAGAATGCGAAGGACGTTGAAGCAGGAGGACGATACGGCGTTGACTTGTCTGGACATTGAGAGAGAGGAGTCTAGAATGAAGCCAAGGTTACGTGCATGGTCTGTGGGTGTGGGTGCTGATCCCAAAGCGGAAGGCCACCATGAGTCGTCCCAAGCTGAGGGGGAGGATCCTAGGATGAGCACCTCCGTTTTGTCTGAGTTGAGTTTTAGGCAGCTCTGTTTCATCCATTCGGCTACTTCTTTCATACCTTCGTGAAGATTGGTTTTGGCGGTGTTGGGGTCTTTGGTGAGTGAAAGGATTAGCTGGGTGTCGTCGGCGTAGGAGATGATGTTGAGGTTGTGTTGACGTGCGATGGAGGCGAGAGGACTCATGTAGACGTTGAAGAGGGTGGGACTGAGTGAGGAACCTTGAGGAATGCCGCAGATGACTTCGGTGGGCTCTGAGTAGAATGGGGGGAGTCGGACTCTCTGGGTTCTCCCAGCTAGGAAAGAGATGATCCAGTCCAAGGCTTTTCCTTGTATGCCGATGTTGTTGAGGCGTTGTATGAGGGTGCTGTGACAGACAGTGTCGAAGGCGGCGGAGAGGTCGAGTAGAATGAGGGCCACTGTTTCTCCGTTGTCTAGGAGTGCTCGGATGTCGTCGGTCGCCGCAATGAGGGCTGTTTCGGTGCTGTGTTTGGCTCGAAAGCCGTTCTGTGAGGGATCCAGGGAGTTGTTGGATTCAAGGAAGGCGGCGAGTTGGCTGTTGACGGCTTTCTCGATGACTTTGGCCGGGAAAGGGAGGAGGGATATGGGTCGGTAGTTTTTCAGTTCTGAGGGGTCTGCTGTGGGTTTTTTCAGAAGGGCGCTGAGTTCGGCGTGTTTCCAGATTTCTGGAAAGGTGGCAGAGTTGAAAGAGCAGTTGATGACATCGCGGAGTTGGGGAGCGATGATGGAGTCAGCTTTGTTGAAGATGTAGTGGGGACAGGGGTCAGAAGGCGAGCCAGAGTGTATTGAGTTCATGAGGCGAATGGTGTCTTCAATGGTGATTGGGTTCCAGGAGCTGAGGTTGTTAGTTGGAGGGGTGGGATCTGAAGGGGGTGGGGCGGGTTGGTCACTGGGAGTATTCTTGAAGCTGTTGTGGATGTCGGCAATTTTGTTGTAGAAGAAGGAGGATAGCGCATCGCAGAGGTCTTGGGAGTTAGTGATATCGTTGGATGCTGCGGAAGGGCTGGTGAATTCTTTGACGATATTGAAGAGTTCCTTGCTGTTATGAGAATTGTTGTCGAGACGGTCCTTGAATGCTGATTTCTTGGCGGATCGAATCAGTTGGTGGTCTTTGCGGGTGGCTGTCTTGAGAGAGGCCATGTTGTCTGGGGTTGGTTCTTTTCTCCAATTCTTCTCCAGGGTGCGGCATATCTTTTTGGATTTTTTAAGGTCATCATTGAACCAGGGAGCCTTTTTGCTGGATGATTTCAACTGGTGTTTTTTCAGGGGTGCTAGTTCGTCCGCACTGTGGGTAATCCATTGTCTGAGGTTGGTGGCCGCTTGGTCTGGGTCCATTGCTAGGGTGGGAGGGTTTTGGTTGAGTGATGTGAGGAGTTGGTCGGTGGTGATTTTATTCCATTTTCTCCGGGGAATGGGTTGTGGACGGTTGTGGGATAGGGTGGTTTTGTAGCTGAAGTGAACACAGCTGTGATCCGTCCAGTGGAGAGCTGTAGTGCGATCGAAGGAGATGTGCTTGCTGGAGGTGAAGATAGGGTCGAGCGTGTGTCCGGCTGTGTGAGTGGGGGTGTCAACAAGTTGTTTGAGTCCGAGATTGGACAGGTTGTCCAGAAGGGTGGTGGTGTTGTTGTCGAGTATGTTTTCAAGGTGGTAGTTGAGGTCTCCTAGAAGAATGTAGTTCTCGGAGGCGAGGGCGTGCGGGCTGACGAAGTCTGTGATGTCGTCGCTGAATTGAGATCGGGTGCCTGGAGGCCTGTAAATGAGGGTGCCTCTAAGGGTGGTCCTGGGGTCGGTGTGGATCTGAAAGTGGAGATGTTCGGCGGTTGCAAGATTGTCGTCTGAGCTGGTTGTGATTTTGATGGTGTTTCTATGGACGATGGCGATGCCTCCTCCAGTTTTTTTATTGGTGCGGTCTTTTCGAATGATCTTGTAAGTGTCCGGTATGGCTATGGCGATGTCGGGGGCAGAAGATGCGTTCATCCATGTTTCAGTAAGGAAGGCGACGTCAGGTGACGCAGTGTCGATTAGGTCCCAGAGTTCTGTTGCATGTCTGTGGACTGAGCGGGTGTTCAGTAGGATGCATTTCAGGCTGTTGAGTTCGGAGCTGTGTGTGGAGGAAGTGGGTTTGGTGAGGGTCCTGAAGCAGTTGAACTTGCAGGAGAGGCAGGCGAATGGGCCGTGGGTACTGTGGAAAAGTAAATTTTGTCATGTTCTGTGTCCCTACGCCTCATCCATCATATGTTATGTGTGCATGACCAATATGCATATGTTATTCCCCATGTCCGATTAATGACGCAATTATAGTTGTGTCCACCTCTAGTATGCCAGTTTCCAGTCCTCGTGAATACTACGAATATCAGGCCTATGTAAAGCTACGTTGCCACGTTCCCCAGTGTGCACGTTATTTCATTATAAAGTCCCCGTTTCCAGGCCTCAACAGGGCCCGGACACTAGATTCAGCTCCTGTCTCCTGAAGCCTCGTTGAGGAGCGATACAGCCCCCACCTGTATCCTCGACCTTTCACTTGCTTCCTGCCTCACAGTGCCCGGTGCAGCCTGGCTCTGCCTCTGAGTCTGCCAAGAGTATGTTATGATTCCAGCTATCAGTTTAGTCCTCCTTCTCTGCATTCCTAAGCTACTGAACTGCATCAATAGTTTCCGTCATTGTCTAGCCTTCACGTCTCCATGTTAGAGAAATACTGTATTTACTGGTCATTTAATATTCTTCATCACGCACTACATGTAGAATAATGCATGGTCCAGTCTTAGAGTCAAGTTAGCTTTTCCCCTCATGACTTCTAGTTTATATCAACATGTTCCCTAAACATCAGATACTAGATAGGGTTTAGGTACATGTCGCTCCGACCCTCCAGACTTTAGTCTCTGCTCCTAGCACAGAGTTCATAGCCCCCAGCTTCTCCTAGTAACACGTCATTGCCAGTTTACGCGCACCATTAGGTTAAAGGTCCCGGCTCCTTAGGTAGCCCCCTCCAATGTTTCCGCCCCATTCATGACATATTCTGTTACGTCTGCACCACATGTCTATGTATACGCCCAGTTACACCTACTTTTACTGTTATCTTTCGCAACTGCTACGCGTCACGCCTTCTGCTCCACCCACTGCTACGCCTACTGCAATGTAATGCTATGTGTTCGCGCTATGTATATATGCCCGTGTATTGTTATTAAAAGTTAGCGCGCTCATCCCAGACCCAGCCCCGGCAGCTGCCGGGCCACTCTAGCCCTGCCATTCTGTTCCTATGCAGGTTGTCCTGATCCTGTCCTTATGCTGTAATAAACCTGCAGAAACTCCTACTACCTCGAATCTTGACTCTTATTTATTGAGCTATCTGTTATGATATATGCCTAGTCAAAAATAGGGTATTATTTATTTATTTACCACATAATGGCGCCCGAACAGGGACTTGCCCTTTCCCCACGCGTCGGTGAAGCCACGCCGACCCCCTGACCCTCTGCAGTCGTGACGGAACCATACTGGCCAAGTGCAGATATTTCTGCTTCAAGTATCCCTCAGGCCCACGGAGGAGACGGAGGAGGCGGTCCAGCATCCAAACGAGACGGTGGAGGAACGCGGCGAGTCCCGACCAGAGCCCAAGCCGAGAGTCCAAGGTCCGAGGTATCCGGAGGCCCACCCGTAACTGAAGTCCGAAGTCCGAAGTTCGTCGCCATCAGTCCAGTCCAGTCCGAGGCTTTCCGTTCCGTGCTGCCCGGTGAGTACCATTGCTGGGGTAGTATCTAGACAGGACCAATCTAAATTGACTCCTGGTCCGTGGGTTGGTGGTACCCAGACTCACAAACGAAGTTTCACCTAGGTGGATACGGGTCTTGATGCGTCCCTTTATGGGACCGGTATGTTCCGTACTGTTACAGCAGTGCATCCAGTAACTCTAGTCTGTTCCGTTCTCGAGAAAATTCTTGTATTTCTGTTCTCAGTATTCCAGGTAATATTCTGTTCGAACTGTTATGTTATGATATTGTTTAATGTATTTTCAATGTCGTGGTATGCCTGAATTGTTTTCCCAATTGTTATTGTTCTTTGTGTATTGTATTGTGTTCCGATTCAAGTTTACAATGCCGCTCTTTTCCAAGTTACGTCAGTTAAAAACTAGAAAGGGTTTATTAGAAGAAGCAGTTCCTGTTCCGCCGAGGGACAGTCCAGGTCATTTTATGTATCAGAAACATGGCATAAGTGCCATATTGTATCTAGATTTATGGGTAGAGTATACCAAACAGTTAGAAGAAAAGTATAGATGGCCTGTATCGGGTACATGGGATGCCGAATGTATCATGCGAGTAGAAGAAGTATTATGGAAAAAGAAAGCCAGACAGTCACAGAAAGATGCCATCGAGTTATGGCGTAAAGAAGCGCATAGAAGAACCGAAAAGGAAGTCAGAAAGTCAGAGTTAAGTAGAGGATCCCAAGAACGAGCCCAAGAAAGAGAATTAATCGAGATAGGTGAACAAGTCAAAGCCGAACAGTCAGACAGACAGAGGCATGCCCTTATTAAGGGTATGTATCCTCTTCTTGCCGAGGGCTCGCCAAAAGCGACCCCAGAGGCATCCAGTAATTTCCCGCCACCATTAGTTCCGACCAAGCTACGTCACAAACAGACCGCAGCTGATATTTTTATTTCGTCCTATTTGGACGACACAGTCCCAGAATATGCAAATCCTGTTCGCGCTCCGCCAGTCCCTGTAAATCAGGCACTTCCCGCTCTTCCAGACACCGGAGTACCTGCTACGGTACCCCCGGTCCAGCCAGCATTTCAACTTCCCGCTCCGCCACGAAGAATGTCCGTCGATGATTCTAGTTTAGGGGCCGCAGGAGGAGGTCCTCCTAAAACCCCGCCGCCACACAAGCGTTTAACGTTAGCCGAATTACATGCACAAGCGTCACAGCGTACGCCTAGACATCAGACGGTAGCAGAAATAAGAAAATCCCTTGCCGAATGTGTCTATGATCCAGTCCCAGGCGAGGATAATATGGTTTTATATTCGTTCCGTGTAAGAAAGGTGGCCGAGTATCTAGTCACCTTACCGAATATGAAAGAAGATCTAGACAGAATATATCGTTTCATCCGTACAGGGGATGATCCAGAAAGTATTCACGAAGCCATGTCTCAAAGGAAAGCCGAGATCCAGCTCATGATATTAAAGTTTCTGATTAATTGTCTAATAAGAGAACAAGATTACCCGTCTAAAGATTCTGCCGAAATGAGAATCCTGACAAGGTGGAGTGATAATATAGCCGAGGGTAAGCACAAGACCGTCGGTGCCATGGAAAGTATGTACAAGAAAATCCGTAAAGAAATAATAAAGATACACGAACAGCGTAAAGCAGCACAAGTAAGCGAGAAAGAAAGTACCTCTGATCCTGAAGAGGAAGACGACGAGAATACCGCCAGAATAGCGTACGTAGGAAAACCCAGATTTCCAGATCGCCATTTACGTCTAGAACCCAAGTCTATTTTCCATCATTCAGCACCAGAACAAGGTTCCCTAGAACAAGTATTTCAAGCTACCGATCATATTCTGAGATCACGAATCGGTTACAGTGAATTAAGTACTATGCATGAACAAGAACTAGTTCGATCAGCAGTCCGATGGATTACTGATTCTACCACTTTTCCAGACGAAATAGTGGCACAAATGTTTCTGAAATTGCCCCCAGCCGAGCAGCGACTGGTGGGTATGTATATGATCCAGCACCTCATTACTCTGTATGAGGGTCAGCACTCTGATCCAGGTCCGTTACATGATATCCTGAACGAGTTACTCCAGTATAAATGGAGAGGTCTAGGTACCGATTTAATTAGTGTCATTCTAGAACAGCGTCACAAATATAGAACGTTCTTGAACCCGCATTTTGTTCATGTCTCACCCCCAGAAAGTAAACCATTCTACATAGACAGACAGAATCCGTTACGAGAAGTCCACCCAGTTAAAGGAACGGGTGGCGAAATGCAGCGAGTGTTTGTATACACTCCAATCACAAAGATGGAACTCCTTGAAATGAAGAAATTAATTCCCTGTCATGACAAAGATCCAGCAGGGTTCCATCGAGAATTAAAAGACAAGCTCCGTATGGGAGAATACACTTACCCAGATATCATTAAAATGTTAAAAGTTCTGCTACCCGCAGGGGTGTATGAAAAGTTAAAGGAAAAAGAATGGGAGGTGGGAGAGAAAAAGATCGATTGGACAGCTCTAGAAGCTGAAGACAAGGCACGAGTACCAGGTACCGGTCTTGGAGATAAATGTAAAGAATTACCAGAATTATTAATTCAAGTTTTACCCAGATTATTAACCACGAGAAAAGAAGACTGGGATGCAATCTCAGCCTGTAAACAGAAACAAGATGAAGATATTAGTGATTTTTATTCTAGGTTTGAAAAATGTTTCAGTATTAACAGTGGTCTCAAGACAAGTAGTGAGTCATACCCTCACCTTTTCGTTACTAAATTAGTCGAGAATTCAAGTCCACAAATTAAAAATCGAGTTTTGAAAGTCGAAAGCACCTGGCAAGCAAATACTCCGTCCCAGATGCTCCAGATGCTTCAGTATCACCAGAATAGAATCAGGGAAGAGCAAGAACACGAGAGAAAACGTATGAAAGATACGAAAATGAAAGTGCTAGTTGCACAATCTGTTCCTCAAGACAGTCAGAAGAGGGGTCCGAATCAAGCCAGTCATCCTGCAGCTCCCGTTAAAGGGAACTGCAATTATTGTAAACAGCCAGGTCATTTTATAAATGAGTGTGCAGTTCTGAAACACAACATAGCTACTGGTAAGACTAAAGAAAGACCACGTCCGCCTAGACAAGAACAAGTTTCACAGATTCCTCAGCCACAGAATGCACAACAGACAGTTACAGTACCGCAGCCTATTGCTGCAACACAGCATGTCACATCGCAGATGTACCAGTATGCACAGTCTGAGTATCCAGAGTACCAGCCATATTCATGAAACAGCCTAGAGAGGGAGGTAGGCTTGCCTCTCATCGAGATACCTGTAGATCAAGAAGGTCCCTATGTTCACAGTCAAGTATTAGGGAAAGACAGAAAGTTTCTGATTGATACAGGGGCAAGTAGGACCACAATTAGTCATGCCGAAGTTCCAGGGGCTCCGCTCTCAGGCTCAAGAAATGTTTCCCTTGGATTTTCAGGAAAACCTATCGTTAACGAGATATCTAAGCCAGTTACTTTAGAAGTAGGCCCATTGTCCCGTACTACTGATCTGTTACTTACTAAGTCATGTCCAGAAAATCTATTAGGCATTAAGACACTGAAAGAGTTGGGTGCAGTCATATGCTGTTCCCCAGAGGGAATACGACTGTTCCTACGTGACTTTAAGGGTCACTATGTATTACGAGATTTTGATTCAAGACTGTCTAATGTTCCGCAGCATTTATGGGCGCAAGGTCCAACTGATGTAGGTTACATGCAAATCACACCCCATCGTGTGACTCTCAAACCAGGTGTAGTGTTACCACGAATCAGGCAGTATAGATTGCCACCCGAGGCTGTAGCAGCCTTATCCAAAATTATAGACGAGCTCATCGCTCAAGGAGTAGTTGTAGAAACTGACTCCAATGTATGTAATTCTCCGATCATTCCAGTCATGAAACGTACTGATCCAAATGCACCCCCAGTATATCGATTAGTGATTGATTTACGAGAACTTAACAAATGTATTATTCCGCAGTACCCAGTTGTCCCAGATATTTCCTCCCTGTTAACTGCTATTGATCCCGAAGCCATGTTCTTTACTGTCATCGACCTCAAGAATGCATTTTTTAGTGTTCCCATTCATCCAGACAGCCAGTTTCTTTTCGGATTTTGTTTAAATGGAAGGAGCTATATGTTCACACGCGCTCCTCAAGGTTTCACAGAAAGCCCTAGTATTTACAGTCAAGCACTCAAGAGACAACTAGACAATATTCACATGCCAACTGACACTGCCCTGCTCCAGTATGTCGATGATCTACTGATCACAGCCCGTTCTGAACGTGACTGCGAGCGGGCATCACTGACAGTTCTGTATTTCCTAGCCGAGATGGGGCACAAGGTGTCCCCTTCGAAGCTTCAATTCTGTGTCCAGCAAGTGGTCTACTTAGGACACTTACTGTCCAAGAGGGGTAGGCAGTTGACACCCGACCGTATCCAGTTGATAGCGAGTCTTCCCCAGCCCAGAACCCAGAAGGAGGTGCGTGCCTTTATCGGCCTTACTTCTTATTGCAGACAATGGATTCCCCAGTATGCATTTCTAGCCAAGCCACTGATACAGTTAACGACACAGGAGGCAGCCGTATCGACTGTCCTCCCTTGGACATCTGAACATACACTTAGTTTCAATGAGTTAAAGACAGCTTTATGCCAAGCTCCAGTTCTAGCTACACCGAACTACAGTAAGCCTTTTACACTTTTCGTCACAGAACGTGAAGGTACAGCATTATCTGTTCTCACACAAGATCAAGCAGGTCAATACAAGCCCTGTGCTTATTTTTCGAGCACATTAGATCCAGTCGCCCAGGCGTTGCCTGCGTGCCTCAAGTCAGTTGCAGCCACAGCACTAGCTATCAGACAAAGTGATTCCATAGTTTTAGGACACTCCCTGACAGTACAAGTTCCACACTCCGTAGAAGTTCTTTTAAACCGAACACAAACTCAGCACTTGACAATTGCACGTTTAACAGGTTATGAATTGACACTATTTCAGCCACACATAGAAATTAGACGCTGCAATATCCTGAATCCTGCTACACTGTTACCATCAGTTAATTCAAATCCTGACACACATGACTGCGTGGAAGTAGTTAACATTACGACAAAGCCAAGACAAGACCTGACAGATATTCCGCTACTAGATCCTGACCTGACACTTTATGTGGATGGTTCATGTATGAGAACTAGTACAGGAGAACTAGTCGCCGCATATGCAGTGACTACTGACACTGAAGTTATTAAAACACACCGTATTGATACCCTGTCCGCTCAAGCAGCAGAGCTAGTTGCTCTGACACAAGCCTGTATACACGCCAAGAACCTGAAAGTTAATGTTTACACAGATTCACGTTACGCATTTGGAGTTGTACACGACTTCGGAGTGCTCTGGCAGGAGAGAGGTTTCATGACTTCTCATGGAACCAAGATTCAGCATGGTTTCCTTATTCAAGCTCTGTTAGATGCCATACATTTACCAACATCCATTGCTATCATGAAATGCAAAGCACATACGAAAGTTACTGACATTATTTCCCAAGGCAATGATCTAGCAGATCGCACAGCCAAGCTTACAGCACAGACTCCAGACATTCCAGTTAACCTGACACACACTCCAGATCCGACTACATGTATGACAATTAAGGACCCTACTCAAGATGTCATAGATATCCAGTTACATGCTACTCCTGAAGAAATCAAGAAATGGTCCGAACAAGGAGGGGTCCAGACAGATCAAGGATGGTTAACGAAGGGTAGAGCCACATGGTTTCTCCCCGACTCTATGGTTCAAGTCATCATTAATACCGCACATAGTCCAGCACATTTAGGAGAAAAAGCTATGTTAGACAGTATCCAGAACATTTGGTTCAACAAGCATTTACGAGCTGCAGCCAAGCAGAAAGTCCGTACCTGTATGATATCTTGTCAGTTTAATCCAGGTAAAAGTGTCCCGGTGGAACAAGGTGGTTTCCAGCCCCCTGACCACCCTTTTGAAGTCCTCCAGATGGATTATATTCAGATGGAGCGATGTCGAGGTTTCAAGTATGTCCTTGTAGTTGTATGCGCTTTGTCCAGATGGACAGAAGCATATCCAGTCCCAGATTACACAGCCGCGACCACTGCCAAGCAGTTGGTTCGTGAATTCTTCCCTAGATATGGACTCCCTAGAGTCGTATATTCTGATAACGGTCAGCCATTCTCATCTGAACTCATGAAGCACGTTTCCCTTTTGTTAGGGTACCAGTGGAAGTTCCATTGTGTACGCCATCCTGAAGCAGCCGGTCTAGTCGAGAGACATAATCAGACTCTGAAAATCCGTATCGCCAAAGTTTGTAAAGAAAAGGGTGTGGACTGGCTAGTAGCTCTGCCAGTCGCTTTATTTTATATGCGCATGGTCGCACATTCCAGATCAGGTCTGTCCCCGTATGAGGTCGTTTTCGGCCGCCCCCCTAACATGTGGGGTACTCCTAGACCCCGAAGTATTACCGATGTTTCATGTAATATGCTGACAGATTACCTAGCTTCCTTGATGTCTGCCCTCAACTCATGTCGTTCACAGGTTGCCGCCGCATTTCCAGACAATACCGAGGTGGCACCGCATGAAATCGTTCCAGGTTCGCTGGTGATGATCCGAAACTTTGACAGATCAAGTCCGCTGGAACCTCGTTGGAAGGAGCCCCGTCAGGTCCTCCTCACCACCCGTACAGCCGTGAAGTTGGAAGGCCGAAAAGGATGGATACATCTTTCTCATGTAAAACTTTTCAATGGATTAAAACCCGTTTCTAAAAACATTTCCAAGGATTCCCAGGATTTTAAGGACTGCCGAAATATTGTTCCTAAGGACTGTCCCGCAAAAGACATTGACACAACCCCTTCCCTGTTAGAGAAAACTCCGCAGCAGGAGTATAAGCAAAAGTTACGGTCTAATAAGTCAGTCAGTTTGATTGTATAAGTCCTCCCCTAGGTGAAACGGTTAGGCTGTTTCTGACATGTATAAAATAGACCCCCATAGTGAGAGAGTTAGTCAAAACTCAATTCAATGTATCATTTTTCTAAGCTTCATATTATTCATCAGCATTATGATTTCTTGCATCAGCTATGCATTTTTCCTGTATTTTTCAGTTTCTCATGTAAATAAGTCTGCTAATGTTACAGGAGAGCACACGTTTAGTGATCTGCCTCCTCACGAATATGCTTACCGCCTCGCTATGCGTAACAATTCATTTATCCGTATGTTACATTACTCACACCAGACCAGCAATGCCACTAATTGTTGGGTGTGTGGTCGACTCCCCCCTTTCCAGACCCCGAAGGGAGTTCTGCCACTCTTTCCTTATCCATTTTCACATAATGGTTCGTGTGGAGCATGGTCCACGTTAACGTCCTCCTCAACAGATATGTCTTTTCTTAACAGTACATGTTTCCCAGACAAGCAAGGTTTCCCCCACAGAACAGGTTTAGATCTAGAAAATGAAGTGTATAATTTAGGTAATTATTCGTCGAATTTTATGGTCCTGAATGTCCAGTCTGATACTACTCCAGACTCACCTGCTATTTCAGTACTACCAGTCAAAGGCGAATTATGTGTCCGTAGTCATGGTTCTATACACGTAGGACATAGTGATTGTACTACTATTATCCAGTATAGTGACAGTGGGAAATCTATTTTTAAAGCTTCACGTCATTCTTATTTTGTTTGTGGTCAAACTGCATATGTTCGTCTGCCCCTCGATTGGGAGGGAACCTGTTACATTGCCTTCCTACTGCCACCAGTTTTTCTAGCCCCACCTGACTATAATAGAAACACACATCTAGTACATACTAGACACAAGAGAAACCTCCCGATTGTCGATTATACTGAAACCGCTGCAGAACAATTCATTGATATTGATAAAGGTGTGTTCCCTTATTTAGGTACAGTTGTAAACAGTAAGCTAATCCGTAGGTTAACAAGAACCCTTGAAGCAGTAGTAGATGAGACTGCCTCCGCTCTAGGTAACTTAACCGAAGAGCAATCCTTTATGAGAATTGTCGTTTTACAGAATCGTCTCGTCCTTGACGTCATACTGGCCGATAGGGGCGGGGCCTGTAGAGTTCTCGGATCTAGTTGCTGCATTTTCATTCCTAATAACGCGCCGTCTGTTTATTCAGCTATAACCAGACTTCATAAAATTGCCCATCTGTTACACCAAGACCCAGGCACCTGGACATGGTCCGGTTGGTTCTGGAATATAATTTCCGCCTGGGGATGGAAAGTCCTGTCCTTTCTAGGTATTGCAGTAGCGATCATATTCAGCTGCTGCCTCT
This sequence comes from Lissotriton helveticus, assembly GCF_964261635.1. NCBI lineage: Eukaryota > Metazoa > Chordata > Amphibia > Caudata > Salamandridae > Lissotriton > Lissotriton helveticus. The sequence continues at coordinate 1,471,990,478 of NC_136057.1, read as the reverse complement.
GTATACAATGTGGCCCTGCGATTTGCGGCATTTGTGCTACCTCTTGTATTCCTAGTCCCAAGCCCCGTTCTAAATCCCGTTCCAAGACAATTCGAGACGAGCAAATGATACTATATGAAATGATAGATGGTATCATGAATATTGATGTTTCCTGATGGAAACGTAGTGACAAGGAGGGAATGTGGAAAAGTAAATTTTGTCATGTTCTGTGTCCCTACGCCTCATCCATCATATGTTATGTGTGCATGACCAATATGCATATGTTATTCCCCATGTCCGATTAATGACGCAATTATAGTTGTGTCCACCTCTAGTATGCCAGTTTCCAGTCCTCGTGAATACTACGAATATCAGGCCTATGTAAAGCTACGTTGCCACGTTCCCCAGTGTGCACGTTATTTCATTATAAAGTCCCCGTTTCCAGGCCTCAACAGGGCCCGGACACTAGATTCAGCTCCTGTCTCCTGAAGCCTCGTTGAGGAGCGATACAGCCCCCACCTGTATCCTCGACCTTTCACTTGCTTCCTGCCTCACAGTGCCCGGTGCAGCCTGGCTCTGCCTCTGAGTCTGCCAAGAGTATGTTATGATTCCAGCTATCAGTTTAGTCCTCCTTCTCTGCATTCCTAAGCTACTGAACTGCATCAATAGTTTCCGTCATTGTCTAGCCTTCACGTCTCCATGTTAGAGAAATACTGTATTTACTGGTCATTTAATATTCTTCATCACGCACTACATGTAGAATAATGCATGGTCCAGTCTTAGAGTCAAGTTAGCTTTTCCCCTCATGACTTCTAGTTTATATCAACATGTTCCCTAAACATCAGATACTAGATAGGGTTTAGGTACATGTCGCTCCGACCCTCCAGACTTTAGTCTCTGCTCCTAGCACAGAGTTCATAGTCCCCAGCTTCTCCTAGTAACACGTCATTGCCAGTTTACGCGCACCATTAGGTTAAAGGTCCCGGCTCCTTAGGTAGCCCCCTCCAATGTTTCCGCCCCATTCATGACATATTCTGTTACGTCTGCACCACATGTCTATGTATACGCCCAGTTACACCTACTTTTACTGTTATCTTTCGCGACTGCTACGCGTCACGCCTTCTGCTCCACCCACTGCTACGCCTACTGCAATGTAATGCTATGTGTTCGCGCTATGTATATATGCCCGTGTATTGTTATTAAAAGTTAGCGCGCTCATCCCAGACCCAGCCCCGGCAGCTGCCGGGCCACTCTAGCCCTGCCATTCTGTTCCTATGCAGGTTGTCCTGATCCTGTCCTTATGCTGTAATAAACCTGCAGAAACTCCTACTACCTCGAATCTTGACTCTTATTTATTGAGCTATCTGTTATGATATATGCCTAGTCAAAAATAGGGTATTATTTATTTATTTACCACAGTACGTCCTGGGGAAGCTTCGCAGCATAGTGGGGTGCGTCCGGGGTTGAGGGCGAGGAGAGTAGCGGCATCATAAGTGACTCTAGAGGGTTGGGAGCGGCGGGGACCAGGGGGTCTGGCGCTGGGCGCAGTCCAGGCGCGGACGGGCGTAGACGGGCTTACCTTTGGCGCACCTTCGGCGCGAATTGGGCGCGAACGCTGCGCGTAAACGCTGCGCGCAAGAGCATCTGTCATAAGTGGGAGGGGGGAGGGGCGAGGGAGGAGCAGCTGGGAGGCGGGTGCGTGGTGGAGGGGGCGGCCTCTGGGCAACAACAACAGCAATGGCGGCTGGGCATGTCTGTGCATGCAGTGTGCTCCTGCAATATGTGGCCTCTGTGTCACATCATGTGTAAGGAAGCCTGTATCAAGAGACGAACTAAGTACTAGAATGATGTTGCAGCAACATCTCAATGACTTTAGGAATATAGATCTGGACTCAGATTAGCATGAGGATAGATTAATTGCCTATGTAAGGGCAAAAGGAGGGATTGTAGTACTGAAAATTCTGGACTCGAGAATTAAACTTCAACATAGCATGACAATTTTTATATCAAAAGACCGAGAATGGCTAGTACACTATGTACAAACCTTTTTGTCAATTTCGAGTGACGATTTCACCTCGAAATCGTCATTTTCGTTCTGAACTCTTGGCTTCCATTTTGTATGCGGCAGCCATTTTGTGAGTTGCCCTTTACATAGGGTTATGATACAGCTAAATTCGATCCCAAAGGACACGTACACCTTAATTGACTTTCCTGTGACCTGGGCAAGTTGGAACCATTGCCCCAGGCCGAACCTGTTTGGTCAGTTCCTCTCCCAGTGGCCGAATGAGATAGCATCAAGGCTGTCAGGCTCCGTCGATATACTCCTCGGGACTGTGTAGAAAAGTCCAAACCCACACCCACACAACAACTCCGGAGCCTGACTTAGTACACAGACTCACGGAACCATTCCGCGGGCGCGGGAAAGGAAGGGGACAACGGGGAGGGAGATCTGTAACGACAAAAGACACTACAATTAGAAGAAACCCCCCCCCTTCGTAACCTACTTGGATTCCTATCACTACCAAGTCTTATGCAATCACTTTTATCACATAACCCCTACCTGAAAAGGAAAATACTGTAGGCGGTGTATACAGGAGAGATAGGTGTATTACCAGAGACTGCAACCAACTACAAAAGGAACAATAAACAGGATGTAGCAATGCAGTATATCCATAGGGTTACATACACAACATCTTTCAGACATAACCTACCACATACTGCTGTGTTCTGGCTTGGGCTGCTCATGTGCTCTGTGTAATACCCCCCCAAGGAATGTTCTCTCCTGCACTGGATAAAAGAATGCAAAAAAAAAGGTTGTGCAAACAAAGAAATGAAAGAGGACACTGTCGGTTGAAATCACCACAGTTCTGTCTTGCTTCACCCAAGGGTTCGTGAAGAGGTAAGAATCCTTTTATATCATTACTTAGTCACTGATACACAAATGAGGCGATTTGCACATAAAACCTTCTTTGAAGATAATATCGCCTGAACCAAAAAAGCAATATTTGAATTGTCCCAAATACTTCAGAACGGAACACCTCAGTCTCCTTTACTAGAGTTCCAAGGTTATGTTCCCTGCATGAGAGAGCGGGCGCTCCTCTCGTCCAACAGGGAACCAATCACAGATTTTACCCGCGTAAACAGTTCGTTTTACCGGGTAAGAATTGCACTCTCGGAGCTGCCGGTATTACAACTCTGTGACCCCCAGCCGGGCGTCACACAAGGCTGTCTTAACACAGAGAGGGGTTATTTTACTCACGGACACGCTGGTAACGGCTTACCGACCAAGGCACCTTCTCAGGAAGAATTATCGGCGTCTTCCTGTGCTTCCGCATCTCCATTTGATTCCTTGGGTGTGCGTGCGTGACGGACGTCCTAGCGCTACGTCACCGCAATGCTGCTGGGTATTGTAGTTCGGTTCGACCGGCGTGCCGTTTGTCACGCATTACGCGGACAGCGGCACTCCGATGACGGAACCCTGACAGTACATCCCCCTTCACAAGGGACGCTGTCCGAGAGCGGGTCTGTCGGGATGCAGCTCATGGAAACGAGACACAAGTCGGGGTGCATGCACCGAACCCGACGGTTCCCATGAATTCTCCTCCTGACCATAGCCTTTCCAGGATATCAGGTACTGTAATCTGCCTCTCACCCACCGGGAATCAAGGATCCTCCGCACCTCATATTCGCATTCACGCTGCACCCACACTGGCAAGGGAACACGACGAACAGGGACAACAGAGGGCTTCAACAGAGACACATGGAAAACGGGATGGATCTTGAAGTGACCAGGCAATCGTAACCTCACAGCCACTGGATTCACCCGTTTCACCACCCGATAGGGGCCTATGAACCTGGGATTAAACACACTATATTTCCGAAACCTAATGTGTTTGGTAGACAACCACACCAGGTCACCCGGTTTGTACACAGGGCACGGCCTGCGATGTTTGTCCGCCTGGGCTTTGTACTTCCCCTTGGCCCGCACAAGATTCCTGCGCGTCTCCAGCAGGATTCTGCTAATGCGCACCAATCTTGTCTTACATCAGGCAGCCTCACAGTGTTACTAGGTAGTACCAGGGGATTGACTCTAGGATGATGCCCGTATGAACTAAATAATGGTGAATGACCAGTGGATGAGTGTTGGGTGCTGTTGTATGCCAGTTCCGCCATCCACAGCCAATCGACCCAGGAATCTGTATCAGCCTGAACGTAACAACGGAGATATTGCTTTAAGGACTGGTTGAGTCTTTCCGTTTGGCCATCGGACTGAGGGTGAAAACTTGTGGACAAGGAAGAGGAAATGTGCAATGCCTCACACCAGACCTTCCAAAAGCGCGCAGTGAACTGGGCCCCTCTGTCTGATACTATGCACTTCGGGAGACCATGTAACCTCACCACGTGTGTTAGAAGGAGATGGGCTAAACGACCTGCTGTAGGGACCTGGTCACAAGCTATAAAATGACCCATCTTTGTGAGAAAATCCACTACAACCAGAATGGCTGTTTTGCCTTGGTCCTTGGGGAGGCCTACAATGAAGTCCACAGAGAAACTCTCCCACGGTGCTTCAGGAGTGGGTAGAGGTTGTAAATAGCCTTGAGGTTGTTGCCGGTCAGATTTCATGCGAGCACACGTCACACACTTCTTTCCCCAAAGATACATATCAAGGCGTATGGATGGCCACCAAAATTGTCTCAATGCCTTCTCGAGAGTCTTCGCCCATCCCATATGTCCCGCACTAGGCGTATCATGACACCATTTGTACACAGTTCTTTGTAAAGCCTTGGTAGGTACAAGGACCTGTGACCCCTTCATAGCCACTCCTAGCTTTATCCTCCACTCGGGATGTCTGCGAAGCCATGTTCTCCAAACACAAGACTGTATCCCTGAACGGACTGCCTGCAGGAAGTCTTTTGACTGTGTGACCCCTATCACCTTAGAAGGATCGATGATGGAACGATGCGGGGTTATGGCATGCATACTGGGATTTTCTTGCCGGGTCAGAGCGTCCTCTTTTTTGTTGTGTACTCCGGGTCTGAAGGTAAAGATGAACCGATATTCTTCAAAGAACATCATCCAACGTAGCTGCCTGGGAGTAAGATGACGGGCTGCCCTGATGAATTGCAGATTGCGATGATCCGTATATACTGTAACCTCGTGGGCTGCTCCTAAGAGCCAATGTCTCCACTCCAGAAAAGCATCCCTTATCGCAAGCAGCTCCTTTTCCGCTATGGTGTAATTGACCTCTGCAGGACTAAGTTTCCGAGACATGAAGGCAATGGGGTGCAGTATACCGGTAGTCTGGTGTCTTTGTGATAGTACAGCCCCTAACGCCACTTCAGAGGCGTCTGCTTCCACTATAAAGGGCAGTTCTGGGTTGGCATGTGTTCGAACAGGCGCCCGTGTGAATGCTTCCTTCAATCCATCAAAAGCGCTTTGCGTTTCTCCGTCCCAGAGGAAAGGAACGTTCTTTCGGGTGAGACGGGTCAAGGGGGTAACCAAAGCAGAAAACCCAGAGATGAAACGTCTATAAAAATTGGCGAATCCCAACAGGCACTGGATGTTCTTAACAGTGCATGGACGTGGCCAATCTCTGATGGCTTTAACTTTTCTTTCGGCCATGACCTGACCAGACGGGGTGAGCATTACCCCCAGGAATTCGACAGTGGTTACATGAAATTCGCATTTCGTGATCTTGCAGAAAAGACGATGACGTTCCAGGGCCCCCAACACCTTACAGACATGCTTGCGGTGTTCTTCTGTTGAATCTGAATATACCAGAATATTGTCGATGTAGACGACCACAAAGATATCCAGGAATTCTCTCAACACCTCATTCAGGAAATACTGAAAGGCGGCGGGGGCGTTGCAAAGCCCGAAGGGCATCACCAGATATTCGAAGAGCCCATACCGCGTCTTGAAGGCTGTCTTCCATTCATCCCCGTCTTTAATACGAACCAAATGGTACGCTCCTCTCAAATCAAGCTTTGTATATATCATGGCTGCTCTGACCTGTTCCAACAAAACCGGAATCAATGGAAGCGGGTATTGGTTTTTTATGGTAATGGCGTTGAGGGCGCGATAGTCGATACAGCACCTCTTCTCTCCATTCGCTTTGGGGATAAAAAACAAAGGCGACGAAGCTGGTGATCTCGACGGACGGATGTACCCAATGGCCAAATACTTGTCCAGGTAGGTGCGCAGATAGTCGTTTTCAGGCACTGTTAGGGCGTATAACCTTCCATTCGGAACGATGGATCCCGGAATAAGGTCGATCCGACAGTCAAAGGGCCTGTGTGGAGGAAGTTCTTCGGCTTGTTTGTCACTAAACACTTGTTTATAGGCGGTATAACAAGAAGGCAACTCCACATCCTTTTCTGCGGCCGTGGCGACCTTATGTAACAGGGCCAGAGTCCTTGATGGGCCATCCGTTGTTACCAGGCAGTGCTCTTTCCAGAAATCAGAAACAAAGTTGATCTTCTTGGATGTCCACTGAATATGAGGTTCGTGTTTTTGGAGCCAGGGCAACCCCAAGATGACCCCATATTGCGGGGCTTGTATGATGTTAAATGAAATCATTTCTTGATGCGTGTCGTTGTACACTAGCCTATACTCCGGCGTCTGATACTTTATGGGTCCTGCTATCAACTCGCTGCCATCCACGGCATACACTAGTTCCGGCTGTTTCTTGGTGATTAGCTGTATGCCCAATCTTGTGGCTTCTGTGTAATCCATGAAGCACCCAGTCGCCCCGGAGTCCACCATCGCGTTGATCTCTTTTTCTCCCGAATCTACCATCAGGGTCATGGCCAAGAACACGTGGTTCCTCTCTTGTTCACAACCAGGATTAATCGAAGGGATGATGTTCTTGCTTGAGAGTCCCCCTCCGTTCTCTCTCAAGCACTGGAGTTTTCCGCTCCTTTGTCAGACGCTCCTGCGGCTGCTTGTCCAACCTTGTATTTGCTGGTTTTGGGCTTCACCGGACAATCCCTTAGGAAATGTCCTTTCCTGCCACAATATAAGCAGAGACCGTTCTTCCTACGATATTCTTTTTCGTTCAGAGTTAACGCAGCCCTGACTGCTCCTATTTCCATTGAGTCAGACGACGAGGGGGTCTTTTCTCCTCCGCCTCTCTCATAAGCCGCCACTGTTGGTTCTTTCTTTTTCAGTTCGCCTTTTCGTTCTCTAATCCTGTGGTCCAGGCGAAGGGCAAGATCAATAAGAGCGGAACACGTGCGAGGTTGAGGGTCAATGTGTGCCAACACATCCTTCATTTCGTCGCACAAACCCTGATAAAATAACGCTGACTGTTTCGCTTCTGGACAATCTGTTTCTGCTACCAGGCGACGGAAACTGTTCAGATATGTCACCAAGTCAGAATGGCCTTGTTTAAGGACCAACAACTCTCGGTCTGCTGAAAACGTTTCAGCTCTTCGATCAAACGTCTTCTCGAACTCGATTCTAAATTCGTCCCAATCATAGAGCAGGGGGTCGTCTCTCCTAACCACTGGTACAGCCCATTGCGCCGCCTCCCCCCCAAGGTAGGAGATTAGAAAAGCCACCCTAGCCTGGTTCGTTGAAAACATCTTTGGTTTACACATGAAGTGTAATAACACTTGAGTCAGGAAAACCTGAACCTTCTTGTTGTCCCCATAGAACCGTTCAGGGGGAGCTCGTGGTATCTGAGTGGGCATTTCCACGACTAAGGAGGGGGGTTGGGTAGCTTGACTCCCTACGTCAAAGGGATTCCCCTGCATTCTATCCATCCTAGCCCGTAATTGCGCGTTCTGAGTTCTAGAAGCCGCCACTTCTCTGTTGGAAGCAGCCAACTCCGTCTGAACCAACGCCAAAGCTGCCAGTACATCGTCAAGCGTGGCCATTTCTTTTCAACACAGCCAAGAGGAGGATAGTAGTCTTGGGCCGATAATTCTGTCAGGCTCCGTCGATATACTCCTCGGGACTGTGTAGAAAAGTCCAAACCCACACCCACACAACAACTCCGGAGCCTGACTTAGTACACAGACTCACGGAACCATTCCGCGGGCGCGGGAAAGGAAGGGGACAGCGGGGAGGGAGATCTGTAACGACAAAAGACACTACAATTAGAAGAACCCCCCCCCAACGTAACCTACTTGGATTCCTATCACTACCAAGTCTTATGCAATCACTTTTATCACATAACCCCTACCTGAAAAGGAAAATACTGTAGGCGGTGTATACAGGAGAGATAGGTGTATTACCAGAGACTGCAACCAACTACAAAAGGAACAATAAACAGGATGTAGCAATGCAGTATATCCATAGGGTTACATACACAACATCTTTCAGACATAACCTACCACATACTGCTGTGTTCTGGCTTGGGCTGCTCATGTGCTCTGTGTAATACCCCCCCCCAAGGAATGTTCTCTCCTGCACTGGATAAAAGAATGCAAAAAAAAAGGTTGTGCAAACAAAGAAATGAAAGAGGACACTGTCGGTTGAAATCACCACAGTTCTGTCTTGCTTCACCCAAGGGTTCGTGAAGAGGTAAGAATCCTTTTATATTATTACTTAGTCACTGATACACAAATGAGGCGATTTGCACATAAAACCTTCTTTGAAGATAATATCGCCTGAACCAAAAAAGCAATATTTGAATTGTCCCAAATACTTCAGAACGGAACACCTCAGTCTCCTTTACTAGAGTTTCAAGGTTACGTTCCCTGCATGAGAGAGCGGGCGCTCCTCTCGTCCAACAGGGAACCAATCACAGATTTTACCCGCGTAAACAGTTCGTTTTACCGGGTAAGAATTGTACTCTCGGAGCTGCCGGTATTACAACTCTGTGACCCCCAGCCGGGCGTCACACAAGGCTGTCTTAACACAGAGAGGGGTTATTTTACTCACTGACACGCTGGTAACGGCTTACCGACCAAGGCACCTTCTCAGGAAGAATTATCGGCGTCTTCCTGTGCTTCCGCATCTCCATTTGATTCCTTGGGTGTGCGTGCGTGACGGACGTCCTAGCGCTACGTCACCGCAATGCTGCTGGGTATTGTAGTTCGGTTTGTCACGCATTACGCAGACAGCGGCACTCCGATGACGGAACCCTGACAAAGGCTCAACAGGCCATAAAACCTTTTCAGCACACACACACCCTGCCGAATCTTGCTCACACCTGTCCCTGCTCTTTTCTCTCACTTGCTTTATGATGGGGAGGTGCCCGTTTTTATTGGGGGTCCACCGATATCTGATGAAATGTTGGGCCTTGCCGGGTGATTTGTTGTGGGCTGGACGAACTGAAATATAGACATGTCATCATGACTCTGCTTTTCCTTTGTAACAAAGAATGTGAATAGTGTACTGTAAATTCGAAGAATGTTTGCCTAAAGCACAATATTTTGTATAAAAAGAGAAGCCTGACTTTGCAAGTTTGAGCAGTCTCCTGAGAATATACATCCCGTGTGTTGTACTTCTAGGACGCTTGTTTCTTGGTTGCAGCCAATAAAATCGATCCTTGACTTCACCTAGAAGACTCTGAGTTTCTGTGGTCTGAATCAGGAAAGGACCCGAGGTCTTTGGGTGTACCCTGGCACCGCTGGGTTACCGGTTTGGTACCGGTTCTGAAAACCCCAGTACCTCAATTCCCTTCGCAGGACACCTAGGCCAGAACAAGACTTGGGACAGGCTTGTCCCTCATTTTCACTGGCCTCACATGTCTGAAGATACAAAGGAGTTTTGTCGCTCCTGTGTAACCTGCCAAGCCAGTGGCAAAGCAGGTGGAACAACAAAGGCCCCCCTGATACCACTACCTGTGGTGTGGTCCCCTTTGAAAGAGTGGGGATTGATATTGTAGGTCCAATGGATCCCCCTACAGCATCTGGGCACAGATTCATACTGGCGGTGGTGGACCATGCCACCAGGTACCCAGAGGCAATTCCCATTAGGACCACAACAGCACCTGTTGTGGCCAGGGCCTTACTTGGAGTTTTCTCCAGAGTTGGGTTTCCTAAGGAGGTAGTATCTGATAGAGGTGCCAACTTCATGTCAGGATACTTAACAGCTATGTGGAAGGAAGGTGGTGTCAACTACAAGTTCACCACTCCTTATCATCCACAATGTAATGGGCTTGTTGAAAGGTTCAACAAGACCCTAAAGGGTATGATCAAAGTATTACCTGAAAAGCTCCGGCGAAGATGGGATATCCTTCTACCCTGCCTTCTGTTTGCTTACAGAGAGGTCCCACAAAAGGGGGTTGGCTTCAGCCCCTTTGAATTGTTGTTTGGGCACCCTGTAAGAGGACCCCTGTGTTTAGTGAGGGAAGGATGGGAGTTACCTCTCAGAAAACCCAAGCAAGACATAGTGGACTATGTACTTAGTCTCCGCTCCAGGATGGCTGAGTATAAGGAGAAGGCATCCAAAAACCTTGAGGCCAGCCAAGAATTACAGAAAGCTTGGCATGACCAAAAGGCTGTCTTGACTGAATACCAGCCTGGACAGAAAGTATGGGTGTTGGAGCCAGTGTCCCCAGCAGCACTCCAAGACAAATGGTCTGGACCCCATACTATCATTGAAAAGAAGGGAGAGGTTACCTACTTGATGGACCTAGGAACTCCCCGGAGCCCCCACAGGGTGCTCCATGTTAGCAGATTGAAGGCATATGTTGACAGGGCAGACATGGGCTTGCTCATGGCTACAGATGAGGGGCAGGAGGAAAAGAGTGACCCTCTCCCAGACCTGCTGACTCAGAACCCTGAAGAAGGCTCAGTTGATGGTGTGGTCTTAGATGGCAGCCTCACTGAACATCAGCAAAATGACTGTAGACAAGTTTTGCAGTCATATAGACATATGTTCTCATTGACACCCAGTCAGACTAACTGGTGTACCCATGTGGTGGACACTGGTGACAGTCTTCCTGTGAAAAACAAGATTTACAGGCAACCTGACCATGTCAGGGACTGTATAAAGACTGAGGTGCAAAAGATGCTGGAATTAGGTGTTATTGAGCCTTCAGAGAGCCCCTGGGCTAGCCCAGTGGTCCTGGTCCCCAAACCTCACACCAAAGATTGCAAGAGAGAGATGAGGTTCTGTGTGGATTACAGAGGACTCAATGCTGTCACCAGGACAGATGCACACCCTATTCCAAGGGCAGATGAGCTCATAGACAAATTGGCTTCTGCCAAGTATTTGAGCACATTTGACTTGACAGCTGGCTATTGGCAAATCAGGTTAGCTGAGGAGTCTAAAGCCAAAACTGCATTTTCTACCCCAGGTGGGCATTACCAATTTGTGGTGATGCCCTTTGGTTTGAAAAATGCACCTGCCACCTTCCAAAGGTTGGTGAATCAAGTCATTACTGGGTTTGATGACTTTTGTGCAGCATATCTGGATGATATTGCTGTCTTCAGCTCCACCTGGGGGGATCACCTGGTCCACCTGAAGGAAGTGCTAGAGGCTCTGCAAAAGGCAGGCCTCACTATCAAGGCCACAAAGTGCCAGATAGGGCAGAGTAAAGTTGTATACGTGGGCCACCTTGTAGGTGTAGGCCAAGTTCATCCACTGGAGAGTAAGATCCAGACCATAAAGAACTGGTCCCCTCCAACTACCCAGACTCAGGTCAGAGCTTTCTTGGGCCTGACTGGGTACTACATGAAGTTTGTTAAGAACTATGGGTCCATTGTGACTCCTCTTACTGATCTGACATCAAAGAAGATGCCCAAAAAGGTTCAGTGGACAGTAAACTGTCAAAAGGCATTTGATGACCTGAAGAAGGCCATGTGCTCTGCATCTATCCTGAAGAGTCCTGACTACTCAAGAGAGTTCATTGTCCAAACAGATGCTTCTGAGTTGGGAGTGGGAGCTGTGCTTTCACAACTTAATGTAGATGGTCAAGACTAGCCCATTGCTTTTATTAGCAGAAGGCTGACCCCCAGAGAGAAACGTTGGTCAGCCATTGAGAGGGAGGCCTTTGCTGTGGGGTGGGCCCTGAAGAAGTTGAGACCATACTTGTTTGGCACTCACTTCAAGATTCAGACCGACCATAAACCCCTCTTATGGCTTAATCGGATGAAGGGTGAAAACCCCAAACTGCTCAGGTGGTCGTTTTCCCTACAGGGGATGGACTTTACAGTGGAGCACTGCCCAGGGACTGACCATGGTAATGCAGATGGTCTCTCCAGGTACTTCCACTTAGAACATGAAGACACAACTGGTCAAGGTTAGTCTAATGTCCCTGCGTTTGGGGGGGGGGGGGTTGTGTAGGAGAGTAGGGTCTGCTATCCTGTGGTCACCCCAAATTTTTGCTTCTTGCTTCACTGGTTTATGACTTAATGTGGCTGTGGGCCTGCTAATCAGACCCACAGCCTGCTGTCCTCTCTCTAAATGAATACCAATGCACACCAGGTGCATTACGAATTGGAACTGGTTCACCTTATTGGCCCCTGTAACAGTGTACCCAGGTACCCAGGGCATAGGTGTTTCCAAGGCCTACCAGGGGCTGCAGCATGTATTATGCCACCCCTGGCCTGGCCTCCATATTTGACACAACAGGCTGATCACCCAGCTGGGGTAAGTCGGTGTAATCACCCCTTACTTAGGTATAGTATGTCTATATCTAACTTAAAATGGACACATATGTTTCTATCAGCCACTCCTATGGAAGGCCTCATCAATCCTGGAGGCAGAGTGCCTGGAAATATGTGAGATGGTGCTCTAGCATGAGCTGAGCCTGTCTACAGCTTTCGGAACCACGTCCTTTAGCTGTTCCATGATACTGCCATACCATATACTCTTAAGTGCATTATGAACCTCGCGGTTAAATGCTATCTTTGGTTTGGCTTTATCAAAACATGTCGAGTAGGGTGTCATACGAATTGGAATACTACCCCCTCACCAGTTCTGGCGACGGGGGTAGCATTCCACCCTTCTAGGGGGACACGACATGTACATAACCTGAAACCCGGGTAAAGTTAAACATGAGCCTCAGCATCACAAAATGGATGCTGCCACCACAGACACAAGTCTGACCTCCTGCTGCTGGGAGTCCTTCCAGCGAGGGAGGCTTGGACAAAGGCTTTCCTGCCTTGGGAGGTGCTAGCACCACCCCAGATAGGATTTTGTGTATTGAGTAGGACAGGGCTGAATAGAATTAGACATGCCTGGGGCACACAAGGTGTCCCTGTGCATAAGCCAGTCCAAACCGGTGCTGGAGCTTCACAGCCCCAGTCTTGGCGCGGAGATGGACAAAGGAAAGGGGGTGTAGCCACCCCCCTTCCTGGTCCCACCCAGAGGAGGGACCTAGCAGGTAATCCGGCCCCTAGATTTGGAATAAGAGAAGGAGCTGTGTCCCAAGACTTCAGATCATCCTGAACTCGACTTGAAACTAAGAAGAAAACTGGACTTCGACATTCTGCTGCACAGAAGACTGAAGAGAATCTCCCTTGTGACCAAGAAGTGACCACCCTGTGAATACAGGCACCAACCAGCAACTCGACGTCTGCTTTGCCGCCGCCTCCTGCCTCCCGCCGGAGCCCAGAGCCCGACAAGACCTGGATTCCCAGACATCTCACAGCCCGATCCACAGTCCCTGAAAAGAAAAGACCCATGGAGGCACCGAGAGACGTGGGACCGGCCATCTTGAAAGACCCCCGAGAAGCTGACTGCGCAGCACCCGAGGCTCCCTCAACGCTGTGCTTTGGGGTTTGAGAAGCCCCACCACCGAGCAGCATCTGCACCAAAGATCAGCCCCCAGCATCTCCACGATCTGCGTGGGGCCCTTTTGCACTTTGCCACTCGACGCGTCATCCCGGTCGCTAGCCCGTTGGCTGGTGGCCATCTTGGCGACGAAATCTACAATCTACACCACTGGTCTGGTTGCTCCAGACTGGCCCTCGCTCCAGTAAAAAGGAGCAGCCCCTCTGACCTTGCTGGTCCGAGAAATAAGCTTTCTTCACTTCCTGCATGGCTTGCATTAGCCAAGGCCTGTTTGCTCCTATCAAGTTGCCGACACCGCCATCTGCTAGAGCCTTCATGGGACAGCTCGTGATCGACTCCTGGACGTCCTCGACCTCTTCGTGTCCACGTGGCTGAGGAGACAAGCTGCACCTCATCGCCTGTTTGCACCCGACATCGCCTGGTTCCATCCTGGTTCCACGGTAGTCACTGGCTAGTGACTTTGAACATTGTCCCCTCTGCTTTCAGGTCTTCACATCTTCAGCTCCATCCTTGGATCCACCGGAACTCTCCTCGACGACCCGCCTGTAGCATCTTCATCTCCAGGCACCATCAACCTGCGTGACGAAACCCGACACTACTTGGCACCTGTGCACCCGCTTCCTGTGGGTGAGGTAACTCAGCAACGCCCGTGTTCCTACACTGGCACACACCTCTAGTGCCTAGATCTAAAGTTTTGTCCTTCTAGGTCAGTCGGAAGGTTCCTAAAACAGTAACTTTATAACTTTTACGCACCATTGACATTGCATTGGTGCATGCGTGTGCTTTAAGCCCTGCACCCGAGTCCCGCGGGCCTTTCCCGACTTCTTCACTGTTAGTCCTGAACAGCTCCAGCGATTCCCCAGGCCCTAGGCCTATTTCCTTTCCAATTGGTGGTTCTTATACCACTATTTTAGTATATGTTTTAAGTGGCCCCTAGGGCTCATCCATATTGTGCAACTTTTGTATATTTAAACTGTGTTTTGTTTTAACGCATTTGCTTCGGTGCTCATAAAGAGTATAAAGGATATTTGTAGTAAATAAATATATATATATTTTCAATATATATCTGTGTGGTGTCCTTTCATTTGGTATTCAAGGGGATTGTGTATGGTAAAACAGTTGCTTCACATGCCTTTACAGAGTTTAGCCTAAGACTGCTTTGCCCACGCTACTAGGATAGCTGGTCTATAAGGTTGACTTACAACCAATCATCATAAGGGTTGCTTGGCATGGTACAAGGTGATCACTAGAACTAGTGAGCATCATATACCAGGCCAACTTCTCAAAATAGCCATGTGTGAACTGGGGTGGCAGAGTGGGCTAAAGAACGGTGATGGATTAAACCCAGATCTTTTGACTGGGTGTGAGTGTTTGATTGATTCAGATGCTCCGTCCATCACCACCCCCTTTTGTACCGCTTTTGGCCGCCATAAGTGTGGCAGGGTATGCTCAGACGTGAGTCCCTTGCTCACTTTGCCACTGGATTCAAGCAAGCCGGGCTGAAGACGGCTGGAATGCCAGAAACTGGTCCTCGGAAGCCTGTTTCCGGTCCAGGGAAGACATGGCTTGGCAGTTCGGGCTGGACTGTTCCCATGAGGCACAGGGTCAGACTGATTTGCATATAGCCATGTCTGAACTGGGGTGGCAGAGTGGGATAAAGAACAGTGATGGATTAAACCCAGATCTTTTGACTGGGTGTGAGTGTTGGATTGATTCAGATGCTCCGTCCATCACCACCCCCTTTTGTACGCTTTTGGCCGCCATAAGTGTGGCAGGGTATGCTGAGACGTGAGTCCCTTGCTCACTTTTCCACTGGATTCAAGCAAGCCGGGCTGAAGACGCCTGGAATGCCAGAAACCGGTTGTCGGAAGCTTGTTTCCGGTCCAGGGAAGACCTGGCTTGGCAGTTCGGGCTGGACTGTTCCCATGAGGCACAGGGTCAGACTGATTTGCATATAGCCATGTCTGAACTGGGGTGGCAGAGTGGGCTAAAGAACAGTGATGGATTAAACCCAGATCTTTTGACTGGGTGTGAGTGTTTGATTGATTCAAATGCTCCATCCATCACCACCCCCTTTTGTACCGCTTTTGGCCGCCATAGTGTAGCAGGGTATGCTCAGACGTGAGTCCCTTGCTCACTTTGCCACTGGATTCAAGCAAGCCGGGCTGAAGACGGCTGGAATGCCAGAAACCGGTCCTCGGAAGCTTGTTTCCGGTCCAGGGAAGACATGGCTTGGCAGTTCGGGCTGGACTGTTCCCATGAGGCACAGGGTCAGACTGATTTGCATATAGCCATGTCTGAACTGGGGTGGCAGAGTGGGCTAAAGAACGGTGATGGATTAAACCCAGATCTTTTGACTGGGTGTGAGTGTTTGATTGATTCAGATGCTCCGTCCATCACCACCCCCTTTTGTACCGCTTTTGGCCACCATAAGTGTAGCAGGGTATGCTCAGACGTGAGTCCCTTGCTCTCTTTGCCACTGGATTGAAGCAAGCCGGGCTGAAGACGGCTGGAATGCCAGAAACCGGTCCTCGGAAGCTTGTTTCCGGTCCAGGGAAGACATGGCTTGGCAGTTCGGGCTGGACTGTTCCCTTGAGGCACAGGGTCAGACTGATTTGCATATAGCCATGTCTGAACTGGGGTGACAGAGTGGGCTTAAGAACGGTGATGGATTAAACCCAGATCTTTTGACTGGGTGTGAGTGTTTGATTGATTCAGATGCTCCGTCCATCACCACCCCCTTTTGTACCGCGTTTGGCCGCCATAAGTGTGGCAGGGTATGCTCAGACGTGAGTCCCTTGCTCCCTTTGCCACTGAATTCAAGCAAGCCGGGCTGAAGACGGCTGGAATACCAGAAACCGGTCCTCTAAGCTTGTTTCCGGTCCAGGGAAGACATGGCTTGGCAGTTCGGGCTGGACTGTTCCCATGAGGCACAGGGTCAGACTGATTTGCATATAGACATGTCTGAACTGGGGTGGCAGAGTGGGCTAAAGAACGGTGATGGATTAAACCCAGATCTTTTGACTGGGTGTGAGTGTTTGATTGATTCAGATGCTCCGTCCATCACCACCCCCTTTTGTACCGCTTTTGGCCACCATAAGTGTAGCAGGGTATGCTCAGACGTGAGTCCCTTGCTCTCTTTGCCACTGGATTGAAGCAAGCCGGGCTGAAGACGGCTGGAATGCCAGAAACCGGTCCTCGGAAGCTTGTTTCCGGTCCAGGGAAGACATGGCTTGGCAGTTCGGGCTGGACTGTTCCCATGAGGCACAGGGTCAGACTGATTTGCATATAGCCATGTCTGAACTGGGGTGACAGAGTGGGCTTAAGAACGGTGATGGATTAAACCCAGATCTTTTGACTGGGTGTGAGTGTTTGATTGATTCAGATGCTCCGTCCATCACCACCCCCTTTTGTACCGCGTTTGGCCGCCATAAGTGTGGCAGGGTATGCTCAGACGTGAGTCCCTTGCTCCCTTTGCCACTGAATTCAAGCAAGCCGGGCTGAAGACGGCTGGAATACCAGAAACCGGTCCTCTAAGCTTGTTTCCGGTCCAGGGAAGACATGGCTTGGCAGTTCGGGCTGGACTGTTCCCATGAGGCACAGGGTCAGACTGATTTGCATATAGCCATGTCTGAACTGGGGTGGCAGAGTGGGCTAAAGAACGGTGATGGATTAAACCCAGATCTTTTGACTGGGTGTGAGTGTTTGATTGATTCAGATGCTCCGTCCACCACCACCCCCTTTTGTACCGCTTTTAATAATCTGGGTATATTATTCACCATTTTTCAATTCCTTACTGTTCCCTTCTGTTTTCTTTTGCTGCCTAACCGTCTCTCTGCTTTCTTTTCCGATGCCCTTCCTCTTTCAGACTATCTTGTGCCTGGTATTCTGTTCTTTCTCTTCCCGTAATTTCCACTGCCTCTCTACTTCTCTCAATTCAAGTCTTTCACTTTCTGCTTTCTCTTCTTTTCACCTCTATCATCCACCCCTTTCTCCTTGTCTCATCACCTTTATCTTCATTTTACTTTCCCTCACACTCACCCCTTTCTCTGTATTTTACAGACTCTACCTTATAATATGTTTAATAAGAGTGGGCTTAAGAACGGTGATGGATTAAACCCAGATCATTTGACTGGGTGTGAGTGTTTGATTGATTCAGATGCTCCGTCCATCACCACCCCCTTTTGTACCGCGTTTGGCCGCCATAAGTGTGGCAGGGTATGCTCAGACGTGAGTCCCTTGCTCACTTTGCCACTGGATTGAAGCAAACCGGGCTGAAGACGGCTGGAATACCAGAAACCGGTCCTCTAAGCTTGTTTCCGGTCCAGGGAAGACATGGCTTGGCAGTTCGGGCTGGACTGTTCCCATGAGGCACAGGGTCAGACTGATTTGCATATAGCCATGTCTGAACTGGGGTGGCAGAGTGGGCTAAAGAACGGTGATGGATTAAACCCAGATCTTTTGACTGGGTGTGAGTGTTTGATTGATTCAGATGCTCCGTCCACCACCACCCCCTTTTGTACCGCTTTTAATAATCTGGGTATATTATTCACCATTTTTCAATTCCTTACTGTTCCCTTCTGTTTTCTTTTGCTGCCTAACCGTCTCTCTGCTTTCTTTTCCGATGCCCTTCCTCTTTCAGACTATCTTGTGCCTGGTATTCTGTTCTTTCTCTTCCCGTAATTTCCACTGCCTCTCTACTTCTCTCAATTCAAGTCTTTCACTTTCTGCTTTCTCTTCTTTTCACCTCTACCATCCACCCCTTTCTCCTTGTCTCATCACCTTTATCTTCATTTTACTTTCCCTCACACTCACCCCTTTCTCTGTATTTTACAGACTCTACCTTATAATATGTTTAATAAGAGTGGGCTTAAGAACGGTGATGGATTAAACCCAGATCATTTGACTGGGTGTGAGTGTTTGATTGATTCAGATGCTCCGTCCATCACCACCCCCTTTTGTACCGCGTTTGGCCGCCATAAGTGTGGCAGGGTATGCTCAGACGTGAGTCCCTTGCTCACTTTGCCACTGGATTGAAGCAAACCGGGCTGAAGACGGCTGGAATGCCAGAAACCGGTCTTCGGAAGCTTGTTTCCGGTCCAGGGAAGACATGGCTTGGCAGTTCGGGCTGGACTGTTCCCATGAGGCACAGGGTCAGACTGATTTGCATATAGCCATGTCTGAACTGGGGTGGCAGAGTGGGCTAAAGAACGGTGATGGATTAAACCCAGATCTTTTGACTGGGTGTGAGTGTTTGATTGATTCAGATGCTCCGTCCATCACCACCCCCTTTTGTACGCTTTTGGCCGCCATAAGTGTGGCAGGGTATGCTGAGACGTGAGTCCCTTGCTCACTTTGCCACTGGATTCAAGCAAGCCGGGCTGAAGACGCCTGGAATGCCAGAAACCGGTCGTCGGAAGCTTGTTTCCGGTCCAGGGAAGACCTGGCTTGGCAGTTCGGGCTGGACTGTTCCCATGAGGCACAGGGTCAGACTGATTTGCATATAGCCATGTCTGAACTGGGGTGGCAGAGTGGGCTAAAGAACGGTGATGGATTAAACCCAGATCTTTTGACTGGGTGTGAGTGTTTGATTGATTCAGATGCTCCGTCCATCACCACCCCCTTTTGTACCGCGTTTGGCCGCCATAAGTGTGGCAGGGTATGCTCAGACGTGAGTCCCTTGCTCCCTTTGCCACTGGATTCAAGCAAGCCGGGCTGAAGACGGCTGGAATACCAGAAACCGGTCCTCTAAGCTTGTTTCCGGTCCAGGGAAGACATGGCTTGGCAGTTCGGGCTGGACTGTTCCCATGAGGCACAGGGTCAGACTGATTTGCATATAGCCATGTCTGAACTGGGGTGGCAGAGTGGGCTAAAGAACGGTGATGGATTAAACCCAAATCTTTTGACTGGGTGTGAGTGTTTGATTGATTCAGATGCTCTGTCCATCACCACCCCCTTTTGTACCGCTTTTAATAATCTGGGTATATTATTCACCATTTTTCAATTCCTTACTGTTCCCTTCTGTTTTCTTTTGCTGCCTAACCGTCTCTCTGCTTTCTTTTCCGATGCCCTTCCTCTTTCAGACTATCTTGTGCCTGGTATTCTGTTCTTTCCCTTCCCGTAATTTCCACTGCCTCTCTACTTCTCTCAATTCAAGTCTTTCACTTTCTGCTTTCTCTTCTTTTCACCTCTATCATCCACCCCTTTCTCCTTGTCTCGTCACCTTTATCTTCATTTTACTTTCCCTCACACTCACCCCTTTCTCTGTATTTTACAGACTCTACCTTATAATATGTTTAATCCTCACGTCCCCGTGTCTTCTTAGCCCCTCTCATCCCTCATCACTTTCAGCCTTCTCTCTCCACTTTCACCTTTCCCAACTTCCACCCTCCTGTTGTTTATTTCCCCAGATTAACAAGAAAAAACTATAACAAACAAGCATTAGTACAGGCAGGAAGAAGTTGCCAGCATTGCAAGGGCAAAAAAACTTGAATGCATTTTTTGTTAATTCTTTTTTAATAGGATTGTTTAGGTGTACATAATGTATTCTTGGTTTTATATAAGATAATACAAATGCATATAACACTTTATTATAACTTTTCAACATAGCTTTAAAGGCATTGGGAAAGTCCATGGCTCTGGCTCAACACTTATAACGTCCCAAAGGGGGACCTTATTGGCTATGGCAATGCTTGTTTGTTTTTGCCTCTTGTATAGTTTGACTCAATGAACTAGTGACTGAAACTAGAATAAAGGATTACTCAAGAAGACAGTCCATTCTTGTATTGCATATGCGGTAACCTTAGTACTTGGGACTTTTGGTTTCGTTTTAACGGTTGTAAGAGAAGTCTGTCCCGGCAGGCAAACAGTTGCTCGTTATTAACTACGAAAGACTGTGGTGTCGTTTGTCTGACATAAGTTTCCAAAAGTTAAGAGCTTACTTTTCTATTACATTAATTTTGTCGTGCAAATGTTACTGTGGGGGGGGGGGTTCTAAGTACCGGGGAGGGGGAGGGGGTTACTCACAGATCCAGTGTGTCTAATTTACCTAAATTGCATGTAGCCTCTACTTTTAAAACTACATTTTCACATTACAGCAGCACAATTCCGGTATGCAGCAGTTTGACCCTCTGCCCAGTGACGAAACAGGAAGGTCAGCCAAGACAGAGAGACCCGAAGCTTCACTTTGGTCCTTCAAACGGTCTGTCAACTAAGCGCCAGCGCCATTGGCTATACAGCGGACCTGGCCTCGCCTTCCACGATCACCTTATTTTCTGTTTACAGGCAGCAAATTGGCCACGCCCCTTCCCCCACCCGTCTGCAGAAGTCGTCTTCTTATAGCCCGCCCTGCTAACTGTCTTGGCCAAGTAATTGGTTTAGTTGGGTTGCCAATAAAATCACTATTTACTTCCTGTTGGACGCAAGTGGTATCACTCTAGTGGAATTCTTTCACTGATTGACTATGCAACCTGTCAGTCCTTGTGTGAACAACGCCCCGATGTTGATGGGCGTGCATGCAGAATGCCGAGATGCAATTGGTTGCACCAACCAATAGCGGGGATGTGATTGGTTGAGCTGCGTGTCCATGCCGCCAGGGGGCGGGGCCGGCCGAGGAGGGGCTTCTCAGTGTCAGGAGGACCCTGGGAGCGGCGCAGGAGAAGCAAAGGCGGTGAGTGCTCGAGAGGGGCCCGGAGCTTGTCTTGCAGAGGGGGGCTGAATGTTGCCTGTTGAGAAGAAACTCTACGCAAGTGCAGCGCTTGTAATGAGGAAAGCCGAAAGTATAGATTTGGGTCTCCGAGGGATGGCAGTAGAGGCCTAGGGAGGGGTCTTTGGATCAGATCCGTGCCCACAGCAGGGAGACCTGGAGGAAGTCAGGGCTGAGGGAGGAAGTCATTCATGGGCAGGGCTTTGGGGCATAACGCAACCTGGGTACCCCGATCTGAAGTAGAGTCCTGCGTATATTGGCCTGGAGCGGGGCTGAGGAGGGGTCCTCGCGAAACGAGCCAAGGGGCGAGCTGTCTAGGATCCATGTATGTACCAAGAGCGACTCCCGGAAGGATGGAGTTAAATCTAGGAAACTAGGCTTGGAAAAAGGTACAGCAGAGAAGGATCTTGCCTTGCAGTTCAGAGGCATGGACAGAGACCGAAGACGTAACGGACAGATCTAGATACGAGGAGGGGCACTCCCTGTTTCTGACCTCTTCTTCCCCCATCTTTAGAGCGGTCAATCTTTGTCATAGCTGTGGCGGCTTAAGTACTCCTACAATCTAAAAGTAAATATAGCATATATATTTCTGTGCAGAGAGTAACCTACACTTATTACCCTAATTTTGTGTGGGTGAGTGCCATAACGCATGAGAGGTTAAGCATCGAATGAGTTTTGATGACCCTTCCTTCTCTAAACAGTGGTGCAAAATGTTATTATTACACATGGCAGATTTGCTCATAAGGTTTATGCCTTGACATTTGTTTGGTGCAGATCCTTACAACGGTATTTAATCTTTAACATGACAAGGGGGTCAAATCCACGCAGGAAGATCAAAATTAGGCCTTGTGAATATGGTTCCATTTGTTCTCTTTATCAAGTCAGGCTTGAATGGATTCAATGAGGCATTACGCAGTACTTTCTGAAGTCATTTGAGGTTCACTGTGGTAATAAAGGAGATCATCTTTTTTTATTTATCTGTATGCTTCCAATAATACTTATTTTCACTCATCGTATAGATCTACATTACAATGTTGGGTCCTTTTATAATTCCAAACTCAGTGGTCTAAAAGCCCACTTTTCACAGTCAACGATGAAATATTTTCTATACTTCATGAAAATGATATAATAAATAATGACTGGCTCTCTAGAGGTTCAGCTCTGCCCACCATTTAATTAGGAAACAATTAAAGCTTCCGAGGTTCGCCTTAACTCTTTGTTTAATCAGCAGTGTTACTTATGAAAGCTAAGTAGAACTATAACATTCAAAATGTAAACAAGGCCCATTGTTAGCTGTGGGACTACCTTGTATAGTGCCTATTCGAAACTCTATTCATGAAAAATGAACATGGTAATCGCAATTATCTCGTTTGTTCCTTCATAAATTGCTTGCCCCTCATCCGAGTACAGATGCAGGAACAAAATGTGATCCTGTTTACTGAGTTGAATGTAAATCTGATAGTTGAGGCCTAATCTCTTGGGCTGAGGGTTGCAGTAACCTTCTCCTCTCTTCAATCAGCAGACCCAGAGTGCCTCGTGCTGTGTTTTTAATAAAGGCTCTTTACGATTTGCCCACGCCACTTGATAACGTGAAGAAACAATTCATTACCGGTTTTGGCTCATGTAATCATGCCTGAGTTTTCCCAGAACGACCATGAAGACATCTTAAACCTCGATGTAGGTCATCTGATCATGTAATACAAGCATTGACAAAGCCAATAGGTCTGGTGTTGGCTGGCAAGCTATTGACTTTAACAAATGGCTGCTTTCTTTGAATGTGTTTTGGTAGAGTATAACAAAACTCATTCAAAGAAGACTGCCCATTTCTGTTTGCGGATGCAAGGGCAACCATCTTCGATTGGTATAAGTCATCGAAAGATGGGCTCCACCTTGTCTTGTCACTCCAGTTCTTGGCAAAGACAGGGAAACATTTTTGTGTGGATGACTACATAGTTCTTGGGAAGAATACAGTCACTTGTACAAAAGGAGGCAAGTGGCTAAAGTGGGTAGACCCATTTCCCCATCTAGTATGATGTGGAGGGTAGAAGCAAAATATGAATGAGACGAAAACGGACCAAAGGATGAAGAGGGCTAATTGAAAGCCCCTGTAAGTGTATGTGTGAATTTCTTTTTAAATGATCTTTTTGGAAACCACACTACTTAAAAAACAGATGACATTTTGCATCCAAACCAGTGATTGGAGCTCGAACATTCCAGCAAGCGACACCCATTCTGTACTGACTCCATTGGCTTCCTGTAAAGTTCAATGTGCCTTTTAAGACTGGTCAAGTAATTAATAGGTAATTTTTAGGCCGAAGCCTACCAGACAGCACTCTTCTCTGGTTTACTAACAACATCTTGGGGACATTCAGAAAGCTTCCCTAGGAATGCATTCTGCCCATTGCTTACCATTGGCTTTGTGGTTTGCAACTCACATTTGCTTGCTTTCTATTTGCTGGCTTTGTGTTTTAGACTGACCAGCTTGAGAATTTCCCTTCAGTGGGCCTAACCCTCTTTACAGTATCCATTCACCAGTGCTCGATCACTGTAAACAGGCCTTTAAATCTCGTTATTATCTTGTCACATTTGTTGTCAATTCAGAGACGGAAAGGGGTCAAATGTTAAGCTATCTTCCGAGGAAGCTTGGTGTTTACTTTTCTTTCTCTGACTTCAAAGTGAAAGGATTTATGTGACAATTATACTGGCTTCTGGGGGTGTGCTGTACGTTGTTATATTTAGCACACAACAAAAGGTAAATGTTTGTAAATGAACTGTGCAGATATTTAGAATATATCTGAATTAGGAAATCACAAATGAATAACATTTTTAAGTAACAGATACTTTATCTGCGGACTGCTGTTTCTGCACCTCACACTAGTTTCATTTAGATCAGATGTCCCTTGTGCAACAAGCCCTGGCACCAGCAGTCAATTGATGCCTCTGTAAATCAGATCCTAGGCAGTGGAGGGGTTGAGCATGCTCCAAGTGATGAAGTTCAAAATTCAATGTTTGATTTTCAGGTAAGTATTTGCAATCAGTTAGTTCTCTCGAAATTGGAGATTTTACGGTCAGCCAACGCGTTACGTTCTTAAGATGAGAACTAAGTCAGGACTCATTGGGCGTGTGTGTCTCTGGTAGGTGAAGAAAATATATTGAAAATTATTTCCACTCCACAGGTGTAGTGGATGCAGTTTAGCCTAGCTCCAACTAGACCTCTTGCTTAAGGCTTGAATATGTGATCCATAGTCAAGTAGCTGATTCTGGCAGGAGAACCGCTAATCGGAGATATTTCTCTAAGGCCGACCGAGGCCCTGTGCTACCCATAGTGTTGCCAGAGTTACTGCCTGGAATACCGACTTGACTATGGATCATATATTTGAGCCCTAAGCAAGAGGTCTAGTTGGATCTAGGCTGAACTGCATCCAGTACACCTTTGGAGTGGAAATAATTTCCAATATATTTTCTTCACCTACCAGGGAGACACGCCCATTGAGCCCTAAGTTCTCATCTTGAGAAGGAAACGCGTTGGCTGACTGTAAAAACTCCAATTTCGAGAGAACTAACTGATTGCAAATAAAGACTTACTTGAAAATCAAACATTGAATTTTTGGACTTCATCACTTGCCGCCCGCCCAACCCCTCCACCACATTTTTATGTAATTCTTAAGTGTGGTGGAAACAAATATTTGAATACGATAACAAAAATTCAGTACAATAGGTGATGCAATTTCCACAAGTTGTTTGTGTACTGTATGCTTTTATAGTTAAAACTGTATATCTGTGTAAATGTAATGGTCATTTCAATTGAAAATGTGTTGTCTGTAATGGGAGGGCGCTACCACACCATGCGTGCTCCACTTTACCTAACCACACCATGCGTGCTCCACTTTACCTAACCCCACCCCACCCCACAGCACTTTACTCTGCATCGCACCATGGCACTCTACTCTACTCTACACCACTCCACACTGCATCATTGCACTCCACTCTATGCCACTTCACTCTACACCTCTATACTCTACTCTGCACCACTCTACCCCACTATACTCTATGCACCACCGCATTCTATACATGTCCAGGCTACTCAGCTCTGCACCACTCCACTCTTAAATCACTCAACTGTATGCCAATACTCTTTGAACCAATATTGATCCAGCACACAAATTTCTTTTTCCAAAATATACAATAGTGATCATAATTTGTAAATCACAATAGTGAAACATTCAGTAGCAGAATCAATGATGTTATTTTTGAAGTTCAATCTTTATTTAGTCTTCACAAAGCACTGCAGCCAACGCGTTTCGTCCTCCACGGACTTCTTCAGGGCAAATAAAGAAAGCTCTTCTTACAATGTTAAAATGTAGGAATCTATCCTTCTGTCCAGTCCAATTGATACTGGGTATCTTCAAGGAAATCTCCCTTGCTTTTTCATGTGTTTTTAGTCTCATATAATGAAGATCACTGTATTTTCTATGTCAAATCACTCAGCTATGGTAGCCCAGTATAGTTGAAATTTTAAGAGTGGATTTCGGCCGGCTCCATCGCGTGGCGTCTTTCGTTGTAGCGCTACAACGAAAGACTCCACTCTACGCCTTTCTACTCTGCACTATTCTATGCCAGTGCACTCTACTCCACTCCACTATGCATCACTTTACTCTTCGCCACTGTATTCTACACCACCCAAGCAAGATTTCTGCTACTCCCACAGAGACTTCTCTCAAAAGGAGGAGTGATATGTTTGAGGGCACTCAACAACTGGATGCATCGATTCGTCCTGTGGCCCATAAAAGACTCAAGGACAAGGCTATCATCTCTCCACCTTTGCCTATTCCCATTCCACTTCCTATTACACCAACTCCATGTTCCACACAGGGGTCACCACAGTCCTTTTGGACACAGGCAGCCCTATCTCCTATTGCCCAGTAGTGGAGTTCGAAGCACTTCTGTACCAACACCTCACAAATGACTCTTGGAAATGACATCGAACACTGTGGGGACCCAGACCTTCAACATGTCTCTGTCAAGGCTTCCCCTCTAGGTGATGCAACCACAAACAACAGGGTTGTTCACTGTGTAGCTGCCTACCATAAGGTAGACAAGCATGTTTACGCCCGAGGATGATGACTTCCTGGGCGAGACATTATCCAGGATAGTGTGTTTCCCCTAGTTTCTTCCAGTGGTGAAGAGCATTATCAAACCCACCCCTGACAGCCAGTAAAATCCCAGGTGGTAACTCCCAGGATAGAGAAAAAAATGTAAGCCTTCTTCCTCTGATCCTTGTACATCAAAGGGCACGTTCCCCTGGACTCATTGGTGGTTTTCACTGCCTGTAAGCAAGCTGCAGCACAAGCGATGGGTGACGCTCCCAGACATGGAGAGCAAACACATTGAAGCAGCTGTCACAATTGTGGCAGTCTGTGCTACCACCTACTGACTCATCTGCAATTCTGTGGGCCTCCTGTTACGCTGTGAAAGGCCCAATGGGAGGAGTTGGAAGCCCTACTGCAGCATCCAGGTAACAAGTGCGGAACAAGCATTGGCATAGCCAATAGGTCTGGCCTTTGGGACCTTATAAGTGTTTAGCCACGCAACAGTTAATGCTGTTGCAGTAAGGATATTGTGCTGCATAACTAAATACTTATAAGGTCCCAAAGGCTAAACCTATTGTCTATGCCAATGCTTGTTTTAATAGTCATGACTGGAAACACCTCTCGTGCTACTAATATTGAATGTTGCATGTCTAAACACTTATAAGGTCCCAAAGGTGAGGCCTATTGGCTATGCCAATGCTTGTTTTTCATGAAATTACTTAAAATAGGTTCTGCCAGTATCTTGAGTAACTTTTCTTCGTTAAGGAATATCTTGCACAGAAGTCAAATAAGATACCGTCAGAAGACTTATTCAAGGATTCAACGTCTTGTTCAAGGTGAAAATGTTGCGTGTGAATTTTTTTTTTATTCGAAATAGATTCTCTTGTGCAAAAAATCCACACAATATTTTACATTGTGCAGAATGGTGAATATTTCACATTTAGTGTAATGAAAAAAGGCCTTGGCACACGAGACCTGCAGCTCGTTTTAGCTGAGCCAAAACTAGGAAATTCTGGTCCGTCTAAGAATGTCCATGTCTTAAGCGCCACATCCAAGCACCGCACAAGGACTAAGATTGCGTCCACTATCGAAGCGTAGAAGAGGCTTTGAAAATGGAGATAGAAAGGGGGCACTGAAAACTGGGGGGAAACGTGCTACACTTTTCAGTACACTGTAACCGATTATCATCATTACTTCAGACCCATGTAGCAGGTGGCGGCAACCATATAATGACTTATTTATTCATTGTTGCGGCGCAAATTGTTGTCAAAGACTTTGCAAAGTCATCAATTTTTTCAAATCTATTTTATTAAATTGTATTCCCTGTAAGACAGGTATTTTGAACTAAAACGCTTTTTATACAAACCCATTTTTCATATACGAAAGAGTGATTTAGTGTTGAGCCTACGCAGACCAGGAGTGTTTCTCTGGGAGCTGGCTCCATGCCAGGTTTGCTGGATCACCATGTAAGAAAAATTCACACTTAATCTAAATGTGAATCGTTTATTGTACAGTCAGAGAAGTGTTAGAAAATAGTAGATGGAGCTGTAGACTTAAGTGGTTCAAAATAGTTTTATTTCATATAATTACACTTGATGAAGAGATAATTATATAGCTGAGAGGGGGAGGGTGGTGTCAGTGTGTTTAGAATTCAGAGTTCAGGGTGGAGGAGCATTAGCGCCACTCCCTTGTGAGGAGGCTGAAATCCAGAGCTGTCTTTAAAGCTGGGAGGGAGAGGCGGGAGAGTAAGAGGGTGACTCAAGCCTCAGCTGGGGTTGTGTCCAACGCAGGTTGAAGGAGCCACATTGGGGTGGGTCATAGGGGTCTCCCATAGGCGGAGAGAACAGCCGCATGCTAACGTTAATATAACAAGTTCCAAATATATGATCGATACCTGGATATAAAGGGGACGATACATTTTTTTTAAAGCACGCAGCAGAGTGAATCCTAACAGAGCTGTACGGGGCACTAAGTACCACACTTAACAGGGGGACAGTGAGTATCAGAAAAGGAAGTGAGTGAGACAGAGGCGGAGAGAACAGCAGCATTCTAACATTAATATAATAAGTTCCACATACATGATAGACACCGGGATAGAAAGGGGGCGATAAAATTAAAATAAAAGCACGCTTGTGATGCACGTGCGAGCGGAGCAGGAAAAAGTGAAAGTGATCGCGCTGGAAGGGGACCGCAAGCAATGTAAAAAAACACAAGGCAGCGCTGGAAGGAAGGAGAAATGCGAGTCACGGCCGGCCAATGCAGCGCTCCTGAAACTGAAAGCACGGCCGGCCGTGAAAGCCTTTGATGCCGCAGGGGGTGGAGCGGCAAACTGAAAGCACGGCCGACCGGCCGTGAAAGCCTTTGATGCTGCAGGGGGTGGAGCGGCACCAAGCTGGGCAACAGATGGCTGACGATTTGATGCTGTGCACCCGCATTTTAGGTCAATGCGCTTGCGCATTGACCTAAAAGCGTACGGGCACAGCAGCAAATCGCCAGTTAGTTAAAGTCTGTTTAAAGCCCTATATATCTCGCTCCCGCTCAATGCGCATGCGCATTGAGATAGGTCGCTCGACCTAAAAACACCATCATGGGAGCACAAAAGGACTTGCATCGCATATGATTTTAACTGATGTTTTGCTATTCCACGTTATTATACATGCTTCGTTATTGACATGATCATAGAGAAAGTGTCAAGCACATATGGCTTCTATTTAGATGTACTGTATCTTTATGATTATTTTCTATCATTAATATTGGGGTATTTTGTCGCTAAGTTGATTTGGGGAGTTGTGAACACTAGGCGGGTGGATTGTTAAGGCATGCCGGGAGTTGTAGTGTGAATGGGTAGGTTGTGTTAAACAGAACGTCGTGAGTGGTATGCACAAAGTCAGGTGTTTGTTCTTATTACACACATGTGGGGGGGCACATGGAGGTAGCCGGAGAGCTGATCTAAACTGATAATTTTCAGTGTTGTCCATTTGGATACATTTGAGAACAGGGCTGCTTTCCCCGATGCTGATGGAAGGACGATGTGATACATTGAAAGCCAAATATGCTGCTACCGTTGAAACAAGCCTGGATTTAGTTACATTGGTCCACTTTCTCACGAAAGTACTTAAACATCAGACACGAGAAGCATATTAACCCCTTCAGCGCTAATGACAAGGGTAACTCGTCATGGACTTTCCATTGATTTCAATGGAAAGTCAATGGAGCTCAACCAACACCCTTAGCAGCCAAGTGGTTAAGGGGCATTGCTATAAGGACTTTCTTTAAACACGCGAGTGGTGATCGAGTTGTGCACGCGCGCAAGAAGGGAATTTAAATAAAGCACGCGAGTGGTGCGTGCGCAGCAGCGGTGAAAGTGATCACGCTCCACATGGCACCTCGGGCGCTGAAAGCTGGCGGCTGCGCGCGTAACTGCAAGCGCTAGGCCAGCAAAAGTATGTGGGAGCACTTTTCAAAGCCCACTTACTAAATGTCTCGTAGGGCAGCACATGCACTGGCTCAGGCGAGACCTAAAAATGGGGGAGGAAATCATAGACACTGTATGGTGCGCTTTAGTTAAGCGGGCACAGCCGCCAGAGCAGTAATCACCTCCAATATTGTTTGCCTCTTCTCCTGGCTGAATATTTCTGGTTTGAAACCAAAAGTTAAATAACTCCTCATCAGCCTGTATATCGACAGAGAGCCCCTCTTCAATCCACTGGTTGATGAGATGTTGGATAAAATAAAGGACGGAGATACTGCCAAAGCCATGAGTGCACTCCAAATCTCGACAGCCAGAAGTCCCTTCTAGAAGCAGCAAACCTTCCAGAACAATCTCCCTTAACCAAATTGTCATAACGCCAGCAACAGGCCTGGCAGCAGCTGGGGGTAGAGGATACATGTGGGGTACCTACTGGGCAAAAACTCCAAGGGACGAGGCAGAGGACCTTCTGACATGGGAGCTTATACCTTCAAATATGGACTGGCCCACGCCTCCCTGATCACAGATAGATAATTAATTTGTTTACGTTTGTAACCAGAACTGGACATTGTTCCCACTGTATGAGGCCATCGACAACACCGTCACTACTCCCTACTCTTCTTAATTCTTTCACAATTCTCGGTTGCTGGGGGATTTTGACTGGTGCAAGAGGTGTACAGATCAGAAGTAGATATGCAGCAGCTGGTTCAGTACTTTGGAGTAGAGGTCACTTACTTGGAAGTCACCTCTCCAAGACTTGGTATTCATTCCATCTCTTATCCAAACCAGTTAGCCAACGCTTTTGTTATCTTACATTATGTTATTGCCATTTACACACTGCACAGTCTGCTGTTCTTGCTTCACAGTATTCTTGGTTGCTGAATGTGCATTCTCTGCCATTCCTATGTTAACTTTTTAACCTGGAGTCTGAAAGGTCTCCAGTGAGGCTTATCATGTTGTAGTCAACGCACAGTGGGACTTGCTTTTTGTGAGATTTGTTGATGGATGTAAAAGGCAATATGCAGTCATGTTGGATAGTTTGGAGGTCATTTTAAATCACTGTATTGATCTCTAATGGAGAAGAGTGGCTCTTAGCTTCAGTTCTCCAGCATTGGTTTCTTTTGTGGATTCGCATGCGCCCCTTCCTCCTCCTCCACCTCATATATTGGCTCAGCATTGTAGTTAAATTTGCACACTCGTTCTGCAGGTAAGATGGCTTCTGTGAGAGGTGAGGTTAAGGGGATGCTTGCCTCGCTGGGTGTGGTTCGGTTCTTTTCCAATGGTGAGTGTGGTACTAGAGTGGCTGTGATTTGAGGCCTTTCAGGTATGTTGTGCACTGCTTTTATAAGTCACTGTGGAAATGCCACCTCAATGATGTAGATTGATTCGAGCATGTGATGCTAAGAAATCGTACCCAAGCTGGAGAATTGTAGTTACAGGGAAGTATCTTTTTGCGACAGTGTTAACATCCACCAAAAAAAGAGTCCCTTTCTTTTTCAGTGAAAAACCTGGTTCAAAATTAGCTTTTATTTATTAATACTAATACCTCCTTTTTAGTTTGCCTGCACTTGGGTGATCTTGATAAATAATTTGTAAACTCGAAACCATGTTAAAACGGTCTGCCCCATATATGGAGCACTATGTATAATGTTCTTTCTTTCGAGATTGTTACTTACATTCTCCAATTGCTTGCTGTCTCAAAAACCCTTCGCCGATTATACTCCTAAAACCCTGCATGAAAACTTTACCTCAGCATACTTTTTCGTCAGAGTGACCCTGTTCTTACCTTTTCCATACTCTGCATGCTTTCTGTTTCAGAGTGTAGCCTCTTCTCAGTCTCAAGCCTGTCTCAATCCTTCTTATTGTATTTCTGCAATTGGTTCATACCTCATTTAATAGATTACACCTAGGCCTGGGAGTGAAATAATGCTCCGCTCTCTGAGTTTTTCTTTCTCCACGTAGTGCGCAGAGTTTCAAAAAACTTCTGGAGTGTGTTTTTTCCTCTCTCGCCAACGGTAAGTTGGCGAGCGAGGAAAATCTTACTTCAGACTACCTCCAGGTGAGATTTCTCAATGCGGGCAATCGTCGATGGCCGCTACAGCTTGTGTTGATAAACCTTCCATTGACGTTGAGGAAGCTGCCGCTCCAGTAGAACATCTATTTGAGCAGCAAAAAGAAGCAGTGCTCTCTTGCGCTTCGCACAGTGCAGTTCGTGCTGATTTTCTAGTGCGGGACAAGCACCTGGCGCTAAGAATCAGTGCGAACAGCGCGACCTAACACACTTCGTTGTAACCTAACATTACCTAAACCCTGCCAGCCATTCTCACCAGTGACTCACCTGAATTCACATAGCCCCACTAATGATCACACGTAACTGGTTATGTATAATCTATCACAAAGTAACTGGAGTAAATGCATACAATGTTTTCTTGAGAGCACAAGACTAATGGCAATAACTACCAGATTAATCACTAACCTTGAGTTCTGGAGTAACATGCTGCTTGTCGTAAAGCACTTCAACGCCTCTTCAGGGGTAGTAAATGCTATTTAAATCCAATTACACTCTACAGCACTCTACTCTATGCCACTCCACTCTCTCTATTCTACTGTGCTCCACTGCACTCTACGCCACTCTGCTGTACACTATTCTGCACCACACCATGCACCCCTCCACTTTACCATGCACCACGCCACTCTACTCTGAAACAATCTACTCTACACCACTGCACTCCACACCACTCCACTTTGCGCCACTGCAGTCTATGATGCCGCACTACACTCTACACCACTAAACTCTAGACAACACTCTACTCTGTCACTGCACTCAATGCTAATGTGCTCACCGCCACTTTATTAAAAACCAATGGATTCTATGCCTTTGAACTTCACGCCAGTCTGCTCTGTACTTTACGCACCTTCAATCTAGTCCACTGTACCCCATCCTACTACACTACACAATATTATATTCTATGACGCGCTACCCCATTAACCTCTACTCTGCCTCTCCACAACACTCTACTTCACTCTGCAACCCTCCATGCCACGTTACTCCACTCTTATTTATAACACACTATTCCACTCCATGCCACTCCACTCTGACACTATGCCACTCCACTCTTCGCCACTCTAAGACACTCTACAACACTGTACTCCACTTTACTCCATTCTATGCCATTCTACTCTACTACACACTGTCACTTCATTCTACGTAAATATACTCTGATGTACTCCACTCTACAACAGTACTCCACTTAGCACCCTCTACGCCACTCCATGACAATCCATGCCACTCCAGACTACAACTCTCTGCTCCTCTCTACACCCTTCCACTCTCAGACACTACTCCCTCCACGACACTCCACAACACTACACCACTCTGCCACTCCATGCAACTCCATAACACTTCACTCTAGTTTGATACTCAACTTTACGCCACTCCACACCACTCTCCTTTACGCCACTAACTTTTAGCCATGCTGAACAGCAGCCACGCTAGTGTACAACATGGCTTAAACGTATTACCAAAGCCAATAGCTCTTGCATAGGCGAAACTTTTTGGCTTTGCCAATGATTTTATAATCCAGTGTACTTGGCCTAAACGATGCTAACCTCTGGTGGCTCCTAAGGGTCGAGTAGTAGTGTTGTTTTACGGTCGTCTTCTGGAAATACACGTAACCGGATATTTAAACGACTCCTATATGTCAGTGTTTCAGTCAATTTCAATCTTATTTTTCCAATTTGAGTTAGCACCACCTTTTCGTCAATTGCTTTGTTCCCATTGTGTACATACTATTTTTGCTGCTTTATGTTTTGTTTTTCTGTTGTCATATTTTTTTATTTTTAAAAAATATTCGTTTTCTATGTTGTATTTGTGTGTAAATTTGGACTGAGCGAACAACAAGGACTTGGAAGTATAAATATATATATATATTTTTTAAAGATGCTAAAGCTATGAATTTAAGTTTTAGGTAAAGTATGGTCTAATCAACCTGATAGAAATTCTTAAAAGTTTTAGTTTTATAAAGTGGTCTTTAGCTTGGGCATGGATCGTGCTCTACAAATTTGCAAAGACAAAAAAGAAAAATCATATTTTTAATATACCGCTTGCTGGTATTGCTTTTGCATTTGTTTGAGCACTGTAAATAGTTAAAGGATTTACAATTTGTTACTCTCGTTTGTTATGTTTTATGTTGGTGGAACCTTTTAGTTTGGAAGGGGAGTTAATGCAGGTTGGATTCTGTCTTGAGCAAATCAGTTGTCGTTCCGGTCTTCTGGCCTTGCTCCTAGGGTTGGTTTCTTTTAGAAGGGGCTTTTTTGCTTTGCTTGTGATGACAGCTGGTGGCCGGTAGGCTTCTGTTAGAGATTGGTGAGTGCCATGTGGGAATCTGTAGGAATGTGTGTTTGAATTGAAATTTGTCTTGGCTCCACCTTGGGTCAGAGGAGTTTGTTGAAGATCGGAGTGAGTAGTATGCAGTCTGAAGCTTTTATGATCACTCTGGTAAGTCAGTCCTTTCTGATGGGCACCTTTACTACAACATTGTAGAAATCTCTAATTTCTATTTTTAAGCCACCATTAATCCTTTATCTAAAAAAAAGTTTATTCGCATTTAACAATTCAAGAAATGTTTGAAACTCGTGTCCATTTAAACACTTCCCTTTGTCTGATTTGTGTAGAGCATCTCACGGTTGGTCCTCTGTTAAATCAAGCTCCTAATTGTCCCTGATCCAACGAGAAAACGTATTGTCTTATGCGACTGCATGGCATTGTAAGAGTTTTGTAGTAAAGTGGGAATTGTATTGTAAACAGTTCGCCCTCAATCCTGCAGCTTAAAAATACAGAAGGAAGTGGTAGTGGCCAGTAACAGTTAAGTAATGTCTAAACCAGGCCCTTCTTTAAAATTGGTGGCACTTTGGTGCAGTTCCGTCAGATACAACAAATGAGAGAATTCACTTCGCATCTATACATACAGTTATTTAAATCACTATGCTGTAAAGTGACATGGATGAAAATGGAGCATCTTGAGCTCTTTATGATGCAAGAGGAACATTTTGGGCTCTTTACACCTGGAAAAGCAAAGATTTTGGTCTACGCTGAATCTTTATGATGCTAGTGGATCTGTGTTTAGGTTTTGTGTTGAGAGATGGAAAGGTTACTCTTTCTTAGCTGAGAGAGTTGTCCGTTTGGTTATTTTTTAAGAAAGAAGGCTTGGATGACGTCTTAACGGAAAATAAATAATTTTAGCTCCCCACAGTCAGGTGTTACCCCTGGTGGGTTGCACATTTATTGCTTCCTCCACTCTGAGGCCAGTTCTGAAGATTCCTTTGTCTAAAAAAAAAAGTGGAAGAAAGACTACTCGAGCGGGAGAGGGTAAAGAGAGGCCATAGGAAAGAATGGAACTTGTGATGATACTTTAGATGTTTTTCACCTAGATTGGATTATGCCCTAATTGGGCCCTACTGTGAAAGGGGCGCAATTTATGGCTTGTATTATATAGTGGGGCAGGTTGTTTATGGTGAAAGAGAAATCAGTTAAGCTATGTACAACCATCATGGGGCTAGTTGGGATCTGCATGATGAAAAGTAGCAGGTTTATTTACCAGAAATTGACATTTTCAGAATCTTTATAATTAGGAGTATGACTCTTAATGGTAAGAGAGGGCCATGTTTAGAGTTTAAACAGGGATGGGACATGTTGAAATCTGTATAGCGAGAGATGGGGTCTTTATGACGAGATGGGGCATGTTGAAGTCTTTATGATGTATTTGAAGGGCAAGTTGAGAACTGAATGACGAGTAGAGTATGTTGGGTGC
The DNA here is from genome assembly GCF_964261635.1 of Lissotriton helveticus. Taxonomy (NCBI): domain Eukaryota; kingdom Metazoa; phylum Chordata; class Amphibia; order Caudata; family Salamandridae; genus Lissotriton; species Lissotriton helveticus. The sequence goes on along the minus strand of NC_136057.1, from coordinate 1,471,954,730 downwards.
TTTATCACAACACAACGGAATGTTGGGTTTGTCATGCAGGACCAGCCAGATGGATTGTTCATGATGGGAGTGCGGGGTTGGAGGTTTTCTCAATAAGCAAGGGCAAGTGGTGTTTGTGTGGAATGACTGTCTATGTATCGCTATTGCCTTGTTTGTGGATTGTATTTGAGGGTTGTCCTGTAGGGTTGCAAAGAGAGTTGGGATAATTTTACCCAGATGTGAAGAATTGGCTGTGTGTTGTAAGGGCTAGCTTTAGACTCAGACCATGTTGTGGCAGTCTTGACACAGCATAAAGGTGTTTACAACAGAATATTCATAAGCAGTGTGCGATGCTTACAGTACATGCATGTGGGAAAGGTGAGGGGGGCAATGCAATGTGTGGAGACCAAACGTATGCTAGACTCGTAATGCTGCACCTAGATAACAGTATAGGTGTTTCTGCTTTAATGCATACTTTTGCCTAAGGGGGTCTTAGCTTGTGAGTGAGATTGCTGATTAAAGCATCAAGAGGTCATTTAATTTTACGGCAAGTTTTGGAGGTCTAGTTGGTCACTTGTGTAATTAAGTAGGGCCTGAGGATTTAATTTGGTGATGTACACAGTGAACATTGTAATTGTAGTAGTGGTTCCTTAATGGTCTCCTGGAAGTAAGGAAAGGGACTGAAAAGAAGACTGCATTTGGTGGTTAAGATAAGAGGATCAGTTAAAGGCTTGACCATGCACACCTGTATTTTTTTAAGACATTCTTTATTGAATAACAGAAACAAACATATGAACAATAGCCATCGTCAACAAGCACACCTGTATGGCTACAACGGAGGAAGGTAGAATAAGCATTATCAAAATTGATTTAGGAGGATGAAAAAAATGCTCCTTTGGCATCTGCTTGAGATTCAAGGTTTTCCTGGCGGAGATTATAAACATCTGTTCACACAGTTTGGACAGAATACCACTTGAAAATTACCCAACAGGTTTAGATTCCTTTTGAGGGTTGGTGGTATGCTGCTCCTTGACTCTGTCTAACAAACATCCTTTTACATTGATCTGCGATCGCCAGGATTCCTTGTGTCATATGCAGGTTTGTTCATGAGAGGTTTTCAGGTTGTTTGGAAAGGTTCTGATTTGAAAGATGTATTTGTTAGGATTCTTGGTCTTGGAAGGTGAGGAAGCTGAAGGAATTTACTTAAAGTTTACTCTGCAAATAAAACAAACTTTCTCCCTTTAAAAAAAAGAGCAGTATGTGGTTTGCCTATTTTGATGCAGAGTTATGTTTCATCATCCTTTTAATAGATTATAAAGAGCAATTCAGATTTAGGGTGGGTTTTAATAAGCTCTAAGAACATAGAGGAAGTCGTAAGTGATTAAACTTAAGGTCACCAAAGGGAATAGTGAGGTGATAGGGCCTAAGCTTTCTTCGGGTTTGTGAGATGGGTCTCAAGTTCCTCGCATTTCATATTGAGATGAAGGGCTAACGTTGCAGAATTACTCAGATGGGATCTTTGTAGGAGGAGGCTATCAACTTATAAGATCAGTATTACGGTTTTAGTAAATCTGAGCTGATCATCAATGACTCATCGAAAGGGCAGTTTGCATTAAAGACCAAATACATAGTAGCTGGTTTTGCTAACATGATAGTTTCTCTGTGGCACTTGAGTTGTTGGGTGTAATGTTGTTTGTCAGTGAGATCCAAATGAATTCTTCATTTGGTGTCTAAGGAGCAGTTTGTAGACAAGCTGGTTGTGACATTTTTTGGGGGATCTGTTGTTCTGAAGGGATGGTGGATGTCGGACCAGTACTGTGCAGTAACATTCATTCACGCATCAGTGATCGACAGTGCAGGCTGCTGTTTTCAGGGATGTAAATGTGCTTAGTGTTAGAGTGGATAGTGTGCATGTGTGAAATGGTACTTTGCAGATGTGAGCTGATGCTGATAGGTTTAAGCCAATTAGATGGTGAGAAGGAGAATTGGATGAAGGCATGAATGAATGGAAAGCACACTATAACCATAGGGTGCTCTGGTGCTGATGAGTCACTGACCAAGCAAGCGCTAGGCAGGAAAGTGAGTTATGGTTTTTCTGGTAAACAGAAATGCCCTAGGTTATGTGGAAATAAAGAGGAAGTTGCAAGGAACTACTGCCTTACAAGACAATTCACAGCTACCTAAGCATGCTCAATTGGAGCATGAGACTCTAAGCTTCATTTTAGAGGTGGGTATGAGTGGGAGCATATGGGATGAGCACTGCAGCAGAGGAAAAGCTTTCAGACCTTAAGTATTGTTTGATTTGCAAAGACAGCACATATTTTGTGTTAAGCAGAGTGGTAGGTGCTGATAAAGATTTAAAAAAGGCTTGTTTCCGGTCCAAGAAGACCTGGCTAGGCAGTTCGGACTGGACTGTTCCCATGAGGAACAGGGTCAAACCTGATTTGCATATGGCTGGGTCTGAGCTGGAGAGGCGAAGTGAGCTAAAGAGCGATGATGGATTCAACCCAGATCTGTGACTTGGGGTGAGTGTCTGAAAAATGTCTGCGCTCCGTCCATCATCTCCTTGTGTTTGATAGAAAGATTCTGCCACATTGATGACAATTTTGATGGTGAACAATGTGGCATGTTAAACCAGTTCTGAAATGTACAGTATTTGTCAGTGTTTGATGTTGGAGATTCATAATTGAAATGAACTCGCAGGAAGTGGCTGAACTTTCAGGGTTATTAGTGGAAAAGGGGATGGATGGGAAGTTGGAAAATGAAACTGAGTGAGAGATATAAGACAGCATTGCACCTGAAGAGAATCACATTCTGACACCGAAACCATGAGGGTTTGTGGACACAGCAACACACTGTGCACTTTTCTTTAGGCCATTGGATGGCTTCTTTGGAATAGTGGTGCATTCATCCTATTATGTCTTTGATTGCAAAGTTTGGGCACTTGCAATGAGTAGATTAAATATATTACCCTGATTTTTGGGGGCTTCGTCCTGCCATTCGTAGTGGTACACAGGCGAGGTAGAGTTAAAGGAGGTGAAAAGGAAGATGGGAGGGCAACTAAGAGAAGGGGTAGGGAGAGGCACATTAAAGAATGGTGCGGGGTGACGAGATAGGATCCCAGGAGAAGAAGGATTTGACTGAGTTATGTGGAAATAGTGCCTAGTGTCTCATGTTCCAGAGGGATACTTTAAGGGAGCGTGAGAGGAAAGAGAAAAGCAAATTACATGTTTTGTCCACGAGTTTTGTAGCATTAGGGTGCAGGTAAGGTGGCTGAAATGAGGGCTTGGTCTTGGTATAGGAGAATGAGTGGAGGAAAGAGCCACAGCTACGAATAACAGGTTGTACGAGAGTGGGGCAGAAGAAGACACGCGGAAGTAGATCATGATGTGGTCTGTTAGGTGTCATAGGAGATTGTGGAGCGCAAAATAGGTCATTGAAATGAGAATGAGTGAGGAGGAGAGAATGTCAGTGGATTAGGATAGGGACATACTTTTGAGCACTCTTAAGTTTAGTTTAAGGAGGTTGAAGTGTGATAATGGTGGTTTAATAAGAAAAGGGGTGAGCGGTTAGAAGGAGGGATGCTCGGAGAGTTAGTAAAGAAGACCCAAATGTTAATGGAGGAAGAGGGGAGATAGAGGTCAAAAATTGTAGCCGAATAATATACCAAATAGAGAGCCGGCAGATACATTATTAAGGGCACTGTGATAAGCAACTACAGCAGAGGATGATCACAGAGGAAGCAGTGAGCCAGGAGTGGAAGAGTACATTTTTCAGAACCGGGGTGGGGATAGGGAGAGTGGTATGTCTTGGGGTAGTTGCAATGATGGAGGGGCAGGTTTGAGTTTTTATGACGTTAGAATAGTACTTTTTAGGATCTTTATAATGAACTTGGGAGAGGGTTCCTTTGTATGACAAAGGTGATCTTTCGCTGTTTCATTTTGAGGTGCAAGTAAAATTAGTTTCTCTGATAGCCCCTTCCACTACTTGAAAATTGCTTCTGACAATTGCCATCAAAAGTTACCTAAAGGAAGAGGAAAATTCTTGAGGGAAATGAGACATAGGGAAATGTGGGATATTTTCTGCCATTTTGATTGTTTCTATAGTGCTTAAATAAATGAAGAGTTGCAGGGATCCAGAGGAGTAACTATGGAGAAGAAAGGAAGAAGACGAAAGCCTTAACAAGATGAATAAATGCTAATATGATATTTCATGTTTCTTATATGTGTTAGAAGAGAAGTTTAATGCGTAACCCGGCAAGGGAGTATCCTCCCCCCTATGCACTCCATGGTAAAGTTTGATTTACACCCTTATCAGGATGACCATGAATGTTCGTCATAGTGGTAATCAAAAGATGTCATCAGTGTATTCAATTCTTATTTTCATTTTTTGATATTGAAATGGTCATTTTTTTTGTGTTAATCCATCACACTATAACATATATGTTCATAAATGCTCGGGTATCCCAATGCATTTCTGGACTTGCCCTTCATCATGGGAGTATCTCCTAAAATGTAATGAATATAAGGTGATCAACTACTATGGAACCGCCTAACTCAGCGTATAGTATCTATATTCTAAGTGAGGGATGAGTATAAACAAGCATGTGGGGTGGATCCCCCAGTGATACATACAAGAGATAAGTGCACAAATATGTGAAACTGCAGTAAGGTTTCTGAACACGGAACGGAAATTAATGATGGAACCCACTGGCAATGATTAGTTGAAAGAAGTAAGAGATGCAACCTCCAAAAATTGCAGGTAGTTTCACAATTTTAAGAGTAAAAGTGTCAAGGAAAATGACAAAGTAAACCTCCATAAACAAACAGAAATTAATGTGATGAAGTAAAAGAAATAAAAACCTTGTGAAATATAATAATAATGTACCAAGATGTTAAACAGACCGCAGTGTCCGGGTCAAGTAAAGTAAAAACGGAAAAAAAGGTGAACGCCGTAGTGCGCGGTGCATTGTATAAAAGTACAAGTGTCCCTTTCAAAAAAGTAAATAAATGCCTCCATATTTTGAAATAAACTACTCCTTGTTAGTGGAGCATGCAGAGTTGAACACCATGATTCGCGGTGCACGATTTAAGAATACAAATGAGAAAGAAACTCAAAGAAACGTGAGCGCCATCTTGGAATACAAGCCAAAATAAAGGTCGGATTCATTTGGAAAGTCGCTTTGGGTCAGTAGGCGATACCCACGTGCACCCTACAACTTAAATTAAATTGAATGCGCGCAATTTATCTCTAAAATACCTACAGGAGTGTGACAGTTTTTCTATTTGCTTATTTGGGTTTCACGTATTTCGCCCCTGTGCTTAGTTGAACCTTTTTCTGTTGGAGAAGGCCAATATGAGATCTATTCTGACAGATCAGATAAGTTGTAGTCCGAAAGAGGAGAAGTTTGTGTTCTCTTTGGTATAATAGGAGTAGGTTTGGCTCTCTGATATTGTGCGAACAAGTTGATCCATTTATGATGAGACGTGTATTGGAATTTCAGATGGATGCAAGTTCGGTTGCTCAGAAAAAGATGGGGGCTAGTTTGACCTTTTGTGGTGGCAGCAGGACATGTGGCTAGTTTCTGGCTGTAAAATGAGAGGAACGAGCAGTTTAGGATGAGTTTACCATGAGTAAGTAGTATGTTAGGGTTGGTACGTTAACTAATGAGAATTATATGATCACCACATCGGTGGCCTAGACCTTAATTCCGTAGTGACATCATTCTATAATGATAGCAAACCTGGAACTTGAATGAGCACAGAAATGTTTTGTACAGAAAGTTATGAAAAAGTGCAGGAATTTATCACAAACCTCACCACGTGGGCAATGAAGAGCTGAAAAAAATAGTTGTTGGCAACAATGAAATGATAAAATATATTAGATACAGTTTGGGATGGGGTATTTGGGATACAGCACAAGCAGCAAGAATGCCCAATAAGTCCATTCAAAAGCCTAAAATGGGATGAGAAATGAGTTTATCTGTGCCGTAGCAGGATGATGTTTCACAGCAATACCCTTGTCGCTTAAATTTGCCACAGGTGGCATTTCAGTTTTTTAACCTATTGAGTTTTTCCAGAAAATAATCCATCCAGTTTAAGAGTTGGGGTATTGCTTCAAGTGTCATCCATTGAAGACGAGATCAAGTAAATGGTGGTACTTAATTTTTTACCATGTCTTTGTAAACCAGGGCGAGCTAAAGTACTCCTCACTGTGCACTCCTGAAGTGCAGGGCGAGGATGGGAAAGAATTGTGCAGAGCAATTGAGTAGTGGCTGTCCAAGTAGATTGTGTCAACCATAGTCCCATAATTAGCTGTGTTGAATGCTGCTTAGAAGTTAAGAATCGTTAACTAAAAGATACTACCATCCTGTTCTCTCAAGAATATGAAATACATAGATAGTTAGAGCCTTGCCATCTCTGTGCTGCATTGTGGTCAGAAGAATTGAATGAACTCATCAGATTATGGTTGCATATTATGAAGTGGGATGGACAATATTTTGAGTTTTTTTTTAAACCTATTTTATTAATTTTCTTAGTGCAACAACGGTCATTTTCAATGTTATACGTGTTATCAATGCAGAAGCCGTGCGAAGGATTCTTAATGTCGATACATTCTGGCAGTTATAGCATATATATATTTATTACATTGCAGTGTCGGCAGTAGCAATGAGTATGTCTGAATATTCAATGCGGTACAAGTGCGATAATAAAAAGGCAACCTCCCTCCCACCCACAACTAAAACCAACCAACTGTTTCCCCCCCACCCCCTGCTTATAGACTCATTTCCTCTCCTTGCATGGTATTTCTAGTCAGCGTAGGTATTCTAGATAGTACTTTAACTCCCTTAACAAAGTCAATAGACTTGCCCAATATAATATCATGGTGTGCCACCCTGGTCGTTTTCCATCTGCGAACCTGCATGTGTTAACTTGTGAGGTGTATTACCCGTCCTACTGTATTAGTATGTCCGTAGCTGTAAATTCCTCAAGCATCGAAATCCATTCCAATGAGATGGGCTTCTTTGCTCAGCCCCTACTTTCTTCCCGGTTTATCTCCATGCTTTCAGCTCTGCCCATCTAACCACTTTGTTATACCAGTCCTGACCTGATGGTGCCTTTGCAGCCTTCCATCACATTGTGATGGACCGTTTAGCCAGGATCAGTGCCAAGTTAGGGAACATATCCTGTTGTCCTCCCTTCTTACGCCTAGGATTCAGTCCCATTATACAGTATTCTAAAGGATCTCTTCCTCCCCCCGGGGCTACATCACTCAGGATTTTGTGCACCGTTGTCCAGAAATGTGTCAATCGTGGGCAAGCCCACAGCATATGCAGTAAGTTTGTGTTGGAGGCGTGGCATTGAGAGCATGTGGCTGACGTGTCTGTAAACGTCCTATGCAATTTGCGGGGAGTCAAATATGCTCAATGTACAACATAAACTGTATAATTTTGAACTTTGGATTTTGAGAGATCTTCTTCAAATATTCTAATATTATCCCCCATTCTTTATCTGTCAGTTCGGGCCCTAGAAAAGCATGGATGCTCCTTAAACATCGAGGTCCAGGAGCTTTCAAACTCCATACCCTACATGGCAAACAGAAAGACCTTTTCAGAAAGTACGCTTAATAAAGGAGAAAGATATGCAGGCAAAAGGCAGTTTCAATTGTCTGAAAAAAGTAGGTCAGTAGATGATGGCTGGAGTGTTCAATTGTAAAAGGATGTACTCTACGAGAAGTAATACTTCCATCAGGTGAACACCCCTCACTATCTTAAGCACAATCTAGACTTCAGCAAAATTCAGCAATACAACCACCTGAAAAACTTCCACCAACTGCACCTTATTCCGACCAATATCAATCATCAACCTAGAAATCAAAATACTGGTGAAAATGGTTGTGGATAAATCCTGTAAAAACAATCTGTTCCTTAATTTGAAAAGACCAGAATGGCTTTATGCCCGGAAAGATCATACACCTTTGCCTGTGATGCTTACAGATGGCTCTAATTCAGCTGGACGATTTGGCAGCTCTAGTGCCTTCCCCCTAGTGGACTTCCAAAAAACTTTGAACTCAGTCCACTTGCCTATTATGTTTCGAATCCTTGAGAAGACATCTTGGTCTGCTTTTCTCAGAATACACCAGTGTCCTATATGCTGCCCATGGGCTCAGTCCGGTACAGGTGAACAGAGTACTTTTCTTTTTTTCTTTTTTTCCTTTCTCGGTTGAAAGGGAGTAATTGGCTAGGCTTGAATGCTGACCACTATCCTCTCCTCTTTCCTTTGGTGGTGGATCCACTTGTAAAATGGATTAGAAGAGATGTGCAACTCAGCAGCTTTCGGTGGAAAGATCTATGCGCAACAGACTATTATTTTATGCGGATGATATGCTCTTGTATATCCAAAACCCAGAGAGCGCATTAGAAAGACTACTGCAAATATACAGAGAAGCTTCCAGTATCTGGCTAAACTTGGGACAAATTCCACATACGGCCAGATTACGAGTAACTATAGTAGGTCCCCAAATTACTCCAATCTCAGCTGGGCAATGGGTAACATTAACTACTTGGGTATGCACGATGCTAGATATGAAAAACGGGGACCTTAACATATCAACCCTCGTCCAGTGAGTGAGCCGGGAGATGGACTCTTGATGTATGCAACCACTGTCTATAAAGGACTGTATGGCATTATTTAAAATGATGTCACTCCAATAAATGCTATAATTAATGCAGAACTATGCCCCACGCCGGGAGGCGTCACCAGGCGCTCTATAAACCCTTTTAAACTAAACTAAACTATGACATCATCTGGCAGTCCCTTAAGAAGCTTCAGGTTTTGATTAGGAATTATGTCTGCACTGATGGACAGTCAGAGGTATTCTTTCAAAACTGTACTCTATCTCCCTAGGAAGTTGGCCTAGTCTTACAGAGGTGTGCTTGTACTATTGGGCATGCAAATGATACTAATTAATTGCGGGACTTTTTAAGATTAATACAATCCTAATGTCAAGGTAAAACTGCAGTGCCGTGATGGACACTGCCTGCTAAACCTTCTATAATAGTCCCACATGCCAATCCATATAACAACTCTAGAATCCAATAATTTCTTTGCACTGGGTAAATCCGATGAGAGGTGATCTCTACTCTCAAGATCCCACTCTGGCATGGCATGTAGTTGCAAGAGGTCTTTGGTCCAGAGGTATTCAATACCTGATTGGGATCTCCAAATTGGGTCGTATTTGGGAAGGGAACCATATTAACATCTCTGAACAGCTGACACAAGCCTGCTCGTTGTACAAATACCAGTTCTAATGACATTTGTAGCTACACCATGCACTTGACAGCCATAAAGATAAGCTATTAGCAGTAGCCAAATTCTACCCTTTAATGCCTAAAAAAGGGATCTCTCAGATCTATGGATTCCCTGGTAGCAAACACTCCTGACCCATTGAGACAGCTTTGCAATTGATGTGAATAAGATTTAGGAACTTTAAAATAGACAAAATGACACGAAGCCAAGGTGGCCACGCAGACTCTTAACAATATCATCTTGTATCCATTTGTCTCTGATGCAAATGTGAAATTGGAACCTTTTTTCAAACAACATGGGAATCTCCTGCATTACACACTTGCATAGGTAGTGGGTAGACTGGTCACAGTGGATTTCAAAATGGCGTTACTGGGGCTAATCGAGGAATTGGGGGGAGGATCCAGGAGACCAGCCTATTAGTGGCAAAGGTGTGATGATTGTAAAGGGGGCCATTGAAAGGTTTTGAAGATCTGATAAAGCTGCCCCTTTGAAGGATTTGACTCAGTGGCTTCGACCCCTATGCCAAAGCATGACAATTTGTGTACAAACCATTTGGCTGCCCAAAGAAGTACAAGATAATCTGGAAGCTGTGGTGGACACTTTTGGGGAAAGTCTGCCGAAGACTACAGGTGTAGTTTATAAGCGCAATTGGATATCAACTGAAAAACAAAAGACAAAATACTAGAGAATGATTTTTTTTCAAACAGATTTTATTGAGTTTTCTAACAATCACTATCACGTTAATCAATACAACTTTAGATTTGTCTAGTTCCTATTATGATATTGCAAAGAAACGCCCCACAGTGGTAAAGCATTTATCAATGGCATCTAATAGCTTGGCTCCATTGGTTTACTACCAGGGCATCCACGGCTGACTTAACTCGATAATTACTCATTTGCTTAGCTGTAACTTCACAGTTCCTGTGTATCTATTGAAACTATCCCCAACTGTTCGCACACACCTGTCTCACCCACCCAGGCGTGTCACACTAGGCCCTTCATTATGCAGCCAATACAATGGCAGGCCACCACTTTTGTCCTAGATCTCGGGTATAGGCTTAATGATCAACCTTACCATCATAGGGGACACGTTAAACATGCATTTGGTGCTTTTTCTAATTTGGTACAGGAGGATCAGTTATTCATTTTGTGGACTTCTCCTACTTGGTTCATCCCTCCCATATATTCGGGGTTCTTTAACAAATCCAGCAAAGCTGCCCATGCTCTAGCTGACTCCAGCGACTTCTTGTTCCCTGTTCTAGCTATTTGCAGTCGAACAGAGCTGTCACAATCACACTCAACCCATTTTATAAACTCTTTTGTCCATCTAGTTATACTAGGGCTATCTCTCGACTTCCAATGGCAGGTGATGTCCCTTTCGGCCAAGACCAACCAAAGGTCCTGGAATTTACTTGTTACTTTATTCTTAGCAGTGTGGGGAAACCAGTGTAGAAGGCAATAATCAGGGGTATTTGCTATCTCTTTTTCAATCACTCCTGCTATGGTTGTGGTTACCCTTTTCCAGAAGGTCCCTATACTTGGACACCACCAAAACATGTGTAAAAAGTCTGCCCCTATTATGTGACCGTGCAGACATGTGATGTTTGTGTATTAAAGTACTTATTGATCCTATCCAGAGTAAGGTGGGCCCTGTGCAGTATGTACAAATTCACTAATTGAAACCTTTCGTTTCTGGTGCTTTTCCAGGCCCTTTACATCAGTACTCCCCAGTTCTTGTCCACTATGGGTTTGTCTAAGTCAGCCTCCCACTCCCTATGTACCTTAGTCAGAGGGGGGAGTGCTGCGTCTGTGAGACGTCGATATAGACATGTGACTGCCCTAAATGTACCAGCCGCTGAGACCATATATTGGCACCCCGTTAAGGTTTCTGGTTCTGTGAATCCCTCCCTCCAATGCTTTCTTATGGCCGCTGTAAGAGCTGTGTGTAATAGAAAATCCACACCCAGTGTGTCATAGCCGGCTCGAAGATCATTGAATGGGATCATACTGCCCTCTTCATAAAGGTCTCCCATTGTAGATATTCCTAGGTCTCCCCAGGCCCTTAACCGACGCCAATCACCACCATGGGGGAGTGCCTCACATATAATCAATAGGATATCTGGCGCGTATGGGTGTCTGATCTTAGAAAGTCTCAGGCTCCTGTTCCAGCATTTACGTGCTGTCCCGGCCCCGGCAAGGAAGTCTCAATATTGTTCTTGATAAAAGATTGAGGTCTCCCCTCTTCGCTCTGCTGGCCCTCTAAGTTTGGCCGCCACCCATTTTGTGAGCCATTGCAATTGTGCTGCTATATAGTAGTTCTCAAAGTCGGGGCCCGCTAAATCCTCCCTCTGCTCTCTGTCTCATCCCTCTGTCTCCCGGCTGCCCCCAAATGAACACCGTCATCAGTGACTTGAGTTAGGTAAACATTTGCAGTGGAATCCAAACCGGCAGCACTCCATAGTAATACAGTAGTCTTGGAAGTGTCCCCATCTTTACGAGGGCAACTCTACCCGCCACCGACAAAGGCAGCGTCCCTCAGTATGTCAAAACTACTCTTAACCCCTCTTGGGGCCCACCCTATGTTCCTTTCCAATACATCTCCATGAGAATGATGTATTTTGGTGCCTAGGTGCAGCGAGATTTCCACCGTACTCCTTCAGTTTCTTGTGGGCCATCTCTACCCACTCGGACTGGAAAAAGAGATGATTTGGCCCAGTTTACCTTTAGGCCCGCTACTCACCCCAGTTCATAAAGGAGTTATTTTGCCCCCCTGAGCGCTCTACCTGCATCTGCCTGGAACAATTGCAAATCATCCGCATATAGTGCAATGTGCTGGATCTGACTAGCCTACTCCAAACCTTGGAAGTAGTGGCCTGTACGAGCTTTGGCTGCCATCGGCTCCATAGCAAGGGCAAACAGCAGGGCCGATAATGGGCACCCCTGTTGCGTACCTTGCTCCACCTTGCAGCTTCTGGAGATCTGCCTGCCTGTCTTGACCCTAGCAGTAAAGTCTACAACAACAATGCCGTCCACTTAATGAATGCAGGTCTCAAGCCGAATTTCTTCATAAGCTCAAATAGATAGACCCACACAAGGCTGTCAAAGGCTTTTTCAATATCCACAGCAAGGATGGTCTCATCATCTTCACAACTGGATCTTGCCTCCAAGACCAGTAAAAGCCGCCTGACATTCAAAGCGTTATTTCTGGTGGGAATGAAGCCTGCTTGGTCACTGTGTATTAATGTTGACATGTGGGGGGAGAAGACGAGTTGCTAATATCAGACTTAGAATTTTATAGTCTATTTTAGGCATAGACAACGGCCGGGAGGCCGCTGTATCCCATGCTGGTTTCCCCGGTTTCAATAGTGGTATGATTACCGCCTCTCTCGTCGTGCAGGGGAGGTGTCCCTCCTGCCTCGCCTGACTGTATAGTTCTGCCAGTTTAGGAGCGAGCTGGTCAGCGTATATTGACTAGAACTCCCCTGGGAGTCCATCCGTACCTGATGTTTTATTTCTGGCCATGTTCTTTCTGCCCCCCCCCCCTTTACCTCGAACACCTCTATGTCTCCCCCCCCAAAGTCTTTGCTACTTTTTCCGACACCGCCGGGAGCTCTATATCATTCATAAAACTAGCCAAGTCTTCAGGTGTTGGGGACTGTTTGCTTTTTGTTGAGTTCTGTGTAGAATTCAAGAAACCTGTTGTTAATATCCTGCTGGCGGTACAACCTTTCACCCCTTGACCTTTTAATTCCAGTATCACCGAACCCCTCCTAGCCGGATTGGCCAACCAAGCCAAAGAGCTCCAGATTTTTCCCTTTCAGAATGGGCACTGGTAATATAGCTTTTATAGTCAAAGCAGCTTAGCCTTTCAACATGCTTGGCCACCGCTTCGCTAGCTGCCAGAATCTCCTCCTGTGTGTCTCCTTTCTGGTCTTTCCCTCTCCGGGTCCCATAGTTTCTGTTCTGCAGCCACCGTGTCTCGCAACAGCACCTTGCGTACCCCCACTAACTCTGAAATACATCAACCTCTAATAACCGACTTAAATGCAACCCATTCTATTAATTTAGATGACGCCGTATTTGTGTTTTCTTCAAAATATAGTCCGATTGTTGTACCCACTGTCGTCCGGAAGACCTGATCCTCTAAGGCCTCTGGCTTCGGACGCCAAATCGGGATTGTAGGCCTATCACGGGACCAAAGTATTCCCAGTAATATCGGGTTATGATCCAAAATACTAGAGAATGATGTCTACAAAACAATAAAAATGTACTATTTAAAAATACAAAACAGTCTCCCTCCCAGGCTGCATGGTGGAAATGTTGGTAAGGAGAAAGCATTACAAAACTTTATTAAATTAATCGAACAAACAGAAAAACAATTCAATAAAAGTGGCGAGTAAAGTGATGAGAGGGATATAGTCTTAATACGTATGAGATGAAAGTCTGACCTATAGCCTCCGTACAAACCCTGAAATGGAGGGCTTTCTAGGCTGGAGCACACCAACCATATACAACGAAGTGAGGGCGCTTATAAGGAGCCAAGCGCTCTTGAATGATTCCGGGAGCGGTGGATTCCAAAGATTGTACAGCTAGCAATAAATATTACCCCACCAATGTGAACCTGCACTCCTCTTTTCCATGGCAAACGGGTATGCAAGAGATGGCCGCGGCACACAGATGTTTCGGCATGGGAAGAACCGGGCTTCATTTTTTCTAGCACCTGCAGACTGACGGAGGCCTGTTGTAGAACCATTTAAGAGGAAGGGGATTCGTTCTTTTCCCAGCTAAGCTATAATTGTTACCAGTGGCGGACTAATGATGTGTAGAGGAAGTTACTCATGTAGCTGAAAGAGCAGAACACGAGGAAGACTACCAGGACTGGAAAGACATCTGATGAGTAATCCAGCCATTACTAATGAGTTGTCAGCAGAAGCAGAGGAATTGGTCGTAAGTGAGCGGATTGGATTAGGTCTGAAATGGACTAGGGCAAAGCTCTCGAGCAGATAGAAATTACTTCAGAATAGGTCGAAAATGAAACATACTGCAGTGATCAAAGCCCCTCATTACCATTTCAGGTATGGGCTATTATACCATTGAACAAATGAAGCATGCCCCTCCCCCTAACTATTGTTATGCCCTAGTGTTGTCAGCTGACTAAAACGTGCCCCTTCTGTCAGAATATAGGCTTCGTGTGGGACTGATCCCATCAACTGCAGAGAACCCAAACACCTTCATGCCCTAGACCAGACACCTCTGAAGTCCTGGGAGAATCTCACTTATTAAATGCACCCACTAGCCCCATATCTGTTTAATTATTGCGAGTGAAATCATTCCAACCCCCTCGTACCCCTCCTTTTTGATTCCAGCTCACTGAGTACTGGGTTAATCTATGCCAACCCTTCATATGAGCAGGACTCCTCTGCATAGTATACAAAACTCGGGCTGTTGAAACCACATAAGCAGACCATGTATGCAAGGCTATCTGTGGTCCTACAGTGGGATGGTTACACCTCACAATAGAATGTCATGGTTGTTCTACTGTGTAAACTGTATAAATGTAGTTTGTGTGTTTCATCGGAGCTACAGTGCTAATGCAACGATTGTCCTGATGTAGTCCATGCAGACCTACAAGAGCTGTATAGAGGGACAGTGTTTGCGGATAGGATTCAAAGAGTGCCTGAAAGTTTTAGTGCCGCTTTGTTGAGCTGTCATGTGGAGGCCGGACTTGTATTTATTTGGTGTCTGTAGACATCACGGGATTGTCCTCTGATCTCATTTGTCTAATTATGAGATTTATACTGTTGTGAGTGCGCCAGACTGAAATGCACTGCTATCGTGAATTATCGACTGCTAAATGGTCGGAATTAGAATTCGGACAGCAATGCATTTTAACCACTTTTTAAAAGGCATGGGTTTGGTGGAGCTCTAAAAATAAATTTCAGTGAAATAATAAATAGGATGTTTCTGATTCTTACTGTCTGAGTCTAGTGACCCGATGGTAATGCAATTACCTATCACACTTTGAGTTTGTGAATATATAAGTGAAGAACTGCTGCTTATCTTGTATTTCTTGTTTACCACATAAACATCCCAGGTGCAGTGCTTCAGACATGCATGAAAGCCTGCTGCTTCCTGCTGCTAGTGCTTTTTAATGAATTGGGAAATTTGGTGGTGCTGTTCAGAATGGTTTAGTGAGGCCAGAAGAGCCACGTCCCCAATGCTGTTTTCTGTAGCTCTTTGTCAATCAGAAGCAAAAGTCTGTTGTCTTCACAGTGATACCGAAGATGGCATCACTTGCATGCTTTAGATTACTGAACCACGGTCTGCTGGGCATCAACAGAAGTCTGTCAGCTGTGGTACCTCTCAGTCTACAAAGCCACGGTGCACTCTTGCATGGCTTGGTTGCTGCATTTCCAGTCACTGCGTTTGAAGACATGTGCTTTGACACGCCATCCAGTCGTGTGTCAGGGAGATCCTGGACACCATCCCTTTCACTAGCAGACACTCTGGCTCCTGTGGTGTGGATACACACAGTGCTGTGTTTGGTGTCTGTCTGTTGCAGACAGATCACTTCTCTTGCAGAGCTCCCAAGAGACATAGTTCAACCAGGTGCACCAATGTCTCAAAGTGTGTGGCCTTCTCAACTTGCTCTTTTTAGGTCGAGCCTGGAATTCGCATCCAAAGGATGCGTCCAGGTGGAGACTTATAGCTAGCTGACTCGGGGGAATGAAGGACAAGGAACTGCCACGCGCTTCTCTTCGGCTGGATTACACTGCGTGCACGCACACCCACACTCACGCATGCGCACATCACAGCCACACGCATACACAGCCACACTCATACACAGGCCCCCCCCCCATCGCCGCCGCACCTACACACACACTAGCGCACCTACATGCACACACAGAGACCCCCCACACACACACACCAGCGCACCTACACACACGCACGCACACATACAAAGACTCCCCTCCCCCCGCCGCCACCATCGCACACATATACACACACACACACACACACACACACTCCCCTCCCCCCTAGAACTAAGCCCCACTTACCGCCATTCGGGACTTCGGTAGCCGGGGCTCTCCCTCGGGCATGGGAGCCCCGCTCTCAGGTACTCCGTGGGCGCGTGCGCGGGACTTCAGAAGACGGAAGTCCCGCCCAAAGGAAGTGGCTCCACGTCTCCTCCGTGTTTGCCTGTCCTCCTGCCATTTTTAAAAGTACGGGCACGCCGTGCCCTTCTGATCCGGTCCATTTCTAACGCTGCACAGCACCGATGCCCGTGACGCACTGTACAGCCCGAGTGGCACTCGTTGGCATATGTCCTCTCACTAGCAATGCTCCTGATCACAGGGGTCTTCCAGTTGGCACGGGCCCGTGGCCGGTTTACGGGTAGGGGGAGGCAAACCACAGAAGAATAGGGAAGCCTGTCTGCGGACGGAAAACGGTATGTCCAGCAGGTAAGTTCTGTGTCAGAGATGAGGTACCGGCAGCACCTCTTAACATGAAAGGTGGAACCCAGTGTCCTCAGTGGGCCACACTGTATCCTCCAGGTTGGGTGATCTCCCCAGCGTGGCTGAGCAGCAGTGCTGATATACTCGTTTAAGTTGCCGCACACAGCAGTTACCGATGTGCCCATGACTATGGTTGGAAACGAGGGATCTGGCGGGACCAGCACGCACTGAGCATCGGGAAGCTACATCCTCTGTCTCGTTCCCTCCGATTGTGGCCGACCCTGTCCTTATAATAGTTGATGTGTACAGTTGTTTGTATTATTGTTACTTGGGACGCATGAGATGTGACGTCTCTACTAGACATGACACCTTATCAGTACTTAGCTGACCCGACGTGTAAGTACAAGAGTTGACGTGTTTATTTAGTTATGAAATTGAAAACGATGCTGCCAAAACAGTGCTAGTGCACTAATTTGTTGCGACTCTACAATGTCCAGTAAAGATTTCTGAAACCGGATCTACCTTCAGTTTAAAGAAGTAACAGATTGACCCTCCCCTCCCATCTCCGTTTTGCAGTAAAAGACCAGCGTCCATGCGTTGATTGAGTTTGCTTAACCCTGTGGAGGGGATGGCGAGGACGGTTGTACCTTCACCTCAGTACAAAGGGGCCTGTTAGTCCATTTTCCGCTTCACTACTCTGTAAGCGCCTTGTAGGCCACCGCTGACCCCTCCCTGCTCTTGCTGCTGGTAGCAGAGAGCGAGCTTGCTGGGGAAGGCTCTGCACCCCTACCCCCAAACCCCGCGTCCCCAGAAAGCACGCATCCCAATCCCATCACAGGCGGTAACTTATTGTGTAAAAAATACCGCTGGTATCGGAAGGGGTCTCCTATTAACAGCCGGATGAGGAAGGGAGTTAGGTGCGGGGCGCCACTACCGAGTAATTTCGTGATTACATAGGCTATATTGGCGCTAGTGCATTTTCACACTGACACTTCAGGACCACATCCGTTTCACCAGTACAATAGTGAACCAATGTTTCCGGAGTAGATAAAGTGCACAGGGGAAATTCAGCACAACTGTTTCTGGGTTGCAATGATTGCATAGGTGCAATTTTGCACGTATACTTGTGCATCACACAGATTAATGTTTGGACGGATATTTCGAAATTCCCCTGACCGCACTCATGTTAATACAGTTTTGTACTGACTTTTGCGCTAGCAACGGCAGAGACCAGCCAGGGAAACATTTTATGTTGCCCCTGCCCAGTTCTTAAGCTTGGCAGGCCCTGAAGATGTTCGCTCGGACTGCATCAGCCAAGAGCAGCCGCATCTAAGGATGCTATTTTGCTCAGCAGATCACACTGCAAATCTGATTAGCGACCCGGGAACCCCACCACCCACTCCCGTTTACTGGGCGCTCCAGAGGTGAATTTACCCCTTTGGTAGAACTGAATTCGCAGAATTTGGAAAGCACCTGTTCAGGTCAGGGTTATATTGCACTGCACACCGGTTAACACTCAGTAAATATACCGCCGGCCCCTGCTTCCCGGGCTCTAGCCGGTTAATTCAGATCTTAGCAGGTTCTGTTACAGGAATCCCTGGTGGTATCCCGCGTCCTGCAGTGATCATTAGCGCCCGGTAAATGCACGCTTGTTCCTCATCAGCAAGCCGGGACTTCAGGTGGAGCAAAGTTTAACTGTGTGACAAATTGAAGAAAAAAAAAAACTGCTCACGTTTTTTCCTTTCCCCGCCCATGTGTATACTTTTAGTTCCCTCCTGGGGCGGATATTATGGGTTTGAAATCAGTGAATATTGCAGTAATAACACAGGGAACACAACCTATAAAAAAATAACCGAACATTCACTTCTGCGCCTCAGACAACTCTGAGTGTGCACGTGACATTATCAGGATATAAAATATTAAATCGATGTTTGCTCCAATTTCAGAGCAGCACATTCCCTAATACACTGTTATTTCTAAACAACGTGCGTATTATGGCTCTGTTTATCCGAAAGCACCTGGATTCCATGTCATCCTTTAACTCAAAGCCCTAAAGATGCTCTGATGTGAGCTCTTTTGGGAACTGGGGCCTTGCATGTCTCCAGCATACCTACCATATGTCGTTTCCATTTTTCGTATCTATCTCTTCAATTTAGCTTTTTTTATTTATTTGAATGATATGTGTGTCTTTTTTTGTACATAGGCAACACCCAGTCTGATGGCGCCTTCCAGGCGCTTTTTAAAAATCGTTATCAGCCTACCTCTATCGTAATGGCAAATTTCAGGGCGCGCACTTGTTCCCTACATATGACTTATACCATATTTTATTTTAAAAAAAATAGAAGATGTTAATATGTCTCGTAGAAGAACAACCAATCATGTAATGTAGTGAAAAAACGAAGTACAGATACATAAGGACACAATATATACGTTTTCTACCTTTTTAATTCCTTTTGCTGCACGAGCCGTCTGGTAAAGTAATATAATAAATTACTGTAAATTGTAATATACATTAATCAGACAAAACATACAAAAATACAATATATAATCATACAAAACGTTTCCAATCGCAGTCCATAGATCGTGTACTCATGATTAAAACGGAATAAAAATTATACATTTCATATTTGTGTAGCCGATAAACAGCATCTTTCACATATTGTCTTGAGGAACGGCCTGGTAGCAAGTTTTTAGTTAAACTCTGTTTTAACAAGCATATGCAATGCAATAGGTCTCACATTTACGCAAGTTTAAGCTATTAACATTGTAAATGACAATGCCTTTTATTTGTGTTTTAAAAACGAAAACCAAAAAAAAGGCATTGTTATTTGCAATGTCAATAGCTCAAACTTGCGTAAATGCGAGACCTATTGCATTGCAAATGCTTGTTAAACCCTGGCACAGCATGGTTGCTTATGGTGCCATGCAGCTTGATTCTGGACAAGGTCGGTTCCTCAGGCAAATCTGAGTGTGCCACCGCATCGTGTTTCAGGCGGTTTTGTGGATGATTAGCACACAGGAAATGAGCTGGTTCAGTGTTGGTGCAACTCAACACAAACCTGGCTATTAGTAACTGTACGCGAATACCCCTCAACTTAGATATGAATTAGCATTTCCAAGTTCAAGAGTGTTTGCAAAAGCTTAGCGAGGCTCACACGTTTGTTTGGAGAATTTACTTTAAGTAGTTAGTTTGTTTTCACACTTTACTACCAGCTCTCTGCTGCATACATAAATTAATGATTCTTAGTTACGAGTGCACCTGTCCAGGCCTAGACTCTTGGAATATAGCTATTCATTTCCTGCTCTTTACACGGTCTTTTGCGCTGCAGCTCACTATTAGCGCTTGGACGCCCTAGGGCAGCAGCCGCGCTCTACAAAACCCCTTTTCATTTAATTTCATTTCAGTGTGTTTAGACAATAATGTTTCTTATCAAAGATGTCCGTCTTTGTCCCTCGGTCATACTGTGCGCAGTACATTTGTGTAAATGAGGAACCTACTTTGTGGATGTAGTAACAGCGCTTGTTGGTTGGCTAGCCCTGCTTTTGTGCTTCATTAAGTACGATGAACTAATTTTAACAGCTGTTGTCAGCATGCCATCCTTCTGTTGTGTACAACGTGAACAACTCTCGAATTCCTTTGACAACTTACGTCGTGGTACCAATGATTATTCTGCACTTGTGTGCATGAAGGGCTGCTTTAGACACAATGAACAACCTCAGTGATTCCCTTCACAACTATTGTCAGTTTGCTGATGTATCACATTGCAAGAAGAGCTGTTGCATACACTGTGAGGGAGCTCTGATTATGCAAACCACTAGTATCGGTCAGCGTGCTAACTCCGGGCCTGCTGCTCTGTGGTTGAAGTGTGGGTGCATTGAAAACATGCAAACTCTGCAATTGTGCTTACATCTGGTGTGAGTGCACCAGTGCTAGAACTTGCGTATTGAACGACTGCTCTTGTGTACACGATTAACACACTTTGCAGTTTTAATGATACATAGTCTCTGCGTGCTGGAGCTTCTCTCTTCATTCATCGGGTACACAAGAAAATGTCTAGCAATACTGAACTGTGATTATGCTGACAATTAACAGCCCTACTGCTCTTTTGGAAGCATGAGATTATTTTGTATCACCATGAATAAACTCTGGGATTATGTTGACCAGCAGTGTTAACATGCCAGTTCTTCTCATGTGGGGCATGAAGTGGACTTACTCACAAGAGGCATGGTCTCTGACTGCCGCAGGTACTGTGCTTACGTGGTATTTGTCATGCATTGCATTGTTTGCTCTTAAATTTACTGTTAGAAATGGGATTTCTGGTTGGCTAGGGCTTGCACCCAAGCCAGGCAGAAACCACCACTCTAGTCAGGGCAAGGGAGTTACATGCTGAAGATAAACCCTGCTCACCCTCTTGGTAGCTTGGCACGAGCAGTCAGGCTTATCCCAGAGGCAATGTGTGAAGCGTTTGCGCAACACACACACACACAGCAGCAACACACTAGTCACACCACAAAAGAAACTCCACACAAGGTTATATATAAAAATAGCCTTTGTATTATCTAAAACACATTAGAATAGGAATCACACAATATACACTGTGCCAACTGGCGCTAGGCAATATTTACAGGGGATTATATACACATGACAGGGTCACCTGGGCCACTGACGGAACCATCACAAAGCACAAATAGTAAATGTAGAACACAACCAGTAATTACTGGCAAAATAGTGTACTCAGCATTACATCCTGCAACATAAATCACATTATGCCATCAGCATCACCTTAGGCGTTAAACACATTATGCTCCAACCTTATAAGTATAAATCACGTTAGGCAACAAGCACCACCAGCATAAACACAGTATGCAATAACCCCATTAGCATAAGTTTCAGAGGCATCAATCATAGTGCATAAATCACATTAGTCATAGGCACTCCATAAATCACATTAGGGCCTGTCGCCCTACCAACTTACAACTGACCCCCTGGCCAACTGGCCTTCTCTAGGGCTCAAATGCCCTGTGTCCAAATGTCAGGGCTTGGCTGACAATGCAGCAACATCAAAGTGCGCAATTGAGCTGGTGCAGGGCAGGAGTGTACCTAACACCTTTCTCATCAGAATGAACAAACATGCCCCCAAGAAATAGTGGCGCCGGCACTACTGTGCCACCTGGGTCCCACACTGGGACTCTTCACTAATGGCCCCCATGTTGCAGTTGCCCGCTACGGAAGCGCAACTGAAAAACAAAAGAGGCACTGGCACTTCTGTGCCCTCTGGACCCCCACTGAGGCTATGTCAATCAACTGTGGCAAAACGTTGCAGCTGCCGCTACAACGGTACAGCTATGAACACGACCAAAAAGAGGCACAGGCACCACTGGGGCCCTAAAAACATGTGCCGCACGTTTGAGCGGCTTGCTCTCCTGCGGGTCGGCTCGGGACAACAAGCATCACATAGAGCCCCCACTCACTGGGGCTCTGCAGGCTCTTCTCCGGTCGTGGTCGCGGCAGCCTGAGGGGCCCGCTTCCCTGGCCTTCACCTGGACCCTCTCCTGGGACACGGGACTTCGGAGGAGAGCCCGTGAGGCTCCAGACGGCTCCTGCGGGGGGCGAGACTTCTCTCCCTGCTCCTCCGGACGCTCCTGAGCCCCGCCCACAGTCAAGCAGACTCTGCCTGGCTTTCCGGGGCGGGCCGACTGCTTTTCTTGGCAGCAATGCGGGGTGGGCTCCCGCTTCAATTAAGACCAAAAAGCGGGGTGGGCACCCGCTGTAAGTTACGAACGCGGGGTGGGTACCCGCTTTGGTCAGTAAAAATGCGGGGGTGACACGCATAAAGCAGGGTAGGCTCCTGCTCTGTTGCGCCAAAATGCGGGGAATCCCCGTGTCGGGATTCCCTCTCCAGACGTCGCAGGTCAGTGTTGCAAGGCCCCACCACTCTCCTGGCTTGGGAGAGAAAGCAAAGCGCTCTCCAGAACAAAAAGCAAAGCACTCACAAGGTGCTAGAATCCACAGTCCAGGGCAAAGCCCTAAGGGGCTGGGCCCAGGGACATCTGCACACAGGCCCTACAGCATGGAGGCAGTCCCTTGTGGCAGTTCCTCCTGGAGCCCAGCAGCAGCAAGCCCCCAGCACAAGAACAAGCACACCCATTCATGGTGTCACAGCCCCAATATTTATATTACAGCTTGGCTTTGTCTGCCCTGGTACAGGGCTAGGGGGAACCAGCCAAAACTGGTTCAGGGGGGAATTGGAGAACTTTGTTTACAAAGCTCCTCTTCCCCTTTGTCATGTGGGGGCTCCTCATCAAACACACCACAGGGGGGCGGAGCCAGCATTGTACAGGCTAGGCACAGACCTATTCAGGGACTTCTCCTCCCACTACTCCAATTGCAGATGTCCCATTCAGCCTAGTGCTGACTCACCCTACCCCTCCTGGAGCCACACACACCTCACCAGCCCCTGTCACTCAAAAGCCAGACATGCATTTCACATCAGGCCGGCAGGAACACAGAAATGCCAACTTCTAAAAGTGGCATTCCTAAAATAGTTATAATAAATCTGCGCACACCATTGCGCAGCATTAATTATTACCATTCAAAATATACTAAACTTGACCACGCTGCTCCGCTCATATCAGGAATTACCACTGAAACTCTTATCAGGGAATCCCCAATGCCTTCCTATGGGAGGGCAGCCTCACAGAAGTGAGAAACCAAAATGGCTGTTTGTCACTACCAGGACATGTCACACACTTAAGGTACATATCCTACCTTTTACCTACAAAGAACCCTGCCCATAGGGCTAACTAGGGACTGCCTTCGGGGTGACCGACTTGCAGTAAAAGGGGTGGGGTCACAGACATAGCACACACTTTAGGTGCCACGTCACAGCGGCAGTAACACTGCGTGTACAGGCCCTGCAATGGCAGAGGCCTGAGATAGGTTTTAAAGGCTACTTTGGTGGGTGGCGCAATCAGCGCTGCAAGCCCACCAGTAGCATTTAATTTACCAGCCCTGGGTATGTGAGATATCACTTTACAAGGGACTGGCAGGTAAATTAAATAGGCCAAACAGGTGTAGACCATTCATACCATATGTAACAGAGAGAGCACATGCATTTTACACTGGACAGCAGTGCTGAAGTGCCCAGAGTCCAAAAACCACCAACACCCTGTCAGAAAAAAAGGCTAGGAGAAAGGCAAAAAGTTTAGGGATGACCCTGCAAAAAGGGCCAAGTCCTACATTTACTATGATTGAATTATGTGATTTTCTTGACCGCTAGTGCTGGTGCACCAATTGTGCTCTTGTGTTGCAAGCAGTGCTTTTGCATAAAGGAGGCGTCTATGTATTTGTCCTGACTGATTCGGTGACAGTGTGATGTGTATGTGCTATCGGTCGTGCATCACATGGTTTGCTGTTCAATTTACAATTAATTCAGTGATTCTCCTGACTGCTTGTGTTGGTCTACCAATCCTTGTCCTGTGTACTAGCAGTGCTCTTGCATACAAGATGTATTATCTCTGTATTAGTCCTGACCGCTGCCGTAACAGCATGTTGTTGCTAGTCCTTTTGCCTTGCATGGTTTGCAGGCTGAATGAATTCTATGATACTCCTAACCCCAAGTGTTGGTTGATCGGTTGATCTGCTGATCTTGCCCTAATGTTGCATGAAGCGATTTTGCATACAAGCTGCACAATCTCTGTATTCCTTCTGACTGCTTCTGCGACAACATGTAGGTGCTATTCCTTTTGCATTACATGGTTTGTTTGGCGTTGCATTCACTAGGAGTGGCATCCGCTGCAGTGTAGGTGCTTTGGTGCTAGTCCTCTCGTGTTGCATGACTTGCTGTTGCCTTCACTATGAGTGAACTCTGTGATTCTGTTGACCAACAGTGTTGGTGTGCCACTCCTGCTGTTGCGTTGCTCTTGCATACATGATGCACAGTTTCTGTATTACTCCTGACTGCTGCACTGGCGGTACTTAGGTGCTAGTCCTCTCGTGTTGCATGATTTTTTTTTTTTGCATTCACTATGAATGAACTCTCTGATTCTGTTGACCAGTAGTGTTGGTGTGCCACTCCTGCTGTCGTGTTGCTCTTGCATGCATGATGCACAGTTCCTGTATTAGTCGTGACCGCAGCAGTGCTTAGGTGCTCATCCTCTCATGTTGCATGGTTTGCTGTTGCATTTACTATGAATGAACACTGTGATTGTGGTGACCAGTAGTGTTGGTGTGCTACTCCTGCTGTTGCGTTGCTCTTGCATATTTGATGCACAGTTTCTGTATTACTCTTGAGTGCTGCAGTGGCGGTGCTTAGGTGCTAGTCCTCTCGTGTTGCATGACTTGCTGTTGCCTTCACTATGAATGAACTCTGTGATTCTGTTGACCAGCAGTGTTGGTGTTCCACTCCTGCTGTTGCGTTGCTCTTGCATATTTGATGCACAGTTTCTGTATTACTCGTGAGTGCTGCAGTGGCGGTGCTTAGGTGCTAGTCCTCTCGTGTTGCATGACTTGCTGTTGCCTTCACTATGAATGAACTCTGTGATTCTGTTGACCAGCAGTGTTGGTGTTCCACTCCTGCTGTTGCGTTGCTCTTGCATATTTGATGCACAGTTTCTGTATTACTCTTGAGTGCTGCAGTGGCGGTGCTTAGGTGCTAGTCCTCTCGTGTTGCATGACTTGCTGTTGCCTTCACTATGAATGAACTCTGTGATTCTGTTGACCAGCAGTGTTGGTGTTCCACTCCTGCTGTTGCGTTGCTCTTGCATATTTGATGCACAGTTTCTGTATTACTCTTGAGTGCTGCAGTGGCGGTGCTTAGGTGCTAGTCCTCTCGTGTTGCATGACTTGCTGTTGCCTTCACTATGAATGAACTCTGTGATTCTGTTGACCAGCAGTGTTGGTGTTCCACTCCTGCTGTTGCGTTGCTCTTGCATATTTGATGCACAGTTTCTGTATTACTCTTGAGTGCTGCAGTGGCGGTGCTTAGGTGCTAGTCCTCTCGTGTTGCATGACTTGCTGTTGCCTTCACTATGAATGAACTCTGTGATTCTGTTGACCAGCAGTGTTGGTGTTCCACTCCTGCTGTTGCGTTGCTCTTGCATATTTGATGCACAGTTTCTGTATTACTCTTGAGTGCTGCAGTGGCGGTGCTTAGGTGCTAGTCCTCTCGTGTTGCATGACTTGCTGTTGCCTTCACTATGAATGAACTCTGTGATTCTGTTGACCAGCAGTGTTGGTGTTCCACTCCTGCTGTTGCGTTGCTCTTGCATATTTGATGCACAGTTTCTGTATTACTCTTGAGTGCTGCAGTGGCGGTGCTTAGGTGCTAGTCCTCTCGTGTTGCATGACTTGCTGTTGCCTTCACTATGAATGAACTCTGTGATTCTGTTGACCAGCAGTGTTGGTGTTCCACTCCTGCTGTTGCGTTGCTCTTGCATATTTGATGCACAGTTTCTGTATTACTCGTGAGTGCTGCAGTGGCGGTGCTTAGGTGCTAGTCCTCTCGTGTTGCATGACTTGCTGTTGCCTTCACTATGAATGAACTCTGTGATTCTGTTGACCAGCAGTGTTGGTGTTCCACTCCTGCTGTTGCGTTGCTCTTGCATATTTGATGCACAGTTTCTGTATTACTCTTGAGTGCTGCAGTGGCGGTGCTTAGGTGCTAGTCCTCTCGTGTTGCATGACTTGCTGTTGCCTTCACTATGAATGAACTCTGTGATTCTGTTGACCAGCAGTGTTGGTGTTCCACTCCTGCTGTTGCGTTGCTCTTGCATATTTGATGCACAGTTTCTGTATTACTCTTGAGTGCTGCAGTGGCGGTGCTTAGGTGCTAGTCCTCTCGTGTTGCATGACTTGCTGTTGCCTTCACTATGAATGAACTCTGTGATTCTGTTGACCAGCAGTGTTGGTGTTCCACTCCTGCTGTTGCGTTGCTCTTGCATATTTGATGCACAGTTTCTGTATTACTCTTGAGTGCTGCAGTGGCGGTGCTTAGGTGCTAGTCCTCTCGTGTTGCATGACTTGCTGTTGCCTTCACTATGAATGAACTCTGTGATTCTGTTGACCAGCAGTGTTGGTGTTCCACTCCTGCTGTTGCGTTGCTCTTGCATATTTGATGCACAGTTTCTGTATTACTCTTGAGTGCTGCAGTGGCGGTGCTTAGGTGCTAGTCCTCTCGTGTTGCATGACTTGCTGTTGCCTTCACTATGAATGAACTCTGTGATTCTGTTGACCAGCAGTGTTGGTGTTCCACTCCTGCTGTTGCGTTGCTCTTGCATATTTGATGCACAGTTTCTGTATTACTCGTGAGTGCTGCAGTGGCGGTGCTTAGGTGCTAGTCCTCTCGTGTTGTATGACTTGCTGTTGCCTTCACTATGAATGAACTCTGTGATTCTGTTGACCAGCAGTGTTGGTGTTCCACTCCTGCTGTTGCGTTGCTCTTGCATATTTGATGCACAGTTTCTGTATTACTCTTGAGTGCTGCAGTGGCGGTGCTTAGGTGCTAGTCCTCTCGTGTTGCATGACTTGCTGTTGCCTTCACTATGAATGAACTCTGTGATTCTGTTGACCAGCAGTGTTGGTGTTCCACTCCTGCTGTTGCGTTGCTCTTGCATATTTGATGCACAGTTTCTGTATTACTCTTGAGTGCTGCAGTGGCGGTGCTTAGGTGCTAGTCCTCTCGTGTTGCATGACTTGCTGTTGCCTTCACTATGAATGAACTCTGTGATTCTGTTGACCAGCAGTGTTGGTGTTCCACTCCTGCTGTTGCGTTGCTCTTGCATATTTGATGCACAGTTTCTGTATTACTCGTGAGTGCTGCAGTGGCGATGCTTAGGTGCTAGTCCTCTCGTGTTGCATGGTTTGTTGTTGCCTTCACTATGAATGAATGAGCTGTGTGATTCTGTTGACCAGCAGTGTTGGTGTGCCACTCGTGCTGTTGCGTTGCTCTTGCATACATGATGCACAGTTTCTGCATTGGTCCTGATGTTGGCGGTGCATGGGTGCTAGTCCTCGTGTTGCATGCTTTGCTATTGCATTCACTATGAATGAACTCAGTGGATTGTGTTCACCAATAGTGTGTCACTCCTGCTGTCGCGTTGCATGCCGCGATTTTGCATGGTGAATCTGCTTGAGGAATCCATTTAGTATCTCTGTCTACCTTGCAATTTTTTCCTAGCTCGTTTAGACCGCACAGTGGCTGCCGAAAACAAAATCCATGTGCTGACTCAGAACTTCTGAAAAAGGGCCATTAATCTTCCGGACTTCCTGGCAAAGGGGCCGCAACGGTTTTGCATTTTTGGCACTTTTAAGGAAATGGCCTTTGCAGAGGTTTGTCGGCTGTGAGCAGGGGATATTTCGGCGTGATCTTTGCATGGGGTGTGGAGTAAAGTGAAGAGCAATGATTGAACCTGGGGACGGGCGGGAAACGGTTCGTATGATCGGCCTTTTCTGATAGCAGCACTATATATTGTTTTTCTTCTCTGATAGCTTCGAGGGATTCATACAGGCTCCAGCAAACACAGCTTCCGTTTCATGAGCCCACGAGGTGTATGAGTGCAGGGCTGTTTTGAAGTTGTACTTTTCCTCATTGAGTTCTTAAGGAACTGTGTTCTGTGACCGCCCTACGTTCCCTTATTTGAGTTGAAAAAATTGATTACGAATCACTGTCTGTTCTTAAGTTAACTAAGCATATGAAAGAGAAAATCCCAGTTCTGACACTTGCGCTGCTGTGGGACGAGCTGAGTTTTCAAAGATAAAAAGAAAGGGTGCTGCATATGGCCCTTACACAGGTCATCTTCAACTGAATTTGTGAGGTAGTGTTATATTCCAGAACTTGCAGCGGGTGAATAATTGGGTAGGATGTGAATACATCCTCTGGCACAGATCTTTGGTGTGCATGGAGCGGTTAGTCCTGGGAATGCCCCTCTCTGCGGTTGGTGGTGCCAGCACACAGATTGTGAATTTTTGGACCAGAGGATGTCTGAATTCTCTGGTTGGACTGTACATAGAGCGGGAAAACCAAGATGAAAGGCGAGCATTATCGGCTCTGCGCACAAGGAGGATTGCAGAAATGTAATGTGCTCTGAGCCGATAATTCTGAGGATTGCAGTCCCGCTCAGCCTGCTCGGGGGATGATTGGCTTTTTCACCTTAGCTGTCTGGTTCGGGGTAAGTCTGCAGCGTCTCTGAATGTTACCCTGAGGATTTACTGATGCTACGAGTGCATCAGCGTACCTTACGCAACTACTGTTAGCACCGTACCGTACACAACTACTGTTGGAACCCCACCCTCAAACACTCTCCTGCATTGGACATTATTGCACTCAACGACAAAGGCAAAAGAAAGAGGTGTGATACCGCCAGTTTGCATCAGTGCACTTTAAGTGTGATATTGCACCTCAACAGGGTGATTACACTTAACGTTACTGAGCATCTTTGCACCCACAGAAAGACATGCAAGAGAGACGGGCTAAGGGGTATAGCAGCACACACTGGCGTGCTAGAAAAGTAGACATTCACTACTGAGTAATGTATCACATCGCCCATGTGTTCCACTTACCAGCTCTGGCCTCACCCGTGTGCCACAGACGGACTTACACGGGGTGCGCGGTTGTAGACCTCTTGGCCTAGAATGTTGCATCAACCAGTTACACGAACAATGTCTCAGCAAACCAGTCTACTCTTTGGATCTGACCACCACACACAGATACTCCACTGGTTAAGATTGCTCTGGCAGTGGCCAGACTGACACTCCAGCCTTCTGTGTGCCAGTGGTACATCGGATATGACGCACACTCTTATGCTTGCCAATATCATGAGCTCCACCAAATAAGCACATAACTGTGTGATGTGAAACGGCCCACCCTTCTACACTTACCATACATTGATGTAAATCACAGTGGATTGGCCACCCTTTTCAGCACCTGTTCTGTTCAGCATCCTCCCACTTAAGTATGCCTCACAAAGACATTTTTCACCCCCATTCATATCCTACGTCCTCTTGGCGTTAGGTTTTGTGTACTCCAAATGCCACTGAGTAATTGTCCTTTGTGTAAAGTAAAGATCTCCCGTTTTGGCTCACGTCTGTGAATCTCAGTTTGAACCTGTACCTTCCACTGTTTCCTGGCATTAATCCGTGTTTAATGTCTGCCTTCTGCATTGTATGTTTTTGATGTAATAATTCTCCACACCCATGAAGTCCGGTAGCGTTCTCCGTTTTGAAAGAACCTCCGGGCTAAAGAACATGCAATCGTTATTAAACACGCGGTGCTACTTACTGAAAGGAAAGGCTTCTTTTTTAAGCAGTCACTGTAACTGCTCTGCTCTTAATCCACACCACTGCTGACTTCACGTGCGTTCGGCCCCCCTGCTTCATGTGACTGGCGTGGTGCTAAGACGGGTGGATTCCTTAAGACTTACTGCTAGCTCCAGAAATGTTAGGCATACAGTTTAATTTGTCCAGTCCCATGTCCCAGGTATTTTAAATTTGACATGTTTCTCATCAGTGCGTGTTTGCTTTCCGGCCTTATTCACAGAGACTTCTTCACTTCCTCTGTGTTGATATACCTTATTAATAGGTCTGATCGATTCAGTGGGAGCAGGGCTAGCCTCCCGTGCCCAAGAGCTTGGAAGTATGGGATAAAGTCCCTGCTCTGGAGCTCTGGAGCCCGTGTTTGCTGACCTGGAAGGGGGTGGCTCCCAGTGTACGTTTCTTTACGAGACTTTCGTTTCGCAGAACGTAAATTAATCCTGTACATTTTTTATTTGGAAGGTAGTTGATTTTGCTGAGCTTGTGTGGCATGGAAGGTAATACCAATGGGGAAACCTGGCCTTGTTCGTATTTTAGGGTGCTTTCTTTGCCTACCTCCATTTTTAGGTCTGGCCTAGAGACCACTTTAGCTATTTTGCTAGCCTCATGTTTTTCAAAACGTTCCTAATAATTATATGTTAGATCTGGGGGTCTCTAGTTGGAAATGGTTATCACCTTTGTCCAAATAGGGACCCTTACTTCTAAGTCAGGATAAGGGGATTACAGTCCTTAATAACCCCTGCTCACCCCTTTGGTAGCATGGCACGAGCAGACAGGCTTATCTCAGAGTGTGTTAAACATTTGTGAATATACACAGTAATACAGTGATAACACTACAGATGGACACAACACAGGTTTTATAAAAATAAGTATTCTTTATATAGACTTAAACACAAGACCACAAACGACAAAAATCCACAATACTACACTTAAGATTACTTAAAAGATGATTAAAGTCTCTTAGATCAAGTTGCTGTTAAATGCGACAAAGTTCTCAACCAAGTACCTGGATGCGTAACGCAAAGTGAATAAAAGGCTTGCAAAAGGGGAGATGCGTCGGTTCCGTGACCCGGGGGTATGGTTGCGTCCTTCCTCAATGCTTGCGCAGAGTAGGGGACTCGTCGTGAGCCTTACCGTTGCGGAGGTGATGCGTAGATTCTCGGCCTGCGGCCCGTTGCAGCGCGCAAGATGGCGCCTTGATGCGATGCGACGATCCGGTTGTGATGCAAGAAGATGGCGCCCTTGATGCGGCGATGTGATGACGCCCTGGCAGCCTTGCCACGACTCTGTACTTTGGAGCCGCGACAGGCCCTGTGACGCGCTTCTCCGGTGATGCGATGGCGACTCTCTCGATGGCGTCATGCTTCTCCAGTGATGCGACAGCAGGCAGCTTCGAGGAACACGCGCTTCCAGGGAGATGCAGCGAAGGCTCGCTTCTCCGGCGTTGCGACGATTTCAGCTGCGGCGGCGACACGCTTTTTCTCGATGCGTCGCACTTCCAGCGGCACGCAAGTGTCTGGAGTCAGAATTCCCTGCAAGGAAATTCAGGAGGGAGCTGGAGGTGAAGTCTTTTGTCCCTGAGACTTCAGCAGGAGGCGGGCACAGTTCAAGCCCTTGGAGAATATTCTGTAGATGAAAGTCCTTACAAAGTTCCTTCTCCTTTCCCTTGGCAATGAAGCAACCACTGCAGGCCAATCCAGCAAACCGCACACTGGCAGAGGGGCAGTCCAAACTCCTGCAGCTTCTTTGGTTCTTCTCCTTGGAAGAAAGGTTTCTTGTTCCAGAAGTGATCTAATTTCTTGGGATTAGGGTCCCAATATTTATACCCCAAAATCCTTTGTTCTCTGAAGGCAGAGAGGCCTCTGCCTAGTTCAAACCAGTTTCTGAGCACTTTGTTTACATGACTCTCTTCTTCCTTTCACTGTGCAGGGCAGAGACATCGGCCGCCCTACAAGAGGTGGAGCCAGCACAGGGAAGGGAAGATACAGCTCTGGAGCACTCTGTTGACATGATTCCTCCTCTCCTTTCACAGTGCAGGGCAGAGACATCAGACAAGCCACAGGGGGTGGAACCGGCATTGTAGAGGGTAGGCACAGCCCTATTCAGATCCCAGGTGAAACTCCTCCCTCCCATCTAGATGCAGATCTCTCTATTCACCAATGGGCTGCCCCAGCGTGTCTCCTGGAATTCCCCAGCCCTGTCGCACACAAACCCAGACAAGGAATACACAACCCAGCAGCGGCAGGCTCAAATGGTTAGGCAAGCAAATACCTGCTTTCTAAAAGTGGTATTTGCAAACACAGAATATTAAAATAAACTTTACTAAAAGATGTATTTTATTATTCTGAGTTCAGGCATACTAAATTCGAATTTCTACCGTGTTCCCTGAGTCAGTTAGGATTATAAGAATGTAATAATATAACTGCCCATTCTAACCTATTGAGAACAGGTAGCCTTCAATAGTGAAAAACGAAAATGGCTGTAATTCACTATTAGAACATGCTACACACATCAGAGCATATCCTAGCTTATACTTTCAATGCACCCTGCCCTTGGGCCTACCATAGGGGTGTCTAATATGAAGCAAAGGGAAGGTTTAGGGACTGGCAAGTGGGTGCACTTGGCCAAGTCGACATGGCAGTGCTTGACTGCACAAAGGCCTTGCAATGGCAGGCCTGAGGCACATTTTACAAGCTGCTGCTGTGGGTGGCACAACCAGTGCTGCAAGCCCACCAGCAGCATTCGATTTATAAGCTCTGGGCACACATGGTGCACTGCACTAGGGGCTGACCGATAAATCAAATAACCCAATCGTGGAATCCAATCAATACATGAATTTAACATAGGGAACACTTGCACTGTGGCACTGATTAGCAGTGGCACAGTGCCCGTGGCATAAATCCAGCAAAAACATATCAAAACAGAGGAGGCAATCCCTCAAAAATGGAAGGGAGACTCACGCCAATGATTTCAGGTCTAACATTATATTTGACACATACATATATGCACACATGGAGAGACTTTTAGTCATCCCTTATCAGTCATTGGCCTAATTGACATTCACATGTTCATCTTTGGTACGGTTGCGCTCAATGCTGTATGCTGTTATACCCACCAAGGTAATATGTATCCGCTTTTACACCATTATATATGTTTTGTATTTGACTGCTTTCTTAAGTAATACCGTCTGCTTTACTGATAAAATGCAATAAAGTTAGTGGTAAAAGTAAAGTGTCTTTCACGTGTTACTTCTCACCATTACAGTATATAGCATGTGGCAATGGGTCAGGCCACTTCATCCATTGGCTCATTACACTCTCAGTGACTGCATTTTCTCTTTTCATGCGTCCACATCCACTTAAAAAGTAGACCACGTCAGTGCAGAGCTGCTAGCCAAACTCTGCTTTTATGACTTTTTTTTGTTGTTTATTTTTAAACAAGGTGTTTAAAAAAAAAAAAAAATTTTTAATAGGTATGTGCATGGCCGATGTAGGTAGTGGTATTGTTCCTTTTTTAAATTAATTTTACACTTTTAATGTTGATTGCATATATTTGCAAATTAGAAATAAATTTAAAAAATTGGTCTTGTCAAGGCCAGAATTGTTGTCTTAGCCAATGCTTGTTTAAATAGTTTTTTGATGGTGCACTACTTGCAGATATATATCAACTTTGTATTTTGCATTCCAAAAATTCCCTTAATCCACGCTAGTAGCACAGCAGGTTTGAAGCACTTCTGTCTGCCTGTTTTCCCACCACAAACATCTGTGACCGTCTTATCCTTGTGGAGGTTCTGTACACTGCTCGTGCGGCAGTCACACCCAGCCCTTTGTTGGGCTTGTCCTTGATCACCGATCCTTTATTCCACAACTTGCTTTCTTATATTCGAGCCGCATTTAGTCTTTGCATAAAACCTAAACCTTGAACAAATCTTTTACAGAAAGGAATGGTAAGAGAAATTAAATACCCACCCCCACTTTGAACTAGATGGTTACAACTGAGTGAGTGAGCGAAGCATGCAGTCTCAACACTTTCTTTCCTTTTTCCTTTCCTTCTTGGTTTTACTTTTCACGTTTCTTTCCTTACCACATTATTTGTCTCCTGATTTCCTTTTCCTTCCATTCTTCATAGCCTTTTTCTTTCCTCGCTACATTTGTGTTCAACACCATTTGCCTCTCTCATTTTCTTTACAGTTTCCTTCATTTCTCTTTTTCTCTGCTACCATGTTTGGCTCCTTTGCCACCCCATGGCCCCCAACACACAACTGTGTCACATTATCATCTTTCTTGCGGTGTTAGTAGCTTCTGCTTCTTTCTTGTGACCTGGAAGTAACCGTCCATTCTATCCAGTGACATCCCTGCTCAAGCTGCTGTAACGGGTGCTTCACTAATCCCTTGTTCTCCATTACAATATATTGTCATCCTGTTGTGAGTAAGGCAATTGAATGTTTTAAGGCTGTGTGCCTCTCTCTTCTCTCCTCTACTGTATATATGATATCAGTGTTTTGTGTGTAGTACTCTTGTGTGCCTCTTTAGTTTACTGGTGAATCTCTGGAAGCTGTCTCCAGCATTGGTCACAAGTTGCTAACTAGATTTTGACCAAAGACCTTAAACTCTCATCTCTTTTACCTCTCTACAGTTGTTCTCAAGTCTCTGCACGCTGCCTATCTTAGTATCTTGGCCTCCCCAATCATACGAGCTCGTCATTAAAAAGACTGTACCGCCCTTAAAACATGGAAGCAAAAATGCTTGACGCATGCTTTCAAAAGTTCTGCCCATCGGTCTTGGAATTCTCTAGCTATCTGGATCATATTCCACAACAAAGGTACTTGCATTTGGTATGCAGCCTTTTTAGATTAAGTCTACTCATCCGTGCCTGCGCTTTCATCAAGAATATAGAGGTGCTTGGAACCTGCCCATTGCTTACCATTAGTTGGCTTTCCTTGTCACACTCTTGTGCCTGCTTCTTATTCGTGTTCCAGCCTGTCAATCTTGTGTTGGTCCCTGCCATGGAGCATTGCCTCTTTACGTCTCTTGATTACGTCTCTTGATTGCTTCATTTCTCTGCTTACTTCCCATGAACTTCATGTTTTAGGTCTCGCGCATGCACTGCTCTCGCCATGCGAGAGCCTCTTGGAATCAATACGGATTCCAAAGGGGACTTACAGCCCCGCCCCTTCTTTCAATAGGCTTGCGTCATGGTTTATGCTAAACGCAGCTTTCAATTGTGAAGGAGGCTTTTTAATCCCTCCTTGTTGCCGCTCTGGCTGCTTTTTGCCCCGCCCTCCGGGACTGGATGTTTTTCTTGCGGCATTACACGTTCCTCGTTGTAAACTCGGTGAGCACTATTTTCTTTCAGCTGCTCAGCAGCCCCATTGGTGGCCGGCTGCGGTGAGTGTTTGCAGCTGATTTTCTTTGTGTTCATGGCGGCTGCACACATCTCCCGCAGTCACTGCCTACATTGTTCAACCCATATAATCGCCACCATGGTTTAGAGGGTTTTCTTTGATGTCACGGCTGATGGTGCCAGCTTGGGAAGCATGGAAATGGAGGTGAGCGTGAAGCCAGTACCTACGAAGTCCCTCGGTACTGAGATGGTGTGCTCCTAAACGTGGTTAGTTGTACTTCCTATTCGTTTGGATGTAGACGCATTGGTTCTTTGGTGTGAGTGCGGGATAGCGTGGAGAGTTTACTGCAGTAATTGCTATAGAATTCATATTTTACCCATCCGACGTTATGGTTAAATAGCCCAATTAAGTGTAAAGTGCGCCTAATAAGTACTCTTTTCTTTCATCTAGTGTTAGTAAGTTGTACTTGCTGCTCGTATGCCAGTGGTCTTTAGTATTAACGTGTATCGTTTAGCGCTCGCATTTTTAAGCCTCCTGCAAAGATAATTTTCGATCGTTGGTCTTGGCGTTTGCTTTTTTGTATACCCTCGTGGGTGCCATTTTAGGCTTGTTTCAAACCCCCATCGCAGTGTGATCCCTCTCTCTTATATTGCTGGAACACTCAACGGCTGGGTATAGTCTAGTTCGCTGAACAGCTCTTTTTGATAGGCTTCTATGTTGGGCAGGCTTGGACTACATGTGCAATAGAGAGGGCCTCGTGGAAACGTTAACAGGGCGGTGACCCGTCTACTTTGGGAGTGGTGTCCAACCTAAGGTTGGAGTGTTCAGCAGGCCCCGAATGGAAGTGACAGCCCAGGTAAAATGTGCCTCCCACTTTTTTTTAACTGCAGAAAATGATTTCCAGGTTGTACTACAGGGCGTGTGTAACTGACCGTTAACCTCCAGTGGTTGCTCTCAAGCCTTGGTAGGTTCCCCGATCGCAATGCGTTTGCTATTGTGCTGCATTAATCTGCCACTATCAGATTGTAAAAAAGAAAATATTTACCTGTAGTTATAGACCCTTTCTGTAAAAATGTGATTAAAAAAAAATGTTCATGTATGGTTTGCGAGGTTCTGTGTAGGTGATGTAACACTTTTGGAGAGACCTAGTTGTATTAGCATCCATCTAACCCAGCAGTGTTTGTTGTCTGCAGTAGCCATGGTAGGCCTTCCCTTGTTGACTAACAATTTAACACTTAAGTATGTTGACTGATCCATCCATCGCTCAATGCGCATTGTCGACGCCTGTCTACAATAAATAATGCACCAGGCTTTTTTTCATTAGCCCGCGTTATCCTGTTAAGTACATTAAAAAAAAGTATTTTATTATCCCTGCACGTTTAATTGTCGGTGTGCCACAGTAAAGCTGACATGAATGTTGAATTAGCAGCTGGTGTATGCTGCTGTGATTCACCTATACGCGAGTCTTGCTTTTTACATTCCTTCCCGGAGCGACTATGGACTGGGGCAGCGAACTGTGGGTGGGTGAGTGTGGGGTGGGTCTGCAAGGAGGGGAATGGGGTCACTTCGGGTTATTACACTGTAGGGTGAATAGGAAGTGATGCTGGAAGATTGAGGCTGTGACGGCAGCAGTAAGTGGGTGGGCAAGTGAGAGTCTGGTTGCGGGGGCAGACATTTTATGCATTACTTGTCAGGGATGGTTGTAAGACTTTATGGTCACTGAGTGGTTAGTCTACGACTATTTAGGGAGTGAGGCTGTGGTCAACTGAAGTACAATTTTGGGTTTATCCGGGAGATATTTAGGGGGGTTATGTGAAGTGATACTATAGCCACTGACGAAAACTCAAATTCCTAGGGTCATGGAGTGAGTTGGACTTTGACCATACAGGTGCAAGAACATCAATCTGTGGTCAGTTTGGTGGATTGGACTCCCACTGATGGTGGTAGACAACGGTCACTTGCCACAGGGGTAGGAGGGAATGAGACTTTGATCAGTGGGTGTGATACTTTGTTACCAGTGGGTGAGACTCTGAAGACTAGGGATGTTGAAAGTTATTAACTGAGGACTGGGACGATCAAATTATTGCCAGAGAGTGAACCAATAGCATTAGTAGAGATTAAATTATAAGATCACTGAGAGAATGTTTTTTTGGGCTGCAGAGCAAGGGTGCTCGTACATCTGTTCTTATTAATCTGTCACTGTGAAGTGTGTGGGAGAGTGAGACTCGGCATTTACTGGATGTTAGACTTTTGTTACTGGGAAGTGAGACTGTGGCAATTTGGGAGGTCATCTGGAGGGTTACTTTGGGGTCACTAGATTTCGAAGAGGCTTGGTTCTATTTGGAAATAATGTAGTGTAGTATTAAGAGATAAACTGCTATTTAATGTGAGCTATGGCATTTTTAGGAAATGACAATAATCCTGTTTCAACATTGATGTCAAAACAAGGGGCCTTCATCTGGGCTGGAGAGACGTAGACAGTTAAATAGTACATAAACGCACATAATTGTGTCCTGAAGAGTCAATGCTGAGTAGTGCTCCAGGGCGGATAATTTGCAGCTTTGTGTAGTTTCTCTGGCACTCATTGCCATTTCTTTGGATAGAGTTGTACCTGCTTCCCTCCTCCGGCGTAGGCATTGAGCAGTGGCCGGCCCGAGTTTAAGTAAACAAACACCACAAGGAGGTCCC
The DNA here is from genome assembly GCF_964261635.1 of Lissotriton helveticus. Classification (NCBI taxonomy): domain Eukaryota; kingdom Metazoa; phylum Chordata; class Amphibia; order Caudata; family Salamandridae; genus Lissotriton; species Lissotriton helveticus. The sequence goes on along the minus strand of NC_136057.1, from coordinate 1,471,916,645 downwards.
CCGGCGATCCTGACCTGAGATCCGGCTACCCCTGACCTGCCTCAAGCCTCCGGACAACGCCTGCAGCTTCAATCCAGAGGACCCCCCTACCGCGACCAGAGCGAGTTGAAAATCCGACGTCCCAAGGCACCCCTGCACCTGACGCCCCTCGGCCTTGTGTGCCCAATCCAGCAGTGCCTAACCAACCCTCTACATCCCTATTTACCCCTTGATGAGTTGGTCGCTCCAGGAAGATCCTTGTCCCGAGCCTGCAGTGTTTATTTGTCCCGGAGAATCTCCATTGAAATCAACAGGGCACCCGACCTCAAATCTGCACCCTGCACCGGCCGCCCTAGTGCAGCTGAGGGTGCCCCTTTTGTTCTAACTTGGTCCCATATTTGTGGATCCACACAGATTCCAGAACTTTCTCACACAGAAATTTGAGGAAAAAAGTGATTTTTTTTTCCAGCGAAATTTGAGGTTTGCAGGGGATTCTGGGTAGGAGAATGTTGGGGAACCCACGCAAGCCATACCTCGCTGGACTCTTCCGGGTGTCTAGTTTCCAGAAATGTGTGGGTTTGGTAGGTTTCCCTAGATGGCCACTGAGCGGCAGGCCAAAAACTCATTGGACCCCCCTTGCAAAACCAGGTTGGTTTGTGATAGGTAATTTTGATGTCGCCTTGTTAGGTTTTGGGCCCTTGCCTGTCGCGGGTTCCTTGACCCACCCACGCAAGTGAGGTACCATTTTTATTGGGAGACCTGGGGGAACACTGGGTGGGTGGATCCACGCAGATTCCAGAACTTTCCACCACAGAAATGTGAGGAAAATGTGTTTTTTTTGGTCAATTTTTAGGTCTTGCGCATAGCGTTGCAGTGTCCAGCGCGAGACAGTAGGTAAAAATGGGGTTTCAGAAGCTGACCTAGGAATGACACACACACACGAGCGTGCGCTTTTCCTTTTGTAGCTCGCTATTGGGCTTTGCGTTGATTATAATTCCAGTGCTGGAGCATTGTGCTTTTGGTAACACAAAGCCATCTCGTGCTTTACCTGTACTTGTTTGTTTTTGTGAGTAACGTTAAAAGAGCCAGTATGTGCTGTAGTAAGGACTTTTTGGTAACAACAAGCATTCGCAATGCAATAGGTCTCGCATTTTCGCGAGTTTAACCTAATGGGATTGTAAATGACAATGGCTTTTATTTATGTTTCAAAAACCAAAACATAAATAAAAGGCAATGTCATTTGCAATACAAATAGCTCAAACTCTCGCAAATGCGAGACCTATTGCATTGCAAATGCTTGTTTAGGTTTTCAAGGAATGCTGGGTAACAGAACCGGTTGGGAGCCAGTCAAGTCACCCCATCCTGGATTCCCCTGGGTGTCTAGTTTTCTAAAATAAATCGGTTTGCTAGGTTTCCCTTGGTGCGGGCAGAGCTAGGGTTAAAAAACTACAGCTAGGTACTTTGCAAAAAAAGGGTAATTTTTCACTGTGAAAATGCTGTGTCCACGTTGCGTTTTGCACCGTTTCCTATTGCGGGCACTAGGCCTACCCACACAAGTGAGGTACCATTTTTTTCAGAAGACTTTGTGGAATGCGGGGTGGGTGGAATTTTATGGCTCCACGCAGAATCCCGAACTTTCCACCACATAAATGTGAGGAAAATTTGTTTTTTTGGTCCATTCTTTAGGTTTGCAAGGAAATCTGGGTAACAGAACCTGGTGAGAGCCAGTCAAGTCACCCCATCATGGATTCCCCTGGGTGTCTAGTTTTCAAAAATGTATTGGTTTGCTAGGTTTCCCTAGGTGCCGGCAGAGCTAGGGTTAAAAACTACAGCTAGGCACTTTGCAAAAAAGGGTAATTTTTCATTTTGAAAATGTGGTGTGTCGAGGTTGCGTTTTGAGCCATTTCCTGTTGTTGGCACTAGGCCTGCCCACACAAGTGAGGTCCCATTTTTAGGTCTGGCCTGACCCAGCGATTGTGCTGGTCTGGCCAGACCTTAAGTAAGAAGAGCTTCAAAAAATGCTACAGCCGGCTACAGCTTGCAGTGCATGTGCTCGGGCGCACGCTTGAGCCGAGGCGCCATATGGCGTGTTTACTGCTGCATGCGCACCACTCGCGTGCTTCCTCACCATCACTTTCACTGGCCGTTTCTTCTGAAATGCCTTTCTTTGCGTTCACCACAGGTCTCATGTTGCTGCTAAGCATCACTCGTCACCATTACAATACTATTTCCGCCTGTTAAAAATTCACTTTATCCTCCCCGCACTCACCTCTGCTTTAACATATACTATTTGTCAGGCATTCGAAAGTATATTGGATGCGGATTCGACCATTTTAACCCCCATGTCGTGTTCACTTTCTCAGCGTCACATGTGTTGAAACGTTACTTTAGTCTGTTTTCGATCAAAGGCCCCTTCTTTATTCATTGTTTATTTTTCGTTGAAGTCTTAAGTATTCATGTTTGCATAGCCCGCAGAGCACGGAATCAGTGACTGAAAAGAATTCACTGAATGGGTGAATTGTACGCAAAAAATGCATATGCCAAAGCCTCGACACAAATGGAGGCAATTAAACATCAAATGCACCATGGCCAGCGCAGATACTTTGAACATGGCTGTTTTTGTACGTAAAAGAAGACATTAACAGATCCACTGCGTGAGAGAGGCTTTTTTTTAATCTGCAGATTGTTAGACTTGACATAGATGAAGAGATCGTGGTGGCATAACGACAGAGCTGTTGACTTACCTTGGACCCGCGGAACCGGGTTTGAATCTCGGTGTTCCTCACACACCCTGTGATTTTGGGCATGTCACTCAATGCCCAGTGCCTGGAAACACAAAGCTCCAGTGCTTTCTGGTTCAGTTAGCGCTACATGAAACTGGAAAAAACCCAAAATGTGACTGCCTACACACACACTTACCTCGTTTAGAGTCTAAAGTGATTACTATGATCTGACGTTGCGCTTTCAAAAAACATTAACCTGTCAGTTGGTTTATATTTACAGTTCCTCTGCTTATGAGCTAAATTAAAATATTTTTTTTGCTGTTGGACATTTAATGGAGCCGCGCACATAATCTACAAATATGAAAAACAAGTGTCAGTTTTATGTGTGATGTTATGGTTCTTGTGAAATTCTAAGCCGTTAGTTTTCTAGCTGCCTCCCTACATTGTGAATTATTTATCTTACTGCATTTTGAGGCTCCTATGTGAGTGTTTTTGATGTTTGACAGACTGCACAAAACGCTGCACTTTTCATTTGTAATCCCCCTACCCTCCTGTTTCTTCTCCAAGCCCCATCCTGTTTCTTCTCCCTCTCTCTGTTTGTTTCCACCCTTCTGACAGAAGGAAACAAGCATTGGCATAGCCAATATGTCTCGCCTTTGAGACCTTATAAGTGTTTAGCCACGCAACAGTTGATGTTGTTGCACCAAGGATATTGTGCTGCATAACTAAATACTTAGAAGGTCCCAAAAGCAAGACCTATTGGCTATGCCAATGCTTGTTATCGGGAGACCTAGGGTAACACAGAATTGTAGAGCAACTGTTATTACCTTTTGACTTTTGATGCATTTCTGCCTTACAAATGAAAGACAATGTGTAAAAAAGAAGTCATTTTGAAAAGGACCTATAATTGTCATGTTAGTATGGGTACTCCCAATTTCGGAAATGTTAAAATATCTACTGTTTCTAAACTCTATATTTTGTTCCCATTTCAGAAATACATAGTTTTCTTTCATACCGATTTTTCCAGGTGTTCATTTTCCCTGAATAATTGCTATGTACCCGGTACATAATAAAAAAACATTGCAAGACGCTGCTCAGTTATTGGCTCTGGGTTCGTCGGGTTCTTGGTGAACCTACAAGTCCTATATATTCCCACAACCAGAAAGGTCCAGCTGATGTAACGGTATATTGCTTTCAAACAGCTGTCATAATTAGAAGAAGTTACAGGTGAAAACGTTGACACAAAAAGGCTGTTTTTTTCAACTAATTTTCAATTTTTCCTATATTTAACTGTTAGTTTCTATAAAGAAACCTTCAAGGATCTACACAATGACCCCTTGTTGAATTCAGAATTTTGTCTTCTTTTCTAAAATGTATAGCTTCCATACCCATCTCAACCATTAACTGGAAGGATGTTGAAAGCACAAAAAATAGCAAAAATAGGTTATGTCCCAGAAAAATTCCAAAACTGTAAAAAAAAGTAGGGTTTCCGACAAAATTCAGCTTGGCCCTGAAAGCTGGGCAGATAGTGATTTCAGCACCACAACCCCTTAGTTGATACCATTTGCAGGGGAAAAAAATGACGCTTTCAACTGTAGCCCTTTTTCCCCATTTCTCCCCCCAAAAATTTAAATTTAGCTGTATTTTGGCTAATTTCTAAGTCCCCTACAGGGGAATCCTCAAACCCTGGGTACCTTTTGAATCCCCATTATGTTGGAAGAAAAGCACGCAAATTTGGAGTGGATACCTTATGTGGTCAAAAAGTTACAGGGGCCTAAGCGCGAACTACCCAAAATAGCCAAAAAAAGGCTTAGCACGGGGGGGGGGGGGGGGGGGGGGGAGGCCTAGCAGCGAAGGGGTTAAGTAACAAATAACCCCTTCATGGACACAGAACAGAATTTGGTATAACGTCGGAATATTAGGGGCCTTATTTATTTTGTATTGCTCTACATTTAGCAAAACACTGCTACGTAACATAAAACATTACTTTTCAGCTGCGTTGCAAAATACGTTGTAGTACCGCTCTCAGAGTGATGATTCCAGAGGTTACTACTCAGTCATTTTCTAATTGTACTATTAAAACACTGCTACTTCGGGAAAGAAGCCATCACTGTGTGTAAGGCAAAGTTTCATGAAAGCTCACGTTTTCAAATAGTAGCAGTTGTGTCACTGGCCTCACCCTTGTGTCTGAAGCTTGAGCGTGCACTGTAGGCTGTCAAATGGAAATGTCTCGAAAGCAACAATGGGCTCCTATTCGTGCGACTTCCAGGCACGAACATAAGATGGAGGACACAAGAAGCACACAAAACTGTCATGTTTGTGATCTGGGGCTCCGCCAGTTAGACACACCATTCCTAGTATGTTTTTTCTTTGTCCCACCAATTACTCTCCGTCTCTCAAAGTTAGTAGACTAACTCCCAACTACCATAATGCAGATACCTTACTGGGATGTTATTAGAAGTCACAGCCGCAGGTGCTTGTGCCATGGAGCTGGCTGGGACGTATGCAAAGATCTGCTATTCACACAAATGTATATTGATGCGAAAACGTTCGGATCAAATCTGAGAAGTGGCAGTTGTGCAGTGTACGTTTGTGTAGGATGTCCGAAGAAGTATATAAATGAAAATGTGATTGTCTACTTTGTTAATGGAAATAAAAACCGATTTAAACAAAGAGATTAGTGCGACATCCAGACTATTCAGGCATTAAAGTACCATCATTTGTCGAGAAACGGCGATGGAGAGAGCAGTGAGTTTTTGTTTTACATGCCAACACATGATTTCTAAAGAATCTAACAAGTTTCTTCTCAAAACGTTATCGGATAGCCATGCAGTTGTAATTTGGGAGAAGACCTCATGAATGTGTGTTAAACCTATTACCTAGTTAATAATATTTAAGTAACTGCGTTCCCATGAACAGTGTGAAACGCACATTTTAACAGTTTTGTAGCTATCTTGTTTCCCAGAATGATTGTGATTTGCCCAGGGTCACAGGATGTTGAGCGTAGGAATTCGAACCGCGTTACACATTTCCAAAGTCAGTAGCTCTAGCCGTTAAGCCACACCGTCTCCCATATGCTCCTAACTTTATAAAAATGTAGACATGAAATCACACAGCAAAATTTCACGTTGTTTGCAATAAGTTTCAGAAAAGGATAGATATTTAACACTATCAAATCAAGGTGTTATATTAAAAAACATGTTACTAATATTAATACCATGCTATAGCAGAATTGCAGTTTTTAATTTTTGTATGTTACAAGTCCAGTTTCCTAATGTCAAATACCTTCATACAATTACATACTTATGCCTGTAGCACATTGGTAAGCATTCTTAAAAAACTTTTCAACATAGACTATTGCAAGCAAACCAAAATTTCAAAACCAGTAGCTAGCACTTCGCCTGTATATTATAGGTTACATGTTTTGGCTTTGCCAATGCTCGTTACTTTAATGTGCTCCCTGTGGGTTAGTCGCCCTTCATCAACTTTGTGCTGCTGACAGCCACTGCCACCTAAACATGTTTGCGATGTAGCATGGTGGGAGATGCAGTTCCATGGGGAGAACCCCGATAAGGGAAGCCAGCATTGGCAAAGCCAATACGTCTAGCTTTGGCATGCTGATGCGATGGTTAATTTTTATTTTATTCCATATACCACAAAAGTAAAAAAGAAAACCAATAATACATGTGATAGCTTTAACATGGGCGACAAATTCCTGCAATTTTTTTAAATATTCACCTATGCAGTTTTTACCAGTGATCTTTAAAAAAGTTTTTTTTAAGAGAGAGCCTTCCAGTTTCGCCATGCATTTTATTAACATTATTATTATCACTATTATCATTAACACAACGAAATTGCAGTTTAACCAAGTACTCTGATATATAACACGTGGCAATAGTGTTGCACTGTTACGTCAACACTTCATGACATAACCTTGAAATGGTGTGAAGGCAAACTAAATAGCGGGTATTTAAAGTTAATTTAAAAAAAATAAACCAGCATGCTTTGAACCAGTTGTGCAACTAAAGAGAAAAGAACTGTTTGTGGACGGACAGGATCAATGTGCTGACTTTGGGCAGTGACACAAAGTAATGGGAGCCAATGGATAAAGTGAATCGACTGATTTCCGCGTGCATGCTATGGTGAGTGGTATCAAAATGTGAGTCACAATTTAATAAACCAGTGGATGAAGCCTGCTGGCCAAAAGGCCCTTGTAGAATCGATGATATGTATGAATTTCATGAAAACAAACCCTAGTCACGCAGGACCGCTGTGGTTTCCTCAAGAGCCAGGCTTAAAATAAAAAGGTTAGCCTTGTGTGGTGGTCGAGCATCTCTGTTACACGGGGAAAACGGTGATGCGTGGGCACCACCATTAAGGAAAATAAGTATTCAAACCTGGACATAGTGGTGCACTGAGGTAGAACAACACAAAAACAACCAAGAGAAATGCAGTGCACAGAAAAACACAAGTACACTTTTGGACCCGAAAAGGTGTCTTGCTCTACTGAGGAGATGGGCCACAGAGCCCAATTCATTATTGTTTTGTGGTTATGGTCTTTCTCCACCACTTATGACTGTTTGCGCTTCTCCACATACAGCATGACAGGGCCGGGGAAATACAGTAGAAATAATAAACCAGCATTGGCAAATCCAATAGGTCTCTTCAATTGGCTGTGCCAATTTTTTTTGCCAATTCTGTGCAGCATCGGTCAAAAGAAAAAAGGTGCTGTGACGCGACTGCTGACAAGCTTGCATTTGTGATGACTTATGCATGCACCTACGAAATGACTCAGGCCACATTTTCTGTTTTAATTTACCGATTCAAAATGGTTCAATAAAAAAAAGACATTTGAGCATTGATTGCAAAAGCGTTTATTGTAAGGTAGAGAGGCCCTCCCAAACAAAACAACGTTTTTTAAGAAAATAAAAAAAGAAAAAGGCCAAGGGGTAATGTAACAAGAGGGTGGTGGGGGCGGTTGTGGCGGAAGCAACAGTGAGTGGGTGAGGGGCAAAGAAGCAACAGAGGCACTTGAGGGTGGGCTAGGGGGAATGCCAAAATAAACAAAGCAGGGAGGGGTGGGAAAAGCAATGGTCAAACTTGCTGGGAGGAATGAAGGAGCAACATGGAGCGTGCCAGGGGAATAGGTGTTTGGGGATGGAAAGCAGCACCTGAGGGAGAGAGCTAGGAAACACATGCACTCTCATGGAGTGTGGAAAGGCAGTTACCTAAGTGTGAGCAATGAAGGATACAAGTTATCGAGTCAGAAGAATGGTTAAGAGTCAATGCTCCAGGAGACGGACAAACAGAAGAACGGGAGGGACAAACACAAGATGAACATGGAAAGGCATCAAATAACAAGCATTGGCTAAGCCAGTAGTCTTGCCTTTTGGGCTTGCTGGCTTTGCGAATGGCTTCTGGCGATGGTCTACAGCATCAGCCAAAAGTATTTTTTCCTTTGCTGTGCAGCATGGTTAGTAAATAAAAAAAATTAAGGCCAACACAGCAATAGAGGGGAGAAGCAGACGAGGGAGAAAGCAACACAGAGCTTGGGACAGTGAGGGAGAACAACACGAGAGCAGCGCACGGGGGACAGAGCAACACGGAGCGCGGGTAAGAAGCACATGAGGGAGAGGGCTGAAAAACACATGCACTCTCATGGACTGCTTAACTAAAAAGAAGATAGTAGTTCCCTAAAAGGGAGCGGTCGAAGGACACAAAATGATGTTTAAAAGACTATGCTTGAGTGGAGTGACAAACACAAGAAAAGGGAGGCAAGCCAACAAACAGGCAAGCATATGAGAGTGACAATAAAGCTAACCAATGGTAACTAATAGGTGCGTTCTGTGCCCTCTATAAGCCCATAATGGGTCTTTCCGCAACCAGTGAGTCCTAAAAAGCAAGCAGATAAAAATCACAACAAAGGCAACTAATGGCAAGCAATGGTTTGGACTAAACCCCAGAGTAAGCTTTCAGTATAGTTTGCAATAGGCTTTCACCTACCAGACAGCTACAAGTTGTTTGGTAGTCAAAACCTTAAAAAAGGTACCCAGGGGAGCTAGGGTCGGGGTATAAAGTGTGCGAGGAGGCACAGGTGGGGAATACTCAGCTCGAAGGCTACTGGTATAGTATATCCAGCTATCAGTCAGTTTTTGATTTACAATAAATTTGAGGAGCATAACTATTATACTGTCCTTCTGGACCTTGTATGAACTTAAACCGCGTCTTGCATCTGCTGAGTTTGGCATTTCACGCCTGAGGTAAGTCCAGCTTGTCTGGCTTCCTTAATGCCTCAACATAACCCGGCATTACCTTTACCAACATGGCTTTCTCATTTGCTACCATTCCAGCTTTGCTCTGTCATTTTGTTCTTTTTAATGGGCCGTCGTCGCACTGGTGATAAGTCAGTGCTTCTCCAAGATATTTGATTGCAATGCATTTATTATTTGCATGCTGTACTTTAAAGACATGACAATGCAGTTATGTGTGTCTGCATTATTCATGTCTACATAAGCAGTCTGTCATAGCGTAGATAATGTCAGACTCTTGGCCTGGCGTGCGTAAGAGGATGATTGCTATCCGCCTTTGATGTACCATGGTAACCAGAAGCATGTCATATTACTGAATAAACATATGCTTTATTTACAAATTCAGAGTGCTGGAAGATCTTCCGCTGGTTGCTCTTCAGAGCAAATTGACTCTTGCTTTGTTTTAACGGCCAGAGTGGTCAAGTCTCTTTGAGATTATGTGTGGTGGTCTGAATAGTGCCCACCTGAGGAGACCGCAGGCCCCACAAAAACTGAATCTCTTCCTTTTGGTGACCAGTTGAAATTTTCTGAACACAAGCCCATTCCGCTTAACTTTCTGCAATAGAAGTGCCATAGCTTAACTCAGGCCGCAGCACGCTAATATCCTGAATTCAAATGTTTGTTAGGTAAAGAAACATAAATGTCATTTTATTGTGCCTTTTTTGGGAGCCGCATTTTAAGGTAAATGCAAAAAGAACAATTGATAGACAGAATGCTGAACAATGTCATACATTCACCCCAGTAGAGAGATCTGTGCCTAAATCCATCGTTTATTTGCTCACCATGCCATTCCAGTTTGGACCCAGCCATATGCAAATCAGTCTCCACCCTGCGCCCAGTGGGAACAGTCCAGCCCGAACTGCCAGGATAGGTCCTCCCTGGACTGGAAACATTTATTTATTTTTATTTATTTGAAGAGCTTTATATAGCGCCGGCTATACCCAGCAGTATCCAAGCGCTTTACATGAGGATATGGTTACAAAAGAACAGTGTTACAAAGTTACATTCGTTTCTAGAGCTTAACATAGCATAGAGAAAGACAGTGACCACATTAATACATCCATTGCAAGGGCATAAGATAACATAGAAAAACAAGTCCTAAGGAGCATAGATGGTACAGGGGGCAAAGTAAAAGGGGTTGGAATGCATATCAAGTTAGGAAGACCAGTCATGGAGAAAGAATACTTCAGTGGATGTAAAAAAAAAGTCAGAGAAAGCAAGTCGAACAAAACTGGAGAGGGTCTAGGGATCAACAACAGTGCCGGACTGCTTGTTGGGGTCGTGTAGAAATAAGAAATGGAAGGCGTGTGAAGGAGGGAGCAAAAGGGTGCCTCATAGTGGCCAAACAAGAAGAGAGGGGAGTAGATGACTCAGAGGAAGTCGACAAAGGGCAATAGTCACTTCGGTGGCAAAGGACGCTGACCATTGGTAAGGATCAATCCGGGGGAAGTTGAAACCGCAAGATGGAGGAATAAGGACAAGGACCCCAAAGTTATGTAAACAAGATGGCGGGATTGCGGATAGAAAATAATCTGACCAAATATGCCAGCATTTAAAACCTACCCCAAAAGCAGAGCACGGGACCCACGTCTGGGCATACCTGTCTCACTCGGGTGCCAAATGCAAAAAGAACAATTGATGGACAGAATGCAGAACAATGTCACACATTCACCCCAGTACAGAGTTATGGGCCTGAATCTAAATTCTTTTGCATTTTAAGATAGTCCTCTTAAATTGTGACTTATCTTATCTGGACCCACCCACTAACCTGTGGATTGTGTCATATGAGACAAGAGTACATGTGAGGGGAAAAAAACATGCTTTTTCTCAGCGTTGGTGAAAGCAGTGTTTAATGTGCCTTCTGTCGCCTTCAGTAAGGTGTCTGCTGCTTTTTGACTCGTGAGAAGAACCCCACTGGCACATTTTTGCGGAGCCCTGAAAACAGCGCTGGCGCTACTTCACAAGTAAGCACTCTTTTGATTGGGAAGTTCTCAAGCGTATGAAGCAGCCCTTGTTCCAAACATGTGATGAGCAAACGGTCGGTGCTGGTCATGAGATTGAGGATTAGCTCAGTTATGTGGCGCGTACCCGAGGTTTTTTTTTATCGCCTTTCCTCCTTTTCAGTCAAGTTTGTGAAAGAAATAGCCTGACCTTAGGAACGTTGGTATTTCTGTAACACTTCTCCAAAAATTAATTGACAGACGTTTTCGCCACATCCTGTTAATTTTTTTGCTAGTGCGCGTTATATGGTGTCACAGATGACGGATTATGATCTTCCTCGTAGGCCTGGATTTTGTCTCCTAGGATTGCAGTGGATTTATTTAAGCGTTTTAGTCGTAATTGTAGCTAAGCAGTCAAGGCTTCCTCATAGGAGTTGGTGAGAACATTGGTACCATATAAAATCTAATGTATATTAATTAATTGCCACAATCAAGAAAGGTTGAAATGAATATCTACTGTGGAACACAAACGTTGTTAGCACATGCGGGTCACAAGTTATAACTCCATACGTTTTTACCTAGCATAACGTTTTATAGCAAAAGTGGGAGCTACTGTGCGCAGCCAGGACGGGCTTTTTCAAGGTCTGAGAAACACTTTGTCCCACAATCTTTGCATCGCACTTCACTTCCTCATCTAAGTTGATTGGGCAGTATCACAACCAAGCACTTCACTGCAGCACAAAATGTTCCTAGAAGTAAGCAGAGGGTGACACAACTCTGTGAATGCAACATGTGGTTAACTACAGGTCGCTGGAAATTTGCAGTTCTCTGGCGGGGTTGTGGATGGGGGTTTTGATAAGCTGCTGAGATTTCAAATAAATAATACTTGTGGGCCTGAAAGCATTTTTTTCTCAATAATTGTCTAATTTCTGTAAGTGATATGTTTTTCTTCTGCTTACTGATCCAGTAAAGTCTTCCTTGAGCTGCATTTATAGTGAATTGCGACTGGGAGGCAAAAGAAGGTGGCAATTCGATGCGTTTCGGTCAAAGGTCTTTTCTGGTACCCAGGGGTGTCTTTGATATTTGGTACCTCCCGGTCAGAAACCCCAGATAGTCAAACAAGTGCATTTCCTGAATTCCAATAGTTATAATTTGGCTTTTCTGGGCCACTGTGGGTCTTGGGGATACTTTGAGTGTTTGGAACATTGGGACCCAGGACTGCTACATGGATTTGGATCTTGAGATTTTATTTGACACAAGAGCTCCTCTTTCTCCTTCACCACTCCATTTCAGAGTTGCTACCTAGGGGGGGACTTCACAGTTAATTGTCACTGCAGGCCTTTACCTGAATCAGTAAAGGTATAGGCACCGACTAAGACTATCAAAGGTGAGGCGACATGTGCTCCGCACTGACCAGGATACTGGCTTTGTGACCGAAAGCTAATCCTCCAAAGCATTTTTGAACTCATAGTCGGATAGGGCCGACAGTGGCAGTGTCGCCCTCTCTGCTTGATGACCACAGCCTGCATCAGCTCAGGTACACAGTAACGAGTTTTTAACTGCCTGAAATCAGGAATACTGAATCAATTATTTTAATAACGCCATTGGTTGATTTTAAAACCACTCGTTTCTGCCTCATACTATAAAAACTGTTTGCATGTTAATCAGTGTACTGGGGGTGAATTAGAAACTTACCAGCACTGGGAAGTCGGCGCTCGATGCTGTAGCCTGCCCGCCCCGGTCCGACTCGGCAATTATTGCCGTTGAGCGGAGGGCGGACAGGTAAGAGCCTGACGAATTACCTCACTTCCGCCAGCCCTTCGGTTAGCGGTCTAGCCTCCCACAAGGAGGGGCTATTTAGGCAGCGAGGAGCTGCGCGTTGATCGCGGATAGGGCCGACAGTGGCAGTGTCGCCCTCTCTGCTTGATGACCACAGCCTGCATCAGCTCAGGTACACAGTAACGAGTTTTTAACTGCCTGAAATCAGGAATACTGAATCAATTATTTTAATAACGCCATTGGTTGATTTTAAAACCACTCGTTTCTGCCTCATACTATAAAAACTGTTTGCATGTTAATCAGTGTACTGGGGGTGAATTAGAAACTTACCAGCACTGGGAAGTCGGCGCTCGATGCTGTAGCCTGCCCGCCCCGGTCCGACTCGGCAATTATTGCCGTTGAGCGGAGGGCGGACAGGTAAGAGCCTGACGAATTACCTCACTTCCGCCAGCCCTTCGGTTAGCGGTCTAGCCTCCCACAAGGAGGGGCTATTTAGGCAGCGAGGAGCTGCGCGTTGATCGCGGATAGGGCCGACAGTGGCAGTGTCGCCCTCTCTGCTTGATGACCACAGCCTGCATCAGCTCAGGTACACAGTAACGAGTTTTTAACTGCCTGAAATCAGGAATACTGAATCAATTATTTTAATAACGCCATTGGTTGATTTTAAAACCACTCGTTTCTGCCTCATACTATAAAAACTGTTTGCATGTTAATCAGTGTACTGGGGGTGAATTAGAAACTTACCAGCACTGGGAAGTCGGCGCTCGATGCTGTAGCCTGCCCGCCCCGGTCCGACTCGGCAATTATTGCCGTTGAGCGGAGGGCGGACAGGTAAGAGCCTGACGAATTACCTCACTTCCGCCAGCCCTTCGGTTAGCGGTCTAGCCTCCCACAAGGAGGGGCTATTTAGCCCCCTCGTCGCCCTGAGCGCGCAGGGAAGCGCCGGAGGACGCGCCGGAGACAAGCCAGAGAGAAGCCCGTCTGTGCCCGTCCGTGACTGGACGGGGCCAGGGGCAGGAGACTATGGCTGTCCCAACTACCATCACGATGTCCCCTGATACTGGCCATCTAACATACTCATCACAGGTACTATGGGATTTACGTCCCAGTATAAGTTCCCCATGTGATGTTATTTTTCATTCTAATCTAGAAGGCCCATTCACATGCCCTGACTGTCATACTCATTTTGGACATAAGGCAGTGGCCAACATTCTTTTGCGAGTTCCAACTAACACGCTATGCCCCACACATAATACCGGTCCAGTAAAAATCACCAAGGATCCTACCCCCATAGGAAGCAAACATCTACTATGTAATGTGCGCTCATTATCAAAGCATGCATCACAGGTGTGGGATCTGATATCTACAGAGAAGCCTGATCTCTGCTTCTTAACAGAGACCTGGCTCAAGCCCCATTCAATCTCAGCCATCACTCTGGCCATCCCGATGGGCTATAAGGTCTCTAGACTGGACCGCCCACATAAAATAGGTGGTGGAATAGCCATTGTGTATAGGGAGGAATTAATTGTCACAATATTGGAGGAAATCAGCACCCCATTCATGGAGCTAATGATATCTAAACTTAGCTCCGCTTCTGGGGAGAATAGAAGGGGTGCGGTTTTATATCGACCCCCAGGTTCAAGCGTGGATTTTTCGATCTCACTTATGGAGGTTCTTGCGCCGTTTATCCTTAATGACCAGAACTTCCTATTAGTGGGAGACTTCAACTTCCACAGTGAATTGGAGACATGCTTGGAGGCCAGAACACTTCTTACGGATATGGAACATATAGGTCTTAAAAAGATGAATCAGGGACCCACACATGAGGCAGGTCACACGTTGGATCTGGTGTTCTCCAACTCAACTTTAAATATGTGTACACCCTCCATTCAAGTAGAATGGACAGATCATTTTATTTTAAAATTCTACACTAAGCCCATGGGTAAATCAAATGTAACGACCGCCTTAGCGACCAAGAGAAGACCTTGGCACAAACTAACACAGGACACCTTCCGAGAAGCTTATCAAGCCCCTATGATTAATGAGCATGAGGGAATGATGTCAACTGAGCTCAATCGGTTTGTAAATGCTGTAAATGAAGCGATTGATGGCAGCATTCCGCTGAAAGTGTATAAACCCCGCCAAGCGGCCAGACAAGAAGTCTGGTACTCTGAAGACCTGAGACATATGAAACAAAAGTCCAGGAAACTGGAAAAAGTGTGGAGACTATCCCGGAGTCAGGAGGATAAACAATGTCATTTAACATCCCTCAGATCTTATCACAAAGCCATAAGGACGGCCCGAAAAAGCCACATTGCTATGCAACTTGCAGAGGCGGGGAAGGACTCTAAAGTTCTTTTCCAAATCCTGCAAACTTTTACCAAGCCTGTAGCATGCGAGACGGTGGAGGTTGCTTCACAAGAATTATGTGATGGGATCTCGCACTTCTTCATGAACAAAATCGATTTGATTTATGCAAAGATACTGGCCGCTAAACCGACTAAGGTAGTCGATCTTAATACCCCCCTTCACAATAGTCCGCAGCGGAACACACAGGCCACTCAATTAAAATACTTCCCTCCTATTTCCTTAGAGGAAGTCATCGCCCTTACAAAAATGATTAAGAGCGGCAGTCCGCAGGACACTGTTCCCGCCCGTATCATGCCCATGTTGGCCGAGACCCTTGGTCCTGATGTCCAGAAGCTAATTAATCTATCATTAAGTACGGGAGATGTCCCGAGAGATTGGAAACGGGCACTGGTAAGACCGCTAAGGAAAAATACCACCATTCCTTGGACGGATCTTGCCAACCTACGTCCCATCTCTCTTCTCCCTTTTATGGGCAAGATGATAGAGAAATTTGTTAACGGACATCTGTCCAGGTTCGTTGAGGATACACATGGGCTGGACCCCTCCCAATCGGGCTTCAGGCCAAGCCATAGCACCGAGACCACCTTGCTGTCAGTCGCAGACGATCTACATATGTACCAGGATGGGGGCTACTCCGTCATCCTGGTTCTGTTGGATCTGTCTGCGGCGTTTGACACCGTGTCACATGACATCATGACTACCAGACTTGTGAACATCGGTCTGGAAGGTGGAGCTCTGGCATGGTTAAGGAGTTTTCTGACTGACCGCACCCAGACAGTCATCCTGGGTCCCCACCGGTCAGAGGAGTTGGAGATCTCAAAGGGGGTGCCACAGGGGTCCTGCTTAAGCCCGACCCTGTTTAATATCTATGTGGCCCCCCTGGCAAACATCATGAGATCTCATGGGTTCATCCCTATGTCATACGCGGATGACACCCAACTCCTCTTTCCGTTCAAACATCTTACAGAGACGGTCAGGAACTCTTTCTCCTCGGGGATGAAGGCAGTTGCCCACTGGATGGCATCTAACTTCTTGCAATGTAACGTTGCAAAAACGGAAGTGATGCTGTTCGGTGAGGCTAAGCTCCTATGGTCCCCAGACTGGTGGCCGCAAGATCTAGGCCCAGTTCCAGAGCCAAAGCAGGTGGTAAAAAATCTCGGCGTGCGTCTGGACCAGGAGCTCTCCCTGAAACAACACAGTAACCAAGTGGTGAGCTCATGCTTCCATGTGATCGCCATGCTGAGGAAAGTTTTTCCTATGCTCCCTAACTCAATTAGGAGAACGTTAGTACAGGCCTTAATATTGAGTCGTCTGGACTACTGCAACGGGATGCTCCTATCAGCAAACGAGGGAGTTATTGCAAGATTGCAAGTAGTCCAGAACACGGCGGCCCGTCTTGTACTAAATCAGCCCCCCCGCACACCATCGAAGCCTCTCTTGCACATCTTACATTGGCTACCCATTAAACAAAGGGTGAAGTACAAGATTGGATGTACTATACATAAAAGCCTCCAGAATAGAGGTCCTGAGTATCTAAACAGCAGATTCTCCCTCTATAAACCTGTACGGTCCCTGAGATCCAGTGACCAAGCTCTACTACAGGTTCCAAGAGCTAGAAAGACCAGGCAAGGTGGAAGGGCGCTATCCATAGCCGGACCAAGGCTGTGGAACAGCCTCCCTCTCTCTCTGAGACTCTGCCAGGAATATCTCCCGTTCAGAAAACAGTTAAAAACCTTCCTATTTCCCAACTAGTGATACCTGTGTACCTACTGCCACAAGTTGAAAGGTTTTCAAAGGCGCGGAGATACTCCTTCGGGAGGTGATCCTAGCGTGGTATAAACCCGTAAATAAATAAATAAATAGTTTGGTTTGTTGAGCAGTAGATGCCTAGGTCTTGGGAGGTGGTGTGATGTTTGCGATAAGATATGCTGTAACATAACTACAGCCACAATAAAGACAGAAGGTCTACCTAAAAGAACGAAGGCTTCAGTAACATATTAAAATCATCAAAGTAAAAAAAGCATGGAAACTGAAAATCTCCACATAATTTGTAGCCCCCAAATCTACTGTTAACAATTCTTGTGCCTTTCAGAAACCGGTCACAAAAACTACTGATTGCAGCGATCGCAGAAGAAACACTGAGCCAGTGCAAACCCAAGGAGTTTGAGCACCATGGAAACCTCTGTAACTGTCTAGAGTGGTGGAAGTAATTCCATGTAGGAGTTCATGGAGATGTAGCTGAAGGACCTTTCAGAGATTCTGACTTTGGAAGTGCCACGGGGGTGTGACTGCTAATCCTCTAGTTAAAACGTTCAACTCTTAATCATGATTTCGGTTAAACAAGCCTGGTTTAGTTCAGTGAATTCACTTAAATATAAAACTTGGATTGAATTTAACAAAAGGTCATTGTGGTTCTCTTCCTAATGAGCGCTGTAGAGTTTTGATGGATTCCCCCAGCGTACTGAAGTTTCCCGCACTGATATCTTGGGGTCAACTCTAGTGGCCCTATGTAGTCTAAGACTATCCATCTGGTCAGATTTGGTAGCTCAGTCTTAAAAAGAGCTGTACCTCTTAACCCCTTCCATGCTCATGACGAGCTGAGCTTGTCATGAGTTGCGCCGCTCGCATGCTCATGACGAGCTCAGCTCGTCATGTAACGCGGCTTTTTAAAAAAAGCCGTACAGCGCGAAAAAAGCCGCCGCACGCATGCGGTTAAAACATTTGCTGCACTCAAGTAATTTCACTGTGGCTTGCTTACAAAAACAAGGGCTTTTTCTTGATGTAGGGTTAACAGCTGCTAGAGGCTCCTAACACCGGGAAGGATCCATTAATTAAATTAAGGTGTGCCCCCAGGGGTGCAAAGAAAAGACACCTTGGGGTCAGAACAGGCTTGTTCTTAGGCACCCTGGATGCTGAATTTCTGCACAACTGTTAACCAGTGACAGCTGTCTCAATGGGAGTATTAACCGTACTGGCCAAGAGACCACAGCCTGTGGCAGATGTGCTGCCCAGGTAATAAGTGACCTGCCTGGCAGTCATGCGCACCTTGCACCACTGAATCTGTATATACCACTGACTTTATGTGGCACCACACTGTAGCATCCTGTCCAAGTGCACTTTAGCCTTACACTGTTCCCGTAACCCCTCTCTTGTGCTGTGAAAGTGTGCCAAGACACTTGGAGCCCACTTTCAGCCCGCAATAGGCTGAATGGAAGTCCAGCAACCAGTAGCCCTTGCTTGGGATGCAGTGCACATAGACCCTGGTGTGAAATTAAAGGTAGGTACATTACCTGTGTTGGAGATTTTAAGTTTCTATGCTTTATCTTACTTTCTGTTGTGTGACAATGGTACGGTCTTATTGAAGCTGCATTCCTGTTTCAAAATAACAACACTGGGTGCACATTCCTTTTTAGGTCTCGCCTGTCGATGCGCATGCGCATCGAGCAAGCGAGAGTATTGGGACTTATCCACTCTTTATCCACACTGCAAGGAATCGTGGCGATTCCTTGCAGTGCCCGTGACTTTTAAGCTCAATGCGCATGCGCATTGAGCTTAAAAGCGCGTGCACGTCCGTCTTTGTTTACCCGCTCCGCCCCCTCCCCGCCGTCTCGCATTTCCCCTGCCGCATCAAAGGCTTTCACGGCCGGCCGGCCATGCTTTCAGTTTCACGACCGGCCGGCCGTGTCAATTACATTACAAAGCCCGCTCTCCCTGCTCCGCCCCCTGCTCCGGCCGAGACGCATTTCTCCTCCCTCCTCCCCCCATTCACGTTTATTCTACTTCTTATCTGGCCTGGAAAGCCTCGACAATGCTTTTTCTTTCTCTCTACTCAGTTCCTTCTTCTCCTCATTTAATTCCTCTTTCTTTTGCTTCATTTCAGCTCACCTTGTTTTACCTCCCCCTCCCCTCTGCCCTGCGCTTCCCCTCTCGCCTCTGCTTCATGTCTCCTTGGCTTCTCCTTTTCTCTATTATCCTTTTGCTTCCACCATATCTCTCCTGTGCTTCCTCCCTCTTCTTGCTTACCCCGTGCCTCGCGTCACAGGTTTTCCTTCTTTTTTCCCGCCTTTCTCCCTCTCCTCGCTCACTCCATAGATGATGCCGGCGCCTGTGCTCAGCACAGAAACAATTATATGGTCTAAGACTCAGTTTAATAGCGTGCCTCCCGCGAGTGCCCCCCCCTGCAGCAATCAGTGTCTAATCCGCCATCACTGCTGACAGACGCAGGCCCTCGTGCTCCGCTCCGGTGCTGGCTTCCCGAATCCTCTCAGCGGGTCCCAAATCCCGACATGCTCGGGTTGAGTTGCCTGCAGTGCAGTGCTCTGCTCCTGTACGGTGGAAATGATTTACCATTGTCTCTGTATAATCCGGATTTATTTGCTCTCGTGTTCCCTTCGAGGGTGCTGTGATATTTGGCGAGATCCCACGGGATTTCCCTCTCGACTTCGAAAGTTAAGTAAAAGGTATAGTTATTAAGATACTCCCCTGAAATGACAGAGCCAATGGTTGGAGCTACAGAGACTCTTTCGGGCTAAGAAGGCGCCTGGAAGCCCACGGCACAGAGACATGGCACAGCAGAGCTGCCGGCCAGTCCTTCAGGCTCACCGGGCATGTGAGTAAATGTAATATCGATTTATCATACAGAACACAGCAGACTAAAAGTGTCCAGCTCTTAAATAATAGGTGTTATTACTGCCCAAATCAATTGTACCCATTATATCGACCTCTGAAGCCTGGAAGGCTGAGTCAATCCCGCTGGGATGGGAACTGTAAATGCTCAGTGGACACAGATGTAGCATCTAGGCGCCCAAAACTACTGTAGTGTTTTAATAGTGGATACACTTTTTAATTAAGTGTACTGTGCTGAACCCAACCGTGGTAAATTGCTTAAAATCACGGTTCCTCTATTAGTATAAAGTGTTTTAATAATACACGCAAGGCCTGCCTATGAAACCATTTGTGCGGGGCAAAGTCCCTTTATCTTCAAGGGTCCATTCTAAATTATGTGCGGTTGTCAAGGGACCAGACTTACTTAAAGGCAAACATGGAGCTAAGAACCAAAAAATGAACAACATTCTGTACAACTCATCAAACTAAAAAGGCCTTAATGTGCTACTGGCTGCTAGCAGCAAACTTACTGAGAATTCGAGCAGAATGGGATTTTATTTGACTTCAATATAGGCGTGTTAGTTGTTGGCGCTGATTTGCCGGAGATCGGTCGTTTGATCAGGTTTGTGACAAATGCTTGTTAGTGGATAACTGGACTGTTCCCTCCGTTTTAAGATTGGTAAATGAAAGGATTCTTAGGACCAAGATGCCAGTACCCTCGGCAGCTGGTTAAGTGTGACTCGTTGATGTACTGTCACTATTATTTCTGATGATGTCCTTTGGTGTCAGTCTATGGACCCAGTAGGGAGGCAAGTAGGAATCTATTTAGTTGTCAGTTTTATTTTTTATTCAGGGTTGTTTTCTGGGCGATTTTGACCGGGGTTTTACAAAATTGTTACAGGGCATTAACTTTTCTAGATTTTGAAAGTTGGCCGTTTTCACCAATTGCCGGGTTTGTTCAGCATTGCATAGTGACTGTTGGTATGTAATGTTTAAGAGTGAGGTTTAGAATATGCCAATGGCAAAGTTTGGAACTTTCTGTTTGGGGACACCCCTCACCCTCAAACCCTCATCCTCACTCACCCACCCTCAACCCCTCACCCTCACTCACTCACCCTCAACCCCTCACCCTCACTCACTCACCCTCACTCACCCTCAACCCCTCCCCCTCGACCCCTCCCCCTCAACCCCTCACCCTCACCCTCACTCACCCTCAACCCCTCACTCACCCTCACCCTCAACCCCTCACCCTCAACCCCTCACTCACCCTCACTCTCACTCATCCTCACTCACCCTCAACCCCTCACCCTCCCTCACCCTCACTCACCCTCAACCCCTCACCCTCACTCACTCACCCTCAACCCCTCACCCTCAACCCCTCACTAACCCTCACTCTCACTCATCCTCACTCAACCACCCTCCACCTCACTCACCCTCAACCCCTCACCCTCAACCCCTCACCCTCACTCACTCACCCTCACTCACTCACCCTCAACCCCTCACCCTCAAACCCTCACCCTCACTCACCCACCCTCAACCCCTCACCCTCACTCACCCTCAACCCCTCACTCTCACTCACTCACCCTCACTCACCCTCAACCCCTCCCCCTCGACCCCTCCCCCTCAACCCCTCACTCACCCTCAACCCCTCACTCACCCTCAACCCCTCACCCTCAACCCCTCACCCACCCTCAACCCCTCCCCCTCAACCCCTCACCCTCACTCACCCTCAACCCCTCACCCTCACTCACCCTCAACCCCTCACCCTCACTCACTCACCCTCAACTCTTCACCCTCAACTCCTCACCCTCAACCCCTCACCCTCAACCCCTCACCCTCACTCACTCACCCTCAACCCCTCACTCACCCTCACTCACCCTCACTCACCCTCACTCTCACTCACTCTCACTCACTCTCACTCACTCTCACTCACCCTCACTCACCCTCACTCACCCTCACTCACCCTCACTCACCCTCACTCACCCTCACTCACCCTCACTCACCCTCACTCACCCTCACTCACTCACCCTCCCTCACTCACCCTCCCTCACTCACCCTCACTCACCCTCACTCACCCTCAACCCCTCACTCACCCTCACTCATCCTCACTCATCCTCACTCACCCTCACTCATCCTCACTCACCCTCAACCCCTCACCCTCACCCACCCTCAACCCCTCACCCTACCTCACACTCACCCTCACTCACCCTCACCCTCACTCACCCTCACTCTCACTCACCCTCAACCCCTCACTCACCCTCAACCCCTCACTCACCCTCACTCACCCTCACTCACCCTCACCCACCCTCACCCACACTCACCCTCAACCCCTCACCCTCACACAGTGCAATAGGTCTCGGAGCATTTGAGTTAGAGCTTTTAGAATTGTTTATGGCTTTTTTTATTTGTAATTCTTTAGCATTGGCTACAGGAAACAAAAATGCTAAAGATTTACAAAAAAAACCCATAAACAATTCTAAAAGCACTAACTCTAATGCTGCGAGACCTATTGCATTTCCAATGCTTGTTTGCTGTGACAGTAATCATGATGTTAATCTGTATCTCCTTTCATCCATCACTCAGTCTCCCATGAGCTACCCCTAACTTCTCAATTATGGTTGCCAGGAGATTCGAGGAGACCGGAAGCTCAGTTCTCCTTCACAGGGTCAGTATCCGGGCCAACAAACAACACATGCAGTCTTACCATTGAAACTCCGAGTTGATCCTTACAACCTCATCTTTGTAGCAGGGCTGTTTTATCTAGGTTTGTACCTAACACGCCATTCGCAACCCTAGGAGTGGCATTGCTGTACACTACATTAAGCCTTGCAGCTAGCCAAATATTAGCCTTAGATAGGTCTGAGTGGGCGGGTTGGGCTGAGCCGCCATCAATGGTATTTGACTCTTTTCCTCTCCGGAGAAAGCACCTCTAGCTGTGGTGTGGGGCAGTCCTCAGTGGAGGATGGGGTTGGTCAGAAGAGTAGAGATGGTGCTTGCTTGGTAAGTTGAGAATTCTTGAACTAATGGAGGACCTGAAAAGGACCATCTCGAAGAGAAGGCTTCTTACATAATTCCTTCCATTGTATTCAGAGTCTGTGTGATGGGTGAACTGGGATTACTTCGGTGGCCGACATGGTAAGAGTAGGGAGGTGACTGCCACTCTATCAAAGTTATATGTATAACGGGGCCCCTTGTCGCCCCTCCTGTTCGCCATTGCAATGGAGCCCCAGGCAGCAAGAGTGAGGCAGCACCATAAAACACGTGGCCTTGACTTCTCCACAAGAGATGTCATTATATCGCTATATGCAGACGACATCACTTTGTATTTTCAAGACCCATTGGATAATTTGAACCCTGTCCTTCGGGAACTTACCAGATTTGGCGGCCTCTCTGGTGTACTTGTTAATTGGACCAAGTCCACACTACTTCCACTCACCCCTAATCTCACTACCTTCTGGCATGTAGTTATTGACTCAATCAATGAGATCCTAGCAACCCACCTAATTCCTTCTGCCACACTATGCCTTCTAGGATACGTTAAATAGGCCATACTGGGTCACCGTAGGCTGCTTGCCATGTTGCTGCTACTTGATAAACGCAGGGTTGCGATGCACTGGGGTAAACGCAAACTGCACTCCACAAAAGCCTGGGTCCTAGACATCCTGTTTTGTCAAGAAGAGTTAAATATATATTTGGAATTACTGCCCCAGGCATCCCGGCCAAAGGATATCTGGGGTCCGTTTCTGAGTTAGTTGTCCTCCTGTAGTTCAGACGCCACATAAGATCCCGAGGTCTCCACTGAATCCCACCAAGAGGCATTTACTGATCATGTCTTGACCTCCTTAGTCACTATGTGTCCACACATTATGCAACTATCATACAAACCGTATATGATGTACAGTGCCGCGATTTTGAATTTATGAAGATGTATCTCACATATGTATTCGGTCATATGTGATGCTTCTGTTTTGGTTATAACTTTTGTTTGTTCAGCTAAAAGAGTCGTTTCATATCTGTATTATTTGGCACCACGTGCTGTATGTTTCCTCTTGTCAAAATGCCAATAAACAAAAGAAAAAAAATGTAAAAAAAAGTTATATGTATACCAGCAGTACTATCTCATTCTGTAAACGTGATGCTGTGCTCGGCCTAACAACTAAAATGCAGTGCTTCTTTTTAAGAGGTTGAGGCACTCTTTCACATCCCCAAAGAAACAATGCGAAGACACCAGTTTCTCTGCTGCTCCAATCGTAGACAAATGGTTTTCAATGCTGGTCCTTGGAGGCTGGCACCATACAAGTATTGGGGTTATTCACATGAGATAAATCTGCATGCATTTCATCTTAAAGGGAATTATTTCCATAACCAGAGTTTTTCAAAAAGTTAGACATGGCTCTTTCCATTGTTAGCCACCCTGTCCTAGATATGCAGACATAGGAGCCTGTGCTCTTGTTCTGCCAGAATGTGCCCACATTGTACTCTGGGTGTCGCTTAGTCTGTTTATAAGATGATGTCTGTTAGCGAGCCCAATTTTATCTGACATTTGTATTGACTTTATTACTGTACTATGCAGTCCTTACCAGCTGTCATTGCTGCAGCGTTCTTTATGGGATGCTTGTGACACTTGGTGTCTTGAGTTTCTCTGTACCACTGTGCGGTATCTTTGGCCTGCATCCTCCACTGACAGTAAGAGGACAAAGCTTGGATTCTCTTGTCCACTACTCTGCACATTGCTAGAGTTTACTTCAAAATGGCATGACCCCCTTTTATCCACACCAAAGTTTTTCTCCTGTGCATAGGCTTTCTCATCAACTGCAATGCTTGGAAAATCCCCCTTCTCGTCATCAGTAAAATAGTTTCTCAGCAGGCACCCTCATGTTCGACCCAGGAATTGTTTTCCCAGCTGTGATCTTGAAGTTCAGCCTGAACTGATTTGAAAGCCCCTGCTCCTCTTCCCCTCTATGGTTATGCTGATCCTTACTGAAAGATGAGTCGATGAGAGATATATGGCAAACCCTAGGTACTGTCTCTACTCAGCGCCACAGTGACATGACACAAATTCTTCTGGTTTTGTTAGGTCGCACCCTACCAGACCGCGCTGCTGTTTGGTTTGCTAAAGACATTGTAGCGACAACTCAAAATTTCTGGCTTTCTATTTACCGGCTTTATTTGCTTTAGGCTACCTAGCTCGAGTTCTTCCCTCCCGTTGCCCAAACCTTGTTTACTGTATTCTTCCACAAACTCACTTTCTATAAACTGGCCTTTAAATGTTATTCGTATCTTGTCACATTTGCAGTCTGAGGTAGAGGTCAAATGTCAGACTGTGTCTTCCAGGGAGCTTGGTGTTGTTTTTTCAATCTCCAACTTCAAAGTGAGAGGATTTATGTGACAATCATACTGGTTAGTTGGAGGTCTGCTTGAGGAAGGCTGTAGAGATGTTTTTTTATTTTTCTAGCACACAACAAAATTTAAATGTCTGTAAATGGACTGTGCTGATGATCAAATGAAAACATTGGATCATGACATTTCCACAGATTATTGTTTGTGTGCTGTACACTTTTATCAGTAAAACTGTATGGAAGTGGAAATGTAATGGTAATTTAAATTGAAGACCTGTTGTCTGTAATGGCGATATGCTACCATACCATGCATACTCCCCTTTACCCCACTCCACTCCAGCCTGCCCCACTCCATGTCACTGCACTCTTCTCTGCGCCACAACACTCTTCTCTGCACCACTCCACTCTTCTCTGCACCACTCCACTCTTCTCTGCACCACTCCACTCTTCTCTGCACCACTCCACTCTATGCTACACCACTCCACTATGCTACACCACTCTGTTCTACTCTATGCCAGTGCACTTTACCCCACACTACTCTACTATGCACCTCTACGATCCTTCGTCCCTGCGCTCTTCGTGACTCCTTTCTATACCACCCTACTATGTAACTTTTCACTCTATGCCAATGCAATCTATACTACTTTACTCAAAACCAATGGTCTCTACGTCAATCTACTCTGAACCGAATCACTATACTCCACTCTATTCTACTGTGCACCACTACGACACTCTACTCGGCATGCCTGCACTCTACACCACTGCACTCTGCCCTGCGCCACTGCAGTCTATACCAATGCACTCCAGGCCACTACTACACACCACTGCACTCTACGACTGTATACTCTGCCATTCTACGCCACTGAACTCTAAGGCAATCCACTCTAAGCCACTCTGCACCAATGCACTCTATGACACACTACTCTATACCACTGCACTCTACGCCCCTTCACTCTACTCTGAAATGGTCTACTCTGCCACTACAATCTACACCACTGTATTGCACTCTGTGCCACTCCACGCCACTGCAGTCTACACCGGTGCGGTCTACACCAGTTTACCCAAAACCAATACGCACTACTCCACTGCATTCTATGCCAATCTACTCGGCACCACTGCATTGTATTGTATGCTCCTGCATCATACTCTCTCTACTCTACAGCACTGTATGCCACTGCGAGCTATAGCAATGCACTCTGACACTATTCTGCCACTCCACTCTCTGCCGCTCTACTTGGCGCCACTGCACTCTACTCTGCACCACTATACTCCACTCTTCTGCACTCTACACCAATGCACTGTATGCCACTCTAATCTACTGTGCATCACTGCACTCTATGCAACTTCACGTCTCTCTACTCAACTCTGCCCAATGCATTGTATCCCACTCTACTATGCACCGCTGCACTCTTCGCTATTGCACTCTAAACCACTGCACACCACTGCACTCTACACCAGTACTCTACTCATCACTACTCTATACCACTCCTCTCTGAACTACTCCACCTAACGCCACTTCACTCTACTCTGAAACAATCTACTTTACACCACTGCACGCTATGCAACTGCACTTTACGCCACTCTACTTCACTAGAATCAGCTCTGCACCATTCAACTCGACGCTACTGTGCTCTACCTACACCACTACTGTATACCATTACACTCAGCTCTGCACCAATCAACAATACTGCACTCTACCTACACCACTGCTGTATGCCACTACACTCTGCCCTGCACCTCTCTACTCTACTCTGAAACAATCTACTATATGCCACTGCACTTTACGCCACTCTACTCTGAAGCACTGCACTCTGCCACTGAATTCTATTCCACTCTACTCTGTGCCACATTACTCTCCTTGTCACCACTCTACGCCATGGTACATCAGTGTACTCCATGTCACTCTAATCTACACTAAGTGACACTGCACTTTTCACCACTCCAACCTAGGCCAATCCATTCTGCACCACTCCACACACTCCATTCTGCAACACTGCACTCTACGCCACTACTTTGTACCACTAGACTCTACTCTACACCATTCTACATCACACTCCTCCACTCTACACCACTTCAGTCTACTCTGACACAATCTACTCTGGTACTGCAGTCTATGCCACTACACTTTACGCTACTCTACTCCATTCTGCACCACCCCAGGCCACTGCAGTCTATGCTGTCACTCTACTCTATACCACTCCTCTCTGCACCACTCCACTCCACTCTACTCTGAAGCAATCTACTCTATGCAACTGCACTCTACACCACTCTACTACACTCTACTACACTCTATGCCACTGTACTCTAAACCACTGCTCTCTATGCCAATCTTCTCACTTTAGTCAAAACCAGTGCAGTCTACGCCACTGCACTTTACTCTACTATATTCTACAACATTCTACTCTATGCCACTGCACACTACATAGAGCTCTCCGTCACTGTATTCTACACCACTCTGTTCTGCTCTGCACCACAGTACTTTGCGTCACTGCTCTCCGCATCACTCTACGACCCTGCACTCTGACACTCTACGCATCATGTCTGCACGCTATTACACTGCACGCCACGCCGCTCTACTCTATGCCACTACTCTCTAGCCTGCACCTCTCCATTTTGTGCCACTTCACTTTACCCCACTCTAGTCCACTCTGCACCACTACACGCCATTGCAATCTACTCTGCACCGCTGTACCTCACTGCATTGTACACCACTTTACTCAAAACCAATACACTCTACCACCACTGCACTCTACACCAATCTTCTCTATTTCACTGTACTTTACGCCACTTCACTGTGGGCCACTCTAAGACACTCCACTCCACAATACTCCACTTTATGATACTCTACTCCATTAAACTCTGCTCCACTGACACTCTACTCCACCCAATGCCACTCCACTCTACAGCACTCCACGACACTACAACGCTCTACCCAACTCCCTCTATGCCATTTTACTCCACTCTATTTTCACACACTACTCCACTCTATGCCACTCCACTCTGAAAGTCTACTTCACTGTATGCCACTCCTCTCTACACCACTCCACGACACACTATGCTACTTCACAACACTCTACTTAACTCTGACCCTGTGCTCAACTCTAGGCCCTTCCACTATGCAACACTCTACTCCCTCCACAACACTCCATGTCACTCTTCTCCACGCCACTCTACGGTATGCCACTCCAAAACACTCCGCTCTAATCCACTTTACGACACCTCATACCACTCTCCTTTACCCTACTAACTTTTAACTAATGCTGAACAGCTGCCTCTCTGGTGTACAACATTGCTAAAGCACATTGGCAAAACCAATAGCTCTTGCATAGGTGAGACCTATTTGCTTTGCCAATGCTTGTTCTTCATGTGTGCGTCCTACAGGGCTGTTTTAGAAGGCTATGTAAGGATGATGTCTTAGTGTATTTTGAAGAACAACTTCTTAAGACTTGGGTCCTAATTTCGAGTTTTGCAGATGGGTACTCCATCACAGTCATGGCGAATATCCAGTTTGCCTTATTACAAGTGCCGTAGGATATAATGCTCTTGTAAGAAGACCGACAGGATATCTGGCATATTTATGATGGCGTAACCCTTCATCCAAAATTCAGGTCAGGCTATTAGCCCTAATGCTTCTTGTCTTTTTTTATTTATCCCTATAGGTCAGCTGTGCATCCAAGACTTTGCCTGACGCCGAACAACACCCATCCAGTCTTGGAGATAGGCTGCCCTTCAGCCCACTTGGGGGCTCCCTGCATCACCTGAGCACAGGCCATGACCAGCCGAGGAGCCACCAGGCCAAATGGTCAGACCCAGACGAGTAAAATCTGTCAGTTCAAGCTGGTGCTGCTCGGGGAGTCTGCAGTGGGCAAGTCTAGCCTGGTGCTGCGCTTCGTGAAGGGGCAGTTTCATGAGTACCAGGAGAGCACCATAGGCGGTAAGTCGGTGGGTGCTGCTGTGGTGTCATTTGTGATGTGTAAGGCTGAGCTAGGGGGTTGATTCCGTGCAGTCTGTATTGTGCCTCATGTGGTCAGCAGCCTCTGGGCTTTGCTAAGCCTTCATGATGGGGTTTCCATATTTTCAAAGGTCATCTTTACATGGGGTCCCAATACTGTTTAAGGGGTAGTCTTCTCCAGTCTGGCAGGCGGGTGACTTAATCCCTAGTTACTCATGTTTTTATATAGCCAATTAGAGTGTTTGGAGAAGGGCCTTTCAGAGCACTCTGTATTGCACAGAGGAACCTTTTCTCTGATCTTATGGTACTGAGCCCAGATTTCTGTAGAGCGCAAACTTTGAATGCATTTTCTAGATTTCCAGTAATACCCTATCTTCAACACTACAGTCCTAGTTCTGTGCCCATGAGAATGAGACTGTTACTTTGGGACTGCTGTGTTTCATTGAAAAGTCCTGAAATTCGATCTAGAGAACACCAAGGCATGTCTGCATTATGAGGTTAGTAATTTGTTGATTTAGAGAGGGCTTCTATCGCTACATGCTGCCTGCTGACTGCCTTGTTGCTTTTTTGCCTAGAGATGGATTGTTTTTGCAGATACACTAACACATTGGTTTGATTCTTTGTATTTTAATTGCCACCATATCAAACAAAATGTTCGAGGCATGTGGGCTGCTGAATTCATATCTTTGCATAGATCGCCGCCTAGTGTTGGGTCTGGATGATTGCACTTTGTTGTCTTGGAAGAGTCTTCGAAGTATCACGAGATGGGCCACTCCTCCCTTGGACCATAGTGCACATGGGCATCCACTCCATCCTTAGATTGTTTTTTTCCGCCATTGGGTTCGGATGTTATTTCCTACACTCCAGCTCGGAATCAAATCTAACTACTCCCTAAGGCCAAAAGGCCTTCGAACTCGACGGTATTGTTTTCGCTCGGTACCCCTCGACTCATCCAGATTTTCATCTTGATCCGATCGTCGACGCAGACAGTTGGGCCTCATCGACGCCACGTGCGACTTCCGTCGATGGAAAGGAGTCCTTTTAAAAGGTGCCCACAATGCCACTCAAAGTTCCCACATACTGACAAACACACAGTATGCAACAAGTGTTTGTCACCTGAACACAAAGAAGAGGATTGCCCGCCGTGGGCCCAATTTCCATCCCAGAAAACTATCCGGAATCGAC
Source organism: Lissotriton helveticus (assembly GCF_964261635.1). NCBI lineage: Eukaryota > Metazoa > Chordata > Amphibia > Caudata > Salamandridae > Lissotriton > Lissotriton helveticus. Next base: position 1,471,886,465 of record NC_136057.1, on the reverse strand, counting down.
GGGCTGCCAGGCGAGAGATGCAGAAGTCTGCACCGGAACCGGAGAATATCTTCGAGGACGACCAAGAGCTTCCCGAAGCTGCCGACTCCGATCTCGAGATCGTCACCGTTGAGGACCAATCGGACTCCGATGACCAGATCACACCGGGGCAAAAAACTGTGAGTACCCAGCCCCCCACTCCACTCAGCCCAACAAAGAAGGCTCCGGTCGAAGCATCGCCGAAAGGCCTTAGCCAAGATCGAGACATTCCTTCGGAGATCCCACCTCTCGGCTCAGCTCCGAAGCACAAACAAACGCCTTCAGGTAGCCCAGGCCCAAAGAAAGTCATCGAGCCAAAAAGAGTTCTCCAGCCAAAGGTCATCGAACCAAAAAAACTGGTAGATCCGAAGGGTGCACAACAAAAAGAGGTGGCCCGACCGAAGATCATCGACCCAAAAAGTAAGGTTGTCGATCCAAATGGTGTACAGCCTAAGAAAGCTGTCGACGCCGAAAGACCATCGGCACCGAAACCCTTGGCACCGAAGAGCGTCACGCTGCAAAAACACTCGGCACCAAAAGGCTTAGCACTAAATACAATCGTCGAGCCCAAAAAACCATCGGAACCGAAGACATCGGAACCGAAGAAAATTGTACAACCGAAAAAGGTCGTCGATCCAACTGATACAGACGGACCTAAAAAGGCTGCCGAACACACAAAAAAGACAATCGACCCAAAGAAACACCAGGCTTCGGACAAAAAACGTACCGAACCAAAAGCCCCCGTCGATCCAAAACAAGTTGCCGAGCCTAAAAAGGCCGCCTATCCAAAGAAAGACTCTAAAGACAAGGAACGCGTCAAACCAAGAAAGGTTATCGAACCTAAAGCAGCTGTCGAGCCCAAAGGAGCTCCGACACCAAAAAGCACCGAGCCACAGACTCCAAAAAAGGTTCATAAACCTAAACCCTCGACGCCAAAGCCACGGACTGTCGAGGAACAACTACTCCACCCACATCCAGTGTCCGAGGAGCAAGCTAAATTATTTATCGATACAGATACAGGACACGTCATAGTCTACCACCGGAAGAAGAGGCCTTTACCACAAGACACTCCTTCTCTAGTTCCTCCAAAGAAAAAAGACTTTGGCACATCTCCCTCAAGGCCTTTCACTCCTCCTCCTTTTCTGCCTGATACGCCTTTCGTTCCTTACTCGCCCACACACTGATCACAATGAGGGAGAGGACATGGGGGAAGATCCTCAATACAATTATGATGACACTGGGGATCCTGATCAACAAGATAACACATGGGATGACCAAGATGATGACGAGCAACAGCCCATCCCAGATACTTCCCCATACCCAACAAAACCGTCACCTACAGACGACACAATCAAGTTTAATCAGCTTATAGATAGGGCAGCTAAATATCACAAGGTAGATATGCACACTGACCCTATAGAGGAAGATTTCTTGTTCGACACCTTTCCCACTTCAGTAGCATTTTCCTTCCTCTAAGTATCAAACATGTAGGAAACCTGTAAATAATTCTGTGGCCCTTATGGTCTCCATGGCACATTACAGCTACATAATATTTCAAGTCCGAACACTTTTTCACAGTAGGGGAATGCAACGTGATAATCTATACTTTATCCTTGTGCACTTTGATTTTGGAAGTCTAAGCAACAGGTGATGTATTGGCCAAAGGGCAGGTGTCCGGATATGTGGGAGAATCTTCTCCAGTATTTGAGTGCCATGCCTTTTAAATATATATTTTAAGCATTGGAGCTTAAACTCCACTGCCTCAACTGGAAGGTCTTTCCAAACTACTGCGCCATGTATAAACATAAGCAGGCACATGAATATTTCAAACTGGCGATAGATACGCTCAATGCGGAACAGCTATGGGCCTTACCTATTTCACAGGTGGCTTTTACCAAAGTAATAAATGGGTGCAGCAAAAAATTGCTGTCTTTATGGGATAAAGCAGTACTGGCAAAGAGATCCCATGCATGGATAGTTATTGCTTCGTATGGTATAATAAAACCCCAAAGATATTTAGGAGACTCAAATAGCCAAAGGGCAAAGCTGAAGCTGATGAATCTCTGATTTGGAAATAGCCAGTTTCTTGGAGACGCCCCTACATGGAAATTGACGAGTAGGGAGAGGGTGTGTCGCCCCTTATTACAAGAGGGAAGACATTTGTCATATCATATGTAGCTGCCCTGCACTAATAGAGGAACGTAGGAGGCTGCTACGGTCGGACTTTAATAGTCAAATTATACGAACATGCTGACAAGCAGTCATAGCCAGTTTACAAGGAGAAAGCTTGCAATTTACGGGTAGACTTCTGAAGTATATAGAAATAGTGGAGAATAAATTGCTTAACTGTGGACAATGAGGATGGGTTTATTTATACTTGGTTTTATACATTGATGAAAAGTTTCTTGTAATTATGTGGTTTTAACCTCATCAATGCTACAGCAATTCCCCCTGAGCGCTGTTACTCCAGATTTCCCATTGTTCATGACGAGCTCAGCTCGTCATGAGCACACGAGCAGTGTACTGCATGACGAGCTGAGCTCGTCATGAGCATGGAAGGGGTTAATAAAGTATGAAATGTAAGAAGAATTGTATAATGTTGTTTTAATTGTAAGTTTTTAGTAACTGAACAATAAAATTTTTCATTCATTCATTTCACTGCTGCGCCATGTACCCGAAGGCGATCCCTTAAGCTCCTGGCCGCTTGACGTGTGACACTAAGGTGCTCCAGGTCCCGGTCGAGAGTAAATTCCCGGTCGTAAGGAAGGTCGCGGAGTCCAAGTTCATCGTCACACTCTTAAGTCGTCGAGCTGTTTAGGTAAGTCTCTTCCCACAAAAAAAGGTTGTAACTTTGACTTCACCTCGCCCTTCGGTCGACGAGACGAGGGAGCACCCCTGGAGGCCTTGCTCCATGATTGAGCCAGCTCCTAGGCCGACTCTGCGCCTCCCTGCATTTACGGGAGCCAAAGCGACCCTCACTTAAATCCAAGAGTTTTATGAGTCCATGCGCCTCACATTTGAACAGCCTATTCCTTCTGGTGCACCTTCGGGCCACGCATGTTCGGTAGAGGCCCCTACTAAATCCATGCCAACAGCTCCGGCGCCAATCAATCTCCAAGGATCCACAGATAGATCCAGGTCTGTGCCGGTCATACGATGTTGGCCTTCCTCGGCCCTGATCCAGAGTTAAGCCCCATCCCATTTACATCCCTGACTCTGAGCCAGAGGGGTGTTGTCCGACTCCGGCGCTGACTGGATCCATGCCTTTGAGGCTGGAGCCTGAGTCCTATTCCTTTGTGTTAGGTCTCTGGGAAGAATGAAAGGGGTCGCTGGTCTTTGAGGAATACCAACCTTATGAATACATGGACTGGTGTGAGGACCTGGGTGAAGCCAGCGGACTGGACACTTCTCCAGATACTGGCATGCTTTCTCCCCCTACCATGGCTATGGAGGAAGGAGCTTCATTCGCTATGGTGGTGCAGAGGGCAGCTGAGTTCCTGGTCCTTAGTTTGCCCTTAGTGACAGTCAAGACTAATGTCTTGATGGAAGTGCTTGAACAAAGAGTGTCCCCTTCAGAACCGCATCTCCCATTTAACAAAGCACTTACTAATGTCCTTCTTGGCACTTCGTCCAGGCCCAACAAGGGCTCCTGTGAACAGGACACTTGCCAACTGCCCTGATCTAGGAGGCACCAAATTCCTAGTGGAACACCCTACCCCGAAGAGCTTGGTGGTCCAAGCCTCCCCTTCACATGTAAATCCTGGTGCATTCTCAGCTGCTCCGCCAGATCAGAAATCCAAGAGGTTGTACAGTTTAGGCAAGAAAATGTTTTCTACCTCCAGCCTGGCATTGAGGTCTGTGAAGACCGCATGACTTTTGGGCCGCTATTCTAACACATTCTAACACATTCACAATGGGAGGAATAGGGGGAATGAGGAATCGGACCGCCCCCCACTCAATCAGTTATAAACACTACTAGGCAAGCGCATTGGCTCAGCGAGACCTAAAAAGGACGATTCTCTCAGACCAATATTGGACCTCAGAGAAGTAGACTGTTACATACAGTCAGACCATTTTCACATGGTAACACTCCAGCAAGTACTACCGCTTCTGCAACACGGCGACTTTCTTTCTATAATCGACTTAAAGGACGCCAACTTCCATATTCCAATCCATACCCCTCATCACAAATTTCTCAGGTTTGTGGTAGCAGGTCAACATTATCAGTTCAAGGTACTCCCATTTGGAGTCACCGCTGCCCTCAGAGTCTTCACAAAGTGTCTGGCGGTAGTCGCTGCTCAACTTAGGAGACAACACATCCATGTCTTCCCCTACTTGGACGACTGGCTCATCAAAGCCAGCACATATCCAAAATGTCTCCAGCACACCCACGGAACAATTCAGTTCCTCGACTGAGGTTCACAGTCAATGTGCTAAAATCACATCTACAACCTGCAGATACTCAAAACTATCTAGGAGCCACCTTAAATACGCAAAAGGCTCTGGCTTTTCCCAACGCAGCCAGAATTCACAACATTCAGGCTCTAGTTCTCCAGTTTCAATCCAATCACTCGCTTCCAGCTCTGGTGTATATGTAACTACTGGGAATGATGGCATATTGCATCATGATAGTTCCCCATGCCAGGCTGCACATGCGACCCCTTCAATAATGTCTAGCGAGTCAGTGGAACCAACCACAGGGTCTATTAACCGATCTAGTGTTGGTAAGTGGCCAAACTCACTGCTCTCTTCAGTGGTGGAATACACAAAATGTATCAAAAGGAAAGCCCTTTATAGACCCGGTTCCACTGATAGTACAAACAGCGGACATGTCCTACTGGCTGGGGAGCTCAGCTTTAACTCTACACAGTGCAAGTCCTATTTATTTATTTTATTTATTTTATTCAAAGTTTTATATAGCGCGAACAAGATCCTTACAGATATCAGAGCGCTTCACAGAGACAGGGGCAAGGGCAACAGGAATGAACAATATAATCGGAGCAATATAGTAATCACTAAACATAGAAGCTAACAATAATGTACAGAAACATATCAAAATACAGTCAGGTAAACAAGTAATGTAAATACAACAAAGCGTAGCATATATTGGTCGTTAGAAAGAGAATAGCGTAGTAGTGACCCCCTAGGTAGGAGGATAGCGCCAAAGGGCAAGGTGATCAGTGATACAGCGCGATGCAGAGACTCAGATCCAGTCTCTGTAAGGTTCAGGAGATCTTGGCCAGAAGGATTCTTTTCACCTCTTTCTTGAAGAGTGCAGTGGAGGAGATAAGCCTGGTTTCCGGAGGGAGCGCATTCCAAATCCTGGGTGCCATTCCTGAGAAGGAGCGCTTGTATGTTTTTTCTTTCCGGAATCTACTAGGTTTCAGAAGTAGATTTTTTGTACTACGATTGGACCTCGACCCTCCTGAAATAGACAGCTTTTGCGCGAGGTAGTTGGGTGCTTTGTGGTGCACGGCCGAGTGTGTCATTATTGCAATTTTTAGCTGTATTCTGGCTTCAAAAGGCAGCCATTTTAGAGATTTTAAGTCTGGGGAAATATGCGAATGTTTTCTTGAGCCAGTAATGAGTCTCGCGGCAGCGTTCAGGGAGGCTCTTAGGGGTGCTGTTGTGGATAGCGGGAGTCCGCTGAGGGCCACAATTCCGTAGTCTATGCGAGGGATGACTAAAGCTTGTACAGCAGTTTGGAAGTCTTTGGCAGGGAGGAAGGGTTTGAGTTTCCTCAGTGTGTTGATTTGGAAATTAGCCCCTTTTGTGGCTTTGCTAACGTGTTGTTGCATGTTGAGCTTGGCGTCAACTGTGATGCCTAGGGATTTCGCTGAGTCCACGATAGTAGGTTGGACATTGAGTGCTGTTAGGTTATTGAGCCACGTTTGGGTGGTGGAAGTTTTCGCTGGGGGTGAGATGAGTAGGAACTCAGTTTTCAGCGCATTTAGTTTGAGGTGATTAACGGCCAACCAGGATTGAGTGTTGCTAAGTGTGGAATTCAGTAGTTTGATATCTTCCGGGGATTGTAGCTTTAGGTAAAGTTGTGTGTCATCGGCGTACATATGGAATTGAACATTGGATGCTTGGAGCAAGGTGGCGAGTGGTTCCATGACGAGGTTGAACAGTGTGGGGGAGAGGGAGGATCCTTGTGGGACACCTAGATCTGCAGGCACTGGTTTAGATAGCACATTGTCGATCTTGAACTTCTGCGACCGGTCGTGAAGGAAAGAAGAAAACCATTTGAGAACAGTTCCCGAAAGACCCATTCTAGTGCTTAGCAGCTCCAATAAGTTCTCATGCTTGACCGTGTCAAAAGCTGACGATAGGTCAAGAAGGATGAGGAGGCAGGAATCATTGCGGTCAAGGATTTGGAGGGCGTCATCAATTATGTGTGTCATAGCTGTTTCCGTGCTATGTTTCGCTCGGAAGCCTGATTGGCGAGTGTTGAGGAGGTCAAATTGGTCAATGTGTTTTGTTAATTGGAGTTGGACACATTTCTCCAGCAGTTTGGCCAGGGTGGGGATATTGGTGATAGGCCGGTAGTTGTTCAGGTCAGACGGGTCAGCTGTGGGTTTCTTGAGTATAGGTGTGACTTGCCCCACCTTGAGGGAGTCTGAGATGAGACCTTGTTGAAGGGAGCTGTTGATGATTTTGGTCCAAAGAGGGAGGAGCAAGGGGGCGAAGTCTTTTACTGCATTAGCAGGTAGGGGGTCTGTGAGATGATTTGAGGACTTCAGAGTACAGAGTAGTTTGTGTATAGCTTCTTCCGTGTAGCTGTCGAAGTGCAGCCATGATGCATTGTTTTTAGGTTGAGTGTTAGACATTCTGGTGTGATTGGGGAATCGGCTTAAATCCATGACGAGGTCATTTCTTATGTTGTCGGTCTTTTGCTTAAAGAAAGCAGAGAAGGCTTCACAGTGTGGGGTGTCGCTTGTTGCTTTGTTTGATTGTAAGGGTTGTGACTTTGTTTGAGTCTTGATTAGTTCGAACAGTTTTCTTGGCCTGTTTTTTGCTTGGTCCAGTAGACGGCTAAAGAAGTCCGACTTTGTGCGCTTTATTTTCCTAAAGTAGTAATTTCACTTCTTTTTAAGCGTTTTTAGATGCAGTGATGACGGGTCAGATCTCCAAGTACGCTCTGCCATTCGCATAGTGCGCTTGTCGTCATTGAGTCTGCCATCGTACCAGGGGTTAGAAATTTTGTTGGAGACTCTCTTCAATTGCAGTGGAGCGACTTCATTGACTATTAATTTCATAGAGTCAAGGTAGTGGTCGGTCAGTGATTGGGCATCCGAGACACCTGGAAGGGGAAGGAGGAGACTGCCGAGGTGGGGAGGCAGTGTAGTGGGTTTAAGACTCTTCATGTCCCTTTTCCAGATTTTGGATTTGGTGGGTTGAACCGGGTTAGGTTTAACTTTTTCGTTAATAGAGAAGGTGATAATGTGGTGATCTGACCAATCACAGGGTTGGATCGCCTCCAGTTTGGTGGAGTCCTCCTTGGTGATGATGAGATCGAGTATCGCGCCTTTGTTGTGTGTTGGTCTATCACATATTTGGGTGAGGTCAAGCGCTTTAAGGAAAGTTTTGAGACTGTTCACCTCTGTGTCTTTTTGATCATTCCAGTGGAGGTTAAAGTCACCCAAGTAGATTTGGGTGATCTGCCGACCGGCATTGGAGGTGATCGTGTCCATGAGTTGTTGGGTGAATATGAGGTTGTCGCCAGGCGGGTGATAGATGAGATGTAAAGCACAAACTTGTTTGCCCTCGCTGGTGATATCGAGGCAGAGGAGTTCACAGGAGGTAAGGGAGGGGGAGGCGGCTTTAGTGACGGAGAGGTTGCTCCTAAAAATGCATGCAATTCCCCCACCCGTCTTGACAGGCCTGTCCAGTCTAATGATGTGATAATTGGGGGGGACTAATATGTCCATTATCGGGGTAGAGGCTTCAGTGAGCCACGTTTCAGTCCGAATCGCTAAGTCCAGTTCCATTGCTGAGACCAGATCAGCGATGTCGGAGGAGTGTCTCTGGGCCGATCTGCAGTTGAGTAGGATGCATTTGAGTTTGGGAGTGAGAAGGGTGGTCGAGCCTTCTAGAGAGAGGGGGATTTTTCTGAGGTTGCTAGGGAAGGAACCTCTGTTGCTATGGGTTGGGAGCCTCAGAGGGTTTGAGTGAGTTGTGGGTATGGGGATGTGTGCGTTGGATATGTGTTTTTCAGGACCTGGGCCATAGGAGCGTAGGAGAGAGCATAGGTCGCGGTCAGACAGTGAGTTGAGGACACGGCGGGGGTGGTGGGAGTTATTGCGAACGGGGATAGTCGGCCATCTCGGGGATCGTTTGAGGCGAGGGTATGTAGGGAGGGTGCGTCGTTTGTAGGGTAGTGGGATGGTGGGAGGTAGGCTGGGCTGTGAGGGGAGGAGGTCTTTGATGTCATGGACATCCTTTTTGACTTGTAGGAGATCCTCTTTGACTTGTTGGAGGGTAGATAAGGTCAGGTCAAGAGGAGGATTGGAGATGGCGTTGGTGGTGAGAGCCATTGGTGAATGGTTGAGTAGTGAGCTGGAAAGCGGTCTGGGTATCGAAGGGGGGGATATGCTGGCGTTGTTGAAACGTTCTGCGGTGATGAGTGGGATGGTATTCGAAGTGTGGGCATATTTGTGGACGAGGGGTGTGGGTGGAGTAGGTGGGGAGTGGGAGACATATGTGGTGTCGTCAGTGGGAGACGGTGCAGGTGAGTTAAAGAGAGAGTGAAGGCTGAAGATAGTGGGGGTGGCAGGAAGGAAGTGGGGGCTGAGAGTAGGAGGAGAGAGAGAGGGGGATGTTAAGGTAAGAAAGGCGGTATGTTCTGTGGGACTCGATGCGAGGGTGGGGGTGTCGTGAGTGAGGGTGGGGAGGGAGCTGGGGAGGGAGATGGATCTGCCTTGGGGGGAGGGGGAGGGGGGAAGATAAACCCAGGACGGTGGCGTGTTCAGAAGCGTTCATGGGGGGTGTAGCGTGGGGGGAAGGGGGCGTGGGGGAGTCGAGGATGTGGGTGTATCGAGGAGGTATGGGAGGGGGTGTGCTCACATGGGGATTGAGAATGGGGGGAACAAAGGGTAGGATTTGTCATTGCGCGTGCTGTTCTGGCGCTGATCTAGGTAGGAGGTGTTGTGGGTGGGGGTTGTTATGTCAGGGGAGAGAGGGATGGGGGAGGTATGAGTGGGGGTCGAGGTGGGGGTGATGTTAGAGGGGTGGCTAGTGTATGAAGGGGATAGATTGGTGACTGCGCTTGGGGAGAGTGGGGCGGAAACAGCAGGTGGGCGATTGTTTAGGGTGCTGGGGGAAGAGGTGAGGTGCGTGTAGATCCGGCGCTGAGCTATGTTAGCAGTGTTGTGGGCGGGGGCTGTGTCGTCGGGGGTGATGATAGTGCTGGTGGAGCTCTGGGTGGTTGTCCGCATCTTGGAAAGGTGCTCTTTGAACTTGGGGAACAGGTTGTCTAGTATTTCCAGGTTCTTGTCCGTGGATTGAATTAGGACAATCCCGTTATTGTAGATGGTGATGGTGGTTCTGCCATGGAAGAGTTGGGAGGGTGTGATGGAGAGGGTTATGCCATGAGCTATTTTCCTGGTGGCTGAGACGGTGAGTAGGGTTAGAAATGCTTTTCTCCATTGGGCTATGCGTGAGGTGTGGAAGATGAAATCAGTGTTCAGGGCTCCATTGCCCGGTGAGAAGTAGGAGTCGGCAACGGGAGTTTCAGGGTGCGACCTCAAGAAGCTATGTTTAAAACGTTTAGCTGCTTTTTTGGTGAGAGCGGGAGGGTAATTGATTCTGTATGTGTGCTTACCGATGAGATCCATGTTAGGATGGCTGTAAGGTTGGGTGTGGGAGAAAAGACGACAGTAATCAGTCAACCGTTGGCTACAGGGCACAGGAGTGACGTTAGTGAGTGGTCAAAAGTAGCAAAAAGAATAAAGGTAGCAGTCGAAGCAATCCAGGGTCAAACCGTGCGTAGATGCAGCTTACACAATGTACCATAGATGTGAGGTAGCAGTCAGCTTATATCATGTACAATATTTGAGAGGTAGCAAACCAGTTAGGTGGAGCCAAATTGACACATCATAATGTACGAAATAGCAGCGGTGTAGTACAAGTGTCGAGAGTGGCTGGGTGCAGATTGCATGAGGTAAACGAGATAAATGAGGTAGTAATCAGTGCATCGTAGTGATACAGTGAGATGAAAGTAGTTTACAATAATAACCACATAGTTGAGGTAGATATCATTGAGTGATAGGGATCACAGTGTAAATGAGGTAGTAATCAGTGCATCATAGTGATAAAGTGAAATGAAAGTAGTTTACAATGATAACCAAATAGTTGAGGTAGCTATCCGTGAGTGATAGGGATCACCGTGAGGTAGGTGCAACTTACAACATATACAATATACAAATAGGACTAAACTACTAATGACATTACTAGATCCAATATAGGTGCAGACGAATTACAGCAATGAACATTATGGCACTGGTGGGCAGCCGGTAGAATATGAGGTAGCAGTCAGTGCCCTGTCAGTGAGGGAAAGTGAAAAAGGGTGTAGGTTACATTGGGTGTAGAGTACCAATAGTCATATAATACTTCAGTGAGAGGTAGTCACTAAGCACGTCAGGAACACCAGGTTATATAAAGTGCACAATATCCATCGTAAAATAATACTGCAATAAGAGGCAGACAATTAAGCCCACGTAGATTTAAGTACAGAGCTATGTAGAGACTGTGGTACCGCTAGTAATTGATAGCCAGGAAGACTAGTCCATGAGGACCGCCATAGAGAGAGAGGGTAGTAGTCTAGCTATGGCCGCCACGTGGGGAGGGCCGGGGCTCCAGTGAACAGTGACTAGTCCAAGATGGCCACCCGATAGAGAGACTGGACAAAGATGGCCGCCACATAGGGGTGAGGGAGACAGTAGTCCTCTCTTTGTTGTAGTTGCTCTGTGGACAGTTTCAATTTCAAAGTAGCCAGATTCTACCTTGCTGTGAGGGCGTCTTATCTTGCAGGAGCCTCGTGAGCATCTGGAGGCACAGGAGGTGATTTATTGCCTTAGATTTTATGGTTTCTTTAGTCCCCCGCCATTTTGAACAAAGGAAAGGGGTATAGGCGAGTTCACACAGAGTAAATACCTTTTTATTTTTATTCTTACTCACGGTGAATAGTTGAGGTTAGCTCTCGCTGTCTGCTGCGAGAGAATGAGTGAGTGAGTCCCCTCTGTGTCTGCAACGGGACAGGGAGTGAGGGATGCGGGTGGGGCGTCCAGCGCAGCCCAGGTCTGTAGGGCTCCCGATGCATCAACCAGCGTCCCCAAGCCCCTCTCAGCCCTACAGACCGCTGGTCATCCTCTGCTGCGGTGCGGGCGGGAGGGGGAGATCCGTTGTGTTGATTTCGTCCCGCGCTGGTCCAGTGCAGCAATCAGCGCCTCTGCTGCCGACGAGTGGGAGAGGGGTCCTGTGTTCGTCCCGCTTTGGTCCTGGTGCCGACTGTCCGCTGGGGTGCTTCTGATGCGGAGCTGCAACCAGCGTCCCCAAGCCCCTCTCTGCCTTACAGACCGCTGGTCTTCCTCTGCTGCGGTGCGGGCGGGAGGGGTGAGGGCGTTTTCCTTTGTGATGGTTTCGTCCCACACTGGTCTCGGTGCAGCAATCAGCGCCTCTGCTGCCGACGAGTGGAAGAGGGGTCCGGTGTTTGTCCCGCTTTGGTCCTGGTGCCGGCTGTCCGCTGGGGCGCTTCTGCTGCGGAGCTCACCGGAGGGGGGGGGGGGGTCCGCTGGGGTCTGCTGTCGTGACTCGTCTCACGCTGGTCCCAGTGCAGCGTCCTCTGCTGCCGTCGTGAAGGGTCGGTGCCTCCCAGAGTGTCCACCAGTATTTACTTCTCTTCGGGGTGGGGGAGGGGTCCGGTGTTCGTTCCGCTTTCTATGCTCCGGTGCAGGCTGTTGGGGTCACGGGGTAGCAGCTACAACGTCCCGAGCCACTCTCAGCCCTCCGACGCCGCTTGGGCTTCTCTGCTGCGATGCGTACCGGTCACAACGATGGTCCACGTCCCGAGCCTCTCTCCGGCGCTGCTGGGACTCCTCTGTGGTGCTGGCCGGTCATCCTGTTACTTTTAGAGGTTAATCCAGTTACTCTTAATCCTGTTACTCTTGGTGCAGAGGTGCTAGCAGGGATATATCCGGTTAACGGACCCCAAGCACGGGGAGCTCCTTCTGGCAGCTCCTCCTAGGCGGCCATCTTGACTTCTGAACCAACAGCAAAGGTTGCTCCACATCAACCATTTAGAGCTGCTTGCGTTCTTCCTAGCTCTCAAGGAATTTCAAACACACCTAGTTGGCAAAGCTGTCTTAGTCCGTACTGACAACATGACAGCCATATACTACATACAAAAACAGGGGGGGGGGCACACTCTCCAACTTTTCCACTTAGCCCAGGACATTTGGAAGTGGGCCATTCACCACAAAATCTATCTCCTAGCGGAACATGTCCCAGGAGTGAACAGCCAGATTGCAGACCTCCTCAACAGGCAGAGGCAGCAAATACATGAGTGGGAACTTCACCCTCAGGTTCTCCTCCCATACTGTCAAAGTTGGGAACTCCCTCAGATAGATCTGTTCGCCACCCACCAAAATGCAAAATGCCAAAGCTTTGCCTCCAGGTACCCACACCAGCTATCCAAGGGCAATGCATTATGGATGAACTGGTCCGGGATATTTGCCTATGCTTTTCCGCCTCTCCCATTCATTCCGGCAAGGGTTCGGAAGCTCGGGCAAACATCCCTCACATTGATCCTAGTAGCTCCCACATGGGCCCATCAACCATGGGTCACAACCCTGTTGGAACTGTCTCTGGTACCGCATCAAAAGCTACATCTAACTCCCAGTCTCCTTATACAGAGCCATGGAGAAATCAGACACCTAGATCCCTAACAACGGAACCTCTCGATGTGGCTCCTGAAGTCATAGTTTGGCTATCTAAACCTTCCACCAGACTGTATGAACATCATCAGGGAGGCCAGAAGGCCTACCACAAGAGCCTGTTAAGCAGAAAAATTGAAGTGTTTTGTTATTTATTACAATAACAATCACATCAACCCTCTTGATGCTTCCATACAAAACATTATCTGTTATCTGTTACACTTGCAGCAGTCAGGATTGGCTTACACCTCCATTCGGCTACATCTTGCCACAAAAGCTGCGTACCTACAAAATAGGCAACATCTATCGCTTTCAAGAGGGCCGGTAATTAAAGCTTTCATGGAAGGATTTAAAAGAGTTATACCTTTAAGACTCCCACCTGCCCCAGTATGGAATCTTAACATAGTCCTCACAAGATTAATGGGATCACCCTTTGAACCCATGCATAAGTGTGAGCCACTGTTTCTCTCTTGGAAAACCGCTTTCCTCATTGCAATCACTTCACTAAGGAGAGTGGGTGAACAGTAGGCACTAACCATAGAAGAACCATTTTCCAACTGCATAGAGATAAAGTGGTTCTACGTACAAACCCTACATTTCTACCTAAGGTAGTCTTTGCATTTCACATAAATCAGTTGGTAGAATTACTCATATTCTTCCCTCAACCTGATTATGTTGCAGAGCGAGCTCTACACACCTTAGATGTCAGAAGAGCACTGTTAACATAGTCCTCACAAGATAAATGGGATCACCCTTTGAACCCATGCATAGGTGTGAGCCACTGTTCCTCTCTTGGAAAACCGCTTTCCTCATTGCAATCACTTCACTAAGGAGAGTGGGTGAACGACAGGCACTAACCATAGAAGAACCATTTTCCAACTACATAGAGGTAAAGTGGTTCTACGTACAAACCCTAAATTTCTACCTAAGGCAGTCTTTGCATTTCACATAAATCAGTTGGTAGAATTACCCATATTCTTCCTTCAAACTGATTCTGTTGCAGAGCGAGCTCTACACACCTTCTATGTCAGAAGAGCACTGTTATACTACATCGAAAGAACACAATAATTTTGAAAGACCAAACTACTTTTTGTTGCTTTTGCAGCACCACACAAGGGCAATCCTATCTACGAATCCGGTATTGCAAGGTGGATTGTTAAATGTATTCAAACCTGTTATGCAAAAGTGAAGAGACCTTTAACTCTACCCTTCTAGAGAGCATACCACTTGCAAAATAGGGGCTATTATGGCCTTCTTAGGAAACATTCCCATAGTGGACATTTGCAAAGCTGCAACATGGTCTACACCGCACACATTCACAAAACACTATTGTGTAGATGTGTTGGCGAGACAACAAGCTAATGTGGGCCGAGCAGTACTTAAGACACTATTCAGACTACTTCAACAGCTACAGGTTAGCCACCGCTTGAGAGATTACTGCTATATAGTCTATGCAAAGCATGTGAGCCACAGCTCACATGCCTCGAACGGATAACGTTACTTACCCAGTAAATGTCTGTTCTTGCATTGTACAGCTGTAGATTCACATGCGCCCACTCGTTTCCCTGGGTACCTGTAACTGCTGCAGCACTCTCTTTAGTATACATACATAAGCATGGACATCTCTATTGTACTCTTTCTAACTCCATTCTCGCCCTCTGTGGGAAAACAATTTAACAATGGAGTTGATGCCCATGCGCACTATCACCGAAAGGAGGAGTCACCTACCTTCACTTTCTGAATGAACATAACACCTGTCCCTTTCACGGTTAAGTTCACTCGCCAGAATGGATGAGTAGTTCCTATAAATTGCGTGACCTGATAAAATCTGACTCGAGTGGACGAGTAGATATTTCGGGGCCTGTTCAGGGAGATTTTTCTGTTTATTGAGACTTATTTTTTCCAAAACCTCACATGTTTGGACTTCATTGGATATCTTTCAAGTCTTTTCAGCTAATCCAAATGTGTTTTCCCAAAATTTGTGTGGTTAAGGTTTTCTCACTATGCCTTCACTGTTTGTGAAGTGCCCTTCCTGTGGGAGGAAGAAGGCTGCTTCATCCTGACTTTGACTGTAAAGTATGTCTCTCATCTACACATTCAGTAAAATCTGCTAGGAGATGCAAAGAAATTAGGCAACATAAGCACTACTTCAGACACTCCCAAAGTTCACTGGATTCCAAGGCACTATTGGGGTAAGGTTTTAGACAGACCTGTTTGCTGTCGAAGTGCAGTTCAGTGGCGGGTTTGATGGCGAAGAGTCTCTGGTTGACACCAGCACCAATGACTAAGAGGACATCGCCAGCGAGATTATCATTGGAGATGGACAGATCACCTTCGCACCATTCTTTTAATGCACCTTTTTCTAGCTGTACGGCAGGACGCCTGTCATTTTCTGCGCTGGTTTCACTTCTGCATGAGAAAATGCCAAGAATGATAATTCCGAGGAATATGAGCTGTGCATAGATCGCCACCTAGTGTTGGGCCCGGATGTTTGCAATTTGTTGTTGTCCTGAAAAGTTATTTGGAAGTCACGAGATAGGTGACTCCTCCTTTGGACCACATTGCGCATGGGCATCGGCTCCATCCTCAGATAGTTTTTTCCGCCATCGGGCGCGGATGTGTTTCCTGCGCTCTGGTTTGGAACCGAATTTCCTTTGACGCGCAATCCTCACCCGGTTCGACGGTATTGTCTCGATCGCGATCCACATAGACAAGATTCTTCAACAACTTTAAAGTCTTCGATTCCAGTCGTCGACGAAGGCCTTCGGGCCTACCTAGGCCTCATCTTCTGGCTCATGGAAAGGACGCCATTCAAGAAGTGTCCTCAATGTGGGTTGAAGTTTTCCCACACCAATCTACATGAGGTGCGCAAACTTTGCCTCTCACCGGAGCACGAGGCCAAAGACTGTTCCGCTTGTGCCTCTTTCCGCTCCGAGAAGACGATTCGGGACCGACGAGCTCGAAGAACAATGGCTCGCTCGTCAGCTTCGATCCCAGACGACATCGTTGGAGAGGGTGTTCACGTGCCAGATTACCAGCACGCCGAAGAAAGCTCCAGCTCTTCTGATGCCGAAGACTCAGACATCGAGGACATCACTCCAGCTCAACGGGTCGAAAGTAAAACCGTCGACCCCAACCCTTCCTCGACACCCTCAAAAAAGGCTTCCGTCACACCCTCACCTTCGGGCCCGGGTGCACACCGAGAGACTGCTTCCCACGACGCACCTTCGGGCCCGGCAAAGAAGCCTACTAAGGCTTCAGGCGGCTCGAGCCATTCTTTTCCCGGTGCCGATCCGATACTGACACCAAAGAAAAAGCCATCTTCCTCAACCACGCCGACCGTTGCTCCGACACCGAAGCACTCGGCACCGAAGACTGGCAGCGGCTCATCCATGCCGAAACCTCACTTGGAGCCGAGTGAAAAACCACCAAAGGCCCCAACTCACGCTTCGGAGCCAAAGAAACACCCGGAACCGATAAAACATGTTCCGGTAAAGGACATTTCAAAAGGTCAAACTTCTAAACCAAAAGACCCTAGACCATCTCAGACTCTGTGCCGAAAACTTCGACGCCAAAGGATCTGCCCTATACAGTAGAACTTTTTACACCAGATCCTCACAAAAAAACTCTTGTTAAAGACCCTAAGACTGGCCAACTAGCTCTTAGTTCCAAGAAGAGACCACTAGAAGTGCCAGCACGTCCTCCTACTCCAAAGAAGAGAGACATTGCAACCTCTCCATTAAGGGTCCCTTCTCCACCACCTCCCCATACTGTTCCTCCTCCTACACCTCCTCCACCACATCATTCTTCTACACCATTCACTAATCCAGATGATGATGTTGATAAAGACTCTGATGACACAGGTGGGGGTGCACATGGCCCAGCAGGGACCAATAGTCCCCCTCAGTCACCTAATCCTTGGGATGATTATAACACCCCTGATGTGCCTTACGTCCCACAAGATGATGTATACCCTTCCAGGCCTTCCCCACTAGAGGACACTATAGGTTTTAAACTACTAGTCCAAAGAGCTGCCCAGTACCATGGGGTTGACATGCACACTGATGCTGCAGCAATTCCTTCCTGCCTGGATCAACATCACATCAGGCAGGTGGGTGCGACAAATTATTGTCAGGTTACTGTCTAGAACTAACATCTACCCCCCAAACATACCACGCAAACAGCGTCCAATGTCACAAGAACATCTGTCACTGTTAAAGCAAGAAGTAATGTCTCTGCTAGAAAAAAGTGCAATAGAACCAGTTCCTCTGCACCAACAAAACAAGGGGGTCTACTCCCTATATTTTCTTATTTCTTATCCATATACGTTTTTTCATCACAATAGGATAGGTTTGAGAATACACCCCCATTTTGTTCCTAAGGGCTCGCTGATTGTCCACATCAATCACTAGATCTCTTCTACTATGTTTCAGCAGTCCCTCCACCCTGGTGCAAAAAATGCTACACTCACTAGATGTTAGTGTTAAAATATTATTTAGACCGAACCAAAGACATTTGCAAACCTACCCATTTATTTTCAAATTCTGGACACCTCTGTACCAGTAATAGTGTCCACTAGGTAAACATAGTGTCCTGCATAGCACGTTATGACCGACAAGCTAATAAACATTTCCATCGTAGACCAATAACACATTCCACAAGAGAGAAAACGGCTCCAGCTACTTTGGTGAGGAATGCTCCTCTCTATTAAGTTTATAAAGGTGCTACTTGGAGATCCGTCCACACATTTGCCAAACATTGTTTCAGTGAGGACACTAAAGCAGATTCAGCAGTTGGTCAGGCAGTTTTAAAGAATCTCTTTGGTTAAGATTAGAGATAGTTCAGTCTGTTTTATGTCTTGTAGATTTATGGGAAAATACTTTTATTTACTCTGAGATATATTATTGCTATCCTATTCTGCATTTATGACTGAGTGAGGATCCTACAGTGCAGAAGATGTTATTTGTAATTCCAGTTCTGCATCATAGGAATCCTTACTTAAGTCTTAATAGCCAAGCCTCCTCCCCGAATACCATTGTTTTCATTGTTATGAACTTTGAAGTTCTTTTTTGTCGTTCAAAAAGAACAGAGCTCTGTAGGCAAACTGCCAGTGGAATGCATGCTGGGAGGGGGGTGCTGGTAGCCTTTGAAGGAGCAGTGTCCTACACTTAACCTAGTACACTTTAGTTTAGCAGGCATTCTTTATCCTCTACTGAAATAGAGAGTTGCACACGTTGCTATCCTGGGAAGCTAACTGTAGTGTAGCCTTTTTTGCTTTTCCCTAAGTCGGCTATTCCAGTGGGAAAAGCTCAGCAGAAGCCTTCCTGCTTAACTCTGTGGAAGTAACATATAAACAAGCATTTGCAATGCAATAGGTCTCGCATTTACGCGAGTTTAAGCTATTGGCATTGCAAATGACAATGCGTTTTAATGATGTTTCAAAAACCAAAACATAAATAAAAGGCATTGTCATTTACAAAGCCAATAGTTCAAACTTGCATAAATGCCAGACCTGTTGCATTGCAAATACTTGTTTAGAAAGTTATGGAGTGGCAGGAAACATTGCCTTTGAATGGTAATGAAAAATGAATAAAGCTTCATTTTATATGTAACTTACTCCCACACCTACACATTTGTGTGACCCGGTCTGGCACTTGTGAATCAAGAAATATTGTTACTTTACATATTTTGGAGGTGTAAGTCTATTCAATGGAGATTTAAGACGTTTTATTGGAATTGGGCCCTGTGGCCATATTTTGTATCAATTATCCTGTTCAATGCACGTTCATCCAAGCAGGAAAAAACGACCACCAAAGGAGGGTTGTTCTTTTATTAGTTATTTATTCATTTATTCATGGCTGTTGTCGTGCCACCGAAGCCTTACATCCCCAGCAACAAAACTAATGAACGGATGGGGGAGGAGTTTGAACTTTAATCCTACCCTGAGCAGGTGCTCTGTACCCCGGTGGGTAGAGTTTCCCATCGGTGGAAAATCTGTTGGCAGAGCGCAACACTTTTCACAATGCTCAGCTCATACAAGTGCCTAGAGGTTTGCAGCGCTAATGACACAGTACCTCTCAACATCGTCCATTGAACACAAGCTCCTAGAGGCCGTTCGGGTTGCAGTATCAATAACTCAGAGATTCACACAGCACCCAGCTCAAACAAGCGCCTAGAGGTCATTCAGCTTGCATTGCTGATAACGCTGCATATGGAATGGCCTCTAGGCGCTCATTTGAACAAGGTTCTGGTGAGACGTGCTGATTTATTAGCAGTGCAGTCTCATGGTAATTTGGGCACTTGTAAGATGATTGTGTGATGCTGAGATGTAATTATTAGCACTGCATACTGAAGGGCCTCTAGGTGCCTGTATGAACAGGGTGCTGGTGAGAAGTAGTGCTTTATTAGCAGTGCAGTATCAATGCACCGTAGACACTTGTATGGTAAGCGTATGATGTTGAGAAGTACCGAATTATTAGCACTGCATATCGAAAGGCCTCTTGGCGCTTCAGTGAAATGCGTGCAACGAGTGGCACCGATTAATTAACCCTGAAACTGAATCTCCTCTGCGGCCAGGGGTGAATTATGTGCTAGTGATAGGGAGAGAATTTTAATTTTTTACGGAGTTTCATATACTTCGAACTAGACCCGAAGCACCAGTGACACATTAATTTTTTATTGGGCACGGGGATTTGCCCAGAATCACAGCATGTTGAGTATCCTTGCAGCGACTCGAACCCGGTTCCACAGATTTCCCTAGCAGTCAGGCCACATCCTCTCCCCTACGGGAGAGAGGTACTGAATGACAGGCAAGCTAAAAGGCCTCTCGGAGCCTGTAAGAAATCGGTAGTGGTGAGAGGTGCGCAGCTATTAGCAGTGCAAACAGAATACCTCTAGACGCTTGCTTGAGCTGGGTGCTGTGAGATCTAGCAGATTGGTACCCAAATAATTTTAAGATGCTTCCTCTACCACACAAGGATGATAGGCTGGGGGAACACAACAGTAGCCACACCTGTGACCACGGGGTCAA
Organism: Lissotriton helveticus; assembly: GCF_964261635.1. Taxonomy (NCBI): domain Eukaryota; kingdom Metazoa; phylum Chordata; class Amphibia; order Caudata; family Salamandridae; genus Lissotriton; species Lissotriton helveticus. The sequence goes on along the minus strand of NC_136057.1, from coordinate 1,471,866,485 downwards.
ACTTATGTCCCTGCACTGGGGCAGAAGTCCGGTCATCTGTCAGATCCAATGGAACGCCCCTGTGGAGCAGAGGTCTTTACTCTGTGTGGGTTGGAGGGGTGTCCAAGGGGTGTGAGGCTGTGACTAAGAGGAGGAAGGGGCGGGAGTGTGGTAGGGTTAGCGGAAGTCTAATGGCAAGGGCTTTCGCAGTCACTTAACACCTCTCTCCAACAAGAACTTTAAAGCGAAAATTACGTTTCTAAATCCGTTTCTGTGTACGCTGTGATTTCTACATAGTATGCTGATTTAATATTGTTTCCGGTACTGTTCACATATTTTGAAAGATGGTTTTGAAGGGTCAGGCAGCAGGTAGAGACCTTCCTGTGCACCGTCCCTCTTGGGCTGTTCGTGCGCTGGTGGAGGGCAGGGGGCGCAGTGTGACCGTGCTAAGCGAGCCCCTGGAGCTCGAACGACTAGAACCATTTCTGAAACAAGCAAAAGCGCAGCGCCTCATGTGTAACCTGACACACATGGAGCCCTGCGTGCACTGCTCGCACCCGCAAGGCAAAGGCTGTGGGAGTGAACATTTGGCAAAAGGGTGGGACATGCGCCCACCTTTAGCCATTTGCAGGCTACAAAAACAAAGTGACACAGGCAACAGCCAACAAAATGCGTGGGGGGGAGTCAGAACCACACTGTTTAGAGTGAAACTGATTCCAAGAAGCCTCGCAGAGTAGCGCATGCGCGTTGGCTTAGGCTCGACCTACTGACTTACTTTGAAACGTCTACCGCCAATGAAGATTTTTCTAGTATCTAATGGAAAATAAGAATTCTCTGGTCCCAACACGTTGCAGAAATATTCTACATTTATGATGTCTGTGATGATATCTACATTGTATACCTGGAATTACAAGTAAGAAACATTTCCTTATGCTAAATTTTGGATTACAAATCCTAGGTCTAACGAGCACTGATGCAGACCGGACGAACATTAACCCGAGCAGCATTCAAGTGCTGACATGCTGCCTTACAAGTCTATTGACACTGACGAGCTATTCAGCGCTGGGGTCTGTAAACTATAGTTCTTTTTAGGAGTGTCCCACTTGCATGCTGCTTCCTTTAACTTAAAAATAGAAGTCTGCTCAGAGACACCAGCCACAACCCAAAGCGATCTCCTCACCATCCTATGTGTATTAATCACACTTTATCCTTCAATAATGTAGGGTTCAGGCCAAGTCTGCCCTGCACCTATGCACAATCTTAAACTGCATAGATGCACACCTTTGTGGCTTTTAAACTCGGTGTAATCAAATATGACAGGTTTTGGAGAATAGAAAAGAAGAGCTACGAATGAGAGCTGTAGGTAACAAATCAGCTTATTAGTTTGGGACTCAACTGTGCAGAGGGGAAATGGAAGGATGTAGGACTGGTTGGAATTGGAACATGTCCTCCAGTGAACAACTGCAAAAGTGCATCAGTGAAACTAGAAGTGCAGGAGGTATTGTACGATTCAGTGTTAAAGTGAAAGGATGAAGAACGAGCCTGAAGAATAGGTGTCATTCTTCAGCAAGTCCTCCCTCTTTGCAGAGCTGTAAGAAGTAACTCATGAGTTCCTTAAACTGTGCCAGTCCTTGCAGTTCTGTTGCACAAGGATGACAGAGAGCTCATAGCATGCCCGAGCCTGGTGACGGGAAAAAAACAATATGAGGTGAAGTCTGTATCCTGATGCATTGTGGATTTCAGGGGAGGTACTAGGATTCACCTTTAAAGGGAAACTCTGTTAGTGAAAAACAAGTAATGTTCTGAGCTCAACATTAGATGGCAGGAGAGTAACAGAACTACAAATTCAAACCGAACTTTACAGGGAAGTAATGTTTTTCTTCTTTACATGCCTATAGTTGAACTCTACTCAGTGTGAGATTAGGTGCAGGTTTGGTGGTTAATTTTGTTTCTCATGCTTTAACTTTTTACTTTAATTTCCAACAGCGGCCTTCCTCACACAGTCCGTTTGTCTGGATGACACAACAGTGAAGTTCGAGATCTGGGACACAGCCGGCCAAGAGCGATACCACAGCCTGGCGCCCATGTACTACCGGGGAGCCCAAGCAGCTATTGTGGTTTATGACATCACCAACCAGGTACTTAATACCAGGTTAACAGCTTTCTGGGGTAAGGGCTGCTTAAAAAGGCCATGCAGATCAAAAGCTTCCCTGCCGACATTTGTGGGTGTGCTAGATTGAACTGTTGTGCTGCAGGAGCCAACAGGTGGTGTGTTTGTGGCATGCTTGGCCTGTGTCTAGATTCCCACTGGCCGCTACTTGTGAGAGGGTACAATTCTAGTGGGACTGGGGGCAGATTCCGGAGGCAGAATAGCAGATCTTTTGCCATTACAACTTCCATAGAAACAGCAGTGCGCAGAATTGGACTGCATGCCAGAATAGGATCTCAGATTCATTGCAAGCATTGCCATCTATATGATGGATGGATCTGTACATGTGCATAATCTCACTCCAGTCCTTTTAATAGATGAATTTAAAAAGAGAATATTATAGTGGTGTTTGGAATGAAAATGTGATGTGGCTGGCAACAGTGCTTTACTTGAGTTTTTCATGTGGGCATTTTGTGTACGATGTTCTTGAAGTTATTAGTGATGGCTATTGGGACTGTAAAGTAAATGGTTGGGGGATACCCATCTCATTGGCTAATGTCTTCTAGCTGCAACTCTCATTTGCTTCTTTCTCAAAGAGCAGTCGTGCAGCTGGCATCATAAATCAGTTGGACATGCAGCGCTTTACCTGACTCTTGTTTATTTCCTCAGGAAACGTTTGCACGGGCAAAGACCTGGGTAAAGGAACTGCAACGACAAGCCAGTCCTAACATCGTGATTGCACTGGCAGGGAACAAAGCAGACCTTGCCAACAAGCGCATGGTGGAGTATGAGGTGAGTGAATGAGTCCGGCAGTTATAGTGCAAACATCGTCTAGGCCTTTGATGTCCGGATTCTCAAAATCGACTGGGCCACACCATATACCATCAGATAAAAATGTTGTTGTCTCCTCTACATATACACTATTGTTCTGCTAGTGTATAAGATTTTTAAGCTGGTGTTAAACACCGTGTTACTGGTGCTGATGCCGCATAGCACCAGCAGGCGATATACACCATAAACTCAAAAGCATGAACAGTGTCAAGATAATTTAAATGAGAGGCATAGCCACTGATATGAAAGAATGTGCTTTACAGTTAGCAAAAGGTGTATGTTATCCAACCAATATGGAGGAGCCTAACCCCGCTTCGCTCTTTGGCTGCCAATCCTCCTTCAAAGAGTTGAGAACTGCAAAGTGTCCATGTCACAACTGTGTAGAGTCGTTGGAAAAAACTAGGCTTATCTGTTGTTTAGCCCATTTCTGAATCCATAATAAATCTTTGAGAAGTAGTTCGGCAGTCTCATGCCCTATACCTAGCTCTACTTTGATCTGATGGCTTTGCTTGATTTCCAGGAGGCCCAGGCGTATGCAGACGATAACAGCCTTCTGTTTATGGAGACTTCTGCCAAGACCGCAATGAATGTGAACGACCTCTTCCTGGCAATAGGTGGGTATCTGCTGTTATGTAGCCAAAGGTTGAGCAAAATGGCTGCCTACTTAACCTAAAACTCTGTAGAGAGAGGTAGCAGGCGGCAATGGATCTGTAAATAAAAAGTGAGGCTTCACCAGGAGGCATGTGTTGCAACAGGAGTTTTGGGGAAGCACTGGATGTATCAAGCTGCTTATTCTAAAGCAGTGGGGGTTGTGAGGACATTTGATTTGTAGGTGAAACAGCATCTGGCTTAAACCAAAGCAGTTTGGGACGGGTGGTTGACACCTTAATTAGTGAAGGGAAGGTGAGCCTGGAAAAGGTCGCAAATAGAATCCTACAGCTGAGATGCTGTCCCGGCGCACTCAAACACTAAATGGTCGCCGTCTTATGTCCATGTTCGAGTCTCCTCTGGTCACAAAGGCTTTGACTTTGAATGAACACGCCTTTCATCCTGGTTGAATTTCTGTAAATGAAATAGATGCCTTGGTGGGGGCTGATAAAGTATCTACATTACAGTTCAAATGCTGTGTTTGAGGCATAGGAGCTGTAGGTCGTATGCTTTAGCATAGATCGCCATCTGGTGTTGGGTCCGGATGTTTGCACTTTGTTTTTGTTTGAAGAAGTCTTTGCAGTCACAAGGTAGGTGACTCCTCCTTTCGGTGATCGTGTGCATGGACATCGACTCCATCCCCAGATAGTTTGTTTCCGCCATCTGGTTCAAATGTGTATTGCTGCTCTCCAGTTTGGTATAGTTTTTGAACCCCTTCGACACGCAATCCCCTACCCTCGACCTATTGTCTTTCGATGGCGGTTTCCTATTCCACGTATATCGTCTACACTGTGAAAACCTACGATCGGGAACTTCGAGGCGGGCCGTCGGGCCTACCCGTACCGACCACGCCAGCAGTCGATGGAACGGACTCTGATCAAGCTATGTCCCAGGTGTCGTGCTAAGTTTCCACGCACCGATTTGCACGAGGTCTGCAACCTGTGCGTATCCCCGTAACACGAAGAAAAATCCTGCGAAGCGTGTCGATCATTCCGATCGAAGAAGACCATCCTTGATCGTCGGGCTCGACCCCACAAGATGCAACGCGGCAGCGGCTCCGTACCGGACATCTTCGGCGAAGAACAAGGACACCGTCCTGCCGAAGAAGAAGAACTGGTCTCAGTTTCCGCAGCTGACTCCGACATGGAGAAAGACCTGAACGTCACTCCGGGTCAACATACCGGGAGTACAGATCCCCATGTGCCCACTCAAACAAAAGATAAGGCTCCGGTGTCACCCTGGCCCTCTGGCTCCGATCGACACAGAGAAAAAGTTTCAGATGCCCCACCCTCCAGCCCGGCTATGAAACATAAACATAAGCCTTCCGGCTCAAGCCGGCCCCATTCCGGTGCCAAACCAACACCTTCGGCACAAAACATAAAGAGAAACAGGTGCCCCTTGCCACACCGTCTGCACCGAAGACACCTTCGACGCTGAAAACCTCAGAGCCGAAACCCTCTAAAACAAAAGACTCGGAAACGAGATAGTCCAACCCTCCGAAGACTCCACAGCCTAAACCGGCAAAACTAAGTATTCGGATTCAAAACACTCTGCACCCAAAGACACTGAGCCCAAATCTTCGATGCCGAAATCCACTCCTAAAGGAACAGATATCCCTAAAGAGGTATGGGTACTAACCCTTCTCCCCCTTTTATACTTCCCTCTCCTCTTCCTATTCCCAATTTACACATTACACCTTCAGATTCACCCCCTCCAATGTCACCTGACTCACAGGATGACGATTTTGGGGATGGGGATGACTATCATCATGCCCCACAAGATCCGGACATACCACATGACACTGATCCCTGGGATGATAATGATCAGGATCCAGAACATCCTAATGACCCTGACCTGTATCTCTCCAGACCTTTCCTTCCTGATGACAACATTTGCTTTACACAGCCTATCAACAGTGCTGGCCAATATCACACTCACATAACAGTTCAGCTGCTTTACAACTTGGGATTCACTGTCAATCTCACCAAGTCTCATCTTCAACCCTCAAACACGCAATCGTACCTAGGAGCCACAATAGACACTTGCAAAGCTCTAGCGTACCCCAACCCAGTCAGAATACCCAACATGCAGACCCTGATATCACAATTTCAACCGCAGCACTCACTACCAGCCCGAGTGTTTATGCAGTTGATCGGAATCATGGCGTCTTGTTCCTTAAGCAAGACTCCAAATGCGTTCCCTACAGGAATGCTTAGCACATCAGTGGTACCAGGCTCAAGGTCTATTAACCGATCTGGTGTTGGTGGACGGCCACACTCCTCGCTCTCGGCAAAGGTGGAATACACAAAACCTTTCCAAAGGACAGCCATTCATCGACCTGGTTCCACATATAGTGCTCACAGAAGACACATCCCTCACTGGTTGGGGAGCTCATCTTCAAAAACATACCATTCAGAGCATGTGGACTCTCCAACAAAAATAACTCAACATAAACCATCTGGAGATGCTAGCAATTTTTCTAGCATTGAAAACTTTTCAGATACATCTAGTAGTCAAAGCTGTCCTTGTTCGTACAGACATGAGAGCAATGTACTACATACAAAAACAGGGGGAGAGACACACTCTACAGCTTTCACACCTAGCTCAAAGCATATGGAGATGAGCCATACCTCAAAAAATATATCTCCTTGCAGAACATCTCCCAGGAGTAAACAATCAAATTGCGGATCTGCTCAGTCGTCAAAGACAACAGATCCACAAATGGGAACTACACCCTCAAGTTCTTCTACCATTTTTTCAAATATGGGCCTACCCAAACATAGATCTGTTTGCCACACACCTCAACGCAAAATGTCCAAACTTCACGTCCAGGTATCCACACCCATTGCCCAAAGGCAATGCGCTATGGATCAATTGGTCAGGGATATTTGCTTGCGCTTTTTCACCGCCCGCTAATTCCATTACTGGCTCGGAAACTCGAGCAACATTCCCTCACAATGATCCTCGTTGCTCCCACTTGGGCTCGACAATCCAGGTTCACAAACCTGTTGGAACTATCAGTAGTTCCTCATCAAAAACTACACCTCTCCCCCAAGCTTCTCACTCGGAACCATGGAGAGATAAGGCATCCAGATCCCAGTCAACTCATCCTAGCGATCTGGCACCCGAAATCATAGAGTTTGGCTACCTTAATCTCCCACCAGACTGCATGAACGTCATTAAAGAGGCTAGACGCCCTACCACAAGAGCATGCAATGCAGCAAAATGGAAACGATTTGTAATTTATTGTAATAACAATCAAATCAACCCGCTTGATGCTTCAATTCAAAACATATTTGCTATCTTTTACACCTACAGCGGGCTAACTTAGCATATACATCAATAAAACTGCATCTTGCTGCAATAGCGGCTTACTTACAAAACAGACAACACTTGTCCTTGTTTCGTGTACCCGCTATCAAAGCCTTTATGGAAGGACTCAAGAAAATCATTCCTCCTAGACTTCCACCTTCCCCTGTGTGGAATCTTAATATAGTCCTTACAAGACTCATGGGACCACCATTTGAGTCGTTGCACAAATGTGAACTACAATAGCCATCACATTTTTCAGGAGAGTTGGTGAGCTCCAGGCACTAACCATACAAGAATCATTTTTTACAAATTTATCAAAATAAAGTGGTTCCTAGGACTAACCCCACATTTTTACCCAAAGTCGTTTCTGCCTTTCTTCTCAACCAGTATGTTGAGTTACAAGTGTTTTTTCCCCAACCAGACTCCGTGGTAGAACATGCTCGTCACACATTAGATGTCAAAAGAGCATTACTTTATTACAATGAAAGAACTAAATCTTTAAGGAAAACCAAACAACTCTTTGTTGCTTTTTCACCACTGCATAAAGGCAATCCTTTATCAAAAGCAGGTATTGCACGGTGGATAGTTAAGTGCATACAAATATGGTACATTAAAGCTAAAGGCACATTAACAATTCCCCCTAGAGCGCAAACTAGTGGCTTCCAAGGCATTCTTGGACAACATTCCCTTAGATGATATTTGCAAAGCTGCAACATGGTCTACACCACACCCATTCACAAAACACTACTGTGTAGATTTGTTAGTGAGACAACAAGCAAGTCAGGGCCAGGCTGTTTTAAGAACACTATTCCAGACCACTGCAACAGATAGGGGTTAGCCACCGCTTGGGAGTAACTGCTGTTCAGTCTGTGCTAAAGCATATGATCTGGGTGTGTCGGGTGGGGGCTCTTGCAGCTGCGGTGCGCTGTACTGGTAGGGATGGAGGGGATCCTTAACATCTGTATGTTCTCCCTGAGGTGGAACGGGGGCTGCTAAGCGGGCTAGCATGGGATCAATCATGAATACGGATTTACCTTGTCCATTGAAAGTCCTGTCGCTCAATGTCAAGGGCCTAAACTCCCCCAATAAACGGCGACAGACGTGGCACTATCTGCTTCAGCATAGCCCTGACATCATATTTCTCCAAGAAACTCACCTCCAGCAAGCTGATGTGCGGCGTATGGCACATCCTAAATACCCCCTCCAAATTTCGGCTGTTGTGGATACCAAGACGGCAAGCAGGTGTGGCAATTCTGTGTAGAAGTGGCATCAGGCGGGGGGAGGCTACACCCTTTAAGAGTGGAGACGGACGCTTCCTTAGGGTCAGTGTGGGGGTTGGGAGACGCCAGCTTACATTGTGCAATGTATATGCGCCCAACCAGATGCAGGACCGATACCTCCGAACTCTGTTAAGGGAACACGTGCCGCAGGGTGATTCCTCACTGATATTGGGGGGAGATTTTAATCTACTATGGGACCCTAGTATGAATCGTAGTGAATCCTCGTTTAGCGGGGTGGGGACTATGTCACTAGCTCTACGCAAGCAGATTACAGACCTGGGTTTGTTGGACACGTGGAGGTACCACTCCCTGGAGCTAAGAGATTACTCGTACAACTCCCATGTCCATCGCTCGTACTCCCGTATCGATTATTTATTTGTTTCCCATACTTGATACGAGACATGCTGGGGGCATCCATGTCTGATATCTCGCTTTCAGATCCCGCCCATGTTGAGCTGCTCCTGCAGGACCCGGCCGCTTGCCCCACCCGCGAAGTGCGATGGCGCCTGCTGCCGAGTATTCTTCGTTACTCAGCCGACGTGGAAAGCACACGGACTGCCATTGACTCTTACTTCACTAAAAATTACCTCCCGGAGACACCCTTCCCGGTGGTGTGGGATGCCTTCAAGGCTACGATCCGAGGCCACATTACCGCCCTATCGATTGCGCGAGAGGCTCCGCTCTTAGAGAATAGCCTCACAGAAGACATCAAGAAGGCCGAAAATCGGGACCAGGATCGTTCCTCACTGGCATCTAGGCGGCAGCTTGCTAACCTTCGGGGTCAACTTAGGATCCTGCGTACGAATAGGGCTGAAAAAGCGCTGTTGGCGCTGAAGCAGCGATACTTCGAGGGGGGAGACAAGGTGGGCAGGCTACTGGCGAGGCGACTGAGGGCGCGTGCGGCCAGGAACCATATAGCCAATGTCCAGCTATCGGACGGGACGAGGGTTACCTCGGAAAGGGATAAGTGGGAGGCATTCCGGGCTTACTATACTGCCCTATACAAGGCGGAGACGCCGTCTTCGGACCTGGTGGCGGATGTCTTGAGTCGATTTACGTGGTCGCCGATACACCCCCATCATGCAAAAACCCTGGAGGTACCTATTGTTGAGGAGGAGATAACAGAGGCCATGAAGGATCTCCCCCCTTGGGAAGACGCCCGGTCCGGATGGCCTGCCCCTGTCTTTCTACCGCATGTTTCAAACACAGCTCCGGCCTCACTTGTTGCGGCTGTACGATTCCTTCACTGATACCGATGAGCCGTCGCCCGATATGGGTATGGCGGAGACAACGCTAATCCCTAAACCGGGAAAGGACCCCTCACTCTGTGCATCCTACCGCCCCATAGCCCTGTTAAACACTGACCTTAAAATCTATACTAAGCTGCTGGCGAAACGCCTGGACCCCCACATGCCGGGGCTAGTGGAACCGGATCAGGTTGGCTTCATCCACAATCTGCAAGGGGCGGATAACGTGCGTAGAATTGCGCACTTGGTGGAGAAAGCTCACCATTGGAATATACCGGCCTGCCTCCTGTTGCTCGATGCGGAGAAGGCATTTGACCGGGTGGATTGGGCTTTCCTTCGGGCAGTTCTACATAAGATGGGGCTCGGCCCGAACATGGTCGCCAGGGTCATGGCACCATATCTCGCCCCGTAGGCCAGGATTAGGGTAAATGGGCCGCTCACGGCATCCTACCCCATCCATAGGGGTACTAGGAAGGGGTGCCCCCTCTCAGCCTTGTTGTTTGCCCTGGTAGTAGAGCCCCTAGCGGAGTTGATACGGCAGGCACCGGACATTCATGGTATCCGCCTTGGAGGACGCGAGAACAAGGTAGCACTTTTTGCGGACGACCTTATCCTTACTTTAACGCCCCCCCAGGTGTCCCTCCCAGCTCTACACACCCTATTGTGGCTTTTTGAGCGGGCCTCCGGCCTTAAAATTAATCATGACAAATCCTGGGCCCTGAATCTCACTATCCCGGAGGAGGAGATTCCTGTACTTGAGAAGCTAGCGCCGTAACAACGGACCTCCAACCACATTCACTACCTTGGCCTCCAGTTGACTCCCTCCCTAGACACGTGGACCCAAGTCAACTGGCGGGAGTGTCGGAAGGCGGTTCCAGAAGACCTACGGAGGTGGAAGCCCTTAACGATCTCATGGCTGGGCAGGCTCAATGCCTTTAAGATGTCGATCCTCCCAAAAATGTTATACCTATTTCAATGTCTCCCCACACCTATTCCCTTACACCATATCCAAGGCCTCCAACGAGAACTTACGGCCTTCATATGGGGCGGTAATCTGCCACGTTTCTCACAAAAGCTCCTTATGGTACCGCGTGATAGGAGGGGCTGGCCTGTCCTAACTTGGTGGATTATTATTGGGCCTCGCACCTTCGGTTTGTGGTGGAATGGACGACGATGTAGAGTGAGAAAGTGTGGTTGCATATGGATCGGGTAGTGACGGGGCGCACCATCTGGGATCTCACTTGGCTTCATCGGGCGGCGCGCTCTAGGAGTGCGTATATAGCGGTGCCCACTAGAACGGTGCTGGATATATGGGACAAGGTGGCAGAACGCAGAGGTCTTACGACGTTTCCCTCACCGCACACCCCTCTTGAGGGGAATGCGCTCTTCCTGCCGGCCCATCGCACACAAGCTTTTGCAGCCTGGCGCAAGGGGGATGCAGGGCGATTTGTTATCTGTATGAGGGGGGAGCGTTTAAGACCTTGGCACAATGTAGAGAGGAGTTCCGTGTCTCACCGGAGGCGGGATTGCAATACGCTCAGCTGAGGCACTGGGCGTCTGGGAGCGAGATGCAGCAGGCAGCTACCCGCGCCTTTACCCCCTTTCAGCGGCTGGTCCGTTCCTTTGATGAATCCAAGGGACTGATATCACAGATCTATCAGATCCTGCAGCACCCTCCTGTAGCACCCTCCCACCCATACCAACGGCAATGCCAATTGACTAGCGGACATTACGCCTGCGCAGTGGAGTCGGTTATGGCAAGATATCCCCAAAATTTATCGCAGTATCCCACAGCGGGAGAATGCATATACAATTATGACTCTATGGTATTATACGCCCCTGCGCCTGCATAAGATGTTTCCTGCGTCTTCTCCCTTATGTTGGAGGTGTATGACTGTATCCGGGGACTTCATACATGTGTGGTGGGCGTGCTCAGCGTTGACCATGTTCTGGAAGTAGATACTTAGCCACATTAGGGGGGTGTTGGGATTCCTTCTGCCTGAGGCCACGAGCACGATTCTATTGGGCATCAAACCTGCTGGCCTGAAGTCACTCACTCGGAGCGACTGGAGTCTGGCGCTTCACATGCTAGGGGCGGCCAAACAGCTTATAGCCTTATATTGGGAAAAAACGGAGGCTCCTCCAGTCGCTGCCTGGTTTGTGCGTTTATGGCAAGTCATCGCTCTGGAGCTCTTCACAGCGCGGCTGCAAGCACACAATACCCGTTTTAAGGCTGTCTGGCAACCTCTGACTAACTATCTTTGTATGGTTGAGCGCGTGGGTTACATGCCTACCAAGCTTAGAGCGCTGCGCCTCTTCGAGGATGCGATTGTCCCGCCTGAAACTGGTAGATTGCTCCCGTAGGCGCATTGCTCGCTACCCGCTTGCTTGTGGCGCCCCCTTGAATTTGGTCCTTGCCAGCATATGTGATGACATATGCCTCCCCCCCACCTACACACATTACTCTGTCCTATCGTTTCTTCCTATACTTCCTATTCTCACGGTTCCAATGTCTGTCTAGATCTGTCTGTTAACTTTGGGCTTGTTGCCTGTCCGATACAGCTGTGGATCTTCAGAAGTCTTACTTTATGCTATGCCCTATTGATCTAATTCTATGTATCATCCCACGCGGCCGGCCCCTCAGGGGTAGTAGGCATTACGCTGTTTTAAGACTTGCCCTTAGTGGCAGATTTTTATGTCACTAGAGAACCACTCACTTACGCGGCCGGCCCTATGTAGGGTTGTGGGCTTAACGCTGTGTGTAGTCGGACATGTTTCCTGTGTTTATGTCTAAAAATAAAATAGATCTGAAACAAAAGCATATGATCTACAGCTCATATACCTCGAACGGAAAATGCTACTTACCCAGTATGCATCTATTCTTGGCATATAGAGCTGTAGAGCCATATGCGCCCATCCGCCTTCCCGGCTACCCATGTTCGAGGCATGTGGGCTGCTAAATTCATATCTATTGCATAGATCGCCGCCTAGTGTTGGGTCCGGATGATTGCACATTGTTGTCCTGGAAGAGTCTTCGAAGTATCACGAGATAGGTGGCTCCTCCCCTGGACTACAGTGCGCATGGGCATCGGCTCCATCCCCAGATTGTTTTTTTCCGCCATTGGGTTCGGATGTGATTTCGACGGCTCCTTGTCGGAATCCAAAGAAACTTACTTCTTAAGGCCAAAAGGCCTTCGGTATTCGCGTCGGTATTGTTTGCGATCGGTCCTGAGCATCGTCTGACTCTTCGGGTCGGACTTCTGCGGAGTGGTTTACTCTTCGCGCATCGAGGCCCTGTACTCGCAGCAAGACCCCGGCGACTTCATCATGGAACGGAGTCCGTTCAAGCGCTGCCCCGTGTGTGGGTCTAAATACCCACACATCGACGTGCATCCAGTCTGTAATAAATGTCTATCGCCGGAACACGACGAGGACAACTGCATGGCCTGCTCCAAATTCAGGTCAAAGAAGACGCTCAAGCATCGGCGCGCGGCGCGACTTGAAGCCCTACACGCAGCCCCGGCACCCGACGACATATTCGACGACCCCGCAGAAGAAGGCCACAGCCATCATCTTCAAATTTCACCACCATCGACGGAGGTCGAGGCAGATCCAGAAGAATACATCGAAGGACAGAGCCAAGACCTTGAATACGTCGAGGAGGTAGGGGACGACGAAGAAGTCTATGGGGCCGCGGAAGATAGCTCAGAGGACGAGCTATGCCCCGAAAGTTACGCGACTCAGGCTCCGGTCACGGGATCGCCACTCGGCCTTACCCACGACCCTGCGCCGGTATCCCCAGCCCCGCCTTCGGGCCCGGCCACGGATACACCGGAGGAGCCACCGTTGCGCGTATCGAAACCGAAACCGCAACCATTGCTGTCGACAACACCTAAAATGGCCGACATCACGCCGAAACCGAAACCATCGGTCTCCACGGCTCCCAAAATGGCCGCCGACTCGGCAAAACCGAAACAGAAACCTACGGCTTCGACAACATCTAAAATGGCCGACGTCCCGTCCAAGCCATCGAAGCCTGCTCCGTCTTCAACTCCGTCGCCTTCGGGCCCCACGAAGTCAAAGAAGACTGTCGACTCACCGGCGCCTCAAACGGTGGCCAAGGACACGTCCTCCAAAAAGGTCGTCCATCCTACCTCGACGTCTGCAGCGTCTACCACCAAACGCACGGTCGAAGCCAAGTCCACTAAGGCCCAGGATCCGACGGCCGGAGCCACTACTCATCGGCACAAGGATGCCGGAACGGCATCGACGGCGTCTGCGCCTAAAACTACCACAGGGCAGCGTCCCGTGGGAGGCCAGGAATCATCGGTGGCCACTTCTGCTAAGCCGAGGTCCTCCGAAGCGGACGAACATGAAGCATCGGTTGCCAAACCCTCGGCTTCCTTTACAAAACAGGTCACCGACTCCCTCAAGAGAATTCGGGAGAAAGCCCTGACGTCGGCGTCTACCGCACCGTCGGATCCGAGACCGGTGGACGTACCTGCAAAGTCGTCCCCCAAGCTTCTCTACGTTCTACCACCAAAAGTGGCGCCGAAGGCGTTTGTGGCCAAAACGGTCTCAAAGAACATCGACACGCCGGAATCTTCGACGCCCAGTCCCAATTTGCCTCGGCCAACTGCGTCGGAGGACAATTCGGAGCACTACATCGATGCCCACACGGGGAAATTGACACTTTATAAAAGAAAGATCACTTCCCAACCATTGGAATCATTTGTTATTCCACTGAAAAAGAAAAGGCCAGCACAGGACATAACTCCACTTGTTGAACCTATTCAGCCTCCACCAAGGAGGAGTCCAACACCTTCCCCCCACCAATCAGGGGGCGAGGATGATGAACAAGATGACCAATATAACTTCCCTACTGGAAATGACCCTGATGTACACCAGGACCCATATGTCGACGCTGGGGACCAGGACAGCCATCAGGTGGTACAGGACCCTCAGGTTTTTGGATCACGTACGTCACCTACTGAGGACTCAGCAGCATTCACTGCTTTAATAGAACGGGCAGCTGCAAATCATAATGTGGACATGCACTCTGACCCGGTGGAGGAAGATTTCCTGTTTGACACTTTCTCTGTCTCAGAAAGAACAGTCAAAACACTCCCCATGCTGAAAGGTGTCCTTAAACATGCACCAGAGATCTTTAAGGAACCAACAAGAGCAAGGGTAGTAAACCCACGTATTGAGAAAAAGTACAGGCCAGCACCTGGAGACCCAGCATATATTCGGGGACAGTTGCCTTTGGACTCATTGGTGGTCGCAAATGCCCGCAAAAGGGCCAACTCCCAAACAACGGGTGAAGCTCCTCCCCCAGACAAGGAGTCGAAAGTGCTTGAGGCTTCTGGCAAGCGGGTGGCTGCGCAGGCTGCCAATGTATGGCGTATAGCAAACACACAAGCACTGCTGGCGCGTTACGATAGGGCGCATTACGACACCCTAGAACAGCTCCTTCAACATCTACCTGATGAGTATAAAGAAGCAGGCGAAATGCTCATTCAAGAGGGAAAGCTTATATCAAATGCTGCAATTAAGTGTGCACTTGATGTCGCGGACACAGCGGCTAGGGGGATTAACACTAGCGTCATGCTAAGGCGCCAAGCCTGGCTTCGTATATCTGGTTTTAAGCCTGACATCCAAACTACAATCCTCAACCAGCCCGTCAATCCTGACAGACTGTTTGGCCCTGATGTAGACACCACACTTGAAAAGATTAAGAAGGACAACGAGACTGCTAAGTCCATGGGGGCTCTCCAATCTCAACAGTTCAGGGGCAACACTTTTCGTCGCTCAGGTGCGCGTAGTGTTACCAGAGCACACTTGGGACAACAAACACAATTCGCAAGAGGTGGTGCGCAATCCTCGTACCCCAAGCAAGGTAGAGGGGGTTACAGAGGTAACAGTGCCAAAGGCAGAGGCAGGGGAAACAACAACTCACGTTCCTCTGCCACAAGCAAACAGTGACTCCCTGTCACTGCCCCCCGACCATCCAACACCTGTCGGGGGAAGACTCCAGCAGTTCCTGCCAGTCTGGTCATCCATCACCACAGACAGGTGGGTGAGAAAACTAATTCAGTACGGTTATTGTTTGGAGTTAATATCCACTCCTCCCAATATTCCCCCAAAACACCGTCCTATGTCGGCAGAGCACTTGCACTTATTGCAGCAGGAGGTACTAGTAATGCTGCAAAAAGGAGCAATCGAACTCGTGCCAGTGGAAGAGGAAGGAACAGGGGTCTATTCCCTGTACTTCCTCATCCCAAAGAAGGACGGATCCCTCAGACCCATTCTGGATCTACGCCCTCTCAACATGTATATACTGTCAGAACATTTTCACATGCTAACACTGCAACAAATCCTTCCCCTTCTCAACCAAGGGGATTTCCTAGCAACCTTGGACCTCAAGGATGCTTACTTCCACATCCTGCTCCACCCGTCCCACAGAAAATACCTCAGGTTCACCATTCTCAACAAGCACTATCAGTTCAAAGTCCTACCCTTCGGGGTGACTACTGCCCCCAGAGTGTTAACAAAGTGTCTGGCGACAGTGGCAGCGCACCTCAGGAGACAAAACATACATGTCTACCCGTACCTCGACGACTGGCTCGTTCAAGCAAAGTCGGAGAGACAGTGCGCCTCACACATGTCCCACACTATTCAACTCCTTCACAGCCTGGGATTCTCCCTAAACTACCCAAAGTCGCACCTTCAGCCAGCCCATGTGCGGCAGTATCTGGGCGCGACAATAAACACCCTGACTGCTATGGCTCAACCAAACACAGTCAGAATCAACAGCATTCAGTCGCTGATCCAAAGGTTCAGACCGCAACACTCCCTGCCAGCGAGAGTGTTCATGCAGTTGATAGGCATGATGGCCTCCTGCATCTTCATAGTCCCGCACGCAAGGTTGCACATGCGTCCCCTCCAAGAATGCTTAGCAAATCAATGGACACAGGCTCAGGGACAACTGACAGACCTAGTGTTGGTGACCGGTCGGGCATACAACTCTCTGCATTGGTGGAATCCACACAACCTTTTCAAGGGACGACCGTTCCAAGAGCCTGTGCCACAGATTGTCCTAACAGCGGACGCATCTCTCCAAGGGTGGGGAGCGCATGTGCTCCACTACACGGTGCAGGGACTGTGGTCACCCCAGCAACAACGATTGCACATCAACTACCTGGAATTGATGGCAATCTTCATGGCGCTCAAGTCCTTCAAAGTACATCTGTGCAACAAGGTCGTGTTGATCCGGACGGACAACATGACGGCCATGTACTACATCCAGAAGCAGGGAGGTACTCACTCGCCACAGCTGTCTCATCTGGCTCAGAGCATGTGGAAGTGGGCCATTCAGAGGAACGTCTTCCTCATGGCAGAACACCTCCCGGGCAAGGACAATCAGATGGCGGATCTGCTCAGCAGATACAGCCATCAGATGCACGAGTGGGAGATACATCCATCAGTACTCCACCCGTACTTCCAGCAGTGGGGTCATCCAGAGATATACCTGTTTGCCACAAGGGAAAACGCAAAATGCCAAAGCTTTGCCGCCAGGTTCCCTCACCCGGAATCGCAAGGGAATGCGATATGGATGAACTGGTCAGGCAAATTTGCGTACGCTTTTCCCCCAGCGCCTCTCATTCCGCTGGTGGCAAGAAAGCTAAAGCAACACTCAATGACTCTCATCCTGGTTGCTCCAACATGGGCACGCCAACCATGGTACACCACGTTTCTAGAACTTTCCGTGGTACCGCATCAAAGGCTGCATCTCACATCCAGGCTCTTGAGGCAGAACCATGGCGACATTCAGCATCCAGATCCGCAACAGCTCAATCTGGCGATCTGGCTCCTGAGGTCTTAGAATTTGGCTACCTCAACCTGCCTCCGGAATGCATGGACATCATCCGAGAGGCGAGGAAGCCCACGACCAGAGCTTGCTATGCAGCGAAATGGAAGCGGTTTGTCATTTACTGTACTGACAACAATATCAACCCGCTGGATGCATCCATTCCTAACATCATCTGCTATTTGTTACATCTTTACAAATGCAATCTAGCGTACGCCTCCATTCGGATACATTTATCCGCCATAGCGGCTTATCTCCAGAATAGGCAGCACCTCTCTGTTTTCAGGGTGCCTGCCATTAAAGCCTTCCTAGAGGGACTGAAGCGAGTCATTCCTCCAAGAACACCACCAGCTCCAGTGTGGAACCTCAATGTAGTCCTCACTAGGCTTATGGGCCCACCTTTCGAGCCACTGCACTCCTGCGAAATTCAATTTCTGACGTGGAAAGTGGCTTTTCTCATTGCTATCACATCGCTCAGACGTGTTAGCGAGCTGCAAGCGCTCACAATCCAAGAGCCATTCATCCAAATACATTCCAACAGGGTAGTGCTCCGCGCTAACCCTAAATTCCTTCCAAAGGTGGTGTCACAGTTTCATATCAACCAAACTATTGACCTGCCTGCTTTCTTCCAAAACCCACAAACGGTAGCAGAAAGAATGCTTCATACATTAGACGTTAGGAGGGCGCTAATGTACTACATTGACAGAACTCAACACTTTAGAAAGACACAACAACTTTTTGTTGCCTTCTCACCACAGCACAAAGGCAACCCCATTTCCAAAGCAGGAATAGCCAGATGGATCGTTAAGTGCATTCAAATCTGTTATCAAAAAGCTAAACGCACTTTAACAATACCCCCAAGGGCGCACTCCACACGCAAATTGGGGGCCTCCATGGCGTTCCTGGGGAACATTCCCTTGGAAGACATTTGTAGAGCAGCCACTTGGGCTACACCACACACGTTTACCAAACATTACTGTGTAGATGTGCATTCCAAACAGCAAGCAGCTGTAGGACAGGCTGTTCTCAAAACACTTTTTCAAGCTTCTGCAGCTGGCACGGGCAACCGCCCTTAATGGAGGGACTGCTATGTATTCTATGCAATAGATATGAATTTAGCAGCCCACATGCCTCGAACTGAATATGCTACTTAGCAGTATGCATCTGTTCTTGGCATGTAGGGCTGCTAACATTCATATCGCCCGCCCTCCTCCCCGGTGCCCGTAGCGGCTGGAGACACTCTCTTGCATTCATCATTAGCATGGACATCCTTTACACTATTTCACTCCATCTCTGCCACAATGGCTAAAAACAATCTGGGGATGGAGCCGATGCCCATGCGCACTGTAGTCCAGGGGAGGAGCCACCTATCTCGTGATACTTCAAAGACTCTTCCAGGACAATGTGCAATCATCCGGACCCAACACTAGGCGGCGATCTATGCAATAGATATGAATGTTAGCAGCCCTACATGCCAAGAACAGATGCATACTGGTAAGTAGCATATTCAATCTGTTGCAGTATCATCTTACTTAGATACACATACATGGACATCTCTTTCTACTCTCACTAACTCCATCATCACCCTTAAGGCAAAACAATCTGGGGATGGAGTCGATGCCCATGCGCACTATCACCGAAAGGAGGAGTCTCCTACCTTGTGACTGCAAAAACTTCTTCGAACAAAAACAAAGCGCAAACATCCGAACCCAACACCAGCTGGCTATCTATGCTAAAGCATATGGCTCTACAGCTCTATATGCCAAGAACAGATGCATACTGGGTAAGTAGCATTTTCCTTTTCTCGTAAACTCATGATTGGTCACTCTCTCGCATAGATGAGAGTGCAGGAATCTCAACGCTTCTGCTGTGTGTCCTTGCGCCGATATTAATTCTTTGCACATGCAGCTGGTAGCCTCTGGTGTCCAGGCGAGATTCTGTCTTCCAAGAGGGCCATAAGTTGCCTGCCAAACCCACGCAGGATTTTTAAGCAGCACTTTTTAGTAAATGTAGGCCACCCAATCTGCCTGTCACAAATTTTTATTTCGTTTTCTGTGCATTTGTACCTCAAATATGCCTCATTCTTATTAGGGTCCCTTTTCTCTGTTTGGAATGACAGATGCCTAAATCTTTTTTTTCTGTGTCTTATGGTTACTGCCAGCTTGCAGTCCTACCTGTGGGACATTTTTTAATTAAAAAATCTATTATTAGTACTGGAAATGAGTGAAATCTATCCAGTCTGGATCCGGTAGCTCTTATTATGCCGGATTCAAATCTGCTTTGGTGAAATTGCTGAATTTATACTGGTTCAATTTGCTGACACTGGGACGCATTCAGCAGACCCACACTTTGCCTGTTATGTGGCCTGAGCAGTGAGTGTCCTTTTTAAAAAACCTTAGAATCACGAATAAATGGGGAAAAAACAATACGGTTTTACTCTTTAAGCTTTACAGTTGTTATGCAGCTCCTTGATGCAGGTTTATACTTCATTGGGCTTAACTGGTCACCTGCGGGTACAAGGATCTTTGCAGCAAATGGAGTAACCCACTGAGCTTTTTTGCGTAAAACAAAAGTTTTTGATTTGCATTGGTTCATGTTGTGCTGTAGTGTAGTTCCTATTATCCCAATAGGCTCTGCGCATTGGAATAATACCTTCAATAGTATAGGCCTAGACCAGACGTTAACTAGGTCTACTACTGTCGATATTAGACTTAAAGTTTTGGGTTTGCCAGCTAGCTCAGAGTTCACTAGAAACTTTCTCGAATAGGCAAGGAGGAGTTGAACCTCCCTGGATAGACAAGAAGGGATTTCGTTTCTGACAACCATAGAACATGACAACTTTGCTCTCCCCTAATCAAGAGTGTATCTCGAGAGTCGTGTGAAAACAAAAGGCAATTTATTTTACTCAGTCAGTACGTGCATTCTTAGTCTCATCAGAGTGTAGAGAAAAGGAAGAGACGGGCGTGTTCAATAAAAGATGTTATTTATTGATCAGTCTCTTTTCTCATACAAGAGAAATGGATCGATATTATTGCAATACTTATGGTTAAGTAAAGTGCATACATTAAGAGCAGAAGTATAAAATAATACTGTAAAAACATTGATATGGTTTCTAAGCCATATGAAGGTTTAAAATGAATAAAATATATTACATACACATATACATTTGACTAATCGTACTCAACTGGTGTTTCTAACTACGCCTACCCCGTGTACCTGACCTAAGCCTAATGCGTGGGCGGGAATAGAAAGTTACAGTTTAAGTTAAGTTTGTTTTGCCAAGTGACTGACTAAAGAATTCTCTGTGAGGGGTTATTCAGTTCTGTACCTGGAATCTAGGATGGATGAGGGATGGTATCTCTCGTCTCTGGTATCGATATTCCAGGCTGCCTGCGAGGGCTACCCGGAAGCGCCGGAGCTGGATTTCTCGGCAGGAGAAAGCAGCGTCTCGTTCTCAGCGCGTCAGGAAAGGCGGGGCTGCGCCAGCGGGGTCTGCTCTGCTCTGGGCTTCGGCAAGTCTGGCTGCTCCGATCTCGTCACCACCGCGTGTGTTTGCATAGGGCAATATCGGTAATATTTATACCTTTAAGGTGCCGAGATTGACGTAAGGATGGACATAGATACGTCAATAAGGATGTCATACGACCAGGTCGTTAGCACATTCTTTTGCTGAAGTTCTCGGTGAAATCAAAACAATGGCCGCAGGGTTTTTCCCAGGTCTGTCATAGGTTTGATTTGTTTTGAGAACTCCGTATGCCTTATCAGGGGCTGGAGGAATATCGCTTGTCTAATTAGATGGCAAGAGTTATGACCTAATCAGATAACACGTTCCTGTGCCGTAGTGTGGCTTTATCAGATAACGGTTCCTGCATCATGGGGGTTTTCTGCCTCATGGGATGGCTGCTAGTTAACTTGTTAGTTTGTTAACCAGAATAGGGTCAGGAATAGGGGGATCGATACAGAACCTATAGGAATACATCACACCCACTGCACGCTAACTATGGACATATTTACTAATCTATGCATAGTAAAACATACTGTAGAGTATCGTGTATACCTTACCACCCCAAAATACATAAATGCATTTTGAATTTATCAAATATACGGAAAAAAATGCAGTCATATGTATAGTATGCACTCAAGCTGTAGAATAATGCTAAAGTAATCACGCATTTTTATACATTATTGCTATTGGTATATGAGAATTTACACATGAAATGGCTCTTAATACAGAAAAAAAGTTTGAGACCATTCCATCACAGCATAAAATAATTATGAACATACCAGCGGGCAGCTAATGTCTATAAGCTATCTAAAATTAGAAATGTTAGTTCTCTAAGAATAGTTCTTACTTTAAGCAGAAGATAGTGTCCCGAAAAATATGCAAAAATATTTTGGGGCTGCTGAAAATTTTTTTTGCTGTCCGTGAACTGGAGGGAAAATTGTTCATGTGACTTTAATATTAAAGTTGAAGGCCAAATTCAGGGAACGCCGTGTACGAGCTTGCTCAAAAGTCTCTATTTCTGCTCTGGTGAGAACATCATATCATTTAGACTCTCGAAAAAGTTGTCAACAGCTTCCTGGGAGAGTTCCACTAACTCGGAAATAGGTGTAACCATGCATTCGTGCGCATGATTGTCTCCATTGACATTTTGATTTGGATTGCTGACAGAAGGTCGTACCTGATCGATGCTGCTTTCATCTTGAACTTCACTACCCCTTAAATCGTAGTGGTGAAGCTTCCACGAATGCCGTCATCAGGATTGGAAGCCGCTGAGGGCAGCACAAAGCATGAGCCTTTGTAGGACTCAACAATGTTTCTGCATCCATTGGCGCATCCGATTGTAGCGTCAGACAGGTGTCTAACACGCATTCTTCTCCGCATAGCAGGCACCTTAATACAGGTAAAACACATCGTTGCTACATTGGTCGAAATGATAGAAACCAAGTCATGTTCAGGTCTCTAAGCCGGGGTAGTCCCAGGATTTTTGATATCCGGTCCCGGTATCCAATGGCTAAGATTGTTTCTTCCCTTGTCGCAGGTGTTTTGTCTGTGACATGGTTTGCCATAACGAAATATAAGGACTAAGAATAGGATTCCTGCAATTAGTCCCAAAATGAGGGGAAGTCCGCCAAAAATCGAATGGACGAAATCTGGAAAAATACCCAGTATGGCTTTGAATGGTGTTAATGCCATCGAAAATACTGTCTTAAATACTTTTGAGACTCCACTGGTATCAGAAATATTTAAGATTTCATTCAGGTCTGCGAAATGTATGGGGGAATTAGTCGATAACAATGAATGTATCTCTGCAGTTGTCCTTGCGACTAGGAGATCATACGTTTCTTTTGATGACGTGAGCCTTGTTGGAGTCTGAAGAAGCACTGTTTTCATTCTGCTTAAAGTATGTATTCGAATAGAAGTAATTTTCAAGTTGGGCCATGCCCTTGCCTCCCTGTCTGGAAAGGAGCTGGGGAACAATAAGCGTCCACAGCCCTTGACCTTCGCAGTCGTAGTTACGAGATAAGGAGTCCCGGGCATAAGACTACAGCATCTGCGATCTACAATTAGAATGTAACTCCCATTATAGAGTCTTTGAAAGAATGGTTCTATCTCTGTTGCAGGTGTGCCTAGCTGGTGACATGAAAGGTTATTTGAGTTCCCTTCACAGGCTCCATGCAAACTAATTCCGTTACACAGAAGTGTACCGCTTAGTGACATTGCCCAATTATTGCCACTAAGAAACACTTTCTGTCCTTTATTACGGACACATGCATGTGAATAGGGCAGGTTCCATGTAGTTTTAATGTACCCTTTTCCCAATTTTTCGTACATGCCAGCCTGTATATATTTTTGGCAGTATTGAAACCTGAAGGTTGAGATTGGAATATTAATTATCCCATGTATTATCCATTCACTGACAGGTCGTTCTGACATTGTCACTGGTAATCTTTCGAGTTTCTCAATGCTCAGGATTGTATAATCAGCACCCTTCTGGGCCATACTGATTTGTTTATCAGTAAGGTTAAAGATATTGAAAAGTGACGTTGTGTTGATTAAACGCCAAGGCACATAGCCTGAACGCAGATTTTGTAACGTCCAGCCAAGCTGTACAATAGAACGCAATTGGGACTGACCGTGTTGTAATAACAGTACGTCTTGCGATATTATGTCGATTGCTGAAGACACAATGCTGTCCAGAGAAAAAATTCTGGAGGACAGAGTCATTAACCCATTGTCCACTACAGAAAGTGATTTTTCCAAATTAATACGGTCAATTTCCCGTATTCTTTCTGCTGTCTCAATTTGAGTAACCTTCCAGGCCTCGTTGTAAGCTGCATATACAGAGGCTGCTATGAAACGCTTTTGACGCTGTTTGCGTGGTCCCATAATGAAATCACGCAAGTCAGCACCATCAGTAAGTAAAGTTAGGTGTTGCTTAATTTCTGCCAGTGTGGAAGTTTGTAGCCACTGAAGGCATAATTTGCCCACACTGTAGGTGGTTATTATCCCTGGGTGATGTCTTTGGGGATATCTAGGGTCTGGCCTGGTCATTTTGAACCCCTGTGTTTTGTTCAGGAATCTGTTTTGACAGTTATTAGTATCTGTGGGCCAGATCAACCACTGTTTCCAATCTGGATGTGTTCTGTTTTGGTTTAATACATAATTTACGTCTATCTCTTCATCTGTAGAGCTATTGCTGTTCATTGTTGGTTTTGAAATAGACGGTTTGTTTAAGTCTTTGATTTTGGCTAAGCCAAGACAGGTAGTTTGTTGAACAGTGTCATTTAAAAATATAATTTGTTCTGGGATCATGCAGGCTCTAAACAAAGATTCTATACCCTGTACTTGCCATTCTTTTGTACCCCAAACACTTTTCAATTCAACATTTTTGTCCCAATAATCAAAACCAAAAGTATTCATTTGTTCAAAGAATGAGTCTGAATATATCAATTTCGTGTTTGTTATCATGGTCTTTGTCCCTGTCTTATTTGACAATTTGAAATAAAATGTTTCAGCATTACTTATGTTAAAACCTGAAAAGTATGAATATTTGTCGTAAACGGTTCTTGAGCTTCCTTTTGGAGGGGTTGCACAATGTTCCCATTGATTATAATTTAAAACATTTCTAGGTTGTGCAGATTTATGTAAAAAATGGTTACCATAGTGGTTGTAGCAATACATACTATCATAATTTGTAGAACCCTGCAAATAATCATGTTTGGTAAATTTAGCAGACATTACTTAGTCAGACATCATGTTATTTATACTTTCGAAGTCCCAATCATCAGCAAATGAGCTTGGTTTTACAAAGTCACTCAATGAGATCTTAATTTGGTGTGGATATTCCAGGATTTCAACCGGACCATAGATTTCGTAGTCAGTGTTGTCCCATGCTACCCCACCAGGATTGGCTGTGAAGTTGACTGAAGAAAGTTCTCTTTTCTCGACGTGTGAAGATGTGTGTGGTTTGAGGATCAAGTTGATTTTCTGACTTAATGTGTCCATTTTAGCATATTTTCCCTCAATGAAGCGTCCCAATGTTAGTATCATGATGAGCCAAAGTATGAGGATAAATGCACCAAAACCCACCCAAAATTCAATCCATGGAGAAATCAGATATGTTTCTTTCAGTTGTTTCAAAAGTGCTTTAACTTTATCTTTAAAGGTTTTTGTTGATGGCTGTGTTTTTGATTCAGTGAAGCCTTCAGAGGAATCATCGAAGTTTATGAAGTAGCCGGATGCAGTTCTGTCAATTGTTCCAATAGCTTCAGGATTACTGTTTCTTGCATAGTCGTTTGTTACTTCATTATAGGTTGGTGTGTCTCTGCTAAATGTTTTTATTTGGGTGTTCAGAGGTCTAAGTTCCATTGCATTGTTGCATAGTCCTTGTCGTTCTTCTGTAGGCGTTTCGAATGTGATTAGCCTCTTTGTTAGGACCTCTGTACTGGTAGCAAACCTTGGTGTTCTGCTACTTATGGGGAGTCCACTTGGCCTACTATTTGTTATCGGCCACATGATTGTGGTTTTACCAGGTCGATGGATACAACTCTGTTCTCCTTTTTACCAGCAAGTGGCGGTAGTACAACTGATCTTGTCCCGTTGACAGACAAGACAGGAACTGCTATTCTGTAAGAAGGCCCAAATTCCTTCTTTACCGCGATCTTTTCTCTGACTAGATCCCCGATTTTTGGAATCCAGACAGGTCTTGCTGGGACAGGTGGTGGTTCTTCAGTGGTTGTTGGCTGCTGTTTCAACTTTATGTTGCTCAGGTCTTTTCTTGTTTCGTTTAAGTCCTGTAAAATAGCCAAACGATCTTTGATATCAAAGCTTTTTTCCTTTACCACTGAAGTCTGACTGTCAAGGTCAGAGATTAACATCCTAGTTCCAAATAATAATTCGTACGGACTGAATCCCTTCAGAGAATTTCTTGGCAGGTTATTTAGACTACGTTGGACACTTATTAGATGTTTGACCCACCCAGCTCCCGAACCTAATACCTTTGCCGTTATAGATTGCTTTATGTCACGGTTTTTTCTTTCAACAATTCCGTTCCCCTCAGGGTGAAATGGACAAGAGTACCGCAATGTCACGCCCATGCTGACCATGGCCTCCTTATAAGCTCTAGAGCTAAAAGCAGGACCATGGTCCGAATGCAGCATGCCAATTGCGTATGTGCCGATAAAGACTCGCAAATCTTTTATAACAGTTCTGGCGTCAGCCGTTCGCTGGGGCCACATCCATATGAATCTCGTACATGAGTCCACTGCAACCAAGATATATTTATAGTTACCATCCCTTTGTAAGGGACCACAGTGGTCTAGGTAAACACAGGCTAATGGTTTATCCGAGATTAGAAGGGGCGTCTGCGCTGGGCGTCTCACCGTTGATACTTTCATTCTTTGACATATTTCACATTCTAAAACATAGTTCCTTGTTTGTCTTCTCATTTGTGGCCACCAGTACCTCTGTTTTAATAATGATACTGTGGCTGAGACGCCAGCATGTATAGAAGCAAGCCCTTCGTGTGCCGCTATTATCAGTCCTAACCTATGTTCCATGTTTGGAATTGCCCTATCCCCCACTCCAGGGATTCGAGCAAAAGGAACATTGTTTGCATCAGTTATGTATGAGTATTTTACTGGAAAGCCTTTCGGGAGTGTTTCTATCGAATCCTTTTCTGTAGCGCTGACAGCCTGTAATATTTCGCTGTCTATTTTTGTTTTTGACCGTGTGATGGCAGCTACGGAAGCCGTTTGCACAGCTGCCTTCGCTGCCTCATCAGCCAATGAATTCCCTGCAACGTGAACGCCATCACGTTGATGACTCAGCGTATGTATCACGTGAGTCTTTGGTAGTTCTTTCTGTAAAAGAACTACTTGTTCCCAGAGCATTTTATGCTTGATTGTGCCACCTTTCGCATCCTTGAAACCATTCTGAAGCCAGATCTGCAAGTATTCATTGTATGATTGAACGCAATAATACGAATCGCACACTATGAGTGTGAGGAATTCCCGATCGGTATTTTCAAGCGCCATCTTGAACGCCAGCAGTTCAGCTCGCTGAGCTGTACAATCTCCTAGAGATTGTGTTTTAGTGATAGCTGGTTTAAATTTCCCTTCGTGCCAGCGACCTTTAACGATCGCGCACGCAGCACTGTGGGCTTGTTTACCCCCTACTGCGGGTTGTGCTGATCCGTCTGTGTATATTATAAAGCCGTAATGTTCTAGAGGCAGAATTTCGGTCGGCGGAGGACATTCAAATTCGTATTGGAGAAATTCTTGTGTTTTTAAGTTAGGATCAAATTCGTATGCCACGTCTGTTGCAGCAAGAGAATTAGCCCATTGTATCCATCTCGGATGGAGCGCTTTAGCATTTGGAATGCTTGCCTTTGTTACCGCCTCTAGGGCTGGTATCGGTGTCACGATTATTATTCGTTTACCTTGTGCCAGGGCTCGTTCTTTTGCTATAGCTGTCTGTGTTGCAGTTAGAATTTTTTCCGTTGGGCTGAATTTCATTTCAGCCTTAGTGTACAAGTGTGATTTAAATGCAATTGGTACCTTTTCTCCCTCATTAGAGGTCAGGTATGTGAATCCGCATCTTCCTGGGATGACTCGAATCACAAGATTGCGTGTGTTATCACGTGTTTCTAATTTTGTTTTAATTAACATGTCTGTTTGTAAGGATCTCAGAATTTCTGTGTGTATTTGAGTCCAATTGATTCTTTTAAAATCTGGTTTTATTAGATCATAAAGGGGTTTGACCCTTTCTGCGTAATTTGCAATGTATGTTCTTCCGAAATTTAGGAAGCCTAGAATTGACTGTAGGTTTTTTAGTGTTCTAGGTGCTTGGAGTACGGCACATTTCTCTAGAAAATTGTCAGCCAGGCTTTTGCCTTCACTTGATAATTCATATCCTAAGAACAGGACTGTCAGATGGGCAATTCTGGATTTTTTAAAGTTGAATTTGTAACCCTCTGCTGCGAACCCAAGTATTATGGTGTTCACTCTCTTCAAGTGAGTCTCCAAGTCATCATCTGTTAAGTATATGTCGTCGACATACGATAATGCTTCGTCGTCATATGTTTGTAGTAATTCTGTTACTCTTGCTGAGAATACTCCCGGGCTGTTCTTGTACCCCTGGGCTAACCGACAGAATTGTTTTTGAGTGCCATTTATTGAGAATGCAGACAAATATCTGCTCTCTGGTGCTATGTTTTGACAAAAGAATCCATTAGAGATGTCTAATGTTGTTTTGTATTTTTTGCGCACTATGTTATTCATTAGTGCAGCACTGTGCGAGTTTTGCACTGAAAAAGTTTTGCAACATGAGTTAAGGTGTCGGTAATCCAAAACTAGACGATATGAATTGTCTGGTTTGGAGACCGGAAACAAAGGGTTGTTCATTTGTGAGGTGCAAGTTTCAATCACCCCCTGGTATTCTAGCTGATCTAGGATTTCTTTTACCTGTTTCTTAGCTTCTTGCTTAATTGGGTACTGCCTCTGTGCAGTAGGTTGTGATTTTAACTGGATTTTGTGAGGAGGAGAGTCCTCATCCCATCCTACATGATTTTTATATAAAGCAGGAGCTTGAGCTACTGCCCACTTTCTGGCAAGTGTGTATTTTTTATGAATTGGGATATGATTTGAGAAGGCAGGCATAATTATTTCTTCGCCATGAGGGCACTCCCTGACAAACTCTGGTGGCCAGTCTTTTTCAGCTAGAAGGATGTCATAGCCCTTGGAGAGATTATCCCAAAATAATCCCCTTATTTTTCTAGTCTTATCCCCTTCTATACGTAAAGTTATTTCATATATTTTGTGAGGTTTGCTAACTCTGGTGTCTGCAGTTTCCACTTGAAGATATTCATTCATGTCCACTGTCTCCAGATGATTCATAAGGACTTTGCGAGCTATGCTCACTTCTGCTGCGCTGTCTAGCATTGTCTGAGCCCATTCTCCGTTTTTCAGTTGTGTCCTCAGTATTCTCGGCATTGTTGACTACCTTGATACTAGCTACCTTCTTTTTTGGAAATTGTAATTTCTTTTTTAGCTGAGCAGGTTCCTTGTCTTTGGACTTGGCGTGCTCCTCTTTGTTCTGATCGTCCTCTTCTTTCCGATTTCTGCGAGGAAGTCTGAAAAGATTGAGAGGGACGTGTATCAATGTCTTGATATCTATCAGGCTTCTTTATATTATCCCTATTTCTAAGGTTATATCTTTTCCCAGAGGGGTCACTCTGGGGTGACCTGTGTCTTTGGTTCGGAGATTTTTCTCTTCGCCGAGGAGACCTTCCTCTGGACTGGAATTTCTTTTCTTTAGGATTGGATTGTTTGTTTCCATCCCAGCTCTTTTTTTGTGATGTTGAATTATTATTAAAAAATATTTTTTCAGGACTTTCAATCAGTTGTGGTTTTACTGGTATTCCACCTAAACTATCTCTACCTAGTTCCTCATAGGATTTTCCTATAATTCTGGCAATTTCAGCTGGTTGGTCTGCTATATCTGTCTCCTTTAACCTCTGGCGGATCGCCACGTTTGCTGCTGCTCCCTTTATGTTGGCTAATAATATAGCCGAGACCTGCTTGAAGTCTTTTAGTAATTTCATACCAAGAGTTAAAGCGGGCTCTGGACCATATTCGTCTTGAATTTGTTTTAGCACCTCTGGTATTACCGAAATGGATGGAACACCGTGCGTTTTTGTGTAGATGGAAGCAAAGACTGTACCCCAAGTGTCACAGTCCTCGATGTGTGGTGCGATTCCCATTGGAAGACAGTCAGAATCCTGTGTTTTTCTAATGGGGTGGTGTCTGGAAACACAGCCTCTATTTGGGTGATTTTTTGTGCTAACCAGAATGGTATTTGTTCCCGTTTAGCTGGTACTTTACCTAGGCAGGATTGTATGTTCTGTGGTGTAATTTTATTTGTGTTCCCCTGATGAGGGGTCAGCTGTGGAATTTTAATTGCTGGTTGAATTGTTGAAGTCCGCATCACATATTGGACTAATTGTCTATGTAATTTTATTAATTGTTTTAGCTGTGTTAAAAGCTCTGCTTGAGACATCCCATTGATGTCTGGATGTGGTGTGTATCCGGCTAGAACCGGCCACGTTGCTCCTGGTCTACCTAAAGGACCGAGCCTGGTGATGTGATTATTGTGTTTTAGGGCGCCATTAAATAAGAGCAAATGCTCTTGAAATTTAAGTGGTACTTCCACCTCCTCGAAAGGAGTGTACATTTCAGGAGGTTCCTCTATTTTGTAATAGTGGAAGTACTTTGTTACAGCATTTGCTGCTGGAAAATTTATCCATGAATAGTATACCTCTGTCTGCCGATATTCGTGTGCCTCAATTACGAATATGACTGTACCACCTCTAGGTGTCAGTCCGTTTTCTATACGTTTTAAGGTTATAGATTTCCTTTTGATGACCGGGATGAGTATTATACCCGGGTCTGCTTCTTGTAGTGCAGTATCAGCTTCTGCTATTTCAGCTGCTAATCTAACTGCCTCTCTTTCATCATCACTGTCTACCATTTTACCGACAGGATGGTTACTTTGTTTGTTTGCAGATCAGGTTTCTTATGGAAACAAAGATTAGATGCACAATATTTTGGAACG
Organism: Lissotriton helveticus; assembly: GCF_964261635.1. Classification (NCBI taxonomy): domain Eukaryota; kingdom Metazoa; phylum Chordata; class Amphibia; order Caudata; family Salamandridae; genus Lissotriton; species Lissotriton helveticus. Next base: position 1,471,836,052 of record NC_136057.1, on the reverse strand, counting down.
GTTTATTCTTCAACGTTGACTAAACCAAGTACCATACATAGGAGTTTCCTCCTGCGAGGTTTGGCGGATATTACCTTTCACCCACTCCAGACGTCTTTGGAGTATTATTGGAAAAAGGGGTCTGAGTGAGAAAGCACGACTGAGTTACTCTAAATGTCTTACGTTAGTTTTATCGCCCTTCCAAATGCGTTGGGCGCCATGTAGTGTAGTTCCTATTATCCCAATAGGCTCTGCGCATTGGAATAATACCTTCAATAGTATAGGCCTAGACCAGACGTTAACTAGGTCTACTACTGTCGATATTAGACTTAAAGTTTTGGGTTTGCCAGCTAGCTCAGAGTTCACTAGAAACTTTCTCGAATAGGCAAGGAGGAGTTGAACCTCCCTGGATAGACAAGAAGGGATTTAGTTTCTGACAACCATAGAACATGACAACTTTGCTCTCCACTAATCAAGAGTGTATCTCGAGAGTCGTGTGAAAACAAAAGGCAATTTATTTTACTCAGTCAGTACGTGCATTCTTAGTCTCATCAGAGTGTAGAGAAAAGGAAGAGACGGGCGTGTTCAATAAAAGATGTTATTTATTGATCAGTCTCTTTTCTCATACAAGAGAAATGGATCGATATTATTGCAATACTTATGGTTAAGTAAAGTGCATACATTAAGAGCAGAAGTATAAAATAATACTGTAAAAACATCTATATGGTTTCTAAGCCATATGAAGGTTTAAAATGAATAAAATATTACATACACATATACATTTGACTAATCGTACTCAACTGGTGTTTCTAACTACCCCTCCCCCGTGTACCTGACCTAAGCCTAATGCGTGGGCGGGAATAGAAAGTTACAGTTTAAGTTAAGTTTGTTTTGCCAAGTGACTGACTAAAGAATTCTCTGTGAGGGGTTATTCAGTTCTGTACCTGGAATCTAGGATGGATGAGGGATGGTATCTCTCGTCTCTGGTCTCGATATTCCAGGCTGCCTGCGAGGGCTACCCGGAAGCGCCGGAGCTGGATTTCTCGGCAGGAGAAAGCAGCGTCTCGTTCTCAGCGCGTCAGGAAAGGCGGGGCTGCGCCAGCGGGGTCTGCTCTGCTCTGGGCTTCGGCAAGTCTGGCTGCTCCGATCTCGTCACCACCGCGTGTGTTTGCATAGGGCAATATCGGTAATATTTATACCTTTAAGGTGCCGAGATTGACGTAAGGATGGACATAGATACGTCAATAAGGATGTCATACGACCAGGTCGTTAGCACATTCTTTTGCTGAAGTTCTCGGTGAAATCAAAACAATGGCCGCAGGGTTTTTCCCAGGTCTGTCATAGGTTTGATTTGTTTTGAGAACTCCGTATGCCTTATCAGGGGCTGGAGGAATATCGCTTGTCTAATTAGATGGCAAGCGTTATGACCTAATCAGATAACACGTTCCTGTGCCGTAGTGTGGCTTTATCAGATAACGGTTCCTGCATCATGGGGGTTTTCTGCCTCATGGGATGGCTGCTAGTTAACTTGTTAGTTTGTTAACCAGAATAGGGTCAGGAATAGGGGGATCGATACAGAACCTATAGGAATACATCACAGTGCTTTGCGGCAAGCATAATAACCCGATAGGCTATCTTATGATGAGTCACACCTATGACATGATTGCATAGAGTTCTCTTACTGTTCTTGCACCTTGGAATTCGCCGAGTACTCAAAAATATTTTCAGCTGAAGCTTTAACCCGTAATATATTATAAAACCCATTCTGTGCCCAATTAAGTAAGTCAAAATATATATTCAAGGCATGTGGGCTGCTGAATTCATATCTTTGCATAGATCGCCGCCTAGTGTTGGGTCCGGATGATTGTACTTTGTTGTCTTGTTCTTGCTCAGTACCTTCTCGACTCCATCCAACTTTCATCTCGATCCGGTCGTCGACGCGGGCCGTTGGGCCTTATCGACGCCACGTGCGACTTCCGTCGATGGAAAGGAGTCCATTCAAAAGGTGCCCACAATGCCACTCAATGTTCCCGCATACTGACAAACAAACAGTATGCAACAAGTGTTTGTCACCTGAACACAAGGAAGAAGATTTCCCGGCGTGTGCCCAATTTCGATCCAAGAAAACAATCCGGAATCGACGAGCGGCCAGGCAAGAAATGCAGAAGTCCGCACCGGAGAATATCTTCGAGGACGACCAAGATCTCCCCGAAGCCGCCGACTCCGATTTCGAGATAGTCACCGTTGAGGACCATTCGGACTCCGATGGCCAGATCACGCCGGGGCAAACTGTGAGTACTCAGCCCCCCACTCCACTCAGCCCAGTAGAGAAGGCTCCGGTCGAAGCATCGCGAAAGGCCTTAGCCCAGATCGAGATATCCCTTCGGAGACCCCACCTCTCGGCTCGGTTCCGAAGAAACTCACGCCTTTCGGTAGCCCGGGCCCGAAAAAAGACATTGAGCCAAAAACAGTTCCCCAGCCAAAGGTCGTCGAACCGAAAAAACTGGTTGAACCAAAGGGCGCAGACCCAAAGAAGGTGGTCCAACCAAGGGTCATCGACCCGAAAATCAAGGTCGTCGATCCAAAGGGCGCACACCCAAAGAAGGTTGTCGACCCCAAAAAGCTCTCGACGCCAAAAAGCTCGGCACCGATGAACGTCGTCAAGCACAAAAAACCATCGGAACCAGAAACACCGGTACCGAAGAAGATCGCCAAGCCTCACAAGGTAGTCGATCCGAAAGAAACAGACGAGCCAAAAAAGACTGCCGATCACACAAAGAAGATAATCTAACCTAAAAACAACTTGCTTCAGACAAAAAACGTACTGAAACAGTAACACCGGTCGATCCAAAACCCCACGCCGACCCTAAAAAGGGCCCCGAACAAAAAAAGGACTTAAAAAATACAGAAGGCGTCGAACCGAAGAAGGTTTCCGAACCTAAATCGGCTGTCGAGCCCACAGAAGCTCCAACATCGAAGACCTTAGAGCCACAGACTCCAAAGAAAGTCCATAAACCAAAGCCTTCGACGCCAAAGCAACGGCCACGGACTGTTTAGGAAGAACTATTCCATCCAGATCCACTGACTGAAGAGCAAGCCAAATTATAAATTGACCCGGAAACAGGACACGTGGTAGTTTACCACCGAAAGAAGAGGCCTTTGCCACAAGACACTCCTTCTCCTGTCCCTCCAAAGAAAAAAGACTTTGGGATATCTCCCTCAAGACCTTTCACTCCTCCTCCTTTTCTTCCAAATATGCCTTCTGTACCTTACTCTCCCACACATTCAGATTACAATGAGGGAGAGGACATAGGGGAAGATCCTAATTACACTTACGATGAACCAGGGGATCCTGATCCACAAGATAATACATGGGATGACCAAAATGATACTGATGATCAACAGCCCATCCCAGATCCTTCCCCATACCCTACAAAGCTGTCGCCTACAGGCGACACAATCATGTTTAATCAGATTGTAGACAGAGCAGCTAAATATCACAAAGTAGATATGCACACTGACCCTATAGAGGAGGATTTCTTATTTGACACTTTCCCCACCGCAGAGAAAAACGTCAAAACTCTCCCTATGCTTAAAGGGGTCCTCAAGCACGCGCCAGATATCTTTAAAGATCCCGCTAGGGCGCGAGTGCTCAATCCAAGGATTGAGAAAAAATATAAGGCAGCACCAGCAGACCCCACTTATATTAAGCAACAGTTGCCTTTAGATTCTCTAGTTGTTGCAAATGCTCGTAAGAGAGCTAACTCCCAGACTACAGGAGATGCTCCGCCTCCTGATAAGGAATCTAAAATCCTAGAAGCATCGGGGAAAAGAGTAGCTCCACAGGCATCAAATTCATGGAGAATTGCTAATACACAAGCCCTATTAGCAAGATATGATAGAGCACACTACGACCAGCTCGAAACTCTAATGCAACATCTACCTGAACTCTTTAAGGCACAAGCCAATGACCTCATTCAAGAAGGCAAATTCATATCCAATGCCTCCATCAAATGTGCCCTAGACCGAGCTGATACAGCCGCCAGGTCTATCAATACCAGCGTACTGCTACGCAGGCATGCGTGGTTACGCATATCTGGTTTAAAAAATGAGGTGCAATCCACCATCCTCAATCAACCAGTGACCCATGACTTCTGTAGTAGGGGATCTGTGTGTATAGTCATAATCTAGTGAATAGTCCCGCTCCTGTGCGGGGACCCCGGAGCAATCAAAAATAATCTCTTAAGCTGTCTTTTATGTGCAGTCCTGCAAAGACACTTAAGAGAGACAAATAATGCAGCCTATACTTCTCAGGCTACACTGTCCAGTACTTCACCTAGATATTCCACCAAAAATAAATTCAGCACAGCCTGCCAAGTTTCTCTCATAGAAAAACTTCCCCCTTTTACCAAGAAAGCCTCTGGAAGATAGAGAGGAAGGGGGTAGACAGACAAGCCCCATAGGCTGCCATTACGTGGCTCAAAAAGGGATACTGTGCCTTTAAGGAAACTTTCTAGAACTCTCATTATCCCAGAATGCACAGCAGATCCCCTCCACTTTCAGTTCTTTTTTCCGGCTCCTGCTAGCAGGACCCTGGGGTATTGAGCTCTCCCTTTTTAGGGTTTATTTTAATTTTTTGCACTTTTAAAGTGTTAGAGTGTGTTCACTCGACGTGTTTGTGAGCCTTCTTTAATTACTGGTGTTTCTCTGGTAATTCTGAGCCTTCATTTATCAAATATGCTTGCCTTATTTGATAAATGCCCTGAGTGCTCTAGGAAGAAGGCCAAGTCCGATCCACACGAGGTGTGTATCCTGTCTCCCTTCTGCACATGTTCCTGAGGAGTGTGAGATCTGCCAGACTTTCACCTCCAGGTCCCTGAAGGACAGACAGAAGATCAGGCTCCAAGGACTGGAGCAAAGAAAACATCAAGGTCAAGGTGGGTCTGGGCAAGCTGGAACTGCTTCATCTACCCGTGCTGAGGCCTCTGGGGGGCCCCCCAGTGAGAAGAAGGGCAGAAAACGCCACCGGTCTCCGTCGACGTCGATAGCCTCGACGTCGGCGTCGAGAGGAATGACCACGGTCTGTTCCCCGTCTCCCCAGGGCTCTGGGTCGAAGCGGCGTCAACGTTCGACGTCGAGACCTCCATCGAGGTCGACGTCGGGTACAGATTCATTGTCGCCATCGACGTCGAGAGAAGTCACGACGGTGCCGGCGCTCGCCGTCGAGGCGACACTGCCGTTCGACGTCAACTCGGCGTTCGAAGTCGAAGAGGAGATCGTCGACGTCGAAGATCATCGACGTCGAGACGAAGAGCGTCGACGTCACGGCGATCTTAGATGTCGAGAAGGAGAACATCGACGTTGAGACGCCGTTCGTCGGCATTTGTCGACACCCAGGAGGCGCTCGGCGCCTAAGAGGAAGGCTTCGTCCTCCAGGAGACGTTCTGACACCAGAAGCTCCTCCAGATCATCGGGGGCACGGCGGCGACGTCGTTCACCAACAGGTGGCACGGCCTCTCGGTCTCCCCAGTCGGATCAGACTAGGAAGAAGAGGAGAGAGAAGTCTCCGGGCTCTGTGTACTCTGTGGTATACTCGCCCCCTAAACCAAGGCCGCCTCCTTTGCCAAAGGATCCGCCTCCTCGGATTCCCACGCCACCTCCTCCGCCACCTCCTCCTCATCATCCTCCTCCTCTGCCGCCTCATGGGCTGCCACCGAACCCACCTCCGCCACCTCATGGGCGGCTGCCTGCTCCACCGAAGTCGACCTCGTTGCCGCGCTTTCCGACTCCTCTTGCAGGGCCTCTTCTTCCGAGGCTTCCGATCAGGCCACCACAACTGCCGCCGCTGAGACCTGCGGAACGACCGAGGCCGAGGAGGTCTAGATCCCGCTCCGGACGGAGAGGGAGGTCCAGGAGTCGCCGTCGTTCCTCTACCAGATCTAGACAGCGCCACAGGAGGGGCAGATCTAGATCTCGTACGGATTCGTCCAGCGCCAGAGGCTACTCTCCTACCCTGTCGGGGTCCCCTCGTACGAGGGTGTCGCCTGTGGACGACATTATATCCTTCCAGGATGTACTGCTGAGAGGGGCGAGCAAGCTGGGCATCACACTGACTGGGCCCACGCCGACGACTTCAGTCATTTTTGAGACCCTTCATAAAAAGCAATTGTCTCGACCTCTGTTGCCGTTAGTCCCGGGATTGGAGGAGCCCGCCATGGAGTTGTTCCTCACTCCTGCGACTACGAAATCAGCCCCCTCCAGACTCCAAAAGAAGTACAGGGCTCCTGACTCGGACCCAGCATTTCTCAGGGTGGATCCATCACCAGATTCGGTGATAGTGACGGCGGCGCGGAAACAACATGCCACCACCCCGTCATCTACAGTGCCTCCAGACTGCCGCTGGATGAATTAGGCAGTACAAATGAGAGTTGGTCTGAGTTACAGGTATATTAATATCATACAGTTCTGTAATCTTTAGTTCAGCACACAATCGCCATCAAATTCGGAATGATTGAAACAGAATTATTGCGCAGGAATAAATTATTCATTTCATTTACATTGGCATTTATTCATGCAAGGTCATTGTTAGATCAAGTTGCAGCCAATAGTTCCTCATGTCAAACAGAAATACTAACATGTAATTGTGAAATCATTACAATTGGTATTCAAATTAGGTGCTCTCAGTGAAGAAGGGAGGGGTGAGTGAAAATGTGAAGGGGACAGGGTAAAGGTGTTGTGACATAATTACAGCATCATGTTAAAATTTAGAAAAGCCTTTACAACCAAGTTAATGGGCAAAGGTTCCCAGGTTACATCACACATAGACAGGGAGAATCAATCTCATATTTTAATCCTATGGTGTGTAGAGAAGCGGCGTAGTTCTACGTTTCGACCCCTGATTACGCTAAAGGGTGGGTTCAGGCCTCATGTTGGGGTCTTCATCAGGAAGGTAAGGAGAGCCTATGAAATAACGTAAAGTTGAATTCAGTACTAGGCGGTGATAGTGCATACTTGTATTGGGGAAGCGATGTGGATATACCTACATCATAAGACGGTCACCATCTATTCCGTCCAAAAGTGGGCTCGCAGCAAGCTCCAAGGATTGCTGGAATAAATTAAAAAGTGCCATCAGGGCGCTGGTTCAGATTAATTATGGGGGGTAGAAAGGCTAGGGAAAGGGAGGGAACTTACTTTAGTGACGTACTCGCAGTCACTAGGCCATCGTGTGCAGGCAGGTCAATCCTCTCAACTGGGGTCGTGATGAGCTTCTTACTGTAATTTAAAAAGAAGCGTCATTTCAGACCCGACTAGGAGCGGTGGAAATTACAAAGACATAAACATGTCTGAACGCCTCTGTAATGCCACTGAGTACGATGTCTCCATCGTGTGGCTGACTTCCAAAGAGTTTTGGTGGTGTTTACCTTAGATTGGGGATCTCCCAGGAGGGTTACTGCTCCACCGGCGTACTGCATCGGACTGTGCTCGCGGTGCAGGCGCTGGATGCTAGTATGCAAAAAGGGGCTCGGCAAACGGGTCCAATCAGAAACAAGGAGTGACTCATGGGCTCCGAGGCTTAAGGGAGCGTCTGTAAAGGTATCAGGAATACTTCCGTAGGGAAGGCTTTGAGGGTTGCATGCCCCCGGACAGATAGTGTGAGCGAGTGGAATCGTGGGTCAGAGAAATGACCCTGGCTTCACATTAAATGAGCGTAAAGGAGGGACAGCCCTAGGGCATTGAAGTGGTGTGAGTAGGTCGAATGGTTAGTCATCAAGACGACCCTGGCTTCACATTTGGTACACGTGATGTAGGCAAACAGCCTAAAGGGACAACAATTTAGGAGGTCACTGAATGTATCATACACATTGAATCTAAATATACATTTAGCAAACATATTGAATGTAACTAACTAAGTCAAATGTTCCATGTAGTCACAACATTAGATCTGAATGTACATTTAGCAGACCGAATGTGACCACATGAGTCAAATGTTCCATGTAATCCCGACCTGGATAAACATGTAAGATCTTTGGTTAATTCAGTGACAGTGTATAGAGAGTGGTCTGTCTGGAAACCGTACAGAGGGAAACTTATCCAAAGACCCCACTAAGCTTGTCCACAGTCTATTCCGGATTGAGTCCCGCCATTTGCGAGAAATTAGCATCAAGTTCATTCAACCCCCTACTTATGGTCTGAAATTTCTGCATCCATTTGCATTCTCTTGTATTGAGGATGGAGTTCAAATTCCCACCCCGTGGTCCGAGGGAGATTTTCTCAATTACTAGCCAGCGGAGGGACTCAGGTGTATGGTTTCTGTCTTTGAAATGGTCTACCAGGGGAGCCCCCGGTGTAGTGCAGCGAATCCTGCTGCAATGTTGAAAAATGTGATTTTTGACTTTTTGCTGTGTCTGTCCAATGTACATGAGGCCACACGGGCACAGAATCGCATAAATGACCCCACTTGAGTTGCAGTTGGTCAGGGACTTCAGCTCTATGGTGAGGTTATTGTACTGCACTTGTTTTGTCTCCCAACACATCGGGCATGCTTTGCATGTGGTACACTTGAAATGGCCCACTAACTCCGGTAAATTCTATAGACTCCGAATTGTGGGTGCAGGGGGGGTATCCAACAGTGATCTTACCACAGAGTCTCTGACATTCCTGGATCTTTTGAAGGCGTGCATAGGGGGTTTAGGGACCTGGAGGATGTCTGCTACCAAGCCCCAATGTTTATTTACAATTTTACGTATGGCATTGCTTTGGGTGCAGAAGGTGGTGACGCATATCATACGTTCTTGTGATGCTGTTCGTATCTTGGATTCGAGTAGGGTTGATCTGTCCTGGAACCATGCTCTTTTTCTCGATCTCTTGACCAGACGTTTGGGATAGCCTCTATCTATCAGGCGAATGATAAGGTCATCCGATTCCTTAAAGAAGTCCTCTTTGAGGGAGCAGTTTCTCCGGAGGCGGAGAAACTGTCCGAAGGGCAAGTTGTCCCTTAAACCTCTTGTATGATGACTTGTGTAGCGTAAGAGGGAGTTTCTTTCCGATGATTTTCTGTAGAGGGTGGTGTAGAGATATCCCTCCTTCTCCTTAATACTAATGTCCAGGAAATCAATCGACTCTCTGTTCAATTGCATAGTAAACTTGATGTCTTCTGATTGATTATTCAGCCAGGTTAGGAATGCATGGAGAGATTCCTCTTGTCCAGTCCATACCATGAGGACATCATCGATGTATCGATGCCATGATGTGATCATCTCCCTGTATGGATTGTGGTGTGAAAGGATACAATCCTGTTCCAATTCCGACATATAGAGAATGGCCAGGTCTGGGGCAAAGGCAGCGCCCATGGCTACTCCTTTGCTTTGTACAAAGAAGTTGTTTTGGAAAATGAAAAAGTTCTTGGTCATTGCAATTTCTAATAGTTCCACCAGGAATTCAGTTGGTACTGGCGTGGGTTGTTCCCGACCATTGAGTACTCTCCTCATACACTCCAAAGCTGGTCTTTGGGGGATACTGGTGTATAAGAAGACAATGTCCATGGTTACCAGGATCTGATCGTGTTTGTTGAATACTTTCTGATCAATGAGATTGATAACTTGCATGGTGTCTCTTAGGTAGGAGGGGGTGGCCTCTGCTAAGGGCTTCAAGAATATGTCAATGTACTTGCAGAGTGGTTCTAGCAGAGAGCCGCATCCGGAAATGATGGGTCTCCCCGGTGGTTTGACTGGGTTCTTGTGTACTTTCGGTAACACATATATGGTTGGTGTTCTAGGTTGTTCCACGTTGAGGTATTGGAATTCTTTTTTGGACAGGAAACCCATCTGTAATGCTTTAGTTGTAATAGCTATGATGTCTGTACGTGTTTCCTTCGTGGGATCTCGCCTCAGTGGTCTGTAGCTGACACCATCGGTCAGTTGAGATTGGATCTCTGCTTTATCTTCTTCCACATCCAGTATGACTATAGACCCACCTTTATCAGCTGGCTTTATCACTACTGACTTGTTGTTTTTTAACGATTCAAGTGCATTTCTCTCGCCCATACTGATGTTGTGTCTTACATAACATTTCTTGTCAATAGTTTTGAGGACATCTCTCATGACTACACTTTCGTATGTTAGAATTTCATGGGATACTGATGACATTGTGGGCATGAAAGTAGACGGAGGTCGTAAGTTTGTAAAGGCCGTCATGGCTGTTGTGGGTTTGTTCCTGAAGAAATATTTCAACCTCAATTTTCTGAAGAACCTGGTCAGTTCAGTCTGAATGTTAAATTTGTTGGGATAGGAGGTTGGCACATAGGATAGGCCTTTGCAGAGTATGCTTCTCTCATCCTTCGTGAGTGTATGTTTAGATAGATTCAGGATGGGGTTGGTCTTGTTGAGTGTGTCGGTTACCATCTGTAGGTCTTCCTCCTGGTGCTCCTTTCTCCGTGGTCTTCCGACTGGAAACGCACTTGTTTGGTGGTATTGCCTTGCTGTCTCCCATTGTCCCAGTTCTGTTGGTTGTGGCCTCGGTTTGGACGATTGTTCCAGGATCCACCTCGGCCCCGCCCTCTCGGGGGTCTCCACTGGCTGTCCCCTAAAAAAGCCGGCTGATGTTCGTGCATGGGTTGCTGGGGCGGTTGGTACCATTGGTCCTGTTGTTGATAATTGGTACTCGATGCGGTCTGGTCGTTCTCACTCTCCCCACTGTACGATGAATCCGAGAAATTCGTGTATCTTCTGGTGCCCCTGTAGCCTCCTCGGCCTCTGTTTGAAAAACGGCCTTGATTATCTTGTCTGTAGTAATCCGGTTGTAAGTAGGGGTAGGTCTTTTTACGGTCGTAATACTGAATGTCTTTGGCTAGTTTGTCCAATTTTTTAGTTTGGGTATCTACGTCAAAGTCTTTCAGGGTCTTTTTCAATCTTTCTAAAGTGTCCTTGGCATCTGCAAAGGCTGAGTGAGTGGCAATCTCAGCCTTGAGGTCGTCGATTTCCTTCGTGAGTTGTTCCACCTGGTCCCTGGCTGTCTCTACTCCCAGCACCATCCAGTGCCGAGAGCAGTTGTTGGCCACGAAGCTGAACCCTTCCTTGAATTTTGGATTGTCCACGAAGATGGCAGGTTCGTTACGGACCTGGAGTCCGGTTGGGATGATATTCGCTCTAAGGTAGCCAGTTAGTAAATGGCCATGCAGTTTGGTTCTTACTAGTTTTTTCTCTAGACGTTCGAGTCTGTTAATCTTCTCATTGAGAGAGTGATCTACACTGGCGTTGTTAGTGGTCAGGAAAGCAGTCCCTGTTTCACCCCCAATTAAATTCTTTATATAATCTTCTGTATATGACAGGGTCTCAAGTTCCATATTGATGGCACCCTATCTATACAATAGTATGATCAATCAAAATTATTCTCGTGAAAAAACCCTCGCAAGAAGCCTCTTGCTCTGAGAGTGTGAGTGTAGAAGGGGTAGGCCCTTAAAACTCAGGACCTGGGTCCGTGGATCAGTACAAATGAGAGTTGGTCTGAGTTACAGGTATATTAATATCATACAGTTCTGTAATCTTTAGTTCAGCACACAATCACCATCAAATTCGGAATGATTGAAACAGAATTATTGCGCAGGAATAAATTATTCATTTCATTTACATTGGCATTTATTCATGCAAGGTCATTGTTAGATCAAGTTGCAGCCAATAGTTCCTCATGTCAAACAGAAATACTAACATGTAATTGTGAAATCATTACAATTGGTATTCAAATTAGGTGCTCTCAGTGAAGAAGGGAGGGGTGAGTGAAAATGTGAAGGGGACAGGGTAAAGGTGTTGTGACATAATTACAGCATCATGTTAAAATTTAGAAAAGCCTTTACAACCAAGTTAATGGGCAAAGGTTCCCAGGTTACATCACACATAGACAGGGAGAATCAATCTCATATTTTAATCCTATAGTGTGTAGAGAAGCGGCGTAGTTCTACGTTTCGACCCCTGATTACGCTAAAGGGTGGGTTCAGGCCTCATGTTGGGGTCTTCATCAGGAAGGTAAGGAGAGCCTATAAAATAACGTAAAGTTGAATTCAGTACTAGGCGGTGATAGTGCATACTTGTATTGGGGAAGCGATGTGGATAGGCAGGCAGGAAGATCTGCGGGACGTCCGCCACCTCCATGAAGGCCGCGAGTGCCTCGGCGTTGCTGGGAAGGTACGATCGGGCTCTGTGGGAGTCCCTCCAGCAGTTCACTGACCTCCTTCTCAAGGAGAAGAGGGAGGATTTCATGGAGATCCTGAACGAGGGGCTGCTGGTCTCTAATCAACTGATCAGCGCAGCTGCGGATTCATCGCTCCTGGCAGCCCACGGGTACTGCCATGGAGTTAACCAGAGACGTCATGCCTGGTTGCGGCTTACGTCCTTGAAACCTGAGGCCCAACAAACAGTGGCCAACTTACCCTTTTCGGGCAAGACCCTTTTTGGAAAGCACGCTGGCGATGAAATGGCCCGGATGAAGGCTGAGGCTGAAACCCTGACGGCTGTCGGGTTGGAGAAGCCCAAGGAACAAAAGAAGACCTACTGCCCGTTCCAGAGACGGTACAGGGCGCAGGGCAGGGGGCGAGGCCAGCAAACTGGACAGCAACAACAACAGTAGTTCCAGAGGAGGCCCTTTCAAAAATGTCAGAAGGGCCGGGGTGGGCAGCAATCTGCCACCGCGACCAAAGGCCCGGCCGGGTCTAGGCCCTGAGCTGTTACTTCACCCACTCCGGTGGGGGGGAAGTGTCCAATACTACCTGGCAGAGTGGAGAAAAATTACTCAGGACAAGTGGGTGCTGAATATTGTTTGCAATGGATACAGTCTTCGGTTCATCAGCCCGCCTCCAGCGATTCCACCGGTTTGCTCGCAGTTTCAGCTGCGCGAGGTCCAGGCGGAGGACAATACCCTGTTAAGAAAAAGGCGATAGAAGACGTCCCTCTGTCTCAAAGGGGAAGAGGTCTTTACTCACGGTTTTTCCTGGTACGCAAGAAAGACAAGAACGAGTTCAGGCCCATTCTGGATTTGCGGCAAGCAAACAAATGGATTTGCAGGGAAAAGTTTTGCATGCTGTCTTTGCACCAGATTTACCCTCAACTGCAAAGGGGAGACTGGCTGTGCGCGATAGACCTACAGGATGCATACTTCCATGTGCCCATTGCACAGAAACATCGGAAGTTCCTGCGATTCCAATTCGGCGCCAATCACTATTAATACACAATACTACAGTTCGGGCTGAAGTCTGTGCCCAGGACCTTTTCAAAATGCATGGCAGTGGTAGCGACACACCTGAGAAAGAACAAGGTGTTAGTCTACCCATACCTGGACGATTGGTTGATCGAGGCGTCCTCCTTCGCGGAAGCTCAATCACACTTCCAGAAGACGTCCGTTCTCTTGAACAAGCTGGAGTTGCACATCAACATGTCCAAGTCTGTTCCGACTCCGGTCCAGTGCCTCCAGTACTTGGAGCCTCCATCAATGCGCTGTCAGCAAGCGTGTCTCCTTCGGAGGGGAGACGTTTATCACTCCTTCGGAGGTCTCGGGCTCTTATGACCGTTCTATCTACGACAGTGAGGACGGTGTCTTCTCTACTGGGGTCGATGGCCTCCTGTATCTTCCTCACAACACACGCACGGCTGAACATGAGACCGCTGCAGGAGTGTCTGGAGGGTCAGTGGGACCAGAGGCGAGGGAGTTGGGACGACAAGATACGACTATTTCTGTAGTAGGGGTATCTCTGTTATAGTCATAAGCGCCCTCCCTCCTCCCCGGTGGAGAAAGATGTTCATGTACTGAATGCTACAGGTCTAGCTTTATACGCCTCCAAAAAGAACTGAAAGTGGAGGGGACCTGCTGTGCATTCTGGGATACTGAGAGTTCTAGAAAGTTTCCTTAAAGGCACAGTATCCCTTTTTGAGCCACATAATGGCAGCCTATGGGGCTTGTCTGTCCACCCCTTCCTCTCTATCTTCAAGAGGCTTTCTTGGTAAAAGGAGGAAGTTTTTCTATGAGAGAAACTTGGCAGGCTGTGCTGAATTTATTTTTGGTGGAATATCTAGTTGAAGTACTGGACAGTGTAGCCTGAGAAGTATAGGCTGCATTATTTGTCTTTAAATTCTCTCTTAAGTGTCTATGCAGGACTGCACATAAAGACAGCTTAAGTCATTATTTTTGATTGCTCCAGGGTCCCCGCACATGAGCGGGACTATTCACTAGATTATGACTAGATACCCCTACTACAGAACTGGAGTTACAGGTAAGAAACTACTCCTTCCTGTTTGGCCCTGCAGTTGACTCCATTTTGGATAAAATGAAAAAGGACACTGAAACTGCCAAGTCAATGGGGGCGCTTCAGTTCCAACAACATCGGGCTTCCTTTCGTCGCTCCTCATACAGAGGCGATGGAAGAGGTAACACCTCGCAAAGCTCCTCTACCTTCAAATCCAATACCCAGAGCACTTTTAACAAAGGTTCCAATAGAGGAGGCAAATTATGCATCAGGGTTGACTGAATTATGTGGCAAGAAAAGGCAAATTATGCATCACAATTTATCATATTTTATCATTTTTACGCAAGCTGTACCCTATCTAAACAAACAGTGAGGTTAAACAAAGGTTTCACCTCACTGTTACCAGTTGGTAACCCTACTGCTACCCTGAGAGCAGGTCAAAGATGTTAGTGTTGGTTTTTTTGTTCATGGATCTTGCATTAAAGAGTAAGCATTTTAGTTGTTGTGCCTCTTCATGTCCCGTAGTATGGGTGGAGGTGGCGGGGCATAGGGCATTTTGGTCCGGCTGGTTTAAGTGTATATTGTGCTTGTGAGCTTTGGTTGGGAAGGAAGGGAGGTTGTTTGGCTACAGAAATGAGGACATTTCGGCATATGTTTGTGTGTGGGGGGTCTTTTATGGTGTTGTAACTGATGTGTTTGGTGGTTTCTGAAGAGTGTAGGAGGCTGTGGTGGGAAGGTACGATTAGGGAACCATGTGATCATACTTTCATGCTTTCCATTGATTTTTAGTTTCCATCTGGGAATTTTAATTCTGTTTGTAGGTTATTCGGGTTATGGTTATTGAATTGTATTGTTTGTGTATAGGTTTTGTAGTGTTGGTATTGTGGTTGTTTTTGTTTTGGAAACGTTAGCTGATTGATAGGGAGATTTATTAGTAGTTAAAGGCAGTCCGGGTTGGTACATGAGGAGTCTGTAATTCGTATGGGTGGAGTTTTTAGAGCTTATTAGTTGATAAAGAGTTTGTAAGGTAGTGGTTGCTTACCTGAAATTCTTATGGTGGAGATAGTTTTTATCCCTGGGCCCTTTCCAGGCCATAATAGGCAGCACCTTCAACCAATAGGAACCCTGACCCTAGGTACAATGGGAGCACTAGCCCTAAGAACCATTCATAGCCCACAGCTGTATCAACTAATAACAGCCCAATCCCTAACCCCTAGATCCAATAGAAACCCTAGACCTAGAAGACAATCCAAAACCTAGTCTTATCAACCATTCAAAAATCGAGCCTTTGGTCCAATAGAAACCCTAGCTCTGTCAACCAGTCAGAGCCCAAGCGCTAAGCCATAGGTCCAATAGAAACCCTTGTCCTGGTGGCAATCAAAATGTAGGTCAAACAACCAATAACACGTTATTCTAAAGGCATGTACCTCAAACCTAAGCGGCAGTGCAAGGAGTGAGGGAAGATGGAAGGCCTGCTCAGGTGTCTCTGGCCCAATCACTTAGCCTGAAACTGATGTGCAGAAGGGAGAATGGATCTGCTGTTCACCTCACACTCTCCTTGGATGCAGATTGGCCCAGTACACACTTTTCAGTTACCGTTCAACCTTGCAGATAAGGCCCAATGTGAAGCCACTGAATAATTATTTTCACGCTTTAAAAAACCTTCTCTTTGCCACTCCAAAATGCTAAGCACACTCCTGAATGCAATTTAAACCACAGCAAACAGATTAACAGTCTCTACACACTTAGGGTACTTTTTTGTTTTGTCTTTTTGTTTTTCTTCACTTCTATTATATTTTGGAGGAGGTGAGGTCTTGGCCTTTAGCAACCTCAATACAGTTGACGGAAAACAAGGAAAGAAATGTAAACAGTCATACATACACAAAAACAGCAGATTTAGAATGAAATTGCACAACAGAACGTGCCTGATCTTGCCACTTGGTCTAAGGGCTGCTCAGAGAAGCTGATGGGTACAAAATCTAGATGTCTACCTTGGGGTTGTTTCCCCAAACTTAAGGGGAAGTGTGAGGGGAGGAGGAAGGCCTGCTCAGGTATCTGTCCATTCACTTAGCCTGAAACTTGTGTGCAGAGGGGGCAAGGGAGCTACTGTCCAGCTCACAATCTCATAGGATGCAGACTGGCACAATAAACACTTTGCAGTTTCTGATCAACCCTACAGGTAAGGCCCAATGTTAAGCCACTAAATAATGTTTTTTGCACACTTGAAAAAACCTCCTCCTCCTACCTCAAAACGAGTGCTAAACACACTCCCAAAAACAATCTAAACCACTGAAAACAGATTTACACACTGGTGGTCGAGCAGAAGTCTCTGGGCACAGCTGATAGCGACAAGTAGCTTTGTGTCTGTGCCACTTCCTGTGCCATAATAATGATTGTTTGATTGTTTTCTAATTGCTGTAAATAACAGGTGCTAAAAATTCCCAAATGTTGTGGTATTCAATTTACCTACACCAAAGAATGGAAGGGTGAAATCCTTGCTGGAAAAAATATTTTCGACCTCCTGGCCACCACTGATATCAGTAGAGAGAATGTAACTCACAGGTGCACTCATGGAGCCAGCCCCAATAGTAAGTGTGTGATTGTCACAAGTGAAAATGGCAAAGCCTCCTGGCATCTTAATATGCAAGTGTATATAGATAGATGAACCTTGCCAGTGAAAGCATGTGGCCTGGTAAGATATTTTTGTTGGAGTAAGTATCGTAAAAACACATATTTAGACATGTATGACTGCAGCGCAGAGGTGAAATCCCATTCTATGACCATAGCAGAGCTCATCTTCTGGGCCATCAAGGCATTCTGTATCACCCTGCTCTTAGATCTGCACTGCTCTCACTATGGGCCTATGGAGTGAGATTGTACCCTGGGTCTGCTTAAATGCCTGTGTATATATATATATATATATATATATATATATATATATATATATATATATATATATATATATATATATATATATATATAAATATTGCACTTGACAAAAAAGTACACAATAAACCATTGTTGAAGGAAAGGGGGGGCAGCATGACCTACTTGAGATTTCACCTATTGTGGGTCGTGGCCTTTCCCACACACTAGGTGAATACATGTCCAACATGCATACCCTCACTCAGGCTGCTCAGGAAATTCACTTTAAGAAGTTAGCACTCAGACATATAGGGGAGCAAGTGGGTTCCATAGAAGTTATGCTGCACAGGTGTTAAAACTAAGGGCCTGATTTAGATTTCGGCAACAGATATCCCGTCTGCCAAAATATAAATCCTTTAGGATAACATGGGATTTATATTTTGTTGAACATTGTGACAGAGTAACCCGTCCGCAAAATATCTAAATCAGTCCCTTAGCTAAAGGGTCTTTGGTTTACAATGTTTGTTTCGGTGTGTGGGGGCGTGTGTCCACGGAGGCCTGCACATAGAACAATTTCTTTGTTTGAATACTATCCTCTTTACAAATGTAACCTCTGCTTGTTTTCTGAAAGTTTCCTATCTATTCCGTTGCCTTAACTTTCTCTAGGTCAGAAGTAGTCCTCTTTTGAGTCGTTTCGTAGCCATCTCTTGCTTTACTTCTTTCTACTGTGACACAGGTGTGTACCCTGTAACAGAACAAATTACGTTTGCCTCCTTGTTTATATGTGGTCCTGTTTTTAGGCTGCGTGACATGCCGGGGGAACAAAACCATACCGCATGCACTGGGCAGTCTGGTAAGACACCTTGAGTATTAGGGCTCGTGCAGCAAAGATCTGTGAGAAAAAAAGGCAAAAGTCTCAGTGGTTAGATGATACAGCCTTCTGATGTTAAAGTGACATGCCTTGTTGTGTAACTCCTCTTACAGCATTTAATGCTCCGTGGTTCCAAGTGCTCAGCATCGGGTGTTTGATCACACTGCCTCACATTCGCAAGGCCCTGGGATGTTTCCGGCCCCTTTGGAAGGCAGTCACTTGGTCTTTTTGGTCTGGGTCGTACACCCTTTTTGGATTTAGGTGCAGGTTGAAAGCTAAGTAAGGAAACAATTACATACAGATTTTGTTTCCCTTTCCCCCACGCTACCATATCTTTATCAGTCTGTCACTTGTCATTTTTTAAAAATCCTGATCATTGTCCTTGAAAATACATGTGCCCTTAAAAGACCTGGCGATCAAGTTCCACTCGTAACCCCGGGATGTCCAGCAGTGTTATCAAAGAAGGAAGCAAGGAAGTGTATAGTGCAGGGAAGGAGCACAAGGTAGAAAAGATAAGCCAAGTTATATAGAAGGAGGTGGACTGTGGCTGGCAGGGATCCAACGTAACTGGTGAAAACTATAAATTGTGTGGATGGATACATCCCAGCTAAATGTGCTATACATCAGGGGTCAGACAAGTGCATTTCACTGCTTGTCCCTGTATCCCGCACTGAAATGCATTAGTCACGCAATAAGACCTTTTCCAGTGCTCGGGGCTCTCTTATAGCCTCATACCCCACCATAAAGGGCTCTACCAGCCAATAAAGGCCTGCTCCAGCATTAAAGGCCTGAGCCAAAGGCATGGGCCTTTAACAAGGGAGTAGGACTTTAATGTCAGATTAGCCCTGCTCCAAATGCTATAAGGCTATTAGAACAGTCCGGCACTAGAGGGCAGACCTTTGTAGCATATAAAACAAAGGATTCACGTAGCCCGAGGGAATTAAAATCCCCTCAGGCTCAGTAAGGCCTTTGTTCAATCCAACAGCTGTGAACGACAACATTGGAATGTTGGAGCTCCGGGCTTCTACCTGCCAAGCCCAGAGCACTCCATTGATTTCAACGGAGCTCCCAACATTCCAGTGTTCCATATAAGCAAAAAAAGATTTTAACCCTAATGGCAGTAACTGGCCCAGTAATTGCCAGAGATCTGTTGATACATATTCAGAGCTCAAAGTGTAAACTATGCCTCTTGAAGCTGTTCCCAGATTCTAATATTGGTAAAGATTGGTCCTTTACTAGCTAAGAATTATTGTATAGATTTTAGCTGTTCAAAGCTCATTCCATCTGGCATCAAATAGGGATACCTAAGCCGCTAAGGAAAGGACACAACGTGATGTGCCACTTATATAGGCAGTTCAGTGTTGTTTTAAGGACATTTACAACTTTTCCATTGCAAAAATGTGGGGTAATTTCTAAAGTTTCCCTAATTTATGAACTTCTGTGCCTTGTTCTACTTATGATGACGTGTCACTCAGTGTCACACCTAAGGCATTGAAATGTCATACACAAGTACATTGAAATCAGGCAAATGTCACACGTGCACACCGCAATCTTGGTAGCTGTGCAAATAGCGGGCTAGCAATATTCAATCAATAAATGTGTAGTGGGTGGTGATAGGGGACAAAGAAAATGTTGGTAGGGATGCAGCAGTGGCCAAAAAAAGGAAGCCTTTTGGGGCAGAAAGTTGCAGGGATGGAGGAGTTAAAGTGGACTGACTGCCTGTGTTGCAGGGCAGCAGTTGGGCCCAGGAGAACCACATCAGAGAATGCCAGTAATGGGTGCTGCCACACCAAGTGCTGAATTATCTCCCTCACTACATTTTTGTGCGAAAACCGTGTGATGCAGTGAGGGTGCAAAATGTGTTGCAGTAACTGTCGACAGCAGGGCATGCGCCCATATTCAGTCTTTTTGCAGCATGAACGTTTCTAGATTCATATTCTTGGTGTTATTCTGCCGTCTACTGGTTGGCTCCGGAAACACATCCAAAACTGAAGTTTTCATCTGTGTGTTGAGGATAGAGGTAGTGTTATTATTGTATTGTATTGTAATTATATTGTGCTTACTACCGCTGACGAGGCGTCAGAGCGCCTTTTCGGCGAGTAGCGCGCTACTCCGGAACCCATAAAGGATTAGTGGTGAATTAGTATAGTGAAATATGAAATTAATTTGAGCGGTGGATTTGTTAGTCTGTTATTTGGATTGAGAAGGATATTATGACTCATGTTGACGTCAGTCATAAGCTATTAATGCCCCAGCTAATGGCTGGCTTTGGGTTCTGCTGCATCCGACCATTTGGAGATATAATAAATATATGTTCGAGGCATATGGGCTCTGCAGTGATTTTAAGACCAACAAAAATATTGGTGGTGCAAACTTAAGTGGGCGTAATATCTGAGAGATTTATTTCCTGTGAATTGAGGGGCATTCCGCCTTGTGACTGGAGTGAATGATTCTGCTTGGTTAGGCTAAGTTATTAAAGCGTGGATTTTCAGATTCTGCTAGGGTGAGGATGTAGAGCTTGGTGTTCAGCTCTCTTCCTTCCTTTTAGTGTGCATGCCACCTGATTGATTGGTCTGTTTTCAGCTGGCAGGGCTAGCTTGTGAATGCTAGAGAAATGGTGTAGTGCAGCAGTTCTCATCCTTTTGACTTCTGTGGACCCCCACTGAATATTTATTGGAATCTGAGGACGCCCCCAGAAACGGTATTGGAAGCCAGGCAAGCTTGGACAAAGCTATTTCTATATTTTTTAACCTCAAAATGCACAAAAATAAGAATACACCAAACAAATGTGATACTATTGAAAAATGTCCATTAATTCGATATCCGACATAGAAAGGGGTTTACAATTTTCCATTTTGCTTCTTTATTTTTATATATGTTAATAATTTTAATTTATGAATTGAAATATTTAATTGTTTAAAACAGTTGAATAGGCCTCCCGGACCCCCACAGGTCCTTTCACCACAGGTTAAGAACCACTGGTGTAGTGCTTGCACGTCTTTCTTTCTTGCAATATTCCATGCCACAGTTAATGTATTCTGAGCTCTTGCCATCCTCCGTATCTCACATGTAAATAATGGCCTTTGTTGTTTTTGGAACCACTCCACAGACTTCCTTTGAAGTATGGTAAAGTTGGCCCGTTGGATCCTTGTGCGTCAGTGACCCACTGTCAGTGTCTATCTTCTATTTTACATACATGATGTGTGAACACCCCAGTTCGCTGTTATTGTGCGTGAGAAGTTTTGCAAATCTTCCAACAAAAAGTAGTATTTAAATCGCCTGGAAAAACTTTTCAGTGTTTTTTGTTGATGGTTAGAGGTTGTGGCGCAGCGGATTAGCTGCTGACTGAGGAGCCGGGGATCTCGGCACAACATCCTGTAATTCTGGGCAAATCACTTAAGCTCCCCGTGCCCATGGACCGCGCCTGGATACCCTCCCGGTGATAAGCTGCACTAAATACATCTACAAACTTTAACATTCTGATTTAGTTTATTTTATTTCTAGGCCTGGGTTGGGGTGAAAAGAAAGGGTACACATAGGTAGGTAGTGCTGACAATGAGCTCCCCTTTTGATGTCTCTGAAACTGTGCAATCTTAAAGCTTGTAATACTGTCCACTGATGTGTGTCAATGATTGTCTCCTCCAGCAAAGAAGCTGCCAAAAAGCGAGCCGCAGAGCGCGAGTGGGCCGGCGGGCAGGAACCGGGGTGTGGATCTCCACGAGCAGTCCCAGCAGAACAAGAGTCAATGCTGCAGCAACTGAAGGAGGATCCTGGGAGAGGGCGAGATAAGAGAAACATCTCCATCCCTTCAGTGCAAAAGACCTTCCACATTCACCTCCCCTCCAGTAACAGCAGCACACAGGGGCAAGGACCGGACGCCCAGAATGAACTCCCTCCACCCCCTGGCCGAGAGCTCCGTAACTTGCACTTTTTAACGCTTGTCAGAAACAAAAAACACTCCCCTTCCCTGCAACCTATATGGCGAGATTGGAAAAGACTTAAACTCTTCCAAAAACTTTACACTTTGTACTATAGCCACAGACATTTTAACTATACACTTTCCTCTGCTACCTATCCTAATATGCCCCTCTCACTCCCAAGCTACTTAACTCCCCCTGCTTTTGTTAACCGCAAGATCAAGTATGTAGGTGTTAAGGTCTTCACAACAACTGCCCTCTTGCGTTTTTCTAGGAAACTAATTTAGGAGGGAGACCCATTCCTCCTACTTCTACACATTTTCTTTCCTTTTGCAAACTGCAAAAAATTGGGTGTTCTCTCTGCTCCTGTGGATCATGCAGTTAACATTTCATTTTTGCCTTTGCTGAAATGCCACGGTGTCTGTGTCTCGACCCCACTCTTCAGCTGGAGGGCCAGAAGGAATCAAGTGAGAGGGATGCGGGGGGCCAGGATTGTGGTGGTGGACAGTGGGACTCATCATGAACGCCAAGTGTCCCTTCTTTACTTTGATTTAGCGGGGTGGCTCAGCAGTCTTCAGCGGCCTTGTGTCCATAGGGCCTGAAAGAATGTGTTCTTTTTATACGGTTGTTGTCCAGTGGGTACGGAATAATAGTTTCCTGCCTCTCCGGAACCTCTCGTGCTGTAGGCACCTGAGGACCTCTATTTTATTTCCAGAAGAAACTTGTTTTTCTAGGGGCAGTTTGTAATGCTCTTCTGTCCAGACCTGGAATCATTGCTGCTCTGTGTCCATGAAAAACCAACTTGTCTTCTGGGTTAGTCAACGAGGCTGTATCCTGTGGGGTACCAGGCCACCAGTGCTCTCTGGAAAGCTTACACTTTAATCTCCCATGGTTCGTTTTCGAGCAGCAGGAATTTGCATGTTCATTCTGTCATGGGAATTCAATTAAACCCACTTTAAGATTGGCAGGATAGCAACTCTCTTTTTCTTGGTTTCTGCTCCACACATGCTCCCACTGTCCTATGGGAATCCTTTCATGCAACCCCTTTCCTTCCAGTTTTCCACGTTATTAGGTTACATGAGTCTTCCACAATTTCATGCATAGTTGTGCTTCCTGTAAAAGGAGTTAATGCTCACAAACCCGCCCCCCTGAGCTGTAACCACGTCTTTTCCGTCTGACTCCTATCTGCACTTTATACCTTAGGTGTGTACAAGCATTAACCTTTTATTAGTTCTGTAAGACGTGGAAAGAGATATTGGCGGCAGAGGACATTACGGCCCTTGTTTTCAGGCGTGTAAACTGATTTTCTATGATCAAATGTTTGTCTATTTCTGTGGTATTTTATCAAGAGGTGCCTGCTGTGGTGTATGTTTTTTAATCTTTTTTCCCCAAGGGATAAGCTATCCACCTCTCCCTTTGTCTAAAACACTTCCATAACATTATTTACATAGTGTGTCCTTCAGACGGAGCACAAGTGTTGTGTATGGGATTTAAAACGTTATGCCTTGGTCAGATCAAGAGTTCCTTGGCATTAATGGCCAGCGGCCTCTTCAATTTGAGATGTTTTGTGAGAGCTAATTGTTGGGCAGGAAGACGGTTAGGTTACTGTCAGTTGTGAACTAGAAGGTGAATACTTGCACATCTTCTGACCTTGTCTATCTTTTCTATATTATGTATGCCTTCCCTGGCAGCTCTGTAAGCATAGAATTGAATGTGTCATTGTAAATGAATGTAGTTTGACAATTCTGCTTGTAGGTTCATTGCAGTGGACCTCCGCTCGGGTGAGGTTTGAGACCCAGGGGTGGAGTCTTGGAAAAATGTGTTCATGCATGCGAGCCCATGCACATTTTTTCCCCACCCTTTTGTGAAAATGGATTCCCAATGCGTGCATGTGCACATGCCTGGCCTGCGAGTGCCTGTGGACAGTTCTCACCTTGTACACAAATTGCAGACTGGGGGTGGAGTGTACATCCTGCCTGCATTTTGTGGAACGTAAGGGGTGGGTGGCTTATGTGTGTGTTCTCAAACGGCTCTCCTATATAAATGGCAGTCTGAAATTGCGTGGTGGCTGGTGATCTACTTTGTGTTGATGTATGAGTACACTGCTCCTTACTCCTGTGTGGTAGTGCGCAGACAGGTTGCATTACTTGTGTGGGAGGTAGGCATAAATCGTATAACCTCCCTGTTTAAATGGCAGTCTGAGACAGCGAAGGTGTCAACCTCCAACCTCCAACCTTACTGTGTAAATGCTATTCTGAGGCAGTGTACCACATTGTGTCTCATGTTAGTAGTATCTTCTTCTTGAGTGTTCCCCTGTCCTGCATCAATGGCAGTAAGATGTAATGCACTAACGAACTGTGTTGTAAGGGATGGTCGGTGTATCAGTGCACACTTCTACCATCCCTCCTTTGTATATGGTCTGCTGCTCTGTGCGTCCAGACTATTGTATGAATGGTGGCAGTGTATATCTTGGTGCGTTCATCTATCCTTTCAGAGTAAATGGACGTCTGATGTTGTGTGTCGACCTGCCTCTATTTTTTGGAATAGTAGGGGTAGGGAGAGGGCGAGTGTCTTTGCGCGTGATGTTCCTCCGTCAGGTGTAAACTAAAATATCTGGTACTATGCAGACTGACTCTTTTCTGTGGGTGGTAGATGTTCTTGTATAGGAGAAAGTATACTGCAGGTGGTAGGTATTTACATTCCTCCTCCGTGTGGTGTAAATTGCAATGTGTGGTTGCGTGCAGGCCGGCTCTGTTCTTTTTGGTGGAGTGTATGTGTGCACATCTCTGCATATATTTACACTGTGCTTCACTCTGATGTAAATTGCAGCATGCTGCTGTTGCATACTTGTACTCTTTTTGGTCTATAGATGAGAGAACTGATTCCCCCTCTCTTTAAATTGAATTCTTAAGTAGTTTCCGAACAGGCTGTAGTCCATCAAAATTTCACCTTGAATAAGGTGATGTAGGAGTGGAGGGCAACATTGTAGTTTTGGACAAAGCAGTTAAGGATGGTGAGGGAGAATGAGAAAAACTCTATCCTGACTTGGATCGGTTTCTGACATGGAGTGAGGGGTATGAGTATCAACAGCACCTTTCCCCCACATTGCACATCAACAAATGTCATGATCTTGAACCAGCCATTCCTGGTTATGATGCAGTCTGTTGGAGTAGGGTGGCTGGGCTTGAATGTTAAATCTGGCCCTTATCTGTGGGCATCCATAACAGTTCATAACGTTCTTCATTTCTGCCCAGCCTTTGACTCTTTGTGAGAGCTAGCTTTCTCTTGGCATACAAGCAGGCCAGAGTGCCTCTTGCTCACTGTTGTCCTTTACTGTGTCAGTACGCCAACTTTTTTTATAAGCCTATGGTGAAGGTGGCCCACCCCGGATTAACAGACCATTTTTCTACAGGTATAATTGGCTGAAGCTTGTATCCAGAACCTTTGCTTAAATAATATGAGATATCAACCTTGCAGTTCTGCATTATGCTATAGTTTGTATAATGACCAGCATATTGGCTGTTTATTAATACTTTAGCTCTCATTCTTACTCTTGCGCACTTGTACGTTCATTCATTGATTTGTTACAACCATCCCATCGTGTTTTGTCTCGACTCTGCCATACGTGTTTATTCGTATCCAATTATTTTTTAACTAACACAGATTCTAAAAAGTAGCTGTGAAATATTCTCTGAGGACTTTGGGGCTGCTCACACTTGTGTACAAGGCTGGAATGGGACTGGGGCACCTGTCAGATGTCAAGGTTATATCTTTGTACAACGTTCACATAGCCGCCAGTTTAAATTCTTACCTTGTCGGCACACGGGGGAAAAGCTGTCATTCATAGGATTGTGTCCCTTTGTATCAAGAGTTCTATGTATGAACAGTTCACCCTTAGGATTATTTAATCTATTGTTGTTACCTACAAAGCCTTCTGACATCGAACATGTCTTGGTGTTTGACTCTACACCGGCAGTGAACCCCTCAGATTGTGAAGCTTTGACTTCTGGTGTCGGTATTGGACTGTGCAGGCAGACACCTTCACATTCATGTCCTGTTGTGACCCTCAGAAGTCTGTGTATGACTGTTCTATATCCTTCGTCAAATTTTGTCCCTTGGTGTCCTCCTGACACCTTGGAAACCTGTCACCTGAGGGCATCATTAGTCTCACAGCGGAGCAAAGTTTAGACCTGGGAGTCTTCGTTTTTTGAACATAGCGAGTTCCTATGGTACTTCACACTCAAGGTGACCAAAGCTGCCTTAGTTAAGCTTAAGTGCACAGAGCTGTGGGTGCCAGCAGGGAGGACTGAAAGACCAATCTGCACATGCTGTGAAGGTGTCACTCGAAAATGGTGGCAGATATTAGACGCACACCGAGCACAGAGTAGCGTAAGTTGAGCCTAGATGTTGTGTTGTTGTAGCAGGTATTTGTCAAGGGTTATTGAGCGCCCAAAGTTAAGGCCCAGTGCACAGTGCTATGTTGGTTGCTTCCCAAGTATAGTGTATTCATCGGTCAGCCCGGCTTGCACTCAGAATAGAGTATTACCTCAGCAGTCTTATTATTTTATTCCAGGCTCTTAAAAGCCTGACTTAACAGGTAGGAGAGAAACTGAGGAGTCCTTACTTTGGTTTCCGCATGTGAGAGCTCCATCCAGGTCTGATGAGCAAAAAATATTTATCAGTGAGGAAATGGAGGCTCAGGATCACAGTGCAGCAACAAAGCAAGGGTCCTATTTCAGAGAGATTTCTACAGTTGGAGAGACTTTTTGGGATGGGATTGCCCGAATGTGAAAGCACTGTTCCACTCGGGAAAGAATTCTATGTTCAGTGTCCATGCCGTTGTCTCATTTGTTGTCCCAGAAGTGGGTGCACCTGAACATTTCCTGTTTGTAACATAGACTGACTTAGGGAAGCAAAAGGATGACTGCCTTTGTTCAAAGACAGGGAGCAACTGTGTGCACACATTTTCTAAAATTTGCCTTTGCTTGGGCTCCGTAAAGCAACCTATGGTTATTGACATTCTTTAAAGTATTTTCCTGGTTGAGCAGGTCAATTTTGCCTCCACCCAAAGAGCACTTAGCAAAAACACTGCAGCCCTAGTCCATTCCAAATTCCTTGTTCTTGATTAGGCACAGTGTCTAGGAGATTAGTTTTCATGCTGTGTCCAGCTTACTTAACAATTTGGCACAGTGACCATACTTGGGCAGCTAAGCTGAATGACTCAGATGCCATGGAGTCAAGAATAACTTTAGTCTAGAGCAAAGGGAAACTTTGACAAGTTATGCACACAAACAACATTTTTGTAAGATTAATCCCCATTCCTTTAAACAGGTAATCATGCAGCTGACGCACAGACAACTTGAAGGCCTTATTAGTGGATTATGGCCTATGAGGGTGGATGAACTGTCCTTAAGCAGGCCGTGAAGCTGGGAGAACTGGTCTTGAGCAACTGTTGTCTGTGTCTGTACAGTTCTCTCCCAGTTGCCAACATTATGTTGCCAGTATGTGTGAAGACCCGGACCAAATTGGGGGACCGTACTTTTTTTTTTTTAAAGATGGAATCATTGCATTTGTATTTGCTTTGAGAGAACACCACCTTTGCATTAATAACAATCATGAGATTCTGGAGTTCTGCTGCAGACCTTCCAATGTATTTAATGTAAGTAAAACCAACTGAAAGAAGAACAGATGATATTAAATGAAATTGCCTTTGACTGCAATGTTTCTCTTTGGTTCCATGACGGACTTTGCATGTGAGTTTTTTTTGTGTTTTTTTTTTAAATAGCTGCCGTGTTCACTAGTGTGTTTCTTTAAACATGGGGTTCTGTCTTGCTGTTCAGTAGTGGAGTGTGGTCGAGGGGGATTATGTTAGGGCCTTTTGCCAGGATGCTGTCCTGATCTCTACTATGCTTCTTCAAACTTGTTGCATTGGAGTGCTTTTGACTTCAGTGGTGACTAAACAAATTGGGCTCTATGCAACTAGAGTGGCAGTCATCATGCCCTACATGTTGGAATCACTCTAGGATTTCAAGCTGTAGAGTTTTCTCCTGATAATGGACTCTGATCCAACCTGCCCCCGGGATGGTGGGTGAGCTTGTTGCAGTACATACAACGCGATTGAGACTGGGTCGAAACAGGTGTAACTGCTTTAAGGTCCCTGGCTTTATAACCTCAGTTTTACAGCATGAATCTTTTTGGTCTTCACATGCTGTCCATTATTTCTCCATCTAGTGATTGGGTCCTAAATTATCTTCTCTGTAGTCCCCTTTGTTCCCCTTGTGAGTGTCATTGAGCATCATTTGATGGTATGTCCTTCACCTTGTGACTTGAGAAATACGACACCTAAATCGAAGGCAAAGGTCAAAACTCCGCCTTCGGGGCCAAGTCGCGACCGAAACACTACTTCGAAAGCCCCGCCATCGAGCCCGGCTCCGAAGTAAATATTAAAGCCTTCCGGTAACTCCATACCAAGCAAACCGCACATGCCAATACCACCAGCTCCCTCGGCACCGAAACAGAAAGAAGTCCTGGTTCCGAAACACATTCAGAAACCGTTGACTCCTAAAGACAATACGGCTCCGAAAACAATAAAGCCTGTTTCCGACGCTTCCAAGCCGACCAAAACAGCTTCCAGCCCGAAATCTTCGTGCCAAAACCTATAAAGCCTGCTTCCGATGCTTCCAAGCCCACGAAACAGGCCACGACTCCAAAGACAATATCTTCGTTGCCGAAACCTACGCCAAAGGAATCTATAACAGCTCCTAAGGCTAAAGACAAGTTACAACCATGTCCGGAACCCAAAAAATCTGCGCCGAAAGCGGTTCCTCAAGAAGAGGAGCTTTTTTCAACCTGATCCTTTGCAAAAAAGGATCTACATTCATCCACAAACAGGACATGTTTCTACTATGCCACACAGAAAGAGGAAGGTAGATACAGCACCTACACCTCCAGTGCCTGTCAAGAAGAAGGATTCTCGCAAACTATTACAAGCACAGAGACTTGAATGTGTTGCGCACTCTTCACCTCTTTGTTAAACAAACAAATTAATCAGTTTATGCTGAATTTTATTTTGTTATTTTTCAACGTTCTTTTCATAAGATACAAAAAAATCATGATGCAAAAAAACATTTTTACATAAACATCATATCAATGAATATATCATGTAATACTGATATTCATCATATACATGTGAGAAACCAAAAACAATTGCAATCGCATATATAAATTCATTCAATGTTCATTGCCGGTGCCCAGTGTATTTCGGAACTTGAAGCAGTTCCTTCATCAGGGGCTAATCTGTAAACAAAAACATATGATACATATATGAAAATACATGTAATTTCATATATGTATCATATGTATCACATGTATATGACGAATATCAGTATTACATGATATATTCATTGATATATGTGCGCAACACATTCAAGTCTCTGTGCTTGTAATAGTTGCTAGTTTAATTTAGCAAGGGATGACAACCCTTGCGTGTTGCTGCACCCCATACAAAATTTTGGTTTAACCAGAGCATTTAGGAGTGCACCCCCTTACATTTATTTTTTCAAGAAGGATTCTGCCACATCACCTATGCACCCTTCTTCTCCTGTACCTTCTCTTTCGCCTCCTCTTCCTTCAAACCTTTCACCTCAAAATTCTCCTCCTCATTCTTCACCACCACATACACCACATCAGAATGATGATGAGTATAACCTAGGGGAAGGGGAAGACCCAGATGAGCCTTTTCCCTACCCAAGTGATACACCAGACTGGGAGTACCCAAACCCATAGGATGTACCAGATATACCTGACCCACATACATATCCATCCAAACCATCTCCTCCAGAAGATAACATTGGTTTCAGACACTTACTCAATAGGGCTGTCATCTATCATTGTGTCACAATGCACTCGGATGAGGCAGAAGAAGATGTTTTGCTAGATACTTTTGAACACTCCCAAAAGTCAGTTCAAATACTACCTATGATTAAAGGGGTCATTAAGCATGCCCCAGAAGTGTTTAAAGATCCTGTACGAGCTAGGATCATAAACCCAAGAATAGAAAAGAAGTACAGACCTGCTCCTGGGGATCCTGCCTACATTACGGGACAGCTACCCTTAGATTCCCTAATCGTTTCAAATGCCAGAAAACGACCAAACTCCCAAACATCAGGTGAAGCACCACCTCCTGATAAGGAATAAAAAATAATAGACGCTTCAGAGAGAATAGCTGCCCAAGCTAGCAATACATGGCGCATAGCTAACACACAAGCCCTCCTCACAAGATACGACAGGGCTCACTATGATCAGTTAGAAACCGTTTTACAACATCTACCTGACCAATATAAAGCACAGGCAAATGACCTTATCCAAGAGGGTAAGCTAATCTCAAATGCCCCAATCAAGTGCGCACTAGATGTAGCAGACACTGCATCTAGAGCAATAAACACTAGTGTCCTACTTAGATGACTTGCATGGCTACGCATTTCAGGATTTAAGCAGGAAGTGCAAACAACCATCTTAAGTCAGCCATTCAACCAACAACAATTGTTTGGTCCAGAGGTAGACACAGCACTTGAAAAAATGGAGAAAGACACTGATACAGCCAAATCTATGGGAGGTCTGCAGTCCACCCAAGCACAAGGCTCCTTTTGTCGCTCTTTTTACAGAGGAGGCTCCAAACAAGCTGGAGCAGACAATTCAGCTTCCTTTTAAAACAAATACAAACATCCTCCAATAGAGGATACTTTAGAGGAGGCTACAGAGGCAACAACAACAAGGGAAGAGGTTGAGGAAATGACAATAATCGAACCTCTCCAAACACAAAACAGTGACGTCCTTCTGCTTCCCCAACAGCATTCCACTCCTATAGGGGGCAGAATAACACAGTTCCTACCTGTTTGGAATTCCATCACATCAGAGAAGTGGGTAAGACAGATTATCCAGTATGGCTACTGCCTAGAACTTACAGCTACCCATCCTCACATACCACCCAGACAGCGTCCAACGTCTACAGAACATCTAACGCTGCTCAAACAAGAGGTTCTATCATTGCTTCTAAAATAGTTCCAGTTCGAGGCATATGAGCTGCAGATCGTACACTTTTGCAATAGATCGCCATCTGGTGTTGGGCTTGGATGATTGCAGGTTGTTGTCTTCTTGGAAGAAGTCTTTGTAGTCACGAGATAGGTGACTCCTCCCTTGGACAATACTGCGCATGGTCATCGACTCCATCCTCAGATTGTTTTTTTCCGCCACTGGGTTTGGATGAAAGTTTTCCGCTCCAGCTAGAAAAGACTTTTCAGCAACTTCGAAGCGCAAAAACTTTATACAAACATCATCGACATCGAATAAACTACTTTCGACATCAGCTACATTCCTGTGCGTCGATGTGGGCCGTTGGGCCTATCGGCGCCGTACAGCCTACGCCTCATGGACAGAACTCCATTCAAGAATTGCCCGGTATGTCGAGCAAAATTCCCTCATAGCGACCATCACGTGGTCTGCAACCTCTGTCTATCGCCGAAACACAACGAGTCGACCTGCACAGCTTGTGCATCCTTCCGATCGAAGAAGACCATTCGGGATCGGAGGGCACGTCGACACGAGTTGAGATCAGCGCCAGCACTGGAGGCCATCTTTGAGGAGGAGATCGTCGAAGAAGACGTCTCCGAGGACGAGGATCCACTCGAAGACATCTCCGAGGACGATGCTCCACTCGTCGCCGAGGAAGACTCGCCTGATCTCCAGATCATATCGGGGGCAGAGGACTCAGACAACTCGATTCCATCTCGACAACCCGTGAGTACTCTTGCCCCTGCACAACAGACACTACCCAAACCAAAGGCAATGGTCAGCACTCCACCCATGGGGCCCAGTCGAGACCGAAATATCCCCTCCGACGCCTCGGGCTCAGCTCCGAGGAAAACGTCTACGCCTTCCGTTGCCTCGGCACCGACAAAACCACATGTGCCAAAATCCACCTCCTCCATTGGCACCGAAGCCCACACATCCTTCGACACCGAAGCCAAACGCCCTTCGGTGCCCAAAGACAAAGATCCTTCGGCACCCAAACCAAAAGATGCATCGGTGCCGAAGCCGATGACTGTACCGGATCCAAAAGAAGCTCCGACTCCAAAGCCTTCCGGTTCCAAAAATAAAGATGGAAAGCCAGAGTCCGACGCCGCAAGGCCAACGAGACCTGTCTCCACTCCAAAATCTCCAACCTCGGTACCAAAGACTCCTACCAAGCCGAAACCACCTTCGGCACCGAAAACTTTGCCACTGGACTTGATAACGCCTCCTACAGCAAAAAACACAAAACAACCCCTATCGGCACCGAAAAAATAGACGCCGAAGAAGGTTGTAGAGGAGGAAGAACTGTTTTGACCAGATCCTAAACAAAGAAAAGTCCATATCAATCCAAAGACTGGACATGTGGAAGATATTCCTTACAAGAAGAGACCAGCAGACACACCACTTCTACCTGTGGTTCCTGCCAAAAAGAAGGACTGTGCAACTTCTCCAATGCACCCTTCCTCTCCTTCACCTTCTTCCTCTCCTATCCCTCCTTACATTGAACCTACAGTTTCTCCTGTTCAATCTCCTGCATCATCACACCACATTGACGAAGAGTACGATATAGGTGGGGGGAATGACATACCAGAGCCACAGGAATACCCTTTAGATGAAGATGTCAATCCAGAATATCCTAAAGAGGACGACATATATGGCTTCCCACCACACAATGTGCCCGACATTCCTGATCCT
This sequence comes from Lissotriton helveticus, assembly GCF_964261635.1. Classification (NCBI taxonomy): domain Eukaryota; kingdom Metazoa; phylum Chordata; class Amphibia; order Caudata; family Salamandridae; genus Lissotriton; species Lissotriton helveticus. Next base: position 1,471,803,429 of record NC_136057.1, on the reverse strand, counting down.
CAGTCCTACCCAACAAAACCTTCCCCTCCAGATGATAGTATTGGGTTTAATCATCTATTAAATAGAGCAGCCCTTTACCACAGGGTTTCAATGCACTCTGATGCCATTGATGAGGATTTTTTACTGGATACATTAGAGCAGTCACAAAGGTCTACGCAGATACTACCCATGATCTAAGGAGTCATTAAACAAGCTCCAGAAATATTTAAAGACCCAGTACGATGTAGGGTGTTAAATCCAAGGATAGAAAAGAAATATAGATCAGCACCATCTGATCCAGTCTATATTAGGGGACATCTGCCACTAGACTCTTTAGTAGTGTCTAATGCACTGAAAAGAGCCAATTCCCAGTCTTCTGGTGACACGCCCCCGCCTGACAAAGAATCTAAAGTTATTGATGCGTCAGGGAAACGGATTGCTGCGCAGGCGACAAACATATTGCGCATAGCAAATACACAAGCCCTGCTTTCACGCTATGACAGGGCTCACTACGACCAATTAGAAAACCTTATGGAGCACCTCCCAGATCAATACAAAGATCAGGCAACAGAGCTCATACAAGTAGGCAAATTAATATCCAATGCCTCAATTAAATGTGCACTAGATGTAGCTGACACAGCATCCAGAGCAGTCAATACTTGTGTAATACTCAGACGACATGCGTGGTTACGCATTTCAGGTTTTAAAACAGAGGTACAGACTACCATCTTGAACCAGCCCTTCAATCAGAACCAATTGTTCGGGCCGGAAGTAGACAACACACTAGAAAAGATGAAAAAAGACACAGACACAGCTAAGTCTATGGAGGCATTACAATCCACACAGACTAGAAGTTCTTTTCGCCGCTCCTTTTATAGAGGAGGCTCTAAGCAAACCGGTGCAGACACAACATCATCTTTTAAAACGCACATACAGACCTCCTCTAACAAAGGCTACTTAAGAGGAGGATACAGAGGCAATAATAACAAGGGAAGAGGTAGAGGTAATAACAACAACCGCTCCTCTTTCACTCCCAAACAGTGACTTCCCTCTGCTTCCCCTACAGCATTCCACTCCTGTGGGGGGCAGATTATCACAGTTCCTACCTGTCTGGAATTCCATCACAACAGACAGGTGGGTGAGACAAATTATCCAACATGGCTACTGCCTAGAACTCACAACAACCCCCCTAAACATACCACCCAGGCAGCGTCCAATGTCCACAGACCATATGACTCTGCTTCAACAGGAAGTTCTAGCACTCCTAGAAAAAGATGCTATTCAAGTAGTTCCTCTAGAGGAACAGGGAACAGGAGTTTACTCCCTGTACTTCCTAATTCCCAAGAAGGACGGGACACTACGACCAATTCTCGACCTCAGACCCCTAAACCATTACATACAATCAGATCATTTTCACATGATCATTCTGCAACAAGTACTCCCACTACTACAACAAGGCGATTTTCTTTCAACACTAGACCTAAAGGGCGCCTACTTTCACATTCCTATACATCCTGCTCACAGGATGTATCTAAGGTTTGTCATACAAGGACAGCATTATCAATTCAAAGTCCTTCCATTCGGGGTCACAACGGCACCACGAGTGTTCACAAAGTGCTTAGCAGTAGTAGCGGCACATCTCAGAAGACAACAGATACATGTCTTCCCTTACCTCGACGATTGGCTCATAAAAGCAAAATCGTTCAGCCAATTCAGACATTGCACGACTTAGGGTTTACCATAAACTACACCAAGTCGCACCTAGAGCCTTCGCACGTTCATCAGTATCTAGGAGCTACCATAGACACATCTACAGCTCTAGAGTATCCCAGTCAAGCCAGGATACGAAGCATTCAGACCTTAGTCTCCATTTTTCAACACCAGCAGTCTCTCCAAGCCAGAGTGTTCATGAGACTAATAGGCATGATGGCATCTTGCATCTTCATAGTTCCACATGTAAGACTGCAAATGCGCCCATTACAAGAATGTCTAGCACAATAGTGGAATCTGGCTCAAGGTCAGCTCACAGACCTGGTGTTGGTAGACAGACGTACATATCGCTCTCTGCAATGGTGGAACACCAAAAACTTGACAAAGGGACGGCCGTTCCTAGAACCTGGTCCACAGATAGTGCTCACGACAGACGCATCCCTCACAGGATGGGTAGCCCATCTCTTACACTATACCACACAAGGCCAATGGAACAACCAACAAAAACTGTTCCATATCAACCATCTAGAGCTGCTAGCAATTTCCTAGGACTCAAAACGTTTCAACTGCAAATACAAAACATAGCTGTCTTAATCCGGACGGACAATATGACAGCCATGTATTATATACAAAAACAGGGTGGGGTGGGGGACACTCTCTGCAACTGTCCCAGCTCGCACAGAACATTTGGAGATGGGCCATTCCTCAAAACATACACCTGACGGTAGAACACCTTCCAGGAATTCACAATCAGATAGCAGATCTGTTGAGTCGACAGTCACAACAAATTCACGAATGGGAGATACATCCACAAGTTCTTCAGCCATTCTTCCAAATGTGGGGGCATCCACAGATAGATCTGTTTGCCACCCATGAGAATACAAAATGCCCAACCTTCGCCGCCAGGTTTCCACACCCATGGTCGGAGGGGAATGCAATATGGATGAACTGGTCAGGCAGATTTGCGTACGCTTTTCCACCTCTCCCACTCATTCCACTAGTAGTGCGCAAACTCAGGCAACAGTTTCTCAAACTAATACTAGTAGCTCCCACATGGGCACGCCAGCCGTGGTTCACCACACTGCCAGATCTCTCACTGGTTCCACATCAAAAATTACGGCTCACGCCCTCCCTGTTAAAACAGAACCATGAAGAAATAAGACACCCAGAACCAAGCCCACTGAATTTGGCGATCTGGCTCCTGAAGTCTTAGAGTTTGGTTACTTAAACCTGCCACCAGACTGTATGAACATATTTAAAGAATCTAGAAAACCCAATACCAGAGCGTGTTATGCCGCTAAGTGGAAAATGTTTGCAATATATTGTAACAACAATCACATTGACCCACTGGATGCTTCCATCCAAAATATCATTTGCTACTTTCTACACCTACAAAGGTCCAATTTAGCTTTCTCTTCCATACGCCTGCATCTGGCAGCAATTGCAGCCTATTTACAGAATAGACAACATTCATCTCTCTTCAGAGTACCTGCAATAAAAGCATTTATGGAAGGATTAAAACTAATAATCCCACCTAGGTTACCACCTGCTCCAGTGTGGAACCTGAACGTGGTCCTTGCAAGACTTATGGGACCCCCTTTCGAACCTTTACACAAGTGTGAATTGCAATTCCTAACATGGAAAACTGATTTCCTTGTTGCCATCACCTCTCTCAGAAGAGTTAGTGAAGTACAAGCATTCACAATACAAGAACCATTTTTTCAAATACATCCTAACAAAGTGGTTCTCAGGCCTAATCCAAAATTCCTGCCAAAGGTTATCACTCCTTTTCACCTTAACCAATCAGTAGAGCTACCTGTGTTTTTCCAAAACTCAGACTCTGTTGCAGAAAGGGCTTTACACACCTTAGATGTTAGGAGAGCCCTGTTATACTACACAGATAGGACTAAATCCTTCAGAAAGACAAAACAATTATTTGTATCTTTCTCTCCCCCACACAAAGGCAACCCCATCTCTAAGGGGGGAATTGCCAGGTGGATTGTATAGTGTATACAAATATGCTATCAAAAAGCTAAACGTACACTAACAGTTCCTCCTAGAGCACACTCCACTCGCAAACTAGGAGCCTCTATGGCTTTCTTAGGAAATATACTACTAGAGGACATATGCAAGACAGCAACATGGTCTACAATACACACCTTCACTAAACACTATTGTGTTGTTGTGCAGGTCAAGCAGCAAGCTGCAGTAGGCCAAGCTGTCCTTAGAACACTATTTCAGAATACTGCAACGGATACAAGCGACCACCGCTAGGGGAGACACTGCTGCACAATCGTTGCAAAAGTGTACGATCTGCAGCTCATATTCCTCAAACGGAAAAATGCTACTTACCAGAATGCATCTGTTCTTGGCATGTAGAGCTGCAGAATCGTACACGCCCTCCCACCTCCCCGGGACTTGTATCCGTTCCAGTACTCATCTTACTTAGATGCACACGCATGGACATCCTTTTTTTTCTCTTTACTTCTACTAACTCCATCATTTCCCATCATGGCGAAAAACAATCTGAGGATGGAGTCGATGACCATGCGCAGTTTTGTCCAAGGGAGGAGTCGCCTATCTCTTGACTACAAAGACTTCTTCCAAGAAGACAACAACCTGCAATCATCCGAGCCCAACACCAGGTGGCGATCTATTGCAAAAGTGTACGATTCTGCAGCTCTACATGCCAAGAACAGATGCATACTGGTAAGTAGCATTTTCCTTACAACATCAAGGAACAGGGGTTTACTCGCTGTATTTCTTAATACCCAAGAAGGACGGTACACTAAGACCAATTCTGGACCTCAGGCCCCTCAATCTATATATACACTCAGATCATCTTCATATGATCACTTTACAACAAGTGCTCCCATTGTTGCACAAGGCGATTTCCTTACTACACTAGATCTTAAGGACGCCTACTTCCACATTCCCATACATCCTTCTCACAGGAAGTATCTAAGGTTTGTACTAGAAGAACAGCACTATAATTTCAAAGTCCTTCCATTCGGAGTCACAACTGCACCAAGAGTGTTTACAACGTGCCTAGCAGTAGTAGCAGCACATCTCCGAAGACAACACATCCATGTCTTCCCATACCTAGCCGATTGGCTCATAAAAGTCAAGTCATTCAATCAGTGTGTCCAACACACATTACAAACGATTTAAACATTACACAACTTAGGGTTCACAATCAACTACACCAAGTCACATCTTCAGCTCTCTCATGTACATCAGTACCTAGGGGCTACAATAAACACAGCTACAGCTCTAGCTTATCCCAGTCCAGCCAGGATACAGAGCATTCAAGCATTAGTCACAAAGTTTCAAACACAACACTCTCTCCCAGCCAGAGTATTCATGCAACTAATAGGCATGATGGCATCATGCATTTTTATTGTTTCATATGCAAGACTGCAAATGCGCCCATTTCAAGAATGTCTAGCACATCAGTGGAACCAGGCTCAAGGACAACTTACAGACCTGGTGTTGGTAGACAGCCGCACACATCGGTCTCTGCAGTGGTGGAACACCAAAAACTTGTCCAGAGGGCGGCAGTTCCTCAAGCCTGTTCCACAAATAGTACTTACAACAGATGCATCCATAACAGGATGGGGAGCCCATCTCCTACACCATACAACTCAAGGGAAATGGACCACTCAACAAAGAGTGCTCCACATCAATCACCTAGAGTTGCTAGCAATATTCCTAGCACTCAATTCCTTCCAAGTACATGTACAGAACAAAACTGTCCTGATCCGGACTGTGGGCGTGGGCGTGGGCACAGGGATGACCGTGACACCAGGATTTGGATTTAAGGAAGGTTTTATTTTGAGAGTTCTTTTAGGGTAGGACATAAGCGTCTTTCTGTTTCTGAATGTCAGTCTCTCTCGGGCAAAGGTGTTGGGGTCCGTGGCGAGGGTCTTCTTTCTCCTCTGATGTCGGGGGGTCTCCTTCACTCTGGATACCGCAGACTCAGGGCCATGGAAGAGACCAACAAGAGAGGGAAGCCGTTAGTTCACCGTCCTCTGTATGAGGTGCACCAGGGGGACCCAGGGGAAGTGAGGGGGAACCCAGTGAGGTCTGTCTCAAGGTATGTACAGTGCTCCGTGAAACATAAAGGGAAGGGAAAAGACATAGGATCGGGGAACACAGAATGGTAGGGAAATGACGGGGTTAGGAACGCACAGGGTATTTACAACGCTACTCTCTAGCGCTTAGTTTCCTGACCCAAGCCGCCCAACGCCGCCGTACCTGTGGTAGCCACACTCCTCCCTCGGGAGCGTGGCACGGCGGTTCGCGGGGTCGTTGGCCTCCTGGCTTTCCTCTGGTCTCGGACCCTCTGTCCCTTCCGCGTTCTTCCTCCAGGTAGTCGTTTTCCTCTTCTCCTCCTCCTCGGATTCTCCTCTCCGCCGCCTTCCGCCTTCTCCTCCGGGGTGATAACACACCCCGTGTACATCACTTCCTGCCCTTTACCCAATCCGGTGGGGCTGACGTCATTCAGGGCTGTCTCTCCTTCCGTAGTTGTAAACGCCCAATTAAAGGCGCCGCTCTCTTCTCCCTCGTCGGTCCGTCTGCTGTAATCGTCCTCCCAGTCGTTGGTCTGCGGAGAAGGGGGAGACGCACTTTCAGCAAGGTATGGATTCCACCATTCCCTCGTGCATGCCCCTACCCCGTTACACTCCTCCCCCCCAGGTTTCTCCCGATCGGGGAGAACGGGCATCCTGGAGAGGAAATCAGCATTCCCGTTGTCCACTCCCTTTCGGTGTACGACCGTGAAGGCAAAAGGTTGTAAGTAAAGAAACCAACGCAGTATTCTGGCGTTTTGGGTACGGTTTCTTTGCATCCACTGCAGGGGGGCGTGATCTGAATACAGGGTAAAGGCTTTTCCCTCCAGGTAGTCTCTCAGTTTTTCTATTGCCCATCGAATGGCTAGGCATTCTTTCTCCACCGTAGGATATTTCTGTTCCCTGGGATGGAGTTTCCTGCTTACATAAAGCAAGGGATGTTCGGCCCCGTCGTCTCCTTTCTGCCACAACACTGCCCCTATGCCTAAGTCGGAGGCATCGGTCGCTAGAAAAAAGGGTTTATCAAAGTTCGGAGGTATGAGGACAGGACTCGTGGTAAGAGTGCGTTTCAGAGTCTGGAAAGCTGTAAGGGCCTCCTCTGATGGGGGTTTAGGGAGGGTGTTTCTGATGCTTTTCTTCAGGAGATCGGTGAGGGGACTGCAAAGGTCTGCATAGTTCCTGATAAAATGTCTATAATACCCTATGAGGCCCAGAAATGCTCTCAGTTCTTTTTTTGTGGATGGAAAGGGTGTATGGGTTATAGCCCTGACTTTCTCCTCCTGAGGGGCTATCGCTCCTTCGCCTAGCATGAACCCCAGGTATTTAACCTTTGGGAACGCGGCTCTTGATTTTCTCGCGTTTACGTGGAGTCCAGCTGCCTGTAGGGCTGTTAGTACTTTGACCAGGTGCCGTAGATGTTCGCTCCATGATGAGCTGAATATGACGATATCGTCAAGATACACGGAACTGTATTCGCCATGGGGAGCCAGTACCGTGTTCATTAAACGTTGGAACGTGGCCGGGGCTCCGTGTAGCCCGAAAGGGAGAACGTTAAATTCATATAGGCCATCTTCTGTAGCAAAGGCCGTCTTGTGTCTGTCCCCCTCCCTCAGGGGTACCTGCCAATACCCCTTGGTCAGGTCTAGGGTGGTGATGTATCGCGCCTCCCCGATCCGTTCTGAGTTCGTCCACTCTGGGTATAGGGAAGGCGTCAAACGACGACACCGCGTTTAGGGCTCGGAAGTCCATGCAAAAACGGGTAGACCCGTCGGGCTTCGGGACCAGGACTATAGGGGATGCCCAGTTGCTGTTAGAAGGCCTTATTACCCCCAACCTTAGCATTTCCTGCACCTCTTTTCTAACGTCCGCCCTTTTCGCTGCTGGGATGCGATATGCCCTCTGCTTTACTACCTGTCCTTCTTTTGTGTGAATGTGATGTTCCGCCAACTGAGTATAGCCTGGGGTGTCTGAAAAGATCTTGGAGAATGGGTCTAAGGCGTTGTGCAACTCCTTTCTTTCTGTCTTGGTCAGTTCTGGATTCACGGGCAGATGTTCCAATGTCGACCCAGTGCCCCCGGAAGGTAGGACAAGATTGGCCTGCCTAGGGGGCTGTCCTATCCATTTCTTGAGGAGATTGATATGGAAGGTCTGTCTCACCGTGGGTGTCATCTGTAACCGGTATGTGGTGTGCCCAATGGTCTCTGTCACTTTATATGGCCCCTTCCATTCGCTCCTAATTTTGTGGGAGGAAGTCGGTAGGAGCACCAGGGCCCAATCCCCGATCAACAGGGTTCTCCGTTTTTTCCCTTTGTCGTAATACCTTTTTGGGTGTTTTGGGATTTTTCGAGGTTCGAGTACGCCAGATCCCTCAGTTTCCCTAGTCTGGATCGCAACTGTTGAGTATAGTCCAGCAGGGTTCTCTGTTCAGCGGCCTCCTCCGTCTCCCAGGCTTCCCTGGTTATCTCCAGAAGAGACCGTGGTTGTCGACCGTACAGGAGCTCGAACGGTGAGAACCCCAAACTGCTCTGTACTTGTGCTCTCACCACGTAAAGGGCAAGGGGCAATACCCTATCCCAGTCCTTGGTTTCTGTGGTTAACAACTTCTTTAGGGTCGTCTTTAACGTCCGGTTGTACCTCTCTACAAGGCCATCCGTTTGCGGATGATAGGCGGACGTCCGTATGTGGTGGAGGTCAAGCATCTTACACACCTCTCCCATCATCCGAGACACAAAAGGAGTCCCCTGATCCGTTAGGATCTCGCGGGGAAACCCCACCCTGGAGAAGAGCTCTACAAGTTTGTCTGCTACGTTCTTTGTGGTTGGGGCACTCAGGGCGAAGGCCTCCGGGAACCTCGTGTTGTAATCCACCACCACTAGGGCGTATGTATGTCCTCTGGATGTGCGGGGTAAGGGGCCGATTAGGTCCATCCCTACCCTCTCCCATGGGTTACCAATTATGGGTAGGGGTTGTAGTGGGACTGCTGGGGGTCGGTTTAGGTTCCCTTTCTGGCATATTTCACATTGCTTACAATAGGTCTCTGCCTCTTTGTAAATGCCAGGCCAATAAAATAATCTCAAGATATTTTGGGTCGTTTTCTCGGCCCCGCTGTGCCCAGCAGTGAGGTGGGTGTGGGCGTAGAAGAGGATCTGCTCTCCAAAGTCCTTCGGTACCACGAGCTGGGTGGGTTCTCCTGTTTTGCTTTCACGGTACAGGAGGTCGTTAGAGATGCTGAATCTGGGGTATCCTGGGGTCGGGGTTGTCTGGGAGACATGTGCCGCCTCCCAGGCATTTAAGAGGGAGGGATCATTGGACTGTGCGAATTTGAACCCCTTGTCTAACACCCAGGGTTCTATGGACAAATAAGACCCTACGGGGTGTTCTTTCAGTTCCCTCCTAAACATCGCCAAGAAATCCGGGTTGTCAACTCCGATGATCAATTCTTCAGGTAAGGACTTGACCACTCCTACCTTGACTGAACATGGTTCCCTACCTACCGGGTGCAGGGTTATTCGGGCCATGGGATAAGGTCTAACATCTCCATGGACACACCTAATGTGTACCGTGCCCTCGAGGCCTATCTGGCTGGGGTGTAAGAGTCGTTCCTGGACGACTGACTGCCTGCATCCTGAATCCAGTAAGGCCTTCACCAGAGTCTGATTTACACGTACCCTTACATAGAATGATGGACCCATTTCCGCGGTGTACATCACTGCTTTCGGTATGTAGCCGACCTCCATGGGTTCGTCCGCTGTTCTTCGTTGCGGGCACATCCGGGCTATGTGGCCCCATTCACCGCACTCGAAGCACTGAGGTCCTTTTATCACAGGGGCATCTGGTTTATAGGGGCGCTGCTTCAGTGGTTCGGGTGTATACTTCTTTTTCTCTGGTTTTGTCGGAGTTGGTGTGGCTTTGCCCCCTTTTTCTGTTTCCCAAGGAAAAGTACGTGGTGCTGCCCTGGTATAGTTGGCTGCCATTTCTATGGCTTGGGCTGCTGTCAGCCCTGGGTGTTGTCTCAGCCATCTCTGGGTCCCGTAGGGAAGGCCTCCATGAACTGCTCGAGGATAATGCTGGACATAACCTCCTCCTTGCTTCTACTGTCGGGCCGTAGCCATTTCTCGGCGGCGATCTTGACCCTTAGATACATGGTTTTTGGGTTTTCGCCCGCTATCCCCTTCTCTTTTCTGAAGCGGAGCCTGTACGCTTCTGCATCCATTCCCAGGTGATCCAGTATCACCGCCTTTATGTCGGCATAGGAGGATGTTCCGGAGTGGTTTGCCACCTGGTAGGCGGTCTGTGCCTCTCCGGTGAGCAGGGGGGCTAGGAAGAAGGGCCATTTCTCTTCTGGCCATCCGCACGCCCTGGCCGCCCGTTCGAAGTTCACCAGGAACGCGTCAGGGTCTTCTCCTATTACGTACTTCTGTAACGATACCCCCGAGGGGTGTGGTCCGACCGGTCTTCTGTCCAGCGAGGAAGTCGAGCTGGGAGCTTGCGCCACCTTGTGTATCGTGTCCAATTGCTGTGACATTGATGTACGGAACATGTCCCGGTCTGCGTCTGCTGTGCTGATCTGTTGGCTTATCGCCCATTCCAGCTTCTGTTGTCCCTCTATCAGGGTCTGTATTACTTGTTCCATTGCCACGGTCGCTTCGGATGGGGTGGATCCCACTTCTGACACCAGTGTGGGCGTGGGCACAGGGATGACCGTGACACCAGGATTTGGATTTAAGGAAGGTTTTATTTTGAGAGTTCTTTTAGGGTAGGACATAAGCGTCTTTCTGTTTCTGAATGTCAGTCTCTCTCGGGCAAAGGTGTTGGGGTCCGTGGCGAGGGTCTTCTTTCTCCTCTGATGTCGGGGGGTCTCCTTCACTCCGGATACCGCAGACTCAGGGCCATGGAAGAGACCAACAAGAGAGGGAAGCTGTTAGTTCACCGTCCTCTGTATGAGGTGCACCAGGGGGACCAAGGGGAAGTGAGGGGGAACCCAGTGAGGTCTGTCTCAAGGTATGTACAGTGCTCCGTGAAACATAAAGGGAAGGGAAAAGACATAGGATCGGGGAACACAGAATGGTAGGGAAATGACGGGGTTAGGAACGCACAGGGTATTTACAACGCTACTCTCTAGCGCTTAGTTTCCCGACCCAAGCCGCCCAACGCCGCCGTACCTGTGGTAGCCACACTCCTCCCTCGGGAGCGTGGCACGGTGGTTCGCGGGGTCGTTGGCCTCCTGGCTTTCCTCTGGTCTCGGACCCTCCGTCCCTTCCGCGTTCTTCCTCCAGGTAGTCGTTTTCCTCTTCTCCTCCTCCTCGGATTCTCCTCTCCGCTCCGCCGCCTTCCGCCTTCTCCTCCGGGGTGATAACACACCCCGTGTACATCACTTCCTGCCCTTTACCCAATCCGGTGGGGCTGACGTCATTCAGGGCTGTCTCTCCTTCCGTAGTTGTAAACGCCCAATTAAAGGCGCCGCTCTCTTCTCCCTCGTCGGTCCGTCTGCTGTAATCGTCCTCCCAGTCGTTGGTCTGCGGAGAAGGGGGAGACGCACTTTCAGCAAGGTATGGATTCCACCATTCCCTCGTGCATGCCCCTACCCTGTTACACGGACGTACAACATGACAGGCATGTACTACATCTAAAAACAGGGGGGGGGGACACACTCACTGCAACTGTCCCAGCTTGCACAGAACATTTGGAGATGGGCCATTCCACAAAAAATATATCTGCTAGCAGAACACCTTCCAGGAGTTCACAATCAGATAGCTGATCTGTTAAGTCAGCAGACACAACAGATTTATGAATGGGAACTTCATCAGCAAGTTCTCATACCCTTCTTTCACAAGTGGGGTCATCCAGACATCGATCTGTTCGCCACACACGAAAACACAAGATGCCCAACCTTTGCCACCAGGTTTCCACACCCGTTGTCTAAAGGCAATGCGATATGGAAGAACTGGTCGGGCAGATTTGCGTACGCTTTTCTGCCACTCCCACTAATACCACTAGTAGTACGCAAGCTAAGACAACAGTCTCTCAAAATGATCCTAGTAGCTTCCACATGAGCACGACAACCATGGTTCACAATGCTGCTAGAACTCTCGATAGTTCCACACCAAAACCTGTGTCTGACACCATTCATGCTAACGCAGAACCATGGAGACATCAGACATCCAGATCCAAATCAACTGAATCTAGCGATCTGACTCGTGAAGTCTTAGAGTTTGGTTCCCTTAACCTACCACCAGACTGTATGAATATCATTAAGGAAGCCAGAAGACCTACTACTAGAGCCTGCTATGCAGCAAAATGGAAGAGATTTGCTATTTACTTCAACAATAATCAAATTGATCCACTAGATGCTTCTATCCAGAATATTATCTGCTGCCTTCTACACTTACAAAGATGTAATCTATCAATCATTTCATTTGTAAAGCGCGCGACCTACCCGTGAGGATCTCAAGCCGCTGGGAGGGGGAGGGGAGGGGGGGCTGCTACTGATCAAAAAGCCAGGTCTTGAGAAGTGTTCTGAAGGCCAGCAGGTCCTGGGTCTGTCGTAGGCTTGTAGGGAGAGTGTTCCAGGTCTTGGCGGCGAGGTAGGAGAAGGCTCTGCCGACGGCGGTGGATTTCTGGATGTGAGGGACTGTGGCGAGGGCGAGGTTGGTAGAGCGGAGGCTGCGGGTGGGGGTGTAGAAGCTGAGTCGGTCGTTGAGGTATGCTGGCCCGGCGTTGTGTAGAGCATTGTGTGCATGGATGAGGAGTTTGAAGGTGATCCTGTTGTTGACGGGGAGCCAATGCAGGCCTCTCAGGTGTGGTGTGATGTGGCCGCGTCGGGGGATATCGAGTTTAAGTCTTGCCGAGGCGTTCTGGATGCTTTGCAGCCGTCTCAGGAGCTTGGTTGTTGTTCCTGCGTAGAGGGCGTTCCCGTAATCCAGTCTGCTGGTGACGAGGGCCTGGGTAACTGTTTTTCTTGTGTCGGAGGGGATCCATTTGAAGATCCTGCGGAGCATTCGGAGGGTGTTGAAGCAGGAGACGGCGTTGACCTGCTTGGTCATGGAGAGGGCGGAGTCGAGGATGACCCCCAGATTACGTGCGTGGTCGGTGAGTTCTGGGGCTGTTCCTAGCGATGTAGGCCACCAGGAGTCGTCCCAGGCTGAGGGGGTGGGGCAGAGGATGAGGACCTCCGTCTTGTCAGAATTCAGCTTCAGCCTGCTGTCCTTCATCCATTCGGCGACGGCCTTCATTCCTCTGTGGAGGTTGGTTCTGGTGGTGTGGGGGTCTTCGGTGAGGGATATGATCAGCTGGGTGACGTCGGCGTAGGAGATGATGTTGAGGCTTTGTTGTCTTGCAACGTGGGCGAGTGGAGCCATGTAGATATTGAACAGCGTCGGGCTGAGGGATGATCCCTGTGGAACGCCGCAGATGATCTCGGTGGTTTTGGAGCGGAAGGGTGGGAGGCGGACGCTCTGGGTTCTGCCGGAGAGGAAGGATGTGGTCCAGGCCAAGGCCTACTCTTGGATTCCGGCGTCATGGAGGCGTGCTGCTAGGGTGCTGTGGCAGACCGTGTCGAAGGCTGCTGATAGGTCCAGAAGGATGAGGGTGGCTGTTTCTCCTTTGTCCATAAGGATCCTGATGTCGTAGGTGGCGGCGATGAGGGCGGTCTCGGTGCTGTGGTTGCTGCGGAAGCCAGACTGGGATGGGTCCAGAATGTTGTTGTCTTCGAGGTAGCGGGTCAGCTGTCTGTTGACGATCTTCTCCGTGACTTTCGCCGGGAAGGGGAGCAGGGAGATGGTCCGGAAGTTCTTGAGGTCGTTGGGGTCCGCCTTGGGTTTCTTCAGTAGGACGTTGATCTCAGCGTGCTTCCAGCTCTCTGGGAAGGTTGCTGTCTCGAAGGAGATGTTGATTGTTTTACGGAGATGGGGTGCGATAGCTGTGCTGGCTTTGTTGAAAACGTGGTGAGGGCATGGGTCTGATGGGGATCTGGAGTGGATGGAGTTCATGGTCTTGATGGTGTCTTCGTAGCTGACATTGGACCAGGCGGTCAGGCGACTGGTGCGGGTGTTGGTCGCGGGGGGGGTGGTCTCGGTGGTGGATGTGAGGGTGGCGGAGTCAAAGCTGTCGTGGATGTCTGTGATCTTACGGTGAAAGAAGGTGGCCAGTGAGTCGCACAGGTCTTGTGATGGTGGAATGCCGTCGGTGTTGGAGCTGGGGTTGGAGAGTTCTTTCACGATGTTGAAGAGCTCTTTGCTGTTGTGTGCGTTGCTGTCTAGGCGGTTCTTGAAGGCGGTGCGCTTGGCGGTCCTGATGAGTTGGTGGTGTCTGCGGGTGGCGTTCTTGTGGGTGGTGTAGCTGTCTGGTGTTCGGTCGCGGAGCCAACTGTTCTCCAGCTTCCGACAGGTGCGCTTGGAGGTCCGGAGGTCTTCGGTGAACCATGCGGCTTTCTTGTTGTGATTGGTGGCGGAGGTCTTGAGTGGGGCGAGGGTGTCGGCGCAGTCGTTGATCCACTGTTTGAGGATGATGGTGTTGGGGTCGGTGGGGTCAGCGGGTGGTCCCAGGGCGAGGGTGGTGGTCAGTTGGTCCTCGGTGACCTTGCCCCAGCAGCGGCGTGGTATCTGTTGTGTGCGGTGGTGTGTGGTGGGTTTCCTGAAGGTGAAGTGGACGCATCTGTGGTCTGTCCAGTGGTGTTCGGTGGTGTAGTTGAAGGAGACGTGGGGACTTGCGGAGAAGATGGAGTCCAGTGTGTAACCAGCGGCGTTGGTGGGTGTCGTCACGAGTTGTTTGAGTCCGAGGTTGGCGAGGTTGTTGATCAGGGTGGTGGAGTTGGCGTCGTTGTTGTTCTCGAGGTGGAAGTTCAGGTCCCCGAGGAGGATGTACTCCGTGGAGGCGAGGGCGTGCGTGCGGTTGAGGTCAGCGATGGAGTCGTTGAATTGCGGTCAGGGTCCGGGTGATCTGTAGACAAGTGTTCCTCTGAGGGTGGTGTTGGGGTCAGTGTGGATCTGGCAGTGCATGTGCTCGGCGGTGGTGAGGGTGTCGTTGGTGTTGGTTGTGACTGAGAGTTTGCTTGTGGATGATGGCGATTCCCCCTCCCACTCCGTTGGTGTGGTCTCTGCGGGATATCTTATAGCCTTCTGGGATGGCTATAGTGATGTCTGGTGCCGAGGTGGTGTTCAGCCAGGTCTCCGCCAGGAAGGCGACGTCTGGGGTGGTTGAGTCTAGGAGGTCCCAGAGTTCAATGGCGTGCCTGCGGGCGGAGCGGGTGTTGGGGATGCATTGGAGGTGGTTGGGTTCTCTTGCTGATGGTTTGGCGGGCCGAATGCTGGTGAAGCTGCAGTTCCGGCAGGTGAAGGGCCCTAGGGTGCGCTTCGGGGCGGCCCGGTAGCAGGAGTGATCTCGTCCGGGGTTGAGTGCGTGGAGGGTGCTGGGGTCGTAGTGCAGTCTGGTGTTGTGGTGGCTTCGGGGTCCACGGGTTCTGGGACTGGGCGCGGTCCAGGCGCGCCAGCAGCGGCCGCCATATAAGAGGATGTGGGAGGGAGGGGCAGCTGGGAGGTGGGAGCTGGGCAGCGAGGCAGCGAATGGGAGTGCGGGGGGGCGGGCCCGCAGGGTCAGTGGCAGGAAGAGCGGGAGGTTGGAGGCGACGCAAGGGCAACAGTGCAACGAAACAACAGATGGCACAGTAACAGAGTAAATGAAGAGAATGAGAATAAAGACAAAAAGGAAAGTCAAGTACAAAACTGGAGCGCAGAACGAGAAGCAGGCACAGAGCAGAGATAGCAGCGCCGAACTCCCGAGGCGGCAGCAGCTGGCTAGGAGGCAGGAGCACACAGGCGGAGCTGTGCAGTATGGGGGTGGCCTGACCTGCTAGCATATTCATCTATAAGGCTTCATCTTGCAGCCATTGCTGCGTACCTACAGAATAGACAACATCTGTCATTATTTAGAGTACCTGCAATTAAAGCATTTATGGAAGGATTGAAAATAATCATTCCTCCTAGGTGACCACCCTCTCCAGTGTGGAACCTAAACATTGTTCTTACCAGGCTCATGGGACCCCTTTTTGAACCTTTACACAAATGTGAACTGCAATTCCTCACCTGAAAAACATCTTTCCTTATTGCTATTACCTCTCAGAAGAGTAAGTGAAATTCAGGCTTTCACTATACAAGAACCATTTTTACAACTACACCGTAACAAAGTGGCCTAAGAACAAATCCAAAATTCCTTCCTAAAGTTATGACTCCCATTTCATCTAAACCAATCAGTAGAGTTGCCAGTGTTTTTTCAAAACCCAGGCTCTGTAGCAGAAAGAGCCCTTCTCTATTACATTGATAGGACCAAAACCTTTCGAAAAATTAAACAATTGTTTGTAGCTTTCTCACCACCACATAAAGGCAACCCCATCTCTAAAGCTGGATTTGCTAGGTGGATTGTAAAATGCATACAAATGTGCTATCAAAAAGCAAAACGTACATTAACAATTCCTCCTAGAGCGCTCTCCACACGCAAACTAGGGGCCTCTATGGCCTCCTTAGGGAACATTCCTCTAGAAGACATATGCAAAGCAGCAACATGGTCTACAATACATACCTTCACTAAACACTATTGTGTTGATGTGTAAGCAGAGCAGCAAGCTGCAGTAGGCCAAGCTGTCCTCAAAACTCTTTCAAAGTACTGCAACAGATACAGGCGACCACCACTAGGGGAAACGCTGCTGTATAATAAATGCTCAGTGTGAGATCTGCAGCTCATTTGCCTCGAACGGTAAATGTTACTTACCAGTATGCATCTGTTCTTGGCATGTAGAGCCTGCAGAGTCTCACCCGCCTCCCCGGGACCTGTATCTGTTCCAGTTCTATCTTAATTAGATATACACACATGGACATCCCTTTTTTCTATTTCTACTAACTCCATTTCCCATCATGGCGAAAAACAATCTAAGGATGGAGTCGATGCCCATGCGCACTATCGTCCAAGGGAGGAGTCACCTATCTTGTGACTTAAAAGACTTCTTCCACGACAACAACAACATGCAATCATCTGAGCCCAACACCAGGCGGCGATCTAATGCTCAGTGTGAGACTCTGCAGCTCTACATGCCAAGAACAGATGCATACAGGTAAGTAGCATTTACCTTTCACATCCCCGTTCTGCCAGCCCACCGGCCTTACCTGCAGTTCACGCTAGGCCACGAGCACTTTCAGTTTACCGTGCTTCCCTTTAGCCTTACCAGCGTCCCTCGGGTGTTCAAGAAAGTGATGGTGGTGGTTGCAGCTCATATGCGCATATCAGTGGTACCAGTCTTCCCCTATCTTGACAACTGGTTTTCAAGGTGGGCTCGCCCCAGGCAGTCGTCTCCCACCTCCAGGCTACAGCCGACCTCCTGCATTTGCTGGGGTTCTCCATCAACGTGCCGAAGTCGCACCGGATTATCTCGCAGAAGCTTCTTTTCATCGGAGCTGTTCTGGACACGATGCAGTTTTGGGTTTATCCTCCCAAACAGCGAGTCCGGGATGTTTGGGCTATGATTCCGATCTTTCAGCCTCTATCCCGGGTTTCTGTCAGGATGACCCTGATGCTGCTGGGCCTCATGTCCTCTGGCATCCTGATGGTCGAGCATGCCAGGTGGCATATGCAGGCTCTGCAGTGGGACCTGAAGTTTCAGTGGGCACAGCATCAGAGGAATCTGTCCAATTGCGTCCAGATCTCGGAGGGCACTGCACGCCAATTACAGTGGTGGCTCATGAACCAGGATTGGGTCAATGGCAGATCCATCTCCCTACCACAACCAGATTACACAGTGGTGACAGACATGTCCCTTCTGGGATGGGGCTGCCACATGGGAGAGGTGGAGAGCAGAGACCTCTGGTCTCCGGCGGAGTCCGAGCTCCACATTAACCTTCTGGAGCTTCGGGCGATCCGTCTTGCACTAAAAGCATTCCTTCACTCTGTCTGTGGAAGAGCAGTGCAGGTGTTCACGGACAATACCACCACCATGTGGTACTGCAACAAACAGGGCGTGGTGGAGTTGTGGACCCTATGTCAATAGGCTCCCGGTCTCTGGACATGGCTGGAACATCAGGGCATATCCTTGGTGGTTCAACACCTGGCAGGTTCACTGAACACCAGGGCGGACAAACTCAGCCATCAGTGCATGATGGATCACGAATGGCGTCTTCACTCGCAAGTGGTGCAAGGTCTCTTACTGCAATGGCAAGACCTGTGTTAGATCTATTTGCCACCGAAGAGAACACGCAATGGCAGCAGTACTGCGCTTTGGAATATCCAACGCGGCACTCACTAGGCGAAGCTTTTCGTTGCGAGTGGAGTTGCGGTCTGCTATTCGCCTTTCCGCCTATACCACTTATGCCCAGAGTGCTGAAGAAGATGTAGCACAACCGGGCCCAAGTCATTCTTGTGGCTTCTGATTCGGCACGAAGAGTCTGGTATCCCGAGCAGCTCAACATGGCCATTGATCCTCCAATCCGACTGCCTCTTCGGGAGGATCTTCTGTCGCAGCAACAGGGGATAGTCCTCCACCCAAACCTGTCCAGCCTCCACCTCCTTGTGTGGAGATTGGGCGGCGGCAGTTGAAATCACTTGACTTGCCTCCCAAAGTTTGTGATGTAATCTTGGCAGCCAGGCGTCCCTCCACTAAGACAGTATATGCCTGCAGATGGAACACATTTGTGGCATGGTGCACAGCAAAGGCTGTGGATCCCCTTTCTGCCCCTCTTTCTGTAGTTCTTTGGTTCCTCCTGTCTTTGGCCCAGCAGGGCTCTGCTCTGGGCAATGTTAAGGGCTTCCTCTCCGCCATTTCAGCCTTCCTCAGGCTGCCTGATAAGCCTTCTCTTTTCAAGTCCCCAGTTGTAACTAGAATTCTTAAGGGCATTACTCATCTGTTTCCTTCTGTTCCCTTCGTAATGCCTCAGTGAAACGTGAGCTTGGTGTTAACCTATCTTATGTGCGCTCCCTTCGAGCCGCTACATAACTGTTAACTCTCAGAACTGTTTTTCTGATGGTCATCACCTCTGCGCGCAGGGCGAGGGAGTTACATTCTCTTTCTTACAAGCCTTCCTTTCTGGCTGTTCATCCGGACAAGGCCATCCTCAGAACTCGTCCTTCCTTTCTTCCAAAGATGGTCACTTTTTTTCGTATTGGCCAAACCATCACTTTGCCCACCTTCTTTCTGCCTCCGCATCCTTCAAAAGAAGAAGAGAGGCTCTACTGTCTAGATCCAAAACGTGCACTTTCTTTCTATTTGGATCACACCAAACAATTCCGGGTGGACGACCAGCTCTCTGTTGGTTACGTGGGTGCTAAGAAATGTCGGGCCGTGCACAAACAGACCATCTCCAGGTGGGTAGTTTTGTGCATCAAAGCCTGTTACTCTTTGGCTAAGAAGGAGCCGCCAGTGGTGCTGCGTGCCCATTCTACCAGGGCGACGGCAGCTACTACTGCTTTGGGACGGGGAGTCCCCCTAAATGACAACTGTCAGGCCGCTACGTGGGCATCACTGCACACGTTTATAAGACACTACTGCCTGGACAGCCAAGTCCGGAGAGACGGCTTCTTCGGCTGTTCTGTTCTCCAGGACTTTCTGGTGTGATCTTGGTTTGCAGACCCACCTCCGAGGTTGGTATTGCTGGGGTATCTATGCTAAGGTAAGGAATCTATAACTAACAGTTTCTTTCAGATGAATAAGTTACTTACCTTCGGTAACGATATATCTGTAAGAAACCTAGGTTAGTTACAGATTCCTTACCGCCCCACCCATCCTCCTCGTTCTGCAAACTGATTTCTAGGGTTAAGGACATCCTTTCAGGGCCCTAGTTTTGGGCACCAGTGGTCAGTGTCTTGCATGGCTCTGCGTTCCTGGCGCGGAAAGTCGTGTACAGAACTGACGTCAGCGCGCGAGGGCGGCGTCTAAGTAACTTCCGCTATGTCATCCGACGACGGACGCGAAGTCGACCGATTCCACCTACCGACACGCAGGGGTGTACTGCTGACGAAAAACTTTCCGGATCCAGTCTGACACCTGGGGGATATTCTAAGGTAAGGAATCTATAACGAACCTATGTTTCTTACAGATATATATTTACGGAAGGTAAGTAACTTGTTTGTCTGGGTAAAAGGCCAGCCTGACTGTTGTGCTGGCTGCCAAGTACCTGTGCAGCCCAGTACTTGGGACTGTTGGAGATGGGAGATGGAGAACACTACCTTTAAATTTTGTTTAAGGTGGCATTGCATGTTTGCTCAAAAGGATCCCCACAAAGTCTACAACCTGTGCCTACTGATGGATCATAGCATTGAGGTTTATGAAGCCTGCCCTGAGTTCAAAATCTCAAAGTCAGGGAAAAACAGAGGTAGGCACACTACAAGGATAGTCGCAGCAGACCTCACACAAGGACATTAGGACCATGCAGTGGTTAGGTGGAAATGCTAAGGAAATTGAGTTGATGCAGGGAAAAGGGTCTAATGCCAAAGAGCCATCAACCTCGAGTGGCTGGAAGCATTGAGAAAGACATCGAAAGAGGTTGACCTGTAGAAACGCCAGACGGTAACATCACACAGTTGGGCCAAGCCAACAACATCTAACTCAAAAGTCCCCGAAGACCCCCTTGGCGTCTAAGCACTTAACGATCGAAGGGTAGGGAAAGCAATAGGAGCCCCACGGGTCCAAAGCCAAGGACACTGCAGGAGGCAACTCTGAGCGTGCTTCATCACCAGAAGGCTATCACAGCAGGTGAGGGACAAGAGCGCAAAAGAAAGAAAGCCACCAAAGTCAAAGAGGAAGTTAAAACTGACACCGAACAATGGGTGCTCAAGGTCAAGCAAAAGAAACCTTGCTTGAAGCTGAAATGGTATCTCTTTTGCAAGAAACAAAGACTTTGAGTTGTTGAAGCGGATTCAAATTCAAGGTCATCAGAATCAAATCTATTTGCGGAAGAGCATACAGAGATTGAGTGTACACATACACTACACAAGTAGGAACAGGTGTAATTCTTCTGTGAGGACAAGGGCAATACATCTCCTTTGATAAACAGGGCACACACGAGGAGCACTGGCAACACCTGATGCCGACTCTCTGGAGGAGGGAGTAGACTCATATCGTTCGAGAGCTTGGCTGCCAGATGATCTAGTGGTCTACAACGCCCTCAAAAACAGGCAGCAGACACCAATGGGTTTGCAGCCCGAGGAGTAACCTGATGGAGTCCTGCTTCCATTTCCAAACCCTCATGACAAAGCCAGAAAAGGCATGTGAGCTGTAGATCACATGCTTTGCATACTCCTGCCATCTAGTGTTGGGTCCGGATGTTTGCAAGTTGTTTTTCTTTGAAGAAGTCTTTCTAGTCTTTCCAGTCACAAGGTATGTGACTCCTCCTTTCGGTGATTGTGCACATGAACATCGGCTCCATTGTTAGATAGTTTTTTTCCGCCATCGTGTTCGTACGTGAATTGCTGCGCTCCGGTTCGACACCGTTTCTCGGGTTCCCCTCAGTGCGCAATCCAATTACCCTCGACGGTATTGTTATTCAATTGTGTTTTCCATTCTCCGCTTATTGTATCGGTTCAGAAAACACTCTTTCGATCGGAAGCTTCGTGGGAGGCCGTGGGACCTAACTGCGTCAAGTGACCTCGCAGTCAATAGAACACACTCCATTTAAATTCTGTCCTCCATGCCATGC
This sequence comes from Lissotriton helveticus, assembly GCF_964261635.1. Lineage (NCBI taxonomy): Eukaryota > Metazoa > Chordata > Amphibia > Caudata > Salamandridae > Lissotriton > Lissotriton helveticus. The sequence goes on along the minus strand of NC_136057.1, from coordinate 1,471,781,999 downwards.
CAAATACCCGTGCACCGATTCGTACGAAGTCTGCAACTGGTGCCTCTCCCCGGAGCACAACGAACAGGACTGCGACATGTGCAAATCCTTCTGATCTAAGAAAACGCTCTGTGACCGCCAGGTTCGATGACACGAAATGCCACAACACAGTGGCTCCATTCCGGATCTCTTCGGTGAAGGCTCCAAACAGTATGTCTACCACATGCAAGGAGCCGAGGAAGAAGAGGAGCTGATTTCTGTGTCAGAAACAGACTCCGATATAGACAAGGAGCTTCCGCAGGGTCAGCATACCGTGAGTACTGATCCTTCCCTGCCCTAAACTCCACATCTACCCAAGAAAAAGGCTCCGGTCCCTCTTCTGCCTTCGGGCCAAGATCAGAAGGAACATTTGATGGGCAGACTGCAGAACAATGTCATACATTCACCCCAGTGCAGAGATCTGGGCCGAAATCCATAGTTTTTTTGCTCTCCATGCTATTCCAGATTGGACCAGTCATATGCAAATCAGTCTTGACCCTGCGCCCAATGGGAACAGTCCAGCCCGAACTGCCAGGCCAGTTCCTCCCTGGACTGGAAACAAGCATCCTAGGACCGGTTTTGGGCTTTCAGCCCTCATCAGCCAGGATAGCTTGACTCCAGTGGCATGGAGAGCACGGGACCCACGTCTGGGCATACCCGTCCCACTCACGGGTGACAAATGCAACAAGAACAATTGATGGACAGAATGCAAGAACAATATCATACATTCACCCCAGTACCGAGCTCTGGGCCTAAATCCGTAGTTTTCTTGCTAACCGTGCCATTCCATGACTGGGGGTGAGTGTCTGAAAAGTTTCAGTGCTCCGTCCATCATTTCTTTGTGTTTGCTTTGTTCACCCTAGGTTGGCGTGGGTCCCTTGCTCACTTTGCCACTGGATTCAAGCTAGCCTGGCTGATGAAAGGTGTTACCCAGAAAATTGGTCCCAGGATGCTTGTTTCTGGTTCAGGGAAGACCTGGCTTAACAGTTCGGGCTGGACTGTTCCTAAGAGGCACAGGGTCAAGACTGATTTGCATTTGGCTGGGTCTGAACTGAGGTGGCGAAGTGAGCTATACAATGATGATGGATTAAACCCAGGTCGGTGACTGGGGGTGAGCGTCTGAAAAGTTTCAGTGCTCCATCCATCGTCTCCTTGTGTTGCTTTGTTCGCCCTAAGATGGGAGGGTATGCCCAGACGTGGGTCTCTTGCTCACTTTGCCACTGGATTCAAGCTAGCCTGGCTGATGAAGGCTGTTACCCATAAACTGGTCCTAGGATGCTTGTTACCGGTTCAGGGAAGACCTGGCTTGGCAGGTCAGGCTCCATGAGGCACCGGTTAAGATTGATTTGCATATGGCTGGGTCTGAAATGAGGTGGCGAAGTGAGCTAAAGAATGATGATGGATCCAACCCAGGTCTGTGACTGGGGTTGAGTGTCTGAAAAGTTTCAGTACTCGGGCCAAGGTCGGCACCGAGAACACGTTTAGAACGCCCCACCTTCGGGCCCGGCATCAAAACAAATATCTAAGCCTTCCGGCTCTGGATAGACTCGACCGCATTCGGCCCCCAGGCCGAAGCCAAAATAATCTTCGAATCTAAAGACTTCGGCGCCGAAAACCTCGGCTCCAAAAATATTGACACCAAAAGATAAAACTGCTTCTTCTCCATCAAAGGAGCTTCGTTTTGACGGCACGTCTTCGAACCCGGACACGAAACAGAAAGAACTGGTGATAAATCCCAAAACTGGATATATCCACGCCATATTGCCATCAAAACGCAAACCGGAAACGGGGCATTTACCACATTCCACTTAGAAGGAAAAATGTTGCCACTAACCCTTCTCGTCCTCCTCTATCACCTCCTTCCCCAAACCCCAATTTGGTAATAACACCCACAAATTCACCACCACAAATACCTGTCCACCAGGATGATGGGGACAGAGTAGATGTCACGGTTCGCGGCTTTGCCGCGGCCGGCCATTCCCGCATACACACACGGGAGGCCGGAATACTCACTTCCGGCGGAAGTCAAGTACCCGGTCTAGTTCCGGGCAACAAAGCACAGAAGCACTTCCGGGGGAAAACGCTTAAACCTCGCGTTTCCCGCCGGCTTGGTGCTTCGAATTCCGAATCCGTGCTAGAGCCCCGCTGTTTGGATCCTGCCCGTCACGGCTGGAGACGAGCCCCGCTGTTTGGATCCTGCCCGTCACGGCTGGAGACGAGCCCCGCTGTTTGGAACCTACCCGTCACGGCTGGAGACAAGCCTCGCTGTAGCGCAACTCGGCATCGGGAGACAGCGCTTGTCAGGAGCGCTTGGTTGGTCTGCACCTGGGGAATTCCTAGGTCTGCTCTTGAAAGTCATTAACCCTTAACGCGCAGGAGCGCTTTGAAGGGTATTTCATGAACCTAGGTTTCTTAGGGATTTGCACCATTGGTTTCCCACCGCGCTGGAGCGCATACGAGGGAGACAGCTCAGCCTGCATATTGGGTTGAGAGACTACGTACATCTACCGCTACGCGCGCAGGAGCGCTTTCTTTTGTTTTCACTGGGGTGCAACGCGCAGGAGCGCTTTCTTTTGTTATAGCTTTGTGTTATGCGCAGGAGCGCTTTCTTTAGTTGGAACTCGGGGATTACGCACAGGAGCGTCTTACCCTCACCTTTACCCCTCGGAGCTGGACCCATTTGGGACCTGTCTTCCCGGAAGCATCGGTGAGTCCACAGAAGGTTACACGGTCCGTGTGTGCATGTGGGGGGTGGTTCCTTTTCGGGTCTGTTCCTGATCTTGCTTTTTTCTTGGTTTCCAGTTGCCACCGGAACGCCCCGCCAGCTCCACGCTTTCCTTGCACCACACCCTGGCTCCCATCCCTGCGTCCATCTCATCCCTGCTGGGTATTGCCATTCCACGAGGGTCAGGTGGGTACAGGGATGGGTGCTCTTGTCGTCTCTGCGGAATTGCGTCACAAGCAAAGGTAAGACTTGTGGGGCACCTGACAGAATCCGAAGCCCACGGTACTCATTCCGCCCAGACGACATGGGCGACCCGGAGGTCACTCTGCAAGACATCGCAGTCATGCTGGCTGCCATGCAAACAGAGAACCTCGCCTTACGCCAGGACATAACGGCCCTACAGGGCCAAATGGCAGCCGGGGTCACTAATCCTTGGGGTACCACTCCCAGCCCCGGAGTTAGACAAGACGGCCTGTTGAGACAACCAACGTTCACCTTTGGGGGGCCCTCCGCCGCTACCAACCAAGACACAGCCATCCAGGTTGTCACTCCCCATCCTGTGCAGTTGGCACCACCCGAACGCTTCTATGGCGATAGCACTAAGTACGGGATTTTCATACATCAGTGTCAACTGCATTTCATGGCTAGGATCGCGGCTTTTCCCGATGATGCTTCCAAGGTCGCCTACATACTGTCGTACATGGGCGGGGATGCTGCTCAGTAGTCTATTTCCTTGGTGGAGAATGACGATCCCATGCTGAACCACCTGCCAACGTTTAAGGAAACCATGCGGCGTATGTTCGCTCGCCATACCTTCGTGCAGGCCGCAGACAACGAGTTGCTCAGCCTCAAACAAGGCAATCAGGATTTGCTCCATTACATCACCATGTTCAACAGGCTGGTCATCGAGGCCCTCTGGCCAGAGGACAAGAAGGTATCCGTGTTCTATCGGGGGTTACGGGATCACCTGAAGGACCTCATCTCGCTGTATCCCGATCCGCCCGAAGCTATAGGCCCTTTCATTGACATGGTGGTAAAAATGAACTTCCGACTACAGGAAAGAAAGACCGACAGGGGAAAAGGCAACGACAACCGTCTCTTGCCAATAGGGGACAAGGGCGTCGAGAAAGCCAAGGAGGAACCTGCTCCCCAGGGAGAAGCGTCCGAACCCATGCAGATCGGAGGCATAAGAGGACCCCTGACCAGTCAAGAAAGGGAAAAAAGGAGGAAGCAGAACCAGTGCCTATATTGCGGCAAAAGCGGCCACTTCGTGAGGGAATGCCCTGCTAAGCCCTCCAGACCGCGAGGCAGAAGGCCGTACGCGTTGCCCATCAGCAAGGGCGACAAGACGGGAAACGAGACAACCCAGTAGACACAGGGGTCCGTCCTCTGGGTTCTTTGTCTTGTGCATCTGCGATCCCTGTAGTATACAACGGTAGTCAACACGTCGGCATGGACGTGTCCTTACGGAATCTGGCGGGCAGAACCTGGGTGGTGACCGCCATGTTGGATTCCGGGGCAACAGGCTGCTTCATTGATACAGCGTTTTCCCGCGCCTTGGGCATTGACACAGTGACGAAGGCCCAACCCGAACCCGTCAAGGCTGTTGATGGAACGGACCTAACTTCCGGCCCTATCCGACATCGAACAGAGACCATGACGATGTCCTTTTCAAACAACCACACCGAGTCCGTTAGTTTTGACGTCATAGACGCCCCTCAATTTAAGGTGATCTTGGGTCTGCCGTGGTTGGTGTAGCACAATCCCCGCATCGATTGGGTGACCAGAACCATCCACCTAGAATCGGAGCACTGCTGCAGCACCTGTTACGCAAAGGTTGACCTGTCAGGCCCTCGTTTCCTACAGGCGCACTCGTTGCCTGTAGTAGGCATGGGAATGGTTTCCCAAGGAACCATCCCGAAGGAATATCTGGACCTAGCGGAAGTGTTTGATAAGAAGGGAGCCAACACTCTGCCACCCCACCGGTCGTTCGACTGCCGCATCGACCTGATTCCAGGCTCCACGTTGCCATGCAGCAGGATATACTCGCTCACGGAAAAGGAGAACATCCACCTCCGCTCCTATTTGGACCAATACCTGGACAACGGGTTTATTCGTCACTCCAGGTCTCCGGTTTCCTCTCCTCTTTTCTTCGTGTCAAAGACGGAAGGGGATCTGAGGACCTGTATAGACTTCCGCGCGATGAACTCCATCACGGTAAAAAACCGGTACCCGCTACCGTTAATCTCCAATCTCTTGGACCAGGTAAAAAACGCCACCATATACACTAAACTGGACCTACGGGGTGCTTACCACCTTGTCAGAGTCCGGAAGGGTGACGAATGGAAGACCGCCTTCCGGACGAAGTTCGGCCTGTTCGAATATCAGGTCATGCCTTTCGGACTCTGCAACGCCCCCGCCGCATTCCAGTTCTTCATTGATGAAGTATTGAGAGACTTCATCGACGTCTTTTGTATCGTCTACATCGACGACATCTTGATTTACTCTCAGACCACCGGAGAGCACGTACAACACGTGCGTTCCGTCCTGCAGCAATTGGAGAAACACCGTCTGTATGTGAAGTTGGAGAAGAGCATGTTTCACGTCACATCTGTTGAGTTCCTGGGGCACATCATCACTCCGGCGGGCATCCAAATGGACAACAAAAAAGTTGAAGCCATCCTGTCTTGGCCTACACCGGAGACTGTGAAAGACGTCCAAAGGTTCCTTGGTTTTTCCAACTACTACCGTCGATTCATCACCGGATTCTCCGAGATGGTGGCTCCCATCACGCGCCTGCTGCGTAAGGGGGTTCGTTTTGGTTGGGACCAAAAAGCAGACGACGCTTTCCAAGAACTAAAGAGACGGTTTACCGTGGCCCCAGTTCTGGTGCACCCCGACACCGAGCAACCCTTCGTAGTAGAGGCAGATGCTTCTAGGAACGCCATAGGCGGAGTGCTCTCACAACGGAACATCGAGACAGGACAACTGCATCCTGTGGCATTTTACTCCAAGAAACTCCAACCCGCTGAACGCAACTACACCGTGTCTGATCGGGAACTCTTGGCCATCAGGACCGCGTTTGTGGAATGGCGGCACTTCCTGAAGGACTCGAAACATAAGGTGACCATCTACACAGACCACAGAAACTTGCAGTTTCTACGATCAGCACGTGCCCTCACAGCCCGACAGCTCCGATGGACCCTATTCTTTAACGAGTACGACTTCGTGATCACGTTCCGGCCAGGGAAAGACAACGCCAAAGCAGATGCGCTGTCGCGGCTGGCTGAATCCGAAGAAGACGCCGAAGACCACGAGCCTGTCTCCATCTTACCGGAGAAACACTTCCAGGGCATAGTCGCTTCAATGGATTCCGTCGGCCAGGCAGAACCAGACAAGAAACGGTCCGATCCCGTTGTCCCAACAGTGGACGAAGAAGGCGGGACAAGCGGGAGCGGTTCAGGGCGCTTAGGAGACCAAAAACATCTTCCAGGGGTACCCGAACAGAAGAAGGCACTTTACTCGTGTCACGATCATTCCTCTCCGGCCATCCTGGTTACCACAAAACGCTCGATCTCGTGCGAAGTCTGTTTTGGTGGCCAACGATGGTGACCGATACAAAGACACGCGTGACGAACTGCGCTGTTTGCCTGCTCGGCAAGAACAGATACGAACCATCAGTTGGCCTTTTGCAGTCCATTCCTGTGCCTCCTTTTCCATGGCATACCATCTCCATGGATTTCGTGGTTGAGCTCCCGCTCACCAAGACAGGTCACACCACGGTTCTCACTATAGTGGACCACCTCACCAAGATGGCACATTTCATTCCCTTGACGAAGCTGCCCACGGCGGCCAAACCTGCCTTGATCTTCGTGCAGGAGGTGGTTCGCCTCCATGGCATCCCGTCTGTGGTCATAACGGATCGGGGATCGCAATTCGTGTCCCGTTTCTGGAAGGAGGTATGCAGGATACTCGAAATAGACGTACGCCTCTCCTCAGCATACCACCCCCAGACTGATGGTCAAGCCGAAAGAACAAATCACACCATGGAACAGTACCTCCGCTGTCTGCTGCTTACGGTCGAGAGGGAATGGTCCGAAGTGCTATGGATGGCAGAGTATGCGTACAACAACAGCAAGCATTCGGCCATCGGCATGTCCCCCTTCTTTTGCCTCCATGGACGTCATCCCCGTACTTCGGCATGGGAGGAGCCTCAGGATAGCCACCTGCCCACCGTGCGATCATACCATGAGACACTACGCAAACTCTGGCAACAGGCACGGTTCGAGCTGGCCAAGGCGAAAGACACCTACAAGGAGCATGCTGACGCTCACAGACAAAAAGAACCCGCGTATCGCACAGGTGATAGTGTGTGGCTTTCTATCCGGCACCTGAATGTGCATGGGCCCAAGAAACTGTTGCCTCGTTTTGTGGGTCCCTTTGTTATAGAGAAGGTGATCAACCCTGTGGCCATGAAACTGTCGCTTCCTCCGCACATGAGGATCCATCCGGTCTTCCATGTCTCCCTTCTGCGGGCGGTCCAGTCTGGCGGCTCCCTTCCGGCTCCCCCTTCTCCGGTGGTGGTGGAGGGCCATGTTGAGTATGAGGTCAGGGCTATCTTGGGGTCCCGTCGTACCAGGGGCAAACTGTTCTACCTTGTGGACTGGAAGGGGTACGGTCCCGATGAACGGTCCTGGGAGCCCTTGTCCCATGTGCGCCATGCTCCTGTCCTGGTTCGTGCTTTCCATCTGAGTCATCCCCTGTGTCCTCGCCCTGTCTCTCTTTTCTGACTTCAGGGGGAGGTTTGGGGGGGGGGGGTTCTGTTCTAGGGGGGGGTGCTGTCACGGTTTGCGGCTTTGCCGTGGCCGGCCATTCCCGCATACACACACGGGAGGCCGGAATACTCACTTCCGGTGGAAGTCGAGTACCCGGTCTAGTTCCGGGCAGCAAAGAACAGAAGCACTTCCGGGGGAAAACGCTTAAACCTTGCGTTTCCCGCCGGCTTGGTGCTTCGGATTCCGAATCCGTGCTAGAGCCCCGCTGTTTGGATCCTGCCCGTCACGGCTGGAGACGAGCCCCGCTGTTTGGATCCTGCCCGTCACGGCTGGAGACGAGCCCCGCTGTTTGGAACCTACCCGTCACGGCTGGAGACAAGCCTCGCTGTAGCGCAACTCGGCATCGGGAGACAGCGCTAGTCAGGAGCGCTTGGTTGGTCTGCACCTGGGGAATTCCTAGGTCTGCTCTTGAAAGTCATTAACCCTTAACGCGCAGGAGCGCTTTGAAGGGTATTTCATGAACCTAGGTTTCTTAGGGATTTGCACCATTGGTTTCCCACCGCGCTGGAGCGCATACGAGGGAGACAGCTCAGCCTGCATATTGGGTTGAGAGACTACGTACATCTACCGCTACGCGCGCAGGAGCGATTTCTTTTGTTTTCACTGGGGTGCAACGCGCAGGAGCGCTTTCTTTTGTTATAGCTTTGTGTTATGCGCAGGAGCGCTTTCTTTAGTTGGAACTCGGGGATTACGCACAGGAGCGTCTTACCCTAGCCGGCTCCAAGCTGAGGAGGAGGTGGAGACTTGCGGTGTGCTGGCTGCTCTGCGTTCTTCGAAGTGTGTCAGGGAGCGGAGCAGGCAGAGCAGGCAGAGTCAGCACCTGAAGTTCGGCGGGGAAGGCTGCGTTCATGCTGGAGACTGCAGAGGTGACATCGGTGAGGCTGGATAACGAGGTCCCTGCAGAGGCAACGAATGGCAGCGTACTCCTGGCTTTGGTTGAAGGTTTGGAAATAAAACAGACGAGTCAACCAGCCAAAGTACCGGGTAGTCAGGAGCCTAAGAGTGAGTGTGAGAAGTTGGCCTGATATATGATGTTCACTAGTTCTAGTGACCACCTTGTATCAGTCTAAACAACCCTTATGGTGATTGGTTGTAAGTCAACCTTATAGACCAGCTATCCTAATGGTAGCATGGACAAAGCAGTCTTAGGCTAAACTCTTTTGGCATGTGAAGCCAGCTGTTTCACCACAATATAACCCCTTGAATACCAGATGAAAGGACACCACACAGGTTGTTATGAAAATAAACAATATATTTATTAATAACAACACCTCTGAACTCTTTATGAGATCAGAGGGCTAAGCACATGACAATACTAAGAAGGAAATACGAGTTAGCACAATATTTACACGTGTGCCTTAGGGGCACGACAAACCATATACTAGAAACAATGGAATGTGAGGAAGGAAGGTACTGTAAAGAGATCCAGAGGCTGGAGGATCGCTGGGACTACGCTACGAACTAGGTAAGTAAGGAGCAGTAGGCCCACGGGACTCACGTGCAGAGTGGAAACTCTCACGCGGGATGCGTACCAACGTCTATGGATACTACAGTTTACAAAGTTACGGATTCCGGACGAACCCGGCTGGATGGAGGAAAAACAACAGTGGACCTGGACACTAGGATAGTGGACACTGACTTAAGCACCTAGAAGCTTTAGTTACCTAGCCCACAGGCTGTGGGTGCATAGGGCTGAAGTGGCGTCGGGTTTGCTGCGTTCATCCCGGTGATGCCTGAAACAAAGAGTTGCTGGCAGGCAGCCAGATGGAGGAGTCCGGTGGTTCCAAGGATGGAACTTAGAAGGAGAAGTCCTGAAAGGGAAGGGGACAGAGTCTCGGTCACTAGCCAGTGACGGTGCTGGAACCAGGAGGGAACCAGGTGCTGTTGCCGTGTTCAGGTGGAGGAAGGGTCGCTTCTCTCTGTAGCTGCGCGGACCAGGAGCTGTTCTTCACAACCAGGCTGGAGGCACGAGCTGTCCCACGTAGTCTGCTGCTGTTGGCGGTGTTGGATCGTCGATCTGGTCAACAGGCCTTGGCAAATGCAAGCCATGCGGTGGAACAAAGATGGCGTCTGGTGCGGACCAGGAGGGTCCGGGGTACTTCTCTTTTACAAGGAAGCAAGGGCCAGTCTGGGGGACCAGACCAGCAGTGTTGAAATCTTCGGGTCGTCGTCTCAGAGGTCACGAGCCAGCCGGCAAGGGACCAGACAACAGGAAAAGCAGCAACCAGGCAAAAGGGCCCCACGCAGATCACGTGGATGCTGGGGGGCTGGTCTTTGGTGCAGGAGCTGCGTCGGTGTGGGGCTTCTCAGTCCCCAGTGCACTCACTCGAGGATCCCTCGTGGGGTCGTGCTGGAAGCGCTGTGCAGGTTTCTTCGAGATGGCCGTCTCCACGTTGCTCGTCGCACCCACGGGTCCCAGCTGTGCTGTGGATGTGGGTAGAGGTCAGAGGGGTCTGGAGGTCCGGGTCTCGTTGAGCTGGGTCGTCGGGTTCCAGGAAGGAAGGACTTGCAGCAAACCGCACAGAAGCTTGATGGTGCCTGCGAAGCAGGATGGTCACTCCCTGACCATAGGGGAGATTCTTCAGTCTTCTGATGTTCAGGAGGTCGAAGGTCAAGAGTTCTTCGTGGAAGTTGTCAAGATTAAGCTAACTGGGAATGGGACCAGCTCCTACCTTTATTCAGCTAAAGGGGGCTGCACTACGACTAGGTCCCTCCCTTGGGTGGGACCAGGAAGGGGGTGGTTATACCCCCTATCCTTTGTCCGGTTTCCCGCCAGAGCTGGGGCTGGAGTGACCCAGCAACTGGTTGGAACCGGTGTATGCACAGGGCACCTTGTGTGCCCCAGGCATTATTATTATTATTAAAAGATTTTGTAGAGGGCGTAGTCACCCGGGGGTATCCCAGCGCTAAGAACCCTATCCTTACAGGTCGGTGGGCCAGGGGGGGGGGGGGGGGAAATAAAGAAGGGAGGGGGAGGGGAGTTCGGGGTTCCAGACGGGCAAAACTTTTATTGGGGAAAAAGGTGAGTTTTCAACAGCCTCCTAAAGCGTAAATAGTATGGTTCATTTCTCAGGTCACGGGGGAGTGCGTTCCAAAGGCGTGCAGTGTGAACTGAGAAACGTCTTCCGCCCGAGCGTGCCTTCTTAAATCTGGGGGTGATGATAAGGTTCTCCTTATCCGAGCGGAGGGATCTAGCAGATTTGTACGGTTTGATGAATTTCCTGAGGATAGGGGGGCCTTGACTTTGTAACAATTTGTGGGCTAGGCACAGGGCCTTAAATTTGACTCTCTCTCTCATAGGGAGCCAATGAAGGAGTTTTAGTGCAGGTTTGGCCGAGGCTCTGGCCGGAGTCTTGGTGAGGATCCGGGCTGCGACGTTCTGAATTCTCTGAAGCTTGTTCATTGTTGCTTCCGGGGCGCCCAGGTAGAGCACATTGCTATAATCAAGCCTGGAAATTATAAGGCCTTGAATTAGCAGTTTTTGCGATTTGTGGGGCAAGAGGGGCAGGATGTTCCTCAATGATTTCAAAAGCCCGAAACACGTCCCGGCGACTTTCTTTGCTTGCGCGGAGAACGAAAGGGCTGTGTCAAGCCACACGCCAAGGCTTTTTACTTCTTGTTTTGGGTCAGGGGGGGGACCCAGACAGCCTGGCCAGATGTTCGGGGAAAGGGTGATTCCTTTCTGGCCAAGGAGAAGAACGTCCGTCTTTGCTCCGTTCAATTTTAAGGCTGATCTATTCATCCAAAGTTGGACCTGCGTAAGGCAGTTGAATAGGTCTGCTGGAGGTTGGCTGGGATGGGATAAAGACACAACTAATTGTGTGTCGTCAGCATAGCTTACGACGCTCACTCCGAATGGGGTGATAACCTCCTCCAATGGGGACATATAGATGTTGAATAATGTGGGGCTCAGGGAGGAGCCCTGAGGCACACCACATTGGAGGGGGGTTTCGGATGAGCGGGTGTTGTTTTCCCAGATCTGAAAAGTACGCTGGTCCAAGAAGGACGAGAGCCATGATAGGGCAGAGCCTTCAACACCGACTCTCTTGAGTCGTTTTATGAGAAGTTGGTGATTGACGGTATCGAAGGCCGCACTTAAGTCGAGGAGGATCACTGCCACTGATCCTCCTTCGTCTAACAGTGCTCTGGCCTCCTCTACCGCTGCCAGGAGGGCGATGTCTGTGCCCTGCCCTGGACGAAAACCTGTTTGTGAACTTTTTAGTTTGTTATTGTCCTCCAGGAACTGTGACAGTTTCTTGTTGACCAGTTTTTCAGCGACCTTGCTGATCCCTGGGAGGAGAGAAATTGGCCTGAAGTTGGCCAGGTTCTCGGGATCAAGGGAAGGTTTTTTAAGCAATGCTTTCACAACTGCCGCCTTCCAGCTCGGGGGCACGACTCCCTGTTGGAATGAGGCATTGATCAGGTGGGTTAGAGGGGGAACAATAATGGAAGTTACTTCCTTGAGGGTCCGAAGCGGGGCAGGGTCCCTAGGAGATCCACTTTTGATAGAATTTAGAGTATTTCCCACTTCTTCGATAGTGACTTGACCCCAAGAGGGGAGACAGATGGCTGTCTGAGTGTCCGGGGAGTCGTTTTCTTCGCACGGGCTGGCAGGGGGGATTGAATCAAGAATTTTTTGTATCTTTTCTTGAAAGAAATTCGCCAGCTGATGGCATTTTTCCTGGTCAGCCTTAGGGTCTGGAGGGTTTATCGGTCCTGGGTCTGGTGTTCTCAGAAGTTCTTTTAAAATGACGTAGGATTCTTTACTCGAGCAGACTGCTTTTTCTATTCTTTCCTGGAAGAACGTGGTTTTAGTCTTACGGATGGATGTTTTGTAAGTAGAAAGGGAGGTAGAATAAGCCTCTTTATTTACTTTCGACTTATCTTTCCGCCAGGAGCGTTCCGATCTTTTGCAGTCCTGGCGCAGGGCTTTAAGCTCAGGGGTATACCACGGGGCCGAGGACACTCTTTTGGTGTGTTTAAGAGTGGCTGTTTTAGGGATTAGTTTATCCAGCGAGGCAGTAATCCAGGAATTAAACTGTTTGTCGGCCGTACCGGGCTCGGTAGAGAATTCAGGGGTGGAGTTTGAAAGAGTGATGGCCCATTCAGAGGGTACAAGTTTGTGCCACCGTCTGTCGGTGACCTGGATTTTCCTAGTTTGAGGGGTCATAGAGGGGACATCCCAAGAAATAGGGACAAGAAAATGGTCAGTCC